>NC_138787.1:17307294-17907294 GCF_965178545.1 Coloeus monedula
TTAAAGAAACAGAACATCTTCGTTACAAGAAAACTGAAAACAAGATAAGCTTAAGCATCAAGAATGTGAAAAAGGAGCATGGTGGCAAATACACTTTAATTCTTGATAATGTAGTCTGCAGAAAGTCATTCACAATCACTGTAATCACTCTTGGTCCTCCATCTAGGCCAAAAGCACCTTTAAGAATAGATGAAATCAAAGCAGATAGTGTAGTTTTGTCATGGGACGCTCCGGAGGATGACGGAGGAGGAGAAATCAGTGGCTACAGTATTGAGAAGAGAGAAACCTCACAAATGAACTGGAAGCTGGTGTGTTCAAGTGCTGCAAGAACAACCTTCAAAGTACCAAACCTTGTTAAAGATACTGAATATCAGTTTAGAGTTCGTGCAGAAAACAGATACGGAGTGAGCCCACCTCTTGTCTCAGCTGATGTTGTGGCAAAGCATCAGTTTAAACCACCAGGTGCCCCAGGCAAGCCTGTTGTATACAATGTAACTGCTGATGGAATGAGCATTTCTTGGGATGCTCCCGTTTATGATGGTGGTTCAGAGATTATGGGATACCATGTTGAAAAGAAGGAAAGAAACAGTATTTTGTGGCAGAAGGTTAATGTTGCATTAATATCTAACAGAGAGTACAGGATTACTGGACTGCTTGAGGGCCTGGATTACCAGTTCCAAGTATATGCTGAAAACGCTGCAGGCCTAAGCCGAGCGAGTGAGCCAAGCAAATTTACTTTGGCAGTCTCTCCAGTGGGTAAGTGAATTATTAATCACTCATCCAAGAAAATTCTGTTCTTGTAGATTATGGTGAGCAGTAATAAAAATAAATTTTCATTATTTTTCCTTTCAGACCCACCTGGTACTCCTGATTACATTGATGTCACTAGGGAAACAATCACCCTGAAATGGAACCCCCCACTGCGTGATGGAGGCAGCAAGATTGTTGCTTACAGCATTGAGAAACGGCAAGGAAGTGCAGACCGTTGGCTCAGGTGTAACTTTACTGATGTGAGTGAGTGCCAATATACAGTTACAGGGCTCAGTCCAGGTGACCGATACGAATTCAGAGTGCTTGCAAGAAACGCTGTTGGTACAATCAGCCCACCTTCACAGTCTTCAGGCTATATTATGACCAGAGATGAAAACGGTAAGAATTTTTTCTTAACATGCTTGCATTTGGGTATTGAAGCCAGATAGAGTTTCTGGCTGTACTGATGGGAAGTGGGAAGTCAAGGGGCAAAGAAGTTGTGACTGAGGTCCTCCCAGTCAATTCAGAACATTTATGTTTGTGCTCCAAGGTGGGAAGGTCTAAATTAAAAACCCAAATCTGGTAGACATACATAATTAATTGCTGAAAAGCATGGCACTCTACATTTCTCTTGCATAAGCAGCAGCAGCAAAGTTGGAAAGAAAGCATAGACGGTAGTATTCTGATGCACTGAATAATTTAAAATTGAAATGTGCCTCAGGTAGTTTGCATACTATTAACACTGCATTTTAACAGCACTTTTCACCGGTTATTAATATGATGCATTTATGGGTGCTTACAGGAAAAATAAGTTTACCATTCATATAGTAACTGCTATTTAGAGAATGCCATTTTGTAAGTGAAATAATTCTATATATCACAAACTTTTATAATTAATATACTTAGAAGAGTATAAGAAAAAGACTTAGCTATATGGAAATTGATTTATATTTTCCTTTTTTAGTTGCTCCAACAATTGAATTTGGTGCTGAGCACTTTGAAGGCCTTACTGTTAAAGCTGGAGAGAGCATTAGACTTAAAGCTCTAATCAAAGGACGTCCAGTACCTAAAGTGACATGGTTTAAGGATGGGAAAGAGATTGATAAATTAATGAATATAGAAATAACTACAGCTATTGGATATAGTACACTCTTCATTAGAGATGCTATCCGGGAACATCGTGGAGTGTACACAGTAGAAGCCAAAAATGCATCAGGCACTAAACGGGAAGATATTACCATCAGAGTACAAGGTACTGCACCAAGCACTGTCAGCATGCTTTTCTTAAAATAGTATTTTATTGTAAGTGTCAGCAAATTATAACTGTGAACCTTTAAAATTGCAGACACACCAGGAAAAGTTGGTGGACCAATACGATTCACAAACATCACTGGAGAAAAAGTCACATTATGGTGGGAGCCTCCAGCAAATGATGGTTGTGCTTCTATTTCTCACTACATAATTGAAAAACGTGAAACCAGCAGGATTGCTTGGGCATTAGTTGAAGATAAATGTGAAGCTTGCAGCTATACAGCACTTAAATTAATTAAGGGCAATGAATATCAGTTCCGTGTCTCTGCAGTGAACAAATTTGGAGTTGGCAGACCATTGGAGTCTGATCCAGTTATCGCACAAATACCTTACAGTAAGTTGCCACCTCATTCTGCACAAATATCCACGGTGTTACCATCTTGTCTTTCTAATGACATTTTTCTTTTTTTAGCTCTCCCTGATGCACCAGGAACTCCAGAGCCTACCAATGTAACAGGAGACAGTATCACACTCACATGGGCAAGACCAGAGTCAGATGGTGGAAGTGAGATAAATGAGTACATTCTTGAAAGGAGAGAAAAGAAGAGCATGCGCTGGGTTAAAGTATCCAGTAAGAGGCCCATTACTGAGAACAGATACAGAGTAACTGGCCTTATTGAAGGCAATGAGTATGAGTTCCATGTCATGGCTGAAAACGCTGCAGGAGTTGGACCTCCAAGTGACGTTTCAAAGCTGATTAAATGCAGAGAACCAGTCAGCCCACCAAGTGCTCCTAATGTTGTAAAGGTGACAGATACATCAAAGACTAGCGTAACCTTAGAGTGGACAAAGCCGGTTTTTGATGGAGGCATGGAAATAATTGGGTACATCATTGAAATGTGCAAAGCTGATCTTGAAGCATGGCAGAAAGTCAATGCAGAGACTGTTATTGCTACTAAATATACCGTTGTTGATTTGGAGGCAGGAGAACACTATAAATTCAGAGTTAGTGCTGTCAATGCTGCTGGCAGAGGAGAAAGTTGCGAAGTTCCTGCTTCAGTCCAAACTGTGGACAGACTTTCTGCTCCTGAAATTGATATTGATGCGAATTTCAAGCAGACTCATATTGTAAGAGCAGGTGCAAGCATTCGTCTATTTATTGCCTTCTCTGGAAGGCCTGTTCCTACTGCGGTGTGGTCCAAAGCAGATGTTAATCTTAGTTTGCGTGCTGACATTCAAACAACTGATTCATTCAGCACATTGACTGTGGAGGAATGCAATAGAAATGATGCTGGCAAGTATGTCTTTACTGTGGAAAACAACAGTGGAAGCAAGTCTATTACATTTACTGTCAAGGTTTTGGACACACCTGGTCCACCAGGTCCTATTACATTTAAAGATGTGACTCGAACATCTATTACTTTAATGTGGGATGCTCCTATTCTGGATGGAGGTTCTCGTATCCACCACTACGTTGTGGAAAAACGTGAAGCAAGTCGTCGTAGCTGGCAAGTAGTGAGTTCAAAATGCACTCGACAAATCCTTAAGGTCACAGATCTAGCAGAAGGTATGCCATATTATTACCGAGTATCAGCAGAAAATGAATATGGTGTAGGTGAACCCTGTGAATTAACAGAACCAGTTGTAGCCACAGAAGAACCTGCTCCACCTAAGAGACTAGATATTGTTGATACAACCAAATCTTCTGTAGTTTTAGCTTGGCTTAAACCTGATCATGATGGTGGTAGCCGTATTACTGGATACCTTCTTGAAATGAAACAAAAAGGATCTGACTTCTGGACTGCAGCTGGACAAACCAAGCAACTTACTTTCACCGTTGAAGGCCTTGTGGAGAACACAGAATATGAGTTCCGGGTCAAGGCAAAGAATGATGCTGGCTACAGTGAGCCAAGGGAAGCTTTCTCTTCTGTTATTGTTAAGGAGCCACAGATTGAACCAACAGCAGATCTCAGTGACATAAGCAGACAGCTTATAACATGCAAGGCTGGAAGCACCTTTACTATTGATATACCAATCAGTGGGCGCCCAGCTCCAAAAGTGACATGGAAACTTGAGGAGATGAGGCTGAAGGAAACTGAAAGAGTGACCATCAAGACAACAAAAGACCGAACCACGCTGACTGTAAAAGACAGTATGAGAGGTGACTCTGGTAAATACTACCTTACACTTGAGAACACTGCTGGTGTGAAAACATTTACTGTCACAGTGGTAGTCATAGGAAGGCCGGGTCCCGTCACTGGCCCAATTGAAATATCATCTGTATCTTCTGAGTCCTGTGTGTTGACCTGGAAAGAACCTGAAGATGATGGTGGCAGTGACATTACAAACTACATTGTAGAGAAACGTGAATCTGGCACAACAGCATGGCAGCTGGTAAATTCCAGTGTGAAACGCACACAGATCAAAGTCAGTCATCTCACAAAATATCAAGAGTACAGTTTTCGAGTAAGCTCAGAAAATAGATTTGGTGTCAGCAAGCCAGTTGAATCAAAACCAGTAGTTGCTGAGCATCCATTTGGTAAGTGAAATACTTATCAAAATTTGTTCTTTTCCTCTGACTGAGGTATTTATAATTCCTAACATTTTTCTCCCCATCCTTCTTATGTTTAGTCCCACCAAGCCCACCTTCAAGGCCAGAAGTCTATTCTGTGTCTGCAAGTGCCATGGCCATTCGCTGGGAGGAACCCTATCATGATGGTGGCAGCAAAGTCATTGGATATTGGGTGGAAAAGAAGGAGCGCAACACCATCCTTTGGGTGAAGGAGAACAAAGTACCATGCTGTGAATGCAACTATAAAGTCACAGGGTTGGTGGAAGGCCTAGAATATCAATTCAGAACCTATGCTCTAAATGCTGCAGGTGTTAGCAAAGCTAGTGAAGCTTCCAGACCTGTCGTGGCTCAAAATCCAGTTGGTAAGTACTACTTTTAGAGTTACATTGTTATTTAAGCTAAAATAGGATTGCATTTCTCATTTTTTCTGCTTTATTCCTCCAGATCCACCAGGAAGACCAGAAGTAACAGATGTCACCAGATCCACAGTGTCGCTGAGCTGGTCACCTCCACTTTATGATGGTGGAAGCAAAATTGTCGGATATATTGTTGAGCGCAAACCATATAATGAATCTGGTGATGGACGTTGGCTGAAATGCAATTATACCATTGTCTCAGAAAACTTTTTTACTGTGACAGCTCTTAGTGAAGATGAAGCCTATGAATTCCGTGTACTAGCAAAGAATGCTGCTGGTGTGATTAGCAAAGGATCTGAATCAACTGGTGCTGTCATTTGCAAAGATGAATACAGTAAGGAATATTTACTTGGAACAATTGAAAACATAACATTCTATTTTTAGTACTGTCATGTAATTTTTTTTCAAATCTCTTTTTTCCAGCACCACCAAAGGCTGAACTTGATGCCAGACTTCAGGGAGAAGTTTTGAGCATTAGGGCTGGATCAGATCTTGTTCTGGATGCAGCTATTGGTGGAAAACCAGAACCAAAAGTCTTCTGGTCCAAAGGTGACAGGGAACTGGAGCTATGTGAAAAGATATCTCTGCAATACACCAGCAAACGAGCTATTGCAATTATCAAGTTCTGTGACAGAAGTGATAGTGGAAAATATACCCTAACTGTTAAAAATGCCAGTGGGATGAAACAAGTTTCTGTTCTTGTCAAAGTGCTTGGTATGTATCCCGTGATTAGTATTAATACTTAGTATACTAAAAAAACCCACATTCTTTTAAATGAGATGCTTTTCCTTAGCTGCTATTAACAATACTTATTTTGATTCCTACACAGATTCACCAGGCCCATGTGCAGGCAAAATCACAGTTAGCAGAGTAACAGAAGAGAAATGTACTCTGGCATGGAATATTCCTGAGGAAGATGGCGGTGCAGAAATCACTCACTATATGATAGAAAGGCGTGAAACCAGCAGACTTCACTGGGTTATTGTTGAGGCTGAATGCCAGACTTTATCAACTGTGGTAACAAAACTTATTAAAAATAATGAATATATCTTCCGTGTGAGAGCTGTCAACAAATATGGACCGGGTGTTCCACTTGAAACAGAACCTGTGATAGCCAAAAATGCTTTCAGTGAGTGTTACTACCTTCCATTCTGCGTCAGAATTTGTGGAATAATTCTCATGGATACACAGTGTATTGAACAATAATATTTTTTTCTCACCTTTAAAAAAATAGCTATTCCAACACAGCCTGGTCCTCCTGAAGAAGTGAGTGTCGGCAAGGAACATATCATCATTCAGTGGTCGAAACCAGAATCAGATGGTGGCAGTGAGATTAAGGACTATCTTGTGGACAAACGTGAAAGAAAAAGTCTGCGCTGGACACGAGTGAATAGAGATTACACCATTTATGATACTAGACTGAAAGTCACCGGTCTCATGGAAGGGAGCCAGTACCAATTCCGTGTCACTGCAGTGAATGCTGCTGGAAACAGTGAACCTAGTGAAGCTTCACAATACATGTTATGTAAAGAACCATCATGTAAGTTACAATATTTAAAACATATTTTAATATTTATTTATAATAATGGAACATAAACTCACATTGACACTTTAACTAAGAAGCCCATAACCACACATAAACTCACTGAACTAGCTAGTATTGGAATAAATTAAAAACAGTTATAGTTCATCTTAAATGCATTTCCCAGGATTAGCTGTCTGGAAGTCGGTTTTGACTGTAAAATGTTTTCTGCAACAATGTAAAATGCATTTTCTTCTTTTTCAAAGATACTCCTGCATCACCTTCAGTTCCAAGAGTTGTGGATACTACAAAGCACAGCATAAGTTTAGCATGGTCAAAGCCCACATATGATGGTGGTGCTGACCTCTTAGGCTATGTTCTTGAAATGAAAGAAGAAGGTAGTGAACAGTGGTATCGACCACATACAACTGCCACTCTGAGGAATGCTGAGTTCACTGTGACTGGTCTTAAAACAAACCAGAAATACCAATTCAGAGTCGCTGCAACAAATGTGAATGGTATGAGCGAATTTAGTGAATCATCAGCAGAAATAGAACCTGTGGAAAGAATAGGTAATTTGAAAACTTAATGTATATTTTAAGGAATGTATATTTTCCTTTAAAACTTCTATGAGATTAACTAATTCCATGTTTCTTATACCCTTCGTCAGAAATACCTGAACTTGAGCTTGCTGATGATCTGAAGAAGACAGTTACAGTCAGAGCTGGTGGTTCCCTGCGCCTAATGGTCTCTGTATCTGGCAGACCTGCTCCTGTAATCACATGGAGCAAGCAGGGTGTTGACCTTGTAAGTCGAGGCATTATTGATACTACCGACAGCTACACTCTACTTATTGTGGATAAAGTTAATCGGTATGACGCTGGAAAATACATCATTGAGGCTGAAAATCAATCAGGAAAAAAATCTGCAACTATTTCTGTGAAAGTGTATGGTAAGTACTGCTACAGTTGCATATGAGCATTATGCCACTCTGTGTGCTCATTGCTCAGAAATAAGTCTCATTCATTTCCAAAGGATGTTTGCATTTTAAATAACATGAGAATGTTTGAGGAGTCAGGGAAACAATCTAATCCAAAGGAAAATTTCTGGAGCTGTGCTAGTTTACAAATCAAATCCCATTTTTGTTTTATGCAGAAGTAGTTATTTACTGTAAAATGAAAGGATCCAAAAAGGGAAAAAATTAGTTTGTTTGTTTGTTTGTTTTAGATACACCTGGTCCACCACCTGCAGTGAGAGTTAAGGAAGCATCAAAAGATTCTGTGACACTTACTTGGGACATTCCAGTCATTGACGGTGGAGCCCCAGTCAACAATTACATAATTGAGAAACGTGAAGCTTCCATGAGAGCTTATAAGACTGTCACTATCAAATGCAGTAAGACATTTTATAGAGTTACTGGACTTCTGGAAGGAGCTTTGTACTATTTCAGAGTACTACCAGAAAATATTTATGGCATTGGTGAAGGCTGTGAAACATCTGATGCAGTACTGGTATCTGATGTCCCCATGGTACCACAAAAACTCGAAGTGATTGACACCACTAAGTCAACTGTTACACTTGCTTGGGAGAAACCACTGCACGATGGCGGCAGCAGATTGACTGGCTATGTTATTGAGGCCAGCAAAGCTGGAACAGAAAGATGGTTGAAGGTAGTGACATTGAAGCCTACCGTCTATGAACATACCATTATCTCTCTCAATGAAGGTGAACAGTACTTGTTCAGGGTCAGAGCACAGAATCAGAAGGGCGTGTCGGAACCACGAGAGATTGTCACAGCAGTGACAGTTCAAGACCAAAAAGGTAGGTGTCTACTGTTGAAAACAATAGGGTCAAGCTTACACCAAATGAATGTGATAGTTATAAAACAGGTATTTAAAATATCAATTATTTGCTCTCCTTAGTTCTACCAACAATTGACTTTACTGGAATACCTCAGAAGACAATCCACGTACCTGCTGGCAAGCCCATTGAATTAGCCATTCCAATTGAAGGACGACCACCTCCAGCTGCATCTTGGTTCTTTGCTGGTTCTAAACTAAAAGAATCAGAACGCATCAAAATGGAGACTGCTGCCAAAATTGCCAAATTAACTGTGCGTGAGACCACCATACATGACACTGGGGAGTATACACTTGAACTGAAGAACACAACTGGAACAGTTACCGATACAGTAAAGGTTATAATCCTTGGTAAGAATTCATGAAAATAATTGTCCATGAAATTTCTCCATTTCAACTTTTACATGAGAAATGTGATTCCTTTTTTCCACCTGTTTTGTAAGTTTCTTTTTTTTTTTTTTCCCCCTAGACAAGCCTGGACCACCTGTTGGACCTATCAGAATTGATGAAATTGATTCAAATTATGTAACCATCTCCTGGGAGCCACCTGAGCTGGATGGTGGAGCTACCCTTAGTGGGTATGTGGTAGAACAGCGTGATGCTCATCGTCCTGGATGGTTGCCAGTTTCAGAGTCAGTAACCAGGACAACATTTAAGTTCACCAGACTTGTTGAAGGTGCAGAATATGTGTTCCGTGTAGCTGCTACAAATCGCTTTGGAATTGGATCTTACCTGCAGTCTGAAATCATAGAATGCAAGAGCAGAATCCGTAAGTCTGAACTGTTGTTCATTCTCTACCTTTAAAATTAAAAATATATCTTTAAATGGGCTTATATATCCACACATATACTAGAATTTTCTAGATGTTGCTACTTCCTTTTGCCAGCTAGAATGGTATATTATGATGCACAGTAATCCAAAGAAGAATGACATCCATAAATCTGTATGTGTAATATAGATGTACTGCACAGAACATGGATGGTAAAGTTGGATTTTCTGCTCAGGTCTACCTTTAGTCTTGAAAAATTGCTTTACCCCATTACAAAACCAGAAGTTTTTCACTGACCCAATTTGTAAATTGCTCAGATATCTGCTACGAAGAGAGTTTGATAAGACATTGATATTACATTGTTGTTCACAATATATCACATACTACTAATGTGTAGAGTAATCTGATGCTTTCTTCACTAATTCCATGTCATATTTTTACAGGTATTCCTGGTCCTCCTGGCACTCCAGAAGTGTTTGATATCTCTCGAGACGGCATGACATTGACTTGGTATCCTCCAGAAGACGATGGTGACTCACAGATTACTGGTTATATTGTGGAACGCAAAGAAGTTAGAGCAGATAGATGGATCCGTGCAAATAAAGTTCCAGTCACCATGACTCGTTACCGTTCCACTGGGCTGGTCGAAGGATTAGAATATGAACACCGGGTCACAGCAATCAATGCCAGAGGCACTGGGAAACCCAGCCGTCCTTCCAAATCTGCTGTTGCCAGAGATCCAATTGGTAATTTCCTACAAAGATTAAACACATTATAGTAGAAGAGAATGACACTAGTAAAATTTACCCTTTTTTCTAATTTGGAAATTTATCTGGATGTATTAACAAATGAGATTCTGACTGGAGAAAACGAGGAAAATATTAGTGAAAATCTTTCATTTGAAGTTTTCCTGTATAAATTCACTGTAGACTTATTACAGTTCATAAGTTGAAAGTTTCATCTTTCAGATATTCATAAAAACATATTCCACTTTCCTATTTGATCTTCTCTTCCAGCTCCTCCAGGTAAACCTCAGAATCCAAGAGTCACTGATACTACAAGAACATCTGTCTCCCTGGCTTGGAGTCCACCAGAAGATGAAGGTGGTTCTAAAGTTACTGGCTACTTAATTGAGATGCAGAAGGTTGATCAATTTGAATGGACCAAATGCAATACTACGCCAACCAAGATTCGGGAATACACCTTGACACATCTTCCCCAGGGTGCAGAGTACAGATTCCGTGTGCTAGCCTGTAATGCTGGTGGGCCAGGAGAACCTGCTGAAGTGCCAGGAACAGTCAAAATAACAGAAATGCTTGGTAAGACATTTCAAGTCTTAATTCTTGTTGAAAGCTGTCCTAAAAAAATATTTGCCTAAAGCAGGTATGATATCATCTGTAGAAGGACATAGCATGATGTGTTATTTTTGTTTACAGAATATCCAGACTATGAACTTGATGAAAAATACCAAGAAGGTCTCATGGTGAGACAAGGAGGAGTAATCAGGCTTACAATACCCATTAAGGGTAAGCCCATCCCAGTATGCAAATGGACAAAAGAAGGACAGGACATCAGCAAGAGGGCCATGATTGCGACTTCTGACACTCACACAGAACTTGTGATCAAAGATGCAGAAAGAGAAGATTCAGGCACCTATGATTTGGTACTTGAAAACAAGTGCGGCAAGAAAGCCGTGTATATTAAAGTCAGAGTGATTGGCATTCCAAATCCACCAGAAGGACCACTTGAGTATGATGATTTACAAGCTCGTTCTGTCAGAGTAAGCTGGAGACCTCCTACAGATGACGGTGGTGCAGATATCCTGGGTTATATCGTTGAGAGAAGAGAAGTGCCGAAGACTGCCTGGTACACTGTTGACTCTAGAGTGAAAGGGACATCACTGGTGGTGAAAGGGCTCAAAGAAAATGTGGAATATCACTTCCGTGTTTCTGCTGAAAACCATTTTGGTATTAGCAAATCTCTCAAATCTGAAGAACCAGCAGTACCAAAGACACCTCTAAGTAAGTTTTCTTCTAGACTGAAAACATAGTTACTGCATTATGATTTAAAATATATGCAGATATATATTGCATATATATTGCAAATATATGCAATAATATATGCAGAAATTTTAATGGTATATCACTGTTATTTCTATTATTTTTATTATTATAATTATTAATAGATCCTCCAGAGCCTCCAAACAACCCACCTGAAGTGCTTGATGTTACAAAGAGTTCTGTCAACTTGTCCTGGTCCAGACCTAAAGATGATGGTGGTTCTCGTGTAACTGGCTACTATATTGAACGTAAAGAGACATCTACAGAAAAATGGGTCCGGCATAATAAGACACAGATTACCACTACAATGTACACAGTCACAGGACTTGTTCCAGATGCTGAATATCAATTCCGTGTCATTGCTCAAAATGACATTGGTGAAAGTGAAGCAAGTCCTGCTTCTGAACCAGTTGTATGCAAAGATCCATTTGGTAAGATAATGTCTGCATTAACAGATCTTTTGATAGCAACTTTATGGCATTTAGAGAAAAATTGATTTTCTGTATCTATTTTAATTTTCAGACAAACCAAGCCAACCTGGAGAAATTGAGATCACTTCTATATCTAAGGACAGCATTACATTAGAATGGGAACGACCTGAAAGTGATGGTGGCAAAGAGATCCTTGGCTATTGGGTTGAATATCGCCAGTCTGGAGAAAGCACCTGGAAAAAATGCAATAAGGAACGCATCAAGGACAGGCAGTTTACAGTAGGAGGTTTACTAGAGGCCACAGAATATGAGTTCCGTGTTTTTGCAGAAAATCAGACTGGTCTCAGCAGACCTCGAAGGACTGCTATGGCAGTGAAAACTAAATTAACATGTAAGCAAAAATATATTGTCACATTTGCTGTGATATTGTTGTGATTTGCTGTGTCAAAAGCAATGGTGCTGCATTTAACATGCTGCCTATTTGTTTTACATGGTATTTGCTAACATGACTGTCCCAAAGGACAGTCTTTCAAGTATAAGAGGGACAAGTATAAATGGAAATTAATTTCCAGTAATCTAATAATATAAGAAAATTTCATAGTAATCATAATCATTTTCTTAATTTTCTTTGTCGCAGCTGGAGAAGCACCTGCCATAAAAAAAGAAATGCAGGATGTTACAACTAAACTGGGTGAGGCAGCTCAGCTGACATGCCAGATTGTTGGAAGACCTTTGCCTGATATTAAATGGTACCGCTTCGGCAAAGAGCTGGTACAAAGCAGAAAATACAAAATGTCATCTGATGGACGCAATCATACACTGACAGTAATGACAGATGAACAGGAGGATGAAGGTCTCTACACTTGTATGGCTACCAATGATGTTGGAGAAATTGAAACTAGTGGCAAGCTATTATTGCAGGCTCCTCCTCAGTTCCACCCTGGCTTCCCATTGAAAGAGAAATACTATGCAGGTGCAGGTGGCACCCTCCGCCTTCACGTTGTGTATATTGGCCGGCCAGTACCAGCAATAACTTGGTTCCACGGCAACAAACCTTTGAGAGGATCAGAAACAATTACTATTGAGAACACAGAACAGTATACTCATCTTGCTATTAAAAATGTCCAGCACAAAACTCATGCTGGGAAGTACAAAGTACAACTCAGTAACACATTTGGAACAGTTGACACTGCACTTAATGTGGAAATACAAGGTAATTAATTTTATTTTCAGTATTTTTGTGGAATATTTTCTCAAATATTGACTGGAAAAAGAAATAAAAATTTTGTGCTTTTTCTTGTACAGATAAACCAGATAAACCAGTAGGGCCAATTGTTATAGAGTCTATACTGAAGAATTCTGTGGTGATAAGCTGGAAACCACCAGAGGATGATGGAGGTGTTATGATAACCAATTACATCATAGAGAAACGTGAAGCCAAGGAAGGAGCAGAATGGCAACTTGTATCTTCAAGTATTTCAGGCACAACGTGTAGAATTGTTAACCTAACTGAAAATGCAGGCTATTATTTCCGTGTTTCTGCTCAGAATATGTACGGCATTAGTGAAGCACTGGAGGTCTCATCAGTAGTTTTTATAAAGCCTCCGTTTGGTAAGTGGAGACCAAAATATCAATGTCTGTATGCCCCTGGGTTTTCGTTTAATGCCAGCCAACAGCTAAGCCCCACGCAGCCGTTCGCTCATTCCCCCACCAGTGGCATCGGGGAGAGAATCAAAAGGGTAAATGCTGGAAAACTGTTGGGTTGAGATAAAGACAATTTAATAGGAAAAGAAAAAGCTGTGTGCACCAGCAATGCAAACCAAGGAATTAATTCCCTGCTTCCCTTGGAGAGACAGGTGTTCAGCCATCCCCAGGAGAGCAGGGCCCCATCACATGTAACAGTGGCTTGGGAAGACAAATGCCATCACTTCAAATGTCCCACCCTTCCCCTATTTCATATACTGAGCATGATGTCATATGGAATATCCCTTTGGTCAGTTGGGATCACCTGTCCTGGCTGTGTTTCCTCCCACCCTCCCACGCACCTCCAATTTCCTCACTAGCGTGGCAGTACAAAAAGCAGAAAAGGCCTTGGCTCTGTGTAAGCTCTGCTCAGCAATGAAAAAAACATCTCTGTGTTATCAACCCTGTGTTCAGCACAAATCCAGAACACAGCTCCATATTAGCCACTGTGAAGAAAGTTAAATCTACCCCAGCCAAAACCAGCATACCCTGTAATTAATTAATAAGGCAAATCCACTTCAGTTTTTGAACTTTGTTATTCTTTACAGAAAAACCAGGACAACCTGGCCAGCCGGTAGCAAGTGCTGTCACAAAGGATTCTTGTGTTGTCTCATGGAAACCACCCACAAGTGATGGCGGTGCAAAGATTAGAACTTACTATCTTGAGAAGCGTGAGAAAAAACAAAACAAGTGGATTTCTGTAACAACAGATGAAATTCGTGAAACAGTCTACTCTGTGAAAGATCTTATTGAAGGTCTTGAATATGAGTTCCGTGTAAAATGCGAAAATCTTGGTGGTGAAAGTGAGTGGAGTGAGGTATCCCAACCAGTCATTCCAAAATCTGATGTACCAATTAAAGCTCCACATTTCAAGGAAGAAATAAGGAATCTGAATGTGAAATTTCAAGCTAATGCCACATTTGTCTGCAAAGTCACTGGTCATCCTAAGCCAATCGTCAAGTGGTACAGACAGGGCAAAGAAATCATGCCAGATGGGGAGAAGATCAAGATACAGGAATTCAAGGGTGGATATTACCAGCTGATCATCACGAAGGTAACAGATGATGATGCCACGGTATATCAAGTTAGAGCTACCAACCAAGGAGGATCTGTGTCTGGCACTGCCTCTCTGGATGTTGAAGGTGAATGAAGGGTCTTGATAACCAAGACAAATTCGTTCTTATTTTGAATATTTAGACTCTTCTCATGTGCTTTTTGTCATGTGTTTTTCCTTTCTCATTCTATTCCAGTTCCTGCAAAGATTCATTTGCCCAAAAACCTGGAAGGCATGGGAGCTGTTCATGCCCTCCGAGGGGAAGTGGTGAGCATCAAGATTCCATTCAGTGGCAAGCCTCCCCCTGTGATCACATGGCAGAAGGGACAAGATCTCATCGATACTAATGGGCACTACCAAGTCATTGTTACACGATCATTCACATCTCTTGTTTTCCCAAATGGTGTTGACAGAAAAGATGCAGGGTTTTACATTGTTTGTGCTAAAAACAGATTTGGAATCGATCAAAAAACAGTTGAATTAGATGTGGCTGATGTGCCTGATCCACCAAGAGGTCTGAAGGTAACTGATGTTTCAAGGGATTCAGTAAACCTAACCTGGAGTGAACCAGCTACTGATGGTGGAAGCAGGATCATAAACTACATTATTGAGAAACGTGCTACAACAGCAGAGCGATGGATTCGTGTTGCACAAGCTCGTGATACACGATACACAGTGGTGAACCTGTTTGGCAAGACCACCTACCAGTTCCGTGTAATTGCGGAGAATAAATTTGGCCAAAGTCAGCCTTCGGAACCTACTGATCCAATTATAACAAAGGAAGATAAGACCAGGGTAATGAACTATGATGAAGAAGTTGATGAAACCAGAGAAGTTACGGCAGCTAAAGCAGCTCACTATTCTACAAAGGAACTCTATGACAAATATATGATTGCAGAAGAGCTTGGACGTGGGCAATTTGGCATTGCACACCGCTGTGTTGAGGCAGTTTCGAAAAAGACTTACCTGGCCAAGTTTGTCAAAGTAAAGGGTGCTGACCAAGTTTTGGTAAAGAAAGAAATTTCCATCCTAAACATTGCTAGGCACCAAAATATCCTGTATCTTCATGAATCATTTGAGAGCCTAGAAGAACTGGTCATGATCTTTGAATTCATTTCCGGGGTTGACATCTTTGAAAGAATCAGCACAGCTTCATTTGAACTTAATGAAAGAGAAATAGTAAGTTACGTACGCCAGGTCTGTGATGCACTAGAATTTTTACATCGTCATAGCATTGGACATTTTGATATTAAACCAGACAATATTATTTACCTCACAAGAAGAAGCTCTGTAATTAAAATCGTTGAATTTGGTCAAGCTAGACAGTTGAGGCCTGGAGACAGCTTTAGACTGCAGTTCACTTCTCCTGAATATTATGCACCTGAAGTACATCACCATGACTTAGTCAGCACAGCTACTGACATGTGGTCAGTTGGTGCTCTAACATACATACTTCTCAGTGGCCTTAACCCTTTCATTGCTGAAACAAACCAGCAAGTTATTGAAAATATTCTAAATGCTGAATACCTCTTCGATGATGAAGCATTCAAAGACATAAGCATCGAGGCCATGGACTTCATTGATCGCCTACTAGTAAAGGAAAGAAAATCTCGGATGACAGCTGCTGAAGCGCTTAATCATGTGTGGCTAAAACAGCAGACGGAAAAGACCAGCACTAAAACCATTAAGACCTTGAGGCACAGGCGTTACTATCAAACTCTAGTAAAGAAGGAGTGGAACACAGTTGTGTCAGTAGCCCGCATTTCCTGTGGAGGCGCAATTAGATCCCAGAAAGGCATAACAGTGGCTAAAGTTAAAGTTGCCCCAATAGACATTGGACCTATTGCTGGGCAGATAAAGCATAATGTTGTAGAAGAAGGAGGCCATGCCAAGTATGTATGTAGGATTGAAAACTATGATGAGTCAACACAAGTCACATGGTACTTTGGTATGAGGCAATTAGAAAGCAATGAGAAATATGAAATAAAATATGAAGATGGTGTGGCAACCATGTATGTCAAAGATGTCTCCAAATCAGATGATGGTACCTACAGATGCAAGGTAGTAAATGATTATGGTGAAGACAGCTCTTATGCAGAACTTTTTGTTAAAGGTGTGAGAGAAATTTCTGAGCACTACAGATGCAGAACTGTTAGAAAAGTGAAACGACGGGTTGATACTATGAGACTATTAGAGCATCCCCCAGAATTTACTCTGCCTTTGTATAACCGCACTGCATATGTTGGAGAAAATGTCAGGTTTGGAGTAACTATAACAGTTCACCCAGAACCTCGCTTAACATGGTACAAATCAGGCCAGAAAATCAAACCTGGGGATGATGATAGGAAGTATACTTTTGAATCAGACAAGGGTCTTTATCAACTTCTCATCAATAATGTCACTGAAGAGGATGATGCTGAATACAGTATTGTGGCACGCAATAAATATGGTGAGGATAGCTGCAAAGCTAAGCTGACTGTGATTCCACATCCACCTCCACCAGATGCCACACTCAGGCCAATGTTTAAAAGACTGCTGGCAAATGCTGAATGTCAAGAAGGCCAAAATGTCAGTTTTGAGATCAGGGTATCTGGTGTTCCAAAACCAACGTTGACATGGGAGAAAGATGGTCAACCTCTATCCTTTGGTCCCAACTTTGATATAATTCATGAAGGTTTAGATTATTATGCTTTGCATATCAGAGATACTTTACCAGAAGACAGTGGCTATTACAGAGTTACTGCTACAAACAGTGCTGGATCTACAAGCTGTCAGGCTTATCTTAAAGTTGAACGCTTGAAATATGTCAAGCGTGAGTACAAGACGGAAGAAGAACGGGAGAAGCATGTACAAAGGCAAATTGACAAGACTTTACGAATGGCAGAAATCCTTTCTGGGGTTGAAGCTGTTCCACTGACACAAACTGCACAAGAGGCTCTCAGAGAAGCTGCTATCTTATATAAACCAGCTGTTAGCTCAAAGACCGTCAAAGGTGAATATGAAATTAAGGAAGAAGAAAAGAAGGAGAAGGAGGAAAGAAGACTTCGTATGCCATATGAGATCCCAGAGCCTCGCAAACATGTGCGCGCTGCTCTTGAGGAAGATCAGCATATTAAACACTTTGTGCCTCTCTCAGACATGAAGTGGTACAAGAGGCTGCGAGACCAGTATGAAATGCCAGGAAAACTTGAGAGGACTGTTCAGAAACGCCAGAAACGCATACGTCTTTCCAGGTGGGAGCAATTCTATGTGATGCCACTGCCACGCATTTCTGATCAGTACAAGCCTAAATGGCGCATACCAAAGCTGACACAAGATGATCTTGAAATTGTGAGACCAGCACGCCGGCGGACCCCATCTCCAGAGTATGAATATTACTATAGACCAAGAAGACGATCACTTGGTGATTTGTCTGATGAGGAATTGCTCATGCCTATAGATGACTACTTAGCCATGAAGAGAACCGAAGAGGAAAGACTGCGCCTTGAAGAAGAGCTGGAGTTAGGCTTTTCTGCTTCTCCACCAAGTAGAAGCCCCCCACGCTTTGAACTATCTGCCCTTCGGTATTCTACTGCAGGAGCACAGGCCAGTTCAGAGGAAGAAAGAAAAAGAGAGCTGAGGTATTCAAGCTATCACATCCCAGCTAAAGCTGACACCAGTGCAAGCTATGCAGAGCTTCGTCAACGTCACGACAGGGCTGCCTACAGACCGCCTAAACAGAAGCAAAGAATAATGGATGAGAGGGAGGATGAGGAATTGCTCCGTCCTGTTGGCACTGATCAACGACTTTCTGAATACAGGAGTGAGCTCAAATATATGGCAGAGGAAGAAAAGAGTAGACTCAGGAGAAGGAGGGAAAGAGAAATAACTGAGATCACATCAGAAGAAGAAGAAGAAATAGAAATGGTGCAATATGCTCACAGGGAATTTTCACCTCCCTCTAGATTACTAAGGAGAAGAAGATCCCTTTCTCCAACTTACATTGAGTTGATGCGTCCTGTATCTGAATTAATTCGACCTCGCTCACGGCCTCCTGAAGAAAGTGAGAGAAGATCCCCAACACCAGAGAGAACTCGACCACGCTCACCTAGCCCAGTCTCTAGTGAAAGATCTCTCTCCCGGTTTGAGAGGATGGCAAGATTTGATATCTTTTCTAGATATGAGTCCATGAAATCTGCTCTGAAAACTCAAAAAACGATGGAAAGGAAATACGAAGTTCTGACTCAGCAGCCTTTCACCCTTGACCATGCTCCTCGCATTACCCTGAGAATGCGCTCACACCGGGTACCATGTGGCCATAATACTAGGTTCATTCTAAACGTCCAATCAAAACCAACTGCTGAAGTGAAGTGGTACCACAATGGTATTGAGCTTCAAGAGAGCAGGAAGATACACTTTACTAATACGAGTGGTGTATTAACTCTGGAGATTCTCGACTGCCACATTGATGACAGTGGAACATACCGAGCTGTGTGCACAAACTACAAAGGGGAATGCTCTGATTATGCAACGCTAGATGTTACGGGAGGAGATTACACTACATACTCTTCCCAGAGGAGAGATGAAGAAGTACCAAGGTCAATTTTACCTGACTTGACAAAAACAGAGGCATATGCAATCTCCTCATTTAAGAAAGCATCTGCAACAGAATCAAGTTCCTCAGTAAGAGAGGTCAAATCAGAAGTGTCAGCAACAAGAGAATCACTTTTATCCTATGAACACTATGCTGCTGCTGAAGAAAAAGTCACTGCAGCTGAAGAAAAATCGTTGGAAGAAAGGACTGTACACAAGGCATTTAAAAGCACTTTACCAGCAACAATCCTTACAAAGCCACGGTCAATCACAGTTTCTGAAGGGGAGACTGCAAGATTTTCCTGTGATGTTGATGGTGAACCAGCACCAACAATAACATGGCTCCGTACAGGCCAACCTATTGTTTCTTCAAGGCGCTTCCAAGTAACACGAACACAGTACAAGTCTATCTTTGAAATTTCTTCAGTCCAGATGTCAGATGAAGGAAGTTACACTGTTGTGGTGGAAAACTCTGAAGGAAGACAGGAAGCACATTTTACTTTGACCATTCAAAGAACAAAAATTCCTGAAAAAACAATTACATCACCTCCAAGGATCAAATCTCCTGAGCCTCGTGTAAAGTCACCAGAGCCAGTTAAGTCTCCTAAACGAGTGAAATCTCCTGAACCCATCAGCGGTCCCCCAAAAGCTAAGTCACCACCTGGAGACAAAATGGTACCAGCAGAGAAAGTACAATTACCAACTGCTTCTCCACCAAAGATAAAACAGCATCTGAAAGCAGAAACTCTTGGAGATAAGGTAAAGTTATCCTGTGCAGTTGAAAGCAATGTTTTAAGTGTCAGAGAAGTGGCTTGGTATAAGGATGGTAAAAAACTGAAAGAAGACCATCATTTCAAGTTTCATTATGCAGCAGATGGCACTTATGAGCTCAAAATCCATGAGCTCATGGAATCTGATAAAGGAGAATACACCTGTGAAATTATTGGGGAAGGAGGCGTTTCAAAAACTAACTTCCAGTTTACCGGCCAAGTATTTAAAAATATCCATTCCCAGGTAAGAGGTGTATCTGAATCTCATAAAAGAGTTCAGAAAGAAGATGAGTTGCTTATGGTTTCCACCCAGAAGAAATCAGCAGTGGCAACTGAAGAGAAATCTGCAATTCAAGAAGTCATTAAAAAGTCAGTTGTTACGGAAGATGTCAAACAACTGAAAGCAGAAATTACAGCTTCTTCAACTAAAATGACAGTGTCTGAAGGGCAGAAAGTGACATTGAAAGCCAACATTCCTGGTGCCTCTGAAGTAAAATGGGTGCTGAATGGAATGGAGCTGAGAAATTCAGATGATTACAGATACGGTGTTTCTGGAAGTGATCACACGCTAACTATCAAAACGGCCAGTAATAAGGATGAAGGTATACTCACCTGTGAGGGTAAAACTGACAAAGGCATTATTAAATGCCAGTATGTTATGACTCTTTCTAAAGAGCGCTCCAGTGAACCAGCATTCGTCATTCAGCCTAAGTCTCAAAATGTCAATGAAGGACAAGACGTGTTGTTCACCTGTGAAGTTTCTGGGGATCCTTCTCCTGAAGTTGAGTGGTTAAAGAATAATCAACCTGTAAGTAATCATTTACTATATTTACTTGAAATATTAGAATTATTCATAAAATTGATCTTAATGAAATCATTTTTTTCCCCTCCTTAGATTGCAGTTTCATCACACCTCAGAGTATCTCGCTCTAAAAATATATATTCTCTTGAGATTCGAAATGCAGCACTGAGTGACACTGGAAAATACACAGTCAAGGCAAAAAATTACCATGGGCAGTGCTCTGCTACAGCATCTTTGACCGTACTCCGTAAGTTTGTTCTTTGGGTCTCGTGTTCAGAATAGTCACAACTTTTTGCTGTGGTGTGTCTACTAAAATGACTTACGATAAAAGCCACTGGTAACATTGACTTAGGTATTTTAAGAAGTTCTTATTTCTTTTGTATATTACATATACAGCCCTAAAACAGCATTAGAAATCTTTCTAACACCCACAGAGTTGCACAGGCATGCTCTATTACATCAACAGGTGCATGTTAAGAGAAAGCTATGAGCATTAGTTCTAGGATGAGTATGTTAAGACCTTGGTGCTGGTAATTATTCTTTCCTTATTTACTAACAAAATCTATTACAATAAAACAAAGTCATTCCACAGTCAAAAAATTTTATGGCAACTTAAATTGAACTGGGTTTGGTATTTTATTAGCTATACCATACCCCAGTTCCTAGCATCAAGGGGTGGCTGTGATTTGCTTGTATGACTGCGTTTGGGTTTAAAGCAAAGCTGCAGTGATTGAGCTTTCCTGTTGCCCTTTATAGCTACAGAACAATTCAGTGAAATATAGATTTTACTATTCTATGTTTGTAAGAACTTGAAAATGTTTCACAGCTTCTACAAATATGAACTGAACACACACAATTTTTCAGTGTCTAATTCTAGTAATGGCTCTAATAAGAAACATCGTGTGGTGACCTGTTTTTTCTTAAGTATGTATGTTTTTCCTTGGAGCTCATACATACTGTAAGTTTCATTGCCTCTTTTTTAATTTCCAAATTACTGCTTGTGATTTGGATATCTTGAATTAAATAATTGTAAACAATTATATGCTCCACTGCAGTTTTCCATTGAAAGCAAAGTATGCCATCTTCATTTTTATAAAATTAACCATACAGAACTGCATGACTTTGTTCGTTAATGTGATGTTGTTGCTTTTTCCTTCTATGTTTGCAATGCTCCTCAGCTCTAGTTGAAGAACCTCCGAAAGAGGTAGTATTGAAGACCAGTGGCGACGCAAGCATGCACGAAAGTTTTTCTTCTCAGTCCTTTCAAATGGCTTCTTCTAAACAAGAGGCTTCATTCAGCAGTTTCAGCAGTAGCAGCATGACTGAAATGAAATTTGAAAGCATGTCTGCCAAAAGCATGTCCTCCATGAAAGAATCCTTTGTAGAGATGAGCTCCAGCAGTATTATGGGGAAATCTAGTATGGCTCAACTGGAGAGTTCAACTAGTAAAATGCTTAAATCAGGTCTGAGAGGTGAGCATTACAATTATTGGTAGAGTTAGTGCTTCAGCTATCCTGAAGTAGTCCTCAGAGTAAAGCTGCTGCATGGCTTAGTGAAAACAGACTAACTTGGTATTTCTTCTCCTGTTTTATAAAGGAGTACCACCCAAAATTGAAGCTCTCCCATCTGATATCAGCATTGATGAAGGAAAAGTTCTCACACTATCCTGTGCCTTTTCGGGTGAACCTGCTCCTGAAATAACATGGTACTGCAAAGGGAGAAAAATTACTAGTCAGGACCAGCAAGGCAGATTCCACATCGAAACAAGTGAAGATCTAACCACCCTGATCATCATGGATGTCCAGAAGAACGACGGTGGACTTTATACTCTGAATTTAGGGAATGAGTTTGGTACCGATTCTGCCACTGTGAATATAAATATCCGATCACCTTAGAGAGCTTAATCTGTATTATTTACACTTGTATTTTTACAAGTGACTCATATATGGACTGAAATATCTGATATGTAAATATAAAAGAAAAATATTTTTTTACCTACCTGAACGAGACAAAGTCCAGAGCTATACATTATGACTTATAGTCATTATTGACCTAAGAATTTAAACCACTTTTTTCACTGACATGTACATACTGTATATAGCCGAAGTTAACGGTTATGAAGTTTTGTACCGTTTATTTTATGACATTTTGAAACGTAACTTTTGGAACTAACAGTTGGCAGGGGAAAGTTTCCTAGCAAACGACTACCCTGCTCAACATTTAACTAATTTTTGTGCCTCAACTCATTGTTGATGTCTAAGAATGCCTCAACAGGTAGAGAGGCTCCCTGTTGAAGATTACCTACACCTAAGACATGATACTGTGCACAGTATTTCATACGTGCACAATTATTTATGTTGAATCAGAAATGTAAGGCACTGGTGATGTTTGCAATTACCCTCCTGTAAGCATTGCTTTAATGTTTTACATTGGATCTGATTATGTCATAATTTTCATACCTGACTGACAATTTCTGGACAAAGTGTGAGCGGCCAGCACTTTGTTCACCCACTGTCTGTGTACTGTTTCTGACATATTGACTGCCTGAATAGCTTTTTAAAAAGTAACATCACCTGGCCATCCCCTTAATCAACAAAGCTATTTAGGTACTCAAGTGCAGCAGCAGTACCCCATCTCGGAGGTTCTTAGGGTGCAGTGATTGAGTTTGTGTGGTAGTATTAGACACCCAGTAGTCACTTCCAGGCAACTAAGCAATGAACCACAGTTTGAAAACAAACTGTTGCTACAACATCAAATACCAGCCTGCACTTCAATTTGCTTTAGTTCTCCTAATGTAGTAATAGAGCTTGGTAGCTGTCGAACCTCCTTGAGATAGAATTGTTCATTTGAAATAAAGCATGCTTTCTGCATCATAAAGTCGGCGACTCCTTTATTTATTATGCTGTTTTTACAATTCCTGTACTACACTACAGAAAAAGAGTTGCTGAAACAAGACGGGGTAGAAATGCAATTCTCCAATGCAAACCGCGTAGTTAACTGTTGACAATCCAACCATCTTATCAGAAGCAGCCTGTCCACCAGCCAGCCTTGAAAAAAAACCCTTTAAAGAAAATTTTTGTCATAGATTCTTCATTGATGAAGGATAAATTCTAGCACATGCCTAAGCATTGTTCTCTTCTTATCCTTCTGTTATTTCCAGGCTTTCCTCTACATCCTCCTGGTTTTTTGGCAGATGCAACTAATACAGACTAGTTGACCCTAATTGCCTGGGCCTACAAGTTGTCACCTCCTATGGGTGATTAACCAATTCTTCATCCCACAAGTCAGCTGACACATCTGTCAGAGCAAAGCCCGTCTTTACATTTGGGGGGTTGGGGGCGGGGGGTATGTTACTATGGGAAAAAGAGTATCAAGGTCAAAGGAGCAAGTCTGCTTCTCGAATTCACTCCGCAAAAAAAGCTTGAGAGCAAACACAGAAATGCAACACTTCAGGAGCTGTAAAATTCTCGTAAGTGGAGCAGGAGCATTAGTTAGCACACATGATGCATCACTGTGATTCTCAGCATGCCAAAAAAAAGAGAGTCAAGTTAATCAGGAGTAAAGCAGGTAGAATGTTTAAGAACCTATTCCAGAAAGACTCATTATAGAAGCTTTTTTTATAATTTCCTATAACCCTATATATTATCAACCACTGTCTATCCAAATGATGCAAGAAAGCTAAGAAATAGGGACAAAACAAGGACTAAAGTAAAAATAAAGATTTCAGAAGAGCTAAAGCTCTGGGTCAGGACAAAACCCAAACTTTTTCAAGTGATGGAAGCAGGAAGACTTAGAAACAATCATAAATATCAAAGAGTTTGAGTACATGATATTTCTTCCTTAGGGAGAAAAGTAAAAAATAATTAAGTAAAAAAGGCTGTTTATTTTAATGTTTAAACCATTCAAAGAAAAAAACCCAACAAACTCAAGAAAGCCTCTAATTCTCATTTCTTTCGATGTTTAAAAAAATTCCAACCAACAAACTCAATACAAGACATAAAAATGCATAGGTACAGTCTTGTTTAGCTAACAAGTAACTTGTATACACAGGCACATAATAAAATTAACACTAAAAATGCACTAGATATCTCAGCAGAAAGAATTAGTGATAGACAGCATGTGCAGATTTAACCATGGCCTCTTCTTCACAAAGGCTACTGGAAATTCAATTTTACATGGTCTCTACTGAGTCTCAAAACACTCAGTCGATGAAGAGGAAGAACACTGGTGTGGCAGTGGAAGCAAGTTCATCCTGCCAGTACCTCTCTGGCCCAACTCTGCACAGCACTTAAGCAAGTACTTTAGGCAGATGAGTCACTCACATGTCTAAAAATAGGATTTAAAATACTTAGGGGCTTTGCAGAAAACACAAGCTTGAATAGATAATGTTACAGGCCGACCAGCTGAGCCAGTGTTTTTCCACAAGACTGCTAAGCAAATGCTAACCTAGAGTGACATTGCTGAAGTCACAACCTAAAGCTTCAATATTCCATTTCACAGAACACATACCTAAGAATAACATTTTTCAAGATCACAGATTAAGCAGTCTCTGGATGAAAAGAAATAAACATTTTGAATGATTTACTTATTACATCCAGGTCAAATACTGGGATTTCTAACTGTACAAGCTGACATTTGCTATCTTTAATCAAATCTATTGTGCTATAGGACCAAGTTTAGAAAAATATCCTACCACTGATATGGAATATGAAGGTATTTGGCATTCATGTTTCCTGTGTGCTGATGCGTAAGGAAAAGCTTTTTAACAAAGCTCTGTGAGCTGTACAAATCCTACTATAGAGCTAGCTATTTTCTACTAACATTTTACATGTAGCAGCCTGAGAAAAATAACTGTGATGGTGGAGACCCATAATAACACAGAGATTTTACTGCATTTTAGTTGGTTTTCACAGACATTTCCTTTAGGTATTACATCCCTTTTAAAAGTTCCTAATTTACACCAACAGAAAGAACAGCTACACTAGAATACTTAAAGCGATAGGGATGCAGCAAAAGCCAAGTTTATAATTTCTGAAAATAACCTTAACAAAAACAAATAGGTGTGATTGCAATTTTTAAGGAAGGAATAAAATTTTTTTGCAGAAGCAACCTCTGAAGTATTCCTAGCCCAAAGATTGCTTTCTCTGAGGAAAAAAAGTTTAAAAAGTGAAGCTGAATTACTAAGTTGGAAGACACACAAACATTAATTTACAGTTCTTTAAAGTCCCTGAACATTGTAATCTCAGTATTCACAACTCTCCAAATCATTGCGTGTCTTACTATTAATTCTTTATCCTAAAAGCTGGTTATTTCTAAGCATTCTATTTCTACTTACCTGATGTTAGGAAATTCAGAGATATAACTGAAGTTACCACTTTTCACCTAAATATATGTCCCATGTGTATATGCTTTAAGTGAGGAATACTGTTTAGAAATTTGGTTTCAGACTGATCTCTTCAGAAGCACTTGAGACCAAAACTAGAAGTACCAACTACCTATTCTGTTGAGGTGCAGCTCTCATTCTGCACTAGAAAGAATGATACAATCAGGCATTCCTGATAAGCTCTCCCCTAAATTTGGAAATGAAAAATATAAGAGCAGCCAGATCTTTTTTAGTCAATGGATCATTATGATTCAGCCAGATAATTTTCAGAAATGATTTCTTAACCCCAGTTACCAAAAGTATGACAGCATATCATTGTCACTGAAATATATTTTAGGATGTTTAGCACAGGTATCTATAAAAAGGCTGATTTAAGAGAAACATATCACATATATATGCATCAAGCTGAAATGATGGCTTTGGGGACCTACAAAAACCCGAAGCAATTACATGCAAATTTTGTGCTTGGATCTGATCAGAACAACTTTTGTCTTGTGGCAGTATTTAAAATTACTACTTACTACTATATGCACTGATCAGTCTCACATTTTTTTGCACAATGTGGAGTCCAACCTCTTTTCTCCATAGTAGTTGAAAGCAGAAGGTATCTGTCGTTGTGACATGTACTTAACACTGAAGAAGCTGGCAGACACCTCAGTGAAATTTCAAAAAGCACCTCTGACAGCATATGATTCAAGACAACACTCACATTGCAGTATGTAGTTTACTTCTCTGAACATCTTTTTTAATACTTATTTTTACAATTGTCATGTCATAGAGAATACATTAAAGCAAACATTCAGAAAAAAATGCACAAGCATGTGTGTGGCTGATATGCATATGCCAGTTTGCATGAAAACTGACAGAACTGAGCACAAATGACAGCTCTGAGCTGGTATCCACAAACCTCTTTACAAACCATTCCACTCCACTTGAACTTGACATAATGGTTTATAAACTGGCATTTTATATATGGCCAACAGCTCCTATGTTTTTCCTCAACATTTGGACCTATTTTGATTTGGATAAATCGACATTCCAAAAATAAGAAAAGCTCCCATTCTCATCTGTTCTTTCCAGCCTGCTTCAAATTATTTATATACACAAAAGGAAGACTAGTTAAACCAAATTAAAGATCTGATTATAAAAAAAGGTTTTGGTATGTGCTTGAGTACAAAAAACCCTGTACATTTATTTAGCAATTGTGTAAATCAAGAACAGTAAATGGCTTCCCTAAAGTGCTCTACAGCTAAGACTTTATAGACCAAGTTCATCCCTAAACCAACACCCAAAAAATCCCCAAAAGCTTACAATGCTAACATTAACGACCTTCTGGACCAAGGTGCTAGTAGGCACTATTATACTATATTACTCATTAATTATTAAGAGAGTCAGACTCTGACCTCACTTACAGTTAATGCAAATTTACACTGATGTAACTGAGAGCAGAATCCATCTTCTGGTGTATACTATCCACAAATGATACAAAGGAGTTGCAAAAACAGATGCTCCCTTTTGTATAAATATGTCATAAATAAAGCGTACAGATACAAATATTCATTACAACAGCAGCTTACAAGTCTTAGGTCTAACATTTCAGCTCTTGTTTTTATCATACTTATCTAAAAACACATCTTAAGTAAGCAGAGTGAATCTTAACAGCACTGTATTAATTATTTGTGATGCTACACACCCCAGAAACAATTTATGCACATTTTGAAACCTTTAGTAGATCTTTAGACCTTTAGTAGTGAAAGTAGGTAGAAATTTTTGATGCAAAAAAGAATAAATAAATAAAAACTATTAAATATCCCATGTTTGGTACAAATACTTCATATTAAGTTATTTTTATACATTTGTTTAGAAAAATACACTAAATATTTCTACTTTAATTGCCTAAAAATAAGGACTGGATTATGTATATCCTTGTATTTTTAAAGGCGGCAATGTCAATTACCGTCAAGCTGCTGGAGCAGAGCCATTAGTGCCCATTCCCACAGCCCTTACACTGGCAAAAAAAAAGCCACTGTGGGGCTAATCACAGCTCCAGGTGAATGACCTGGTACAAATGACCAAGAGGCCCATGGCACAAGTTGCGTTTTCTCCAAAAAAATGAAAACTTTTTGCTGAAGTTTATAATGCATGTTTAGTAACATATCAGTCAGACCTCCACACTATTTAAAAAGAGATGCATTTACAAATGTGGATGCTTATCTGTTAAAGCCATAATTTGTTCAAAAAAATGCACATTCAAACTGTGAAATATTAGGAAAATACTCTTGCAAATAAACTATATAAAGATAAAATACACTTCCAAGATAGTATTTATGTTATTCTATAAAGTGCAGAGAAATCCTTCTAAAAAGGGAAATAACTACTTCCTATAACAACAGTATAATTTCAGCAGCTTTTGCATAGCATTACTTATAGGAAATTTAATACTTTCAGTTGCTTCAGGAGGAAAAGGATGAGAGAGTCTCTTCCAGTTCAGATCTTTCCTTTGACACTGATTTATTTTCTTCAGGAATGGTTGATGATACCAGATCTCCGTTGACAGCACTTCTAAAACAATGAGCAGTTCCTATGAAGAGATCAATTAAGTATTTAATTTTCAATCCCTGAAAGTATCATCCAGTCTGTCAATTATTGTACTTGCAAAGTATTTCCTACATATAAACAATCAGAAGAACTAGTCAAGTTAAAGTCTGCCTGGGAAGAGTTATAATGGAGTCAAAATGCCAGCATGATTCAAAAGGAAAAACCACAGAGGAACCGGCTACTAACTCAGTCGGCCCATCTAATCGAGAGGGACTAAATTCTGATCACCATCTTTATTACTGGCAAGGCTGTGTGCCTTCAGAGCAGTGCTGTTCTCTACAAAAGGCAAGGAACCACTGAAATGAACCATCTTTCCACAATGCAGTGGGTGAAAAGTACCCCTGCCACTCACAGAAGTCAAAAAAAGATACTTTCTTCTGTGACAATAAGCAGGTGGCAAACAGCAGTATTCCACATCACTTACCAGAACATCATTCATGTAAGAGTCTATTAGGACAAACATCCCTTTTCTAGATATGTATTAATTTTATCTTGACAGTAGTCCCACTGATTTCAGTATAACTACTTCAGCTGCAAGATCCTTTGTAATATGGATGGAAGCCAGCACAAGTCACCCAGGTAACAAACTATACAAGTACTCTGATTTATAATACAGGAATCTTACAAATGAAACTTTTTTCCTCATGCTGATATCAATGCTAGAACATTTGCTGTAAACAGAGAAATAAATTGTACAGAAGGATACAAAGAAAACTCCCTCCCTTTCAAACTTACTCTGAGAATCTTCTGAAAGTGTATCACTGTAAGATTCTGTATCTGAGTATGTTCTTCTGCGCCGCTGAGAAAATCGGTGAAGAGATGAACCTGGTTCTTTTACAGAGGGATTAATCCTACAAAGGAAATTAGATCTATTAGTAAGCAAAAGCTGTAACAACCTACACAGATTTTATATACTTTAAACCTGAAATAACTTTGGTGCTTAGATTAAATTGTGAGTATCAATGCTTTTTACTACAATAAACCAAAAACAGCACAGGCAACAATCATAATTTCACAATTGCAAAGCCTGAAAGTGGAAATAAAAATGAAGAAAATAATCTGAGAATCTGAAATACTGACTGAAAAAGAATGTTAGCATTTCAAGCTCTAATTTCATTAACTTGTCAAAACAAGCCATTTGCATAAAGCTTCTAGCATGACAAAATTTTGGTACTGTATTAAAAACAGCAGCTGCCACCGATAGCTGGTAATCTGTACCCTTTGTTTTCAAAATTAGTTCAATTTATGATTTTTAATTTTTTTCCCCAAGCAAACAATTCTTCTCACATTTTGATTTTAATGCTACCAAGCTCAGGGAGGTCTTTTGAGACACAAGAAAAAAGCTTAATGAAATACAAAATTACCTTTCTGAATAGCAAGGACCAGGGTGGCTAATGGAACGCTTCATCTAGGGGAAAAAAAATTCCAAAGAACAAACAACACCAAAAATGTCACAAGCTACTTAGAAGAACGATATGCATATCTACATTATTTGTTACTTTATTAACAGTCTTTACAAAGAAAAATGGAAATTTTTTTTTTATAAAAAAGCAACCACTCAGTTAAAAATCTGATTTAACTACATGAAAACAGATGGATTGCCATCAATATTAAAAGTTGCAGAACATTCACACAGGAAATAGTTTACTACAAAAAGATGCTACCTCCTATGTATGGAATTCACTCTTTCACCAAAGTTCCTCACAGAGCTATTGTTAGTTGCTATGATCTACAGAAGCATCAAGACATTTTTCCTTTACCAAATGGAAGTTTAAATTCCTCATTACACAATAAAGTCAAATTCTGCCTCTTGATTCCTTGTGGTTTCTCTGCTATCACTGTCAAATCTCTATGCATATCAAAGAAGGTGATTATTTTAAATCATAATGATCAGCTTTTTAAGTAAAGTGATTGAAGATAAAGAGATGAAAGATGCAAAAAATTCCACAATACAGCTCATCTTGGAATACATACACAGAACTGAGAAAGCATTTGATTCCCATACACTGTCCTTCTAAGGGAATTAATCAATAGTGAACAGTTATGTAAGTAATATCTTTATCATTATATATCTTTTTGTTAAATAAGGCAATGATATGTTAAGGCAATCATCTCCAATTACATACACTCGAACATAGCTATCTTGCTGAAGTGCTTCAAGTCACAAAGCACTTAAGCAGGAGGTGAAGTTATGTCATTTTTCTGATTAGTATAGAGTCAGCACTCTAAAAAAACCAAACAGTTCAGCTGAGGAAAAGTTAAACCTCATTCATTTATGAGATACCTCATTACAGGGCCTTGACACATATGGTAAATTACTCTGATGATGTAAAGGCTAGCAAACAAAGACTGGGAATGGAAAATTGATTTATATTTGGGACCAGTACTGATTTATAAGTTAGTCAAGATTTCAACATCATAGCACATAGCAATAGCATAGCATTCTGCCACTCCTCCCCCCAATCAAACCACCAATATGACACTTAAAAAAGGTAGTATTTCAAAATGTCTAAACCATTTGAATAGGTGATGGTGACACAGGAGAAACCAAGGGATCGGGGTGAGGCAGCTGGAACATTTCGGGCTTAAACTTGGCATTAGCGATCTTCACACATTCTTCAAGTGTTGTGATAAATGTATTACATGTGGCACTAAGTAAGGAAGAGGCTTCATTCATGTTCTGAAAATAAATGAAAGCACAAGCACAAGCAAGAAAAAAAATTAAAATATGCAAATACAACTCTCCCCCACCACCTCTCCCAGAGACACTCATTTCCCTCATTACCACTAAGAATTTACATTTCCCATTTTATTTAATCAAATGTACACCTTACCATAAGGCCAATTTAAGAAAACAAATGTGACAGCATTGTAGCTTTCTAACATCTCAGTTTCTTTAGGGTACCAGCCAACAATGCCTTACTGCAAAGCTTGTCTCAGAGTGACTAACTGGTATCAGAAGATCATTCAGTGAAACATATTAATTGCAGCAGAAGGTGTGAACAGTTTTATCACTCCAGAGCAACGAGTTGCAGGTCCGTTTCACCTCCCTAAACTGAAAACTTGCTCTGTTGTGACTAAACATCAACCCCCTGGCTTTGCACTAAATGAACCAACAACATTGTCCACAAGCTGCTCAAGAGTGCAAAGAATTAAGTAATTTATAATTTCCAGTACTTTCATTCAAAAGCAGGAATACATTCTAGCATCGCACTTGTGCAAACTCAGAGACAGATATTCACACTGCATGTTCCCAAGGCCTGGAACACTAGCTTTCACTGATAAAAAAATGGAATGCCCTCCTACACGAGGAAGTAAGAATGGACAAACAAGATTGTTACAACTACTTAAACAGAGATGCAAAACAAGACAAAATATTGTATTGTTCATATGACAGCTCTTCTGGCCTTTCAACCAAAGGGCTCAGAAACACAACTGCTTCCTAACACCCGGCACAATTACAGTTAAACCATCCAGGTACTTTACACACAGAAAATGACTATTAGTATGTCTACACACATGCATTCAAAAATTGCCATTAGGTTAAGTTTCCCAACACTGGGGAGATGAATAAGGTTTAAGACATCAACAGTAACTTGAGGTGTATTATATAGTGGAATGAAAAGAAATTCTAGAATTCTGCACCTCAATGCTGGGAGGAGAGCGAGTCTCATCATGGTGAACAAATTCTTGTATTGTATGAACTTGCTGCATTAAAAGATCACAGTAGAGACGAAGTTCAGACATTTTGGTTTTAAGAGATTCATTGGTCTCACTTATTTCTATGAAAAAACACGGAAATATAAATTTATTGCATACAATGTACATGCACATTGTAATTTTTAAGCACTTTTCATTTAAGTATCAATTTAAAAATCCACTTAAACTTCCACTTAATTTTGAGGAAAAGTGGCTTCTGCAATGAATCAAGAACTATACTCGAAGCAGACAATACTTTTGGATAACTGAAGCTAATTTAATTACTATTATGAAAAAGGCATATTACCAAGAAAAATAAAGTTGAAAGCTTTCTAAGCTACAATGGAACGTAGAAAAAATTATTGGATAAAATTTATGCTGACCAGAGTCGCTGCAAACAGTTACATTAAGCCACCCAAGAAAAATTACGGAAAAAGAAAATAGTTACTATAAAGAGTTACTAAAACAGCAGAAACTAAATGGCTTCACAACAGCTACAAACAATATGTTTGTTCTTGTGACAACAATACCTTGCTGGTATTTCAGCTTCTTAAGATAAAAGAGGTCAATGGAGATGACTTCTGACTCTAACACTGAGGGGGAATTTATCATAGAGATGCCTAGAAATAATTACAATTTATATAAAAAGACAATAATACTGACTTTGTACCACAATACTTGCACGACGATTATCCAAAAAAGTGATATACTCTAGGTAACACACATACCTTTTTCTTTTTTTGTTCTGGTATCTGCTAAACAGGCTTTTGCACTTCCCAGTGCTACCAGCCATCTTTGCCTTTCAGCTGCATTAACTGCTTTCATATAGAAATGCTGCTCCCCTGGGATGATTAGCTCCATTCTCGTGTTGTCTGTTGCATGAACTTGTGATAGAAGGGAAAAAAACCCAGAAATAATAATAACCTCAACTCAGTAACAGTCATTTATTAAATACTGCTCAAAGTGTTTTAAAATGCTTATGATAATCCCACAGTAATACAGTAAATCACAATGCACCACTGCTGAGTAAGGAAAAGCCCAAAGCTGCTCAACCTTTCTCGCACTTTCCTTCACCAAAAGAACAAGATAAGCAAAATCAACTGGAATGGCAAAAAAAAATTAAAAATTTATCCTCTCCACTTTACATCACTGGTTCCATCTACACTAAAGGAACACTAACAAAAAAAGTAATATACAGTGTGTTCTAAATCTCAAAACAGAACTCTATTCATTATTATTTGTGAACTATAAAGCTGACACACTGGACTACAGCTAAACAAAAATAGACGAAGAAAAACTTGTGATGCGAACATGTATGATTGGTGATCTTCTCTATTTCCATGGCAGCTAAAATTTCCTCAAGCAGAAATGTATTAATTCTTACCTTTTATTTCACACACAGCCATCTTTATACTTCCTTTGCTGCCTTTGCAAACATCATCTTGGGAATCATAGTATGACAATATCCCATTGTCTAGAACAAACCACCGAGGCTGCCAACCTAGAGAGATCAAAAAAGTGAAAGAGAAAATTTAGTCTAATTCCTAAATTGTAAATCAAATTCATCTCTTTGGCTGTTAAAACTTTAATAAAAGAGGCAAACATTACATTAGTCTTGTAACACACCAGGAAGTAAACAATCTGTGCAGTCTGAAGACCAGAGCCACTCTATAACCAGACTAGTGTTACATGGATATTCCACTCCCATTTTTTTTGGGGTGCAAGATAAGCACTACTTCTGTTTTCCATTCTAGAGAAATATTAAATTTTAATTTAGCCACCATGGAATCCTGTTTTGAAGACTTTTAAATTACATACCTCTGAAAAACCATTTTCATTCAAATATATTTTTCAGGCAGACTTTTCTAAGATTGTAGGAATTTACTTGTAAGATATAAATAAATGACTGATGTCACCATCTGTTATGCTATGTTCTCCTTTACCTACTCTATTTTAGTGAAAACTTTGTATTTCACATTGAAGTATTGACACTTTCTCCATTTCTACAAATAAGATAGCACTAAAATATCCCAGTAGAGCATAACAATTATGCTGGCCCATTATAATCTGGGTCAGCTGTACAATAGGAGCAGATTATCCCTCTATTTTACAACTTGGCACCAAACTTTAACTCCTGCTTGGTTTAGGGTTTGGAATGGCAAAAACTGTGTGGCCAAGCCCTCTACATGTTTGGCGATATGACAGCGCGGCCCAGGGTGCTTTCCAATTGCCATGCCAACAGAGCAAGCTGAAGCCATCCAGCAGCAGTGTATTTTAACATAGGAAGCTAAATCAGGTACAGACTCTGAAATCTGCTACAGGCTTCATATTATTCACATTCATAGCACTATAGAATCATTTAAGGTTGGAAAAGATCTCCAAGATCATTGAGTCCAACCTTTAACCAGTCACCACCTTGTCAGCTAGACCAGAGCACTAAGGCCCATATCCATTTGTTTCTTCAACACCTCCAGGGATGGTGCCTATCACCTCCCTGGGCAGCCTGTTCCAATGCAACCCTTTCCATGAAGAATTTCCTCCTGATGCCCAAACTGAACCTCCCATGGTGCAGCTTGGAAGCTGTTTCCTCTCATTCTGTCACTTGTTACCTGGGAGAAGAGGCTGAGCCTGATCTGGCTCCAACTTTCTATCAGGGAGTTGTAGAGTGATAAGGTCACCCCTGAGCCTCCTCTCCTCCAGGCTGAGCCCCCTCAGCTCGCACACCTGGTCCTGGTATGACTCAGTCTCTAGACCCTTCAGCTCTGCTGCCCTTCTGTGAACACTCTCCAGCACCAGAGTCATTACAAGTTGTAACACTAATTCAAGAAGAGTAAGACCAGGCTGCATTAAATCGGGTTACCACTCCATGATAAAGAAATAATAACATGTAACTGTTGTTTTTTTGTTGCTTACTAGCTGTAACAGTAAGCATACATGTCTTTTTAAATGCAGAGTGGTAACTAAAAAGCAGATCCACACTCAAAAGCAGAATGTAAAAGGTACAAACACCGAAGGACAAGAATTCACACAGGAAATGTTTCAATGTCAGCACTAATACTCAAAGAATATGCAACGACTCTGTCCTGTAAAACGCAACTCAAAAATGCACGGATCTTTTTTTCTGCTACAGTCTGTTGCAAGACATGAACTCTCTGCTGTCCTTATCTCCTAAGTCAATGCGTGTCCTATTCTGCTAAATATTCAAAACAGTCTTATTCTGCTAAAAAGGGAACCTACAGGAATGATTATTCCATCCTCACATTATGGAAAAAAACAGAAGCAAAGGACTTAAAAGGCCACGTGCCTCACAGAAGCAAGGCAAAGAACAAAAACACCTCTTGTAATTTGAAGCTGGGCAGTGCTCTACATTTGAGAAAATAGTTAACAAATTTGTACTTCACAAATTCTTATTTGAGGACACAAAAAAGCAGCTGTATTTCTGGTTTGTTCTTAATGAAGGAAGAAACTAAATATTTTCCACAATGCTTCAGCAACAATAACAAGCTCCTTTGCTGCTTGGTGCCTACCATTAACAACAAGTACTACAGCCTATTTTCAGCCACAAAAACAAATACTATACAGATAGTAAAGTAACAAGGCAGATGGTAAGAAAATTTAAACATTTCACTAATATGATGAGATTACTTAAAAAAAAAATGCTGCCCTCCTACATTCTGGAAATTGTAGGCAATCCCTGACACTGATTTTGAAATGCAGGAGCAAATGCTCTCTGTTGGCCAGCACAAGCCTAAGGAAAGGTCCTGAAGTTTGCTGGTTTAGAGTACTATTGGCTTTCAGCAGAAGTTAGCCGCATGCTGATAGAACACTCTATTGTGTGTACAGCATTCATAGCTACTGTTGAGTATTTGCTTATTAAATAACAGACTTAAAAGGGGACCAAACACCACAAGAGTTCATTGCCTGTATCCATTTATCTTTTGCTACAGCAACATTTTCAGTCATGTAAGTGAAAGTGACAATTTTCATTGTTTTGACAACAAACTTGTGCTCATTCTTTCTCTCCTAACGACAACTTGTCCTCTATGTGTTTTGTCTATAGTTATTGTGAAGAAGTGACAAAGACATCAAATATCTATTTAATTACAGCACAACCGCTACCTTTTACCAGAAGGCCCATATCTGTGGACCCATAATTGCTCTGAAAAATGCAAGATTATGCTCCGTACACTTCATTTCACACCACAGCCATACAATCCTCACAGCGTGGCCCACATTTTATAATCCTTCAGAACCGAGTTTCACACTACTCCACACTCACAACCAGTATATGTTGAAGCAAAACTGCACACATGAAGCGCTGAAGAATCAGAGGGCAAAGAAGATACTGTCAAAGCAGTGTAACATGAGGCACGATCAAGCACGGTACATTAGCCAATGCTGATCTGCTTCAGAGACACAATTAGTCCTATCACAGTGTCAGAGGAGAAATGTTTCACCTTGACACCTCCGCCTGTCCCAGAGGGAGATGCCGTCTCTACTACAGCAGAAGATCAGCCATACAAAATCAGGCAAATGCTAGCACTTGGTGCACCTTTTGTCTGTAGCGCTTCTAAAAATGCATTTAATGAAATTAAATTAATGAAAGTTCATCATATGTTCCCCAGGTTGGGATACAGGAGATCCTGCTGAGAGTCTCTGACTAACTCTGCAAGGCGCAATCCAGGTCGCCAGAGGGGCTCGGTAGAAGGCCAGGGCCGGGCACAGCTCGCCCGTGAGGCTGCCGGGGGCAGTCGGTTCGCAGGGCTCCGGCCGGCCCGGCCGCCGCCCGCACCGGGGGAGAGCGGGGAGCGCTGGCGCTCCTCCGCCAGGCGAGTCCCCCGGCCCAGCCTGGGAGCCGGCTTCAGGCGACCGCCCCGCCAGCCGCCCCAGGGCCGCCTCCGTCCCCCTCGGCCGCTCGCCGGGACTGGGCTCCGAGCACAAACAGCGGGCGATGTCTCAGCCAGCGCGTTACCGACAGCTCCGGCCGCCCGCGGGACGCCAGGACCCCTCCGAGGCAGCAGCAGCGGCGCATCCCAGCCGAGGCCGAGCCGAGCCCAGCCCCAACCGCCGCCCCCCGGGCCCGGCCCCCCCGCCTACCCGCTAGATAGTTGGTCCACTTGTACAGGACCCCCTCCATCGCTCAGAGCCCGGCGCCGGGCCGCATCCTCCTGCTCCGCCGCGGGGAACGGGCGGCCGCGGCCGCCGCGGGGATGGCGCTCCCCTCCCGGCCCCACCGCTGTCTCCCCCGCGCGGAGGCGGAGCCGCTCAGCTCACGCGCGGCGGCCGCGGCGGCACCACCGGCGCCGCCCGGCCCGCGGGGCGCTCTGCACCCCCCATGCGCGCCCGGCCGAGCTCCCGGCCCCGCCACCCCGCGGCTGCTTCCGACGTCCCTTTCACTTCCTGAGTGGAGGGGGCGGCCCGAAGAACTGCCCGCCCCGCGGCCGCTGCCTCGGCCCCCGCCCCTCGGCGCGGTGGGGACAGTGCCACGCCGGCGGCCGCCTCGGAGTGACATGGGCCGTGGGCTAAGCCTACTCCTGCTGCCGCTGGCGCTGCTGGCGGCCCCGACCCGGGCCGAGGGCGGCACGGCGGCGGCGGAGGAGGTTCAGATAGAGGTGCTGCACCTTCCCGAGGCCTGCAGCCCGAAGAGCAAGAAGGGCGACCTACTGAACGCGCACTATGACGGATTCCTGGCCAGCAACGGATCCAAGTTTTACTGCAGGTGAGCCCCCGAGGCACCGGGTCGGAGGACGGGCGGTGGGCCCTGCCCGGCGGGGTACGTGGCACAGCCGCTCCGCTCACCCTAAGCGGGACTCGAGGCGCTCCCGGAGTGGGGGCAGCTCGGGGCCCGCACTGACCTCGTCGGCATTAGTAATTTTTCCCCGTCTCAACCCTGACTTTTCCTCAGCCGAGTGTTGGAGGATGCAGTTTCCCTAGGGTCAAGAGGGAGCGCAGAGGCAAAAGATGGAAATCAAAGACGGCTTCGCTCGAGACTGGCTGCCGTCGCCAGTGAACGGGGCCGACAGGGACTTCGAGGGCCTGTAGCCCACACCTCACATGGAGACCCCCTTTGTCAGGGTGGAAAAAAAACCATCATGTTGTCACTTGCCATGTTCTGTGCTGTAATATGCGCAGAAAAATTAGGGTTGGGAGGAGGAGCTCCTGGTAGGAATGCACATTGACAATTTTAGGCAGAAACTTGAATATAGCATGCACTTCCACGTAGTTGGCACTGTGCAGTACAGCCACATTATTACACTAGTGGCTTGCAGCCTTTTTGCCTCTTCCCCGTTGGCGGTTTCCCTTCTTGATTCATTGTGCCATCCATTTTACCGCAAAGTTATAATTTAGTCTTTTGCTTTTTCACTTTGTCCTGTCCATCTACCTTCAGACAGTAGCTTAGCTTATTACAAAATCTTGATTCATTCCCCCATTTGTATAATTTAAGAAAATATCAGTATAGGATAATTCTGCATTTAACAGTACCGTTTCGCTTGCATTTCTTTGCCTGGTGAAGTGACTGACTTTGATACATAGAGTGTTGCTCTCTGGATGTTTTGCTCAGTCGCTGTTCAGTTTAGTGCCTCATATGACCAGAAGCTGCCTCAAACATTGACTATGTGAACTGGCCGAAGTGTCAGGTGAGCACACAGTACTGTAGCTGACATTGCCATGTTGCCCCAATGCACACCTGCATTCTCAGTCCCATGCCCTCCTACAGTGCTGTGAACTGCTGAAGATATTTTCACTTTCTAGTGCTCCCCACATTCCACTTCTTGGAGACTTCCTCCAGTGGCACCTTGTTTCTGGCATGCAGTGTACATAATCAGGAAGATCAGATGTTATTGTAAGAAGTTAAAAAACAAGGGGTTTTTTTTTAGTTTAAAAAGGATGTTTCCCCTTACACATATGAGGACACATATTCTTGCACTCTAAACAATGTTCTTACTGACTGCAACTTAAAGTTATATTTTTGTAAAAAAATATTAAATTGATGTTACTCATACACAATTTTTTTTTAATAGTCGGACACAAAATGAAGGTCATCCAAAATGGTTCGTTCTGGGCGTTGGACAAGTCATAAAAGGCTTAGATATTGCTATGATGAATATGTGTCCTGGAGAAAAACGGAAAGTGACGATTCCTCCATCATTAGCATACGGACAGCAAGGATACGGTAAAAAAAGAAGTTTTAACACTAAACTTTGTCTTTTCTCTGTTTTACCCTTTCAAACATACAGCGTTGTAAATGTCTGTATGAGCTGGTGCTCCCATTTGGAGACTGTGCAACTGTGCAGCCCCAGTACTGCTCATTGCTACACAGTTAAGTTGTCCTGACCACAGACCCACGCCCAGGCCTTGCAGTTTCCATTAGAACTCAGTACATGCCACCCAATGTGTTTTCCCAAGTATTGCCATAATATGAAAAAATGGCAGCAAAAGGAAGATCTTCATGATCTGTTACCAGCATTATTGTATTAATCTATTAAATTCCAGTCACGTTTGGTTTTTATTATTTGACTGCTACCTGTTTAGCCTTTTAATGACAATCTTCATCTTCTGAGTAAAATGGAATATAATGCAGTGCAATTAATCTAAGTAGAAATAATTTGCTTAAAATACTGCTTACATTCTGAACAGTTAATGGCTCTCATCATCACATTACACAGTAATTGCAACAGTGCAATGCATGAAATCTGATTTGAATATAAGATAATTTAGTGTGCAGATTACTTTTAAAAAGTTCCAGTACAAGTTTTATGCAGTGTTTCAGCACTCAAATGTAGATAAATTCAGCTCTGACATGGGTGTAGTAGTTGCTGTGAAAAGGTAGCTCCTGCTCTATAATAGTACTTTGGTAGTGATATGTCAGAATTCAGTGCATCAGTTTTGTCTTTAATACAATTTCATACAACACTGATACAAGTAAAAAATGTTCTTTAATACTAGTGTTAACTGTTTGTTCCAGGTAGCACTTGAGAAAGTAGTATTTTCCTACAGCACACCTGTCCTCTGTCTCAATGTATTCCTGCATGCTGGGGAAGATGCCTGCCTAATCTTGAATTAGAAAAGATGCATGTGGCTTTTTCTAAATCTTCTAAATCGTTCCTGTATTGGTATGTATATTTGTAAACTACTGGCACTGAATTTTAGTAATGTATTTTTCAAGTGGTATTTAAAATCATTATTTATATTCAGATGTATTTAAAATTTCTACTTTTCTAAAGCATGGAAGGTTAAAACCTTTTGAACTCTGAAACCTGTCATTTTTACTGCGGCTATTTTAGATGAGTAGTGGAATAGTTTTTTTGTCTTCTGTTTACAAACAGTGTAGATTCTTTAGCTTTTCTTCAGCTTATGAAGGATGGGCACAAGCTCAGAATTCTGAGGTTACAATGTCATGCTCACTGGCTTTGGCAGCTTGCATGTTTACATTTTAATTTTACACTGCATGATTTCTTGATGCTCTTTTGGCGCTATTTTTAGACCTCATTGGTTTGTTGCTGTCTCTTTTTAGTTCCCTTTTTTTGACAGATGCATGATACACGGACCTGTGTTTGTAGGCAGTGCTGGTTTTACATCAGATGTCAGAAAACGCTTTGATCCTGGAATAATGAATTCTAACAGTTGTTTTTTTAATTCAGAGACCAAAGTATTCTAGTCATTTGGGGTTTCTGTGGGGTCAGATGACTTACATTGTATTGCTTCTTTTTGAGATGTACATTTTAAACACTATTTTACATCAAGTTCTTTTAGCATAGGCATAATTCATATGAAGAAGGTAAAACATGACATTGTCTGCTTGTTTTTTCAGACAGAAAATACGTATGAGCATTGGTCTACTACTGTTATATTCTAAATCAAATTGCAGCTGTTTAATAAAGACATACATCTTAGAACCAGTCTAAATAAGCTCTGTCATATGACAGGATGTGAAAGAGTAATAACTTTAGAAGTACTTGTTTTTCATGATAACCATTCACTTTATCTCTGAAAGTACCCGAATTGATATGTGATACAGTTTTGTTTCAGGCAAGTACATGATTGGCAAGTTTCTTCCAAAATCATTTCTCTAGCACAATCAACCTTCCTGTCTAGATGTACAACATTTAAATTCAGAGTTTAATCTGAATATTAACACATCCTTTTAAAATAAAAAAACACTTTACATGTGAATTTATCATCCATGTTATCTCTGTCCATAGTGTCTGATTCCTTAAATGCTTTCTTTTCCTTTTATTCGTAGCACAGGGCAAGATTCCACCCAATGCAACACTGATCTTTGAGATTGAACTTTATGCAGTAAATAAGGGACCTCGTAGTGTTGAAGCATTTAATCAAATAGACAAAGATGGTGACAAGAAACTCTCTGAACTTGAGGTAATATGATGTAAATAATTTGAAAGAAATAATTTATAAAACTATAGGTGTGGCTGCATCAGTTTTATCTTTACATGAGCTGCCTCTGCTGCAGCTGATGATGTACGGTTTCTGTGTGCATACACAAACTACACTGTGCTGAAGTTTGCTGAAATTTGCTTTAATACATTAATAAGTCTCTGACTTCCTGTAGACAAACTGTAGATGTGTCTGCACTGGAATCACAACACATTACTTGTATATACCCTGTGTCCTTGAAGATAGCTGTTGAGTACTGGCATAAAAGTCACAACTTGATTGTTGACTGACTTGATTGGACTTTTTTCTTTTCTTCTAGATAAGCCAGTATTTAAAGGAAGAATTTGCAAGAGATGGCAAAAAACGTCATCCCTCAGCCCATGATGAAATCTTAGCTGATATATTTAAGAAAAATGACCATGATGGAGATGGCTTCATATCAGCAAAGGAGTACAATGTCTACCAGCATGATGAACTCTAAGTACTTTAAAAAATCTTTGGCTGTTTTCTGGACACTGAATTCTAAATAATAATACTTTGTTACAGATTTTTGTATTTTTTTTATAGTAGCATCTTTTTATATCTCTCAAGGTGACTGTAAAAATCTTATTTTTAACATTCAGGTAATAAAATGTGTTAGATGTTTCAAAAGAAAGAAATAAAATTGGAGTACACCATGATCTAATATTAGTGGTTCCTACAACATGTTCCAATCCACAGTATTGCTCAATAGTCTCTCATTTGGTGAAATACTGATGAAAATAATTATTTCTGTTCTATTGAGCACACAAAAGTTACAGTAACCTTTAACATAGCTGGAACATAACCGATGAACACTGCACAATACCCCATAAAATAAAAAGGGAAAAGAGAATCCAAGGAATATAACTCTCTAAGACCCCTGCAGGCTCCTAGCCTAGCTTCTTGAGGAAATGCCATTTGCAGCAATTAACTATAAAAGGCCTTAAAATAGGCGAACTCTTGTCTATGGAATGATAAGATAAAAGCAAAAATGTTTTTAAAGCAACTTAAAATGACCTCACTGATGTAATACTAACATAAAGAATTTGGTGTTGAAGAAAAAGCAGTATTTTAAGTGAGTTTTTAAACTTTGACTTAATAAAATTATCAAGTTAGCCAGTTTATTCAGCAGCACCAAGTCAAAAATCTACACTATCATCATTTAATTGAATGAGGTCAAAGATGATAGGAAATACTATATATAAACATAAGTAATTAATTACTTGGTCATCATTCTGGTTTTCCTCACTGGAAAAATAAGAAGAAGTAGCAATAATTAACAGACAGGACTTATATCTGTTAACTGTTCTGCCTGTGCAGAACACATTGTAACACTTGTGAAACATACTTTTCCCACATGAAAAGCAATGGCTGTATTCATTTCAACATGTAATAATCAGATGTACACAGTGAAAGTGGCAGCACAAGTGAAAAAAGCTTCCATACCTGGGTTATCTTTGAAATAATTTTAAAAGGTATAAAAAGGTTTTTTGCTTTGCTGGTGTAAAACAGTGTGGTGAGAGGTTTAACAGTGCCCTGCCCTACAGCACACCCAGTCCCAGCCCTGGACACAGCTCTCTGGCATTCCAGTCCTCAACAAGACTCGGTTTCCTGAGGCTGGGATGTACCTGTAAAAGTTCTTCACCCCAGAAGTCTTGTTAGAGTGTGCAGTTCCATTATTTTCGTAAGCTTCCAAAACATTTTCTGCTTAGCAGTTTTTTTCTGAGCACATAAAAGAAAGTGAAGAGCAGCTGTGACATAAAATCCAGCCACAGCAGCTGGACTGGCTGGTACTTTTTAATAATCTAAACAAACTTGATATACAGCAACAGCACCCTAATATGAAATTCCCATCCATAGTTTCAGTTGTTCCCTTCTGTAACTGAAACACTAGACTGAGCTAACTTTTAGCATGGTTTTTAATCCGATACTTCAATTAAACATTCATGAGGACACTAAATTATTAACAAATATTCTCATTTAACCATCATATGCCAGCGTAGAGAAAGGCAACGTTTTGGGGGTTTAACAACAAGTTTGTGTAAACAACTTTTAAGTTCTAGCATATATTTTGACATTATGAAAATACTATTTAAAAGTATGTTTTTCATTATCATGATAATGAGAAGGTTCTAGGAAAAACAGCAATGTTGGGGAATGCATGTGCATTTTAAAGTAGAAGGTCATTAACCATGAAGCAAATAATTTGAAGATAACAGTGTAATAAGATGTTTTGCACTTTCACTGTTTTTCATTTCACAATTTGAGTCATATTTACTAACTGAAAAGTTTGTGGCACAGTTATGCCCATGTCTGTGACAGCAGGCACTTACCCAGATCAGTTACTTCATTCTCTTATGCCAGAGGTCAAAACAGGGCACAGCATGCAGTCGTACGTATTTTTGTCCATTAAAAGAACATTCCAGGCATCCATAAACTGTCTCCCTTTTAGAACTTCCCATTCCACAAAGGACACAGGGGCCTTTGGGGATGTTGTTATTAAGTAAATTAATTCGGATATGAGAACCGTCTCTGAGATAGCTTGTAGAGAGATCAGTCATGCTTGCAGCTTTTTCATAATAATCTGCAAAAAGGTCCTCCAAGTAAGGATCGGAGTTAGCAATGATTTCCACTACTCCTTTATCTGAAAATGAACACACAAGAAAAAGAAGCAGTGATTTGTTATTAAATTATGAACTGTTGTTTAAAAACTGTCAGTTTAACTATAGAAATAACAACCGATTCTCAAAACCATGTTAAGCATGCTAATATAGATTGCTTCCCATTAAAAACCTTGTGTGATGAAAATTTTTCTTCAACTTCACTTAAGGCACGAACAAAAGCCAGAATTTTTTGTATATGACCTGTGTAATTCTATTTTTAGAAATATACCTAAAAGATAGGCCTGAGGTGAGAAACTGATGCAAAGTCAAATCACAGCTGTGTACTTCTCTGTTTCTATTTTTGCATTTCTAGTTTTATATTCTAAACATTGTAAATCCACTTTTATTTCCTATTATTTACAATAAAAATCCCTCTAATACTTAATAGGTTTAGAAAACTCGGAGGACTCCTTGTTAACCTCACAGCAGGTTTCTGAGCATCCAGATATGCCAGGTAGGAACTACCTACCTTTTCCCTCTCTCTTCAGGGACTGACTAGATTGAGTGAAGAACTTTTAGGCTGCTACAGCTACTGAGATGTATCAAACCCACTGAAGTATTCCCCTAGTGTGGACTGGAGCAGCACTGAAGGCTTGGTCCATAAAAGTCCTTTGATCGAGAATGGGATACAGCGGAGCAAGGACACCTGTCCAGAGCAGCCTTTGGGACATGTTTCCTGCTCAGCATTTACCTTCACACTCAGATCTGCAGATTTCCAAAGTACTTGGACCGAGGAGTGTTACAAGTTTAAGGTCTTGGTCTAAAGCTGCATACAGGGATCTGCATTTTTGTTGGATGTTATCTTCATATTAGAATGAAAAAAGAGGACTGTGATGGTATCTTGGCCATGTCCCTGCCATGGGAACATAGTGCCTAAGGAGTACATTCAGATATTGCAGTTATATTGTTTGGTATTTAAACTTACAGCTTTTGCCCTCAAATAAATTACTGTAATTATAACTTGTATAATACAAGCTGTAAATGGCAAACCCATGAAATAGGTTCAATCAACAGCCATAAGTTTTATTTTAAGATCTTTAATGAGCAGATTTGTTATTTCTGAGAGTCAGGTTCTCAAATGTAAATTTTAATAACTCTGTAATCATTTCAATACACTAGAAATCGAGAGCTACATTTTGCATCAAGATTTTTTTCTTTAAACATTCATCTTGCACAGAAATTAAAGAAACAAAGGAACACTTTTCATGCATTAAATAAGACATTTGTATATAAATATCAAAAGTCATACTTCGATGAAACAGATTATTCTTTAATCTCCTTAATTTGGTCAGTGAAGATGATCCAGATTTCTCTCTTTCAAATCCTCCTTTTGAAATTGGAGTCACACAGAGTTCTGTAAAAATGAAAAGTTTTAAAAGGACTAAGTATAAAAGCCATAATTGCGCAACAGTTTAATATGCTTTCTATAAATTTCTTTCAATAAAGTTAACAGTAATTAAATTTAGCTTTGCTAATGTTTTTAATGGCTAGTACAACTTTTTAATACAAGTCTGCACAGAGTAATAGCCCACAGAATCAAGTAACACAGATTTGATGGGAATTTCTAAATGTTGGTAGCTTTCAATTAACATCCTCATAGCCTGTTTAGGTTCAGACACAAATTATGGTCACGTTAAGGGATTAGGACAAGTCAGTATCATACAAATGGAAGCCCTGATTCTGAAGGACAAACATTTCTGTAGTCTTACTTGAAAGTAGAAATGAAAAATAGTAAGCAAGGCTGTGAGTTCTTTACTCACCTCTTCCAATACTGAATCAACTATTGAAACCTTTTTTATTAAATAAAAATAAGTATAATCTGTGTTTCTATCCATAACTTGAAAGAAAACCTTTAAAGTAAAATCTGTTATGCAAATTTTTTATTTGTTTCCAATTACTGCAATTATTTCCTCCTAAATAGCTTTAGATACTTATATGTGCAAATGTATCAAACTGAAATAAAAGCCCCAACAGAAAAAAATGTTACTAGTTTAGAAGTTCTGTACACTTTTTTCTTTACTTGTGTCTTTGTACTTGCCTATTTTATGCAAAACTGATCAGATAATGTCAGAAGCCTGTTCCTCACCAGCTAGAAATATAACTAAGTGGGGTTTTTCGTTCCATGCAGCTGCAGAATTAAAAAAAATACAAAGTCATACTAACTTTTAAAAAATGTTTCCACAGCAAACTATTTTCTAGCGCCTGCCTTGTTTATCTTTTCAAGCACACTTTCTGTCAGGAAGTCAGAATGCTTACGTGCATAAAATTAAGGCATACCATTGTAAGGAATCAGGAATTACGTATATCAAGAGCAATAAAACAGATTTAAAAACTTAAATCATTATAAATAATAGCAGTAATGACAGTAATTCAGATTACTTACCAAAATTACCATCCAAATGAATGTAGAGTTCAAATACACTAAAAGCAATAGTTGTATGTGCAGGAAAAACAATGGCTTTGTCTCGTCCTTTATAATTCTGATCTTCAATTATGTGAAACTATAATTTAGAGAAGCATCAAAAGAAAAAAGTTACAAATTGAAATGAATTAATAAACATAATACTAATCTTAACTGCATACATTGAGAATTATAATACCAGGGGAAACTTTGAAATTGAAGATCAAATTTCACAACTAAAGAATTTTCTATTAACAACTTTGCATTTTAATAACATTTGATACAGAGAGAGCAATTTGCATCACTTACTGAAAATCACGTGAATGATTTATAAATACTAGTAAAGAGCAAAGTCAGAAGACGTCTAGGTTTAATTACTCAAACACGTTGAGGGGGAAGCGGGAGGAAGGGCATAAAACAGGGAGTAAGATGTCAATCCTTCAAATATTAACCTGAAGTTCCAATGTGTTACAGAAGATAACCATAATAATGAAAGAAAGGTTATACATTTCTTAGAAAGAAGTAATAAATTCTGCATTTTTGCTGAGGCTTTACCCCAAGCAATGGCTCATTGTCTAGCCATCCTTTCATGCAATCCCATCCCTCAGTCACATAAGCACTGCTAACAAAAGACCAACTCTTAAATTACTTTACATCAGTGCAATAATATTGATTTACTTCAGATTTTTTCAAGCTTACATTATAAAAATACAATTAAACAATTAAATTTATAAAAACGAGCTTTTTGTGCTTGATCATTTAAGTTACAGAACTCTGTCAAACATATTTACCCTCATTGTCTCTCCACGCATTCCAGTATGGACAGTTAATGAGCACTGCCTTGTAGTTCGAATACTTTCCATGACCACACACAAAATTTCCATCCTACTTTTTCTTGATTGATGGACTAGACAATGATCAAAGTTTATTTTTCTAAAATCAAGAGGGAGGCAGGAAGGAAATTCAGACATAATTAGCAGTTTACAAAGCAGCTAAGTAACTTTAAATCAATAAATAAATCACCATAATGTCTGTTTCACAGCAGTAAAACAACTGACCAAGGAGATCTCTGGAAACCTAATATTGGTTTTCAGAGTTTGGGAACAGAAGCACTAAAAAATTCAAGGAAAGCCAGTATTGTACAGATGTAAGAGAGGATATCTGGTGCCCTCTGGAAAATTCAAAGCCTGTCCATCTGACTCTGGTTTTAGTGCCAATAAGTGAAAAAACCCCCTTATATTACTTACAAACAAAACTGAACAATCATGAAACAAGTATTTGTTAAAGAATTTCTACAAACAGTGGCAGTTAGTTCTGTAACACTGAATCTTCTTTTCAGGAGACTAGATTCTCTCTCCTCACCCCAGTTATTAATTATAATGTTTGGAGGTTCTAAATAAAGCAGGAAAAGGTAGGCACAGAAGGAGAGGTTACAGATACAAAATGGCATGCACTTCTTGGTAAATGACAACAAGGCAACAATACATATTTGCAAATGCCAAATGTTGCATCATGCATAGTAAATAATTTACTGGGATGCACTGCTGGGATTCACTGGGATGACATTGTGACCAAGGTACAATCTTTGAAAGATAAAATAAAGAATTACACGTAAAATTAGTCACATCATATTTCTAGAAGTTTGATATTTGTGCTACTATCACAGGAGCACCAAGTTCATTTTCACTGTCCACAGCTCTACAAGAATTTTGGTAAAAGAGACTGGGTTTAAAGAAAAGTCACAGAAGATTACAAAAAATAACTTATTTTGGTTTTTGCAGAAAAGGCTGTGTAACAGCTTCATAAAACCTCTAAGTACCTACAGTGGCAATAATATATATAGCTCTCGAGTTCATCAAAGGCAAAGAAATCCCATTTCTGAAACCTGAAGTTGGGTAATGCCATTCAAAGTAAATTTCAAAATTTCGATAAAATGGTATAACACAGATGGGAATTTGGATGGACTCTTCCTCTCTGAATATGTATTTTTTCCTTCAGAGATTTACCGTAATTCAAAGAATTCAGAAAAATTATACTGTCTGCATTATACAGAAGGTCATGTGTCTAATCCCAGTGATCCAGCCTGATACTTTTGAAAATATCAGATGGTGACTGCTACTAATTGACTTAAAATAATCAAAACCTAACCACTTCAGACTTTCAACCTAACAGTATGTAATATAATTATGGAAACAGAAATCAAAACACAGAATACAACCTTGTCGTAAGTTCTTTAAGTAATGTTGGTACTTCAACTTCATGTTTGGTCACTATGCCAAATGAAGCTTTAAAGGCAATAGAATCTGATCCAGCAACATCAAAACCAACATCGTTCATTATCTGATTTCCTCTTTTACCATTAAGCGAAACATCTGATTTGTCTTCGTAGTTGAGCAGCTGGTAAGACGAGACACCTGAGTAAAAGCAGATAACCTTTGTGTGATGAAAAGTCTGAACACAATATTTTCACATAGCAAGAATAAATGGCACCATTCCTACTGTGCTTAACCATTTTGATGTGAAATTCAGAGCTACACTGAGCACTTCTTTATTGGTGTTACTACTGATTGATGGAAAGACCACACAGGAGTCAGAGGGTTTCTGTGCCGCTCTCTCTGCCACAGTTGTGCCCATGCTCCTGGGTTTGATTAGAGCTATTTTCAAATTTCTGTGTTTATCATCATTCTCCCCAGGTACTTCTACCTGTAACTATGATGTTGATACATATAAACTACACATGTAGTGTGTTCTGGCTTTAATGGCAGAGGCTCTGAAACCCAAAATGACTCAGTGGAGGCCACACAGAATAATAAAACTAGGAGTAAAATGAAGCCACAATATAAAAAATATTAGGGAATTCTGAATTTTGTCTAGAGGCCATACAAATACCCTAATTTTTCTTGATTTTTGCAATACATGAATGAGACATGGGTGTGCCAGTAACATTAACTCTGCCTTTTACCTGACATGTCACATTTAGAAAGACTTACCACACTTTCCATAGATGCCTATTGATTCCAGGGACTATGTCAGTTTATTTTGAAGGAAAACAACAGATTAATTCTGACTTGCTTGAAAGTTTGCATTCAATTGTTGTGCAATCAAAAGGTAGGTACCAAAGCATCTCTATAAAAATGTCTTTATAATATTAAATGCAATTCCATTACACTAACAGAAAAAATACTAGAACTCATTGGTTACCAAATTAAAATGAACAAAGGGATTTGATTTCCAAATACATCTAAGAGTCTGGGGTTTACTCCTTTTTTGTTTTTTAATCCTTTGAAGCTTTTAGGATAAAATGACATTATGAAGTCACTTAGTATGAATCCTGTTTGTATTTATTTTTAACCAAAAAAAAGGTTCAGCTATTTTTCATAATTCTAAAAGGATTGCAAACACTTGTCTTTGTCACATAAAAAAGGGAATTTAATTACAAATCCTTTTGCTTGTGTTAAAGGACAATACTTTCTCCACATGACATTTAACCTTTACAGAAAAGACTAGTAAGGTTTTGTGAGACTTTTTAATGAGATTTTTCAACCTTTTTTCAGACTTTTTAATGAGTTTTTTTTTTTTTTCCTCCTGGCTTGTCCTGAATGTAAGACAGGATTAAAATTTTTCTTATCATGCTTGTGTCCTGAAATCCCCTCTTGTGGGATCAAGTGGTATTTCTGTCTTCTTGTGCTCATACTAGTTTGTCTTAGTAGGGTTTTTAACTGATGCATTTGTTGTGCAATTAATATCAAAATACTTTTGTCAAAATTGACGTTTTCAAAAAAAAAATCAATGAAACTTTTGAGAAAACAGAGCATTCAGACGTGAATTACACACTTTTCAAAGGAATGTACAGGAAGATATAGACAGTATAGCTCAATTTTGCACCTCCTACTTCTCATAGAATCTCCTCAACATTTATGTTATTGCACAGCAAAGGCAATTTTAAGAGAGTAAAGCTCTTTAAATACACCAAAGAGATTGCAAACATGGAAAAAGTCTTATAAAAATCCAATTACATCAGTCAGATGCAATAGTTGTTGTCAAATGCTTCTGGCCTGTGCAGAGCCCAGTTCAGCACTAGGGACTACCACCATGGAAGAGCTGTGGAGCTGAGGCTGTTCTTACACACTTTAAAATGAGTATACAGAGAAGGGTGTACATTTCCAAACAAATTTCATGTAGCAATTAATAACATACATCAATACATCCATCAGGAATTTGTGGGCTGTGAAAAAGCAAGGCTTAACTGAATTAGTTTAATACTAGTTCAGAAAATATCAAGACTTTTTAGTATAAATTACTTTCTTTTTTTACTCTTTTTCCCAGAAAGTCCTTTTTTTCCTTTTTTCTTACCATTTTGATTTGTACTTTTTTTCTTAAATATTTATTACATGACTAAGCAAGAAAAATTTTATTACCCATTTACAGAGGAAACATCATACTACCTGCACTGTTTAAACTATGTTTATTATGCATTTACTAGAAAACATGCATTTTTCACTTTAAAGAAAGATAAAAATCTTACCTGCAGAAATTTCTTTCTCCCCTTGAAGAATGTCTTTTAATGTGAAAGGTGTTGAAGCAAATTTAGATTTTTTTGAAAGTGAACATTTTCTTTTTTTAATCACAAGGCTCAGAGGTTGGTATCTGTCAGCTTCACTGAGGCTGGGCACTGGAACTAATTTTCCTCCATCACCAACCTGTTTAACAAAGTTTTTGGTTGCAGCAGCAAACATATTACGACATTAGTAATGATAGTAATAAAAAGCTCTGTATCAAGTGTAGCTTCCAGACATCAAGCCCATGTTCAATTCATTTTATATTGTTCTTGCAAACAAACTAATATGCTTTTTAAAAAAAAATAAAAGTCTGTCAAACTGCTTTTTTCTTAGGTTGAGTTATATTTCACTTGGAAAGAATCAACAGCATCTTAGCTACCGAATGTCTATGGTGTATTGCTTGAGACTTCTCTCAGAGATCTTCAGTTAAGCTCTCTAATTCTGCATGATGAATAATGAATTACCAGTGTAAACTGAGAGGGAAATGGTGCCCTTTTCTTGGCAGTTTAATGCCACTGTTTGAAATCAAAATTTCTGTCACAGAAACAGAAAACTAACTTCCATAAACCTTAGCTTCTCTCTAGGAGTTATTGGTGTACTGCTGTTTGTTGGGTCCTTGCCACAGCTGAATTCTGGTGTTTTAGCAACACCCAACAAAGCAGCCCAGACGTGCTCTGGGAGGCCACTGGAATTACACTTTGATGAACACTGGTTGCTCTGTGAGACAGTGTTGCCTTTCACAGCACTGGCATAACCTAGCTGGGAGAGCTCAGCTGGGGACTGAGCGCTGTGCTGGGCTGAAGTGTAAGATCAGAGATGGCTGGGGGCAGGGGGAACAGCAGTGGGCTTTCACCATTTGTTATTAAGCTCCTATGGACTCAGCTGCCTGTGACCCAAGGGCTAGGCTTGAGCTGCATGTATTTAGCTCAGACTACTGAAAAACTCATTAAATTGTGAGAATTATGCAAAATAATAAAAGTAAAATTGCAGAAAGAAGTGAGATTATTGATAGAGGAATGAGGAGCAACTCAAGGATCCAAGATATAAAGCACCAGCGTAAAAAGACAGAAAATTTTAAAGAAAAAAGAGAGAGACAGTAGAGAGCACTGTGGAGGATCTGTGAGAGAGTCAGCAGGAGCTGACCCATCCTCATGTAAACAATGACTTGATTTTCTTGCAAGATTGATGAACACAGAACTGGCTAAACCTTGTAGCACTTCTTCCAGAGACTTCCTTTGCAGTTACAGTTGGTAAAGCATCAGCCACAGGCATGTAAATCTACACTTCAGTAGGAATATTATCCCTGGTTGCCAGGTAACAATTGGTTTGGCTTTTTTTTCTGAAGTAAGGTTTTCATGTGAAAGTATCTAAAGAACTGTTTTTATAATATGAATATTTATTTAATAATTTATCATGTGTCAATACTTCCATAATAGTTTTAAAGGATCAGAGTATCAGGAAGTCCAACAAAATGGCAAAAAGAGGAGGGCATTACCTCAGCTAAGATGAAAAGAAAGGCTGCTGGATCTTTCTCCTTACTCTAGAGGGTGCTGAAAAATCAAGTCAGGTTATATATAGACTGAATTGAAAGCATGTGAAAGGCTGCAATTAATTCTGGCCGTAATTCATATTACACTATCAGAAAAACCATGTACATATTTACTCAATCAAAACACATCAACAGAACTGAAAAGGTTTTAAAGAGAAGGAAAATCTATGGGAATTCTAAAATGAAAATTGCCCACCAATTCTTGATTTAGATTAATCCTGTATGTATGTTACACGTTTGACAGGATACTGTTTTTCCTACAGATTATTACGATCAGCTGGCACCGTTTATTCAACACGTAGTTGTATTTTTCTTACTCGGTATGTGGTCATAGATCATAATCTGATCTAGCTCTAATTTTGATAATGAATAGTTTCATTTGATATGTTTATGTGCTATTCCTGTTACTCTAACACCCTATAATCCACCATAAATGCTTCAGCAGATGTTTGTGTTGTCCTCATGCCACAGATCAGAGAACAGGAGTCCAAGTACAGTAACACTGCCACGTTCTGAAAACAGTCACTAATTTTGCACATCCGAGTGAAGAAACTTAAGGTATTTCCCTGCTCCTCCAGCACCAGGAAACTTTGTACTTGGCACACAAATGTACTCATGAACTTCAGCATTTCCGCAGCCCTGGCATGCTCTCATTTTGGGCAACCAATACATGAAAAACATTTAATTTCCAAGTGCGTAAGTTATGCCTGAGCCATCATTGGAATAAAAAAATCTTGCCTTGTCTCACTAAGTTGTGCAGATTAAAGTCCTTGCTCACATTTATGTTCAAGGCTGTCGCTGGGGAGGATCTGGGCCGAAATGTTCCACTCCACTTCCACAGAGCCCTGTAAGGGCACTGACAAGGCATCCCCTCTGCCTTCCCACACACAACCCTTCACAGAAGAGCAAGAGGACTTTTCTAGCCTGATTATCTTCCCCTGGAGGGAAGAGAAAGATAGTTTATTTCCTATGCAAGATGAGTTCTGTTTGTTTGGAGTGGGTCTTAGCCATGGAGTAGTACCAGAGCAAGTATTAGCTATGTATAGCTGAGAATTTTTATGCTTAAATACTGTATTTTTTTCCCTACATCATATTGATATGAACATAGAGATTTTTTATGAGTAAAATCTAGAGGACAGTCCTGCTGTCTGCATAACATTGGAGGATGCAGAAGGTTTTTGTGGTTATTAGATAATTCCATAATGATTTCTGGTTTAATATTAGATAGTAAGCCTACATTATCCCTTGCAGGAATGTTGGTCACCTGTAATTACAGGGTGTCCGAAGAGGCATTTATAAGCTGATCTAAGGTGATGCAAACTAGAGATTTGTCCATGGAACTGAAAATGTGGAATTATTTCATTATTTTCAATCCAGAAATCTTAAACCATCTGTTTCATGTTAAACCATCTACTTGAACTGATCTGATTTTAATTTATTTCTTGTCACAGTCACCTATATCATAAGATTAGCATGATTAAGCAGTCAGTTGAAAGGAGAAAAGAAATCTTAAGTGTTAACTGACTGGATAAACTCAATTGGTGTTTCACTTGAAAGGATTAAACCCACAATCTACACCAAAGTATGCTGGTAATTTGTTTAATATCTTCTTAGTGTACAAAAAAGATGCCATCAGTTGCCAGATCTCCTGGTATCATGTACACTTCAAGTGCCTTTGAACCATATTACATTTACCTACAGATCTCTGCAAAAGAACAAGTGCAAGAATTTAACATATAAAAACCAGCTAAATAAAATGCTACTGAAAAAATTACTTACAAAATTCCATAACTTTCCAGCATATGGCATGAGTATTTCCCTAGAAAGATAGGATCTGTGCAATATAGCTACTGTTATATTCCAGGAGGTAACAAAAATAACATTTTATGGGACAAAATATGGTCCTTATTACACATACACTTGTTGGTTTTTTATAACAAGCTGAGTGGGTTTAACAGCACTTGACTTCTTTTTTGATTCTTTTGAGGTGGCATTTGTCTAGAGATTCTCATGTACGAGCAAAACCAGCTGGTTTAACACCATAACTTACATAACTTCAGAGCTCCTGGGTCTGAAGTCAGTACCACTGTCATGCTGAACTCCTGGTCTAGCACTTTGCTGGGATACTGGGAGTACTGGGGTCACCTGGCACTCATTGCTTGCAGTGATTGCTGCTCACAAAGCCCTATGGCATTTAGAGACCACTGTGGGAAGGAAAGTAAGTTAAAGCAAGAATGTTTCCAGCAGACATAGCTTCAACATAGGTATTTCCATGTTGGATTTCTTTATTATACAGTTCAAATGCAGTGAAAACTTTAAATCAGTTCCTAAATGCTATGCAGTATAGGGGAACAATGGAGTTAGACATGGTATATTTTAATTTTTCGCAGAAGCCTCGTCCTAAAATATTTTAAGTTCCCCACATTTAAAGTATGACTTCTTGTGGAGCCAGATCCTTTTGAATATTACACTGCTATTTGTAGAATCAGGAGAAAATTTTAATGCGAAGTTTCTAGAGGTATCTTTTTTATTGGACCTCTATGTTTTAGTTATATGGAACTTTTGTATGTGAACAGTTACTTTACAAATTAGAATGAATTTGGAAAAAAAATTTTAGAAGTGTAGAAAACAGTGTCACCCCTTTTCTATACAAATATCTAAAAAGTATCATATGGGGTGTTCTAAATAATTTTCAAGGTCACTTTTAATAGTCCATTTGAAAGACAGATACACACACTTGCTATCACTATGATTCCTGTATTACATTCCTTAGGTTTACAGCTCAACTATTGGAACCTCCTTCTATTCTCTGCCACAGAACAGACTGTGATGACACTGGTAACACATATCCCCAGCTTGTGCTACACACACATAGAAGGCAGATCCCCTGCCAGGGGTTGTTTTAGTGACACTTTCCCAGCAATCAAAATATTTAAAGCTGCACTGTACTGAAAGTGTTACATCAGGGAAAGGCTACATGATGTGAAGTCCAACTGGCTTCTCTATGTCTTTTGGCTGACATCACCCCTCTTTCACCTTTAGACAAGCAACATCTGTTGACCTGATAAAACAGGTATGTGTTGCACAGTTGGCTCTTTTGTACCAGTTCACTGCCTTCTCACTAGAGCCATGCTGATGATAAAGGGAAACACAAAAGCAAGCAAGGAATACAAATTCTGGTGATTGTTTTATATGCTCTTCCACAGACTTACCTTTCAGGTTCCAGACCTTTGTTCACGGACAAGCTTAATCTATGTTTCATGTGTCCATCTTCAGAGTGTATGAAATATCCCAACTTTTGCTTCTTTGTTATTGCCCCAGCATTAATGGCAATATTTTTAATGGACAGATGGATGTGTTAGCTGTGAAGCCTTTGCTAAAAAGAAATGCAAAAGTAGTCCTCCAAGGATTTGCTGAGGTAGTATGTTTGCATTTACACTTACACCTGTGAGAAGCAGGTGCATCTTTCAGCTCTCAGTCGGACAACTGACTGCATCTTTTTGCTCACTAAGAAGATATTAAACAAATTACCAGCATAATACGGTGCAAATTTGGGGTTTAATCTTTTCAACACCAGCTCAGTTTATCCAGCCAGTTAACAATTAAGGTTTCTTTTCTCCCTTCATCTTCCAGCTTTCATTTGTTACATAAACATTACGGCATACAACAAAGCTACTTTCATCATGCAGCATTATTAGCTCGTAAAGACAAATCTGGAAAAAAACAAGCCAGTGTGATCTAAAGTAGGTTTAATGCTTCCTTTCCTTTGAAGGATGCTGCCCAAATGGCTAAATCCTTTTTATCCAACATCTGTCAGTGGACGTATCTGTGTGAGACGACAGCTTTGTGGGCTTGCCCATCCACTTGTACCAGGAGGCAGAGCAGTAGATGCTGCTATGCCACTGTATCTGCAGAAAAATTACAAAACAACGGATTTGTCTACTATGTTATAACTCACATGGTCCATGCTGAGCTGTCTGATGGGTGCTGGTACAGTTATATCTATATAAAACTTCCTTCAGTCATAGACATATCTTGTCCCTTGCTGCTTCTCCTTATGTTTCAAACTGAGCAGCAGGACTGCTTTTATTTTTGGTGTTGACACCAGCTGTTCTGTGATACTAGGCAATTAACCCCTGTCTATGAAACCTACTGTTTGTGGCCGTGCTAATATATCACTTCTCAGGGAAGGATACTGCAAGAACTGATTATTATTATTATTATAAAATACTCTCAGATCTTTGGATACAGAGTATTTAAAAACAGACAAAATTAAATCAGTGTTTGTAGGGGAAGCAAGAATTCAGCATCTTCTTTCATAATCACCTCTATGTTTATTCAGACTATTCCTTTTCATGCTACAAGACTATATCATCTAGTTTCCTAATTCATTCTTTTCACACATTTAGGCATAAAGTAATACACTTGAGCAGTTTCCAGATACTAAACATTTTAATGAACAGGTAACATAAAAAATTCTTGTCACCAAACATAAAAAGTAGCCTATCACTGTTATTCTGGGTTAGCTGATCAGCATTTAAGTAAAGTCAGCTCTTGAACTAGAACTGAAGAATGGACATGCTCTCATGCTGTTTCTTCAATTTCTTTGACTGCTAAATGTAATACATAGCCCTCAAAAATAACCTGCTTGAAGAGAAACTTAAAAGACAATTGACACATTAAAATTTATCAGTTGAAAGAAATAACCCAACACCCTTACCAGAACTTGTAGTGCACCTGAAGTCCAACAAGTGTAACCTTTTGGCAATGTTTAATTATAGTTTTATCCTCCACTGACTTGTCAAAAAGCCTGCTCAAGAAACCTAGGATAGTAGTGAAATTTGAACTAGTAATTAGTTTCTTTTCTTTACTGAAGGAAATGTAGCCAGACACTCATCAGTGAGAAAAGCAACTACGTATTTGGTTTTGCTTTGGAACTTACCCTTGTAATTACAAACATAATCAAATGTAGTCTCATCACAGGCAAAAAATATCTTCACAACAGATTCGTGTCTGTAACATGCATTTATGTACACCTTTTTTTTTTTCTGAAGTTTTTAATATACCATTATTAATATGCACTTGGGATATAGATATGGGATATATAACCTAACCTGTCTCTTCATTTACTCTAAGTTAAATCTTAGACATAGCTCTCAGAAATAAAAACCACAGTCTAAATATAAGACATTTCATTGGCTGACCTTGAGTAAAATTAGACTCATCACTCAATCAAAATAGAGTACCTCATGAGGACTTGAAGGACCATGCAGCTTGATATGTTGGCAGTGCAAAAATATTATGTATCATCACATCAGAACAGATTTTTGTACCAGCAGTGAAACTTGGAGCAGCTTTCTGTGGGCAACTTCTTTAGCTGAGTCAGGATGAAATCCTGTCAATAGCTTCCCACACTGTCTCACTTCACCACACCACAGCACCCACATGTTTGTGGTTACGAAGAAGAATCATCTGTCTCTTGCTTAGATTAAATCTAAATATGTAATTTACTTTCATACCTAAAGTAATAGTTTTGATGCTAAATTAGTTGTCAGATTGCTCATGCTGCCTCACAGGCCTCTTGTGCTCTATTCCCAAAGGTTTGCTGTGTTGATTTTTTTTTTAATCAATTAAGTAATGCCATAGAACTTTTCACATTTCACTCATGCACAGTAATTCTGCTGAGTCACAGTCATCCAAAGCATTCAGAGGTAAAGGACAGATCTCTATTGGACAAAAATGAAAGCAGAGCCAAGTTTCACTCATGGAATGATTTAACAGGGAATAAGCTCCTAGTATGCCCCTGCCTCAAAGCATGGGTTTGGACAAGATGTGTACTTCAACACGAGACAGAAAGCACTGCCATTCATGAAAAAAGGCTTTTCCCTTCCTTTGCAATTGCATCCACTCAGGCAGCATTCCAGACTGTTTGAACACTTGTTCTTTTTACAATGCCAAGAAATAACAAAAACCTTAATTTCTCCTCCCAACCAAATTCTTATTTTTATTATGCTTTCATTTTAAGGGCTGAACAGCTGACAAGAACACATAATGGAAAAATCCCAAAATCCCACATACTGTTATTTTTCCAAGAGGCCAGACAGGGTGGGTGTCAAGTAATTTTTTTTCTTTCATTTCCATTTTTTTCAAATCTATTAGAGAACATCAGGAGCAATTTTTTCTACACCCTCTCTCGAAACTTGAGAAGCATACTGCAAGCTCCCTTTAATCACAAAGAACAAGCTGAAGTGGGGGAAAAAAAAGAAAGAAAGAAAAAAGGCTCTTATCAGCTGTTGTATGAAGATATAACTAGGAACTGCCAAAAAGAAAATTACCGTCTTTGAGACTGCGGTTGGTAGCTCCTGACAGATTTAAAGGAACTGCACAGAGAATCACATAGGAAAAGTTTTATAAAAATATTCCTGCACTGGAAAAAGGTTAGAAAGGAACAGAATGATGCTTTTGCAAAACCACTGTTTCAGTGCTTTTGCTGCCACTATCACCCACCTCTTCAAAATCAATCTGTAAAATATATATTAAGAACTTCATGATTTATAATCAATTCATCTAACTAGTTACAAATAGTTTATTCAAGAACCATTGCCTCGAATGTTTCTTATATTAATAAATCAGAACACAGATGACAGCAGTTTAAACAGTGTACATTGAGATTTATTAGAACAAGCACTAATAGCAGCAGTGTACAGAGTGATGGAGACAATGTACTGTATGCACTGAACAATAGTAATTATACAATTGCACTTCTTCAGAGATCTATTAGAAAATGCTTTTCAGTAAACAGTTTCCCAAATCTAGCATTGTTTGGATTTGCCTCCGAGGAAAAAAAAATACAAAAAATATGCTTTATCTTTTTTTTTTTTTTTTTTGGTAAGGCATTAGCAACATTCATTGGCAGGCTACACAAGTCATTTGTACATGCATTATCCAATTACATTGCAACAGGTAAAAGAGCATCATGTTTCCTCAAAAATTAGAATTGTGTGTATGTTTTGGACACAATATCCTGGTAATCTGACTTAGCCTGAAGGAAACAGATGACATCTTTTGTTACATTTTAGAGCACAACAAAAACTATAGCATAGCCAAATTCACTTTTTATTTCCTACCAGAAGCTGTAGGACCTCCTTCAGTTGGAGCTGGTATTATGGGTATCATGTATACCACATACATCACTGGAATAAAGTCTTAATTACTATTTCTTGTTTACTACTTCCTCCACTACCACCTCCCTGAATCATGTGGCCAAAGGATGCTTAACTGTAATCAACATTAACTACTGAATGAGCTTGGGTTTTATTGCATGAGAGGTAGTCAGTGTGAGGCCTCATCTGCTCTCTGGATTACTACAACACTACGTTCAAAACCAAATTACAAGTGCAAAGACACAGAATAAGTGTTGCAGCTGCATTACATGGAAACTTAAAACTGTTTTATTACTGCTCTTTTCTGGCTAGGTTTAATCTCAGAAGTAGCCAGAGAACTCAACATACCAAAAAAAGCAATTCTATGTATGTGCTAAAGCCTAGACAGAGAGAGGCACTTTCTCACATTCATCCTTTTCCAGGCTGAGATTAAGAGCATGCTCTCGGTCAGCCACCCCCTTCTCCACAAATCAGAAAGGTTAGACTCCTTTTTTTGACTGGCATACAGTACTAGCAACCCTCAGCTCTGGGCTGGCACCATCCCGGGGAAAGTATAGGGAAACAGGAACAGGGATTGCAAATACTCTTACAATTAAGCTTGCCAGAATGAGACATAATATGATGAATTGTAATTGTTTTAATGTACTGTTCTTTATTCCAAATGTCATACCTAATTGAGCTTTGCAGAGACATGAAGTTAACTTGTTTTTAAAAACTACAAGCTCCAGAATAAGGTTCCAAAACGCGAGAGTCAAAGGAAAGTCGAATATATTGCTCAGAGTGGCAAGCAGTCAAACCAACTGTATTTCACACAATTTATCTTCCACAACATGGTGCACATGCTCGAAATTAAGCTTAAGGGCACTAGTTGAATACCTAGGCTTGACTGCACATTAGGCCTACAGCTGAAATAGATTTAGGCAGCTGGATCATCCACTCACCTGGAAGCTCACTGGGTTCAACAGAGAATGGAGTACCAACAGCAGCTCAGCCTCAGCGTAGGTGCTCATTTGTTTAAGCATGTAGGAATTAGAAATCAAGTGCTACAAAGCCTGGGGTAAGCAGGTAAACCAGCACATTGCTTTCTTAGGAATGTTCAGCATTTTTATCTGAACTTAAGCATCTACATCTTTTAAGCTGATTTAAATGAGAACTGTTTGCAGTGGTAATGCTAAGTGTGCATTGATGCCTGTGCAACGTCAGAATCCAAGCAGATGGATCAGGAAAAAATCTCATGTGCATTGCTGATAAACCCTTGCAGTGAAATAAAATTCTATAGATTTGGAATATGCAAATTACATCCTTTCTGTATTGCTCCTCAGCTGATGATGTTTACTAACCATAAGAAATAAAATTGCTTTTACAGGCAGAATCAGCCCATATTTGGAATCAGAATTAATAAGATGTAAAGAAGAATCATAATGAAGACATCCTAAACTTGTGAATAGTCAAGCACAGATGAATGCATTTGCAGGAAATCAATCAAGAACAATTAACTTTGTTTTTTTAATGTTAAATTACTGAATGTACTATGAAGGACCAAATTTATGCTTTTAAGAATTGTGACACTATAAGTAGCTTATATAATTTTCACCACAAATATCTGCAAATCAATTTTCTATTATTTAGAGTTACTTAGAAATTATGGTACGGATTTTTTTTTCCAGTATCCTATACTTCTTCATCTCATTATGGAAGTCCACAGCAAACTTTTGAGTATAAAACTGTGAGTCCTGCATGTGAGGTTTAATACTAAAGTACTCAAAAAACAATGCATTCTGCAACATTTGGGTAGCTGGGTACATAAGTGCTTCTCACTGTCTTTCTTTCCCTTAAGTAAATTTTTTCTATTGCTTTCAAACAACAGAAAAAATTTTATTTGGTGCATCTAATTACTCAGACCCTTTCTCATTACAGTCTATTATTTCCCTTTAAAACAGACACTATCTACCCACTACTCAAAAGTAGCACTGGCTCTATATGTTATGCTTCTAAAAAGCAACTTTTTGCCTTTAAATTAATCTTAAAAACCACAAAGCAAGTTTCTGCTTGCCTTTGTAGCTGACATAATAGGATAATCACAGTGGAAAGACTCTGAGGATCTCCTTTTACAAGTAAGCTACCCAAAGACGTGCGGAAGGAACCAACAGATATGGTTGGGGTTTTTTCAGAACTAGCACAGGGATACAGGCAATCAGCAAAGAATGCTCTTTTAGCTGTTTAGGTTTTGACATTTTGGCCTGCTAAAGAATTGGCACAGGGCAATCTACCACCTGAAAGGTTGTTAAAAGCAAACAAACTCAGTAAGGCAGTATAAAACTGACAAACTAATCTAAACCTTGCTCTTCTAATGGCATTCTCAGAATCTGAGCAAGGTAAAAATACTAACATTTACTACATTTCATACCTGTGCGTATGGCATCTAATCACACCAAAAAAAGTGTGACATTATTCCCAATTTATATTAGCTTTGTGCAAAAGTGAGAGAAAATACAGAATTCTTTGCTGTTGAAATACTGAGAAATCATAAACCACCAGTTAATTATACAAAGAAAAGTAGATAGAGACCCAGAGAAGAGTCTTGCTACTGACTGCAACAAATAAAATATACATAATATCCTAGCACAGAACTGCCATAGTAATCTTTCTTGATACCACAGTAGTTTAATTTTATGATGGCTTTTCACGTGCTAAATTAAAGTATCCACTTCAGACAATCTAGCAGTAACAGATAAAGAACAGCTAACTTGCTACACAATTCTGGGGGAGAAAAATATTTCAGACATCAGATGCTGGCAGCTTGATTTCTTATTTTACAGTAAATAACATAGACACAAATCCATACACAAAGCCCACTGATATTTATTTTTGGCCCAAGGGTGAAATTTTAGTGGTCCACCCTGAGAAGTGGACATTTAGTGTGACATGAACTCCGCTCTTCATGTCTGCAGAATTCCAAACATGGTTTACTTTTTAAAACTCAAACTTCATGTGATTAATTCTTAGTGTGGAAAAAATGCTTGAAAATAAATAGTCTAGAAATGATTAAAAAGGAACAAGAACAGTGTCTTTTCTAACTAGAGAGAAAGGGTACTAAGGTAGAACTTGTCATTTTGCATTTATGACTGCATACCAAAATACATTCATCAGCACTTATTTTTCTGCTCAGTCAGGTCTTCTGTGAGACTCAGCGGAAAATAAAATTGATTGTGATCTGAATTTGTTATACTGTATCTTAACCCCTAAAGAATACCAGTAGCACTTTTTTCAAAAATATAAATAAACTTATTTTCTAACCTCAAATTGGAATGACAATTTTCAATGGCAACTTCAAGACAGGTGATAAAGTAATTTTAATATATTTATTGTGATCCAGTCTCAAAATATTTTATAAAATATTAAGCAAATACAAGGATAATAGAAGATCTCATCTGTACTTCTTCCACGTAGTTAAAGAAGTTATCCTAAATTTTCCTTTACCTGGAAAATACTGAGGATTAACCTTGTATTCACTATGTTAATGTTACTATAATAATCCTTGTTGAGGTGAATTTAACAAAGAAAGAGAGAGTATTCAGCACAGGACTACTAGACAAGAAATCTGAGTTTGCGGTCCTGACTCAAGCACTGGTTATTCTTGGTGGGCATGACAAATGAACCCTTGGGACACAAGCACAATCCTAAAAAGAGATGCAATTTCAGAACAAGAGGTTGCATGTGTGCCTACACTGACCAGCACCAGAAGCCAAGTACCTCAGTGAAGAACAGCTCTGGTGGAATATTTGCCACTGTGTGCTGCTCTTGTATAGCACATCGTTTTGATTCTCAGAGAAGTTACCCACTTCTCAGTTTTTGAAGGGATTTCCTCACCATTTTGCATGCCTAATGTTCTGGGCCAGCAACATTATGCACTAGCATAAGATATCTTCTTTCATTAATGCAGACCACTAAAAGTAGCAGCCAATATGAAAATACATTTTAGTGTTTCACAGGAGACAGCTGAATCATTGCTCCAGGAGTACCAATAAGTAGCTTTACCATAGATCAATGAATTATTCATAGGTCAGAAAGACTATATTACACACTGCTGATTATAGATTCAGACTATGTAACTCTCTTTTTCCATGTTACCAAGACACCTTCAGCCAAATGCTGGCTACAGTCATTTTTTTATTGATAAAAGGAGTAAAAACTTCCCTTCACCTTCAGCATTAATCCTGAGTCAATGTCTCCAATCTTCCCTTTTTTCATGCTGTCATGGATCAGTGGAAAGAAAAATGGTATTAAAATAACCAGCCTGAAACGGATCCAGCAGCTCTGCTGACATTTTAATTCCTACAAGTTAAAAACTTTCTGTTTTATTACATGTCATGCTGACAGAGCTTCTGTGACTAGTTCCACCATTCTGCATTGTTGTCTCTCCCTCACCTTTCTTTTCTGAGGTTTGACAAAGACTGCAAGGAAAGTAATTTAAAAAAAATGAAAGATGATGAGTTTAAAACACCACAAAAATTGACAAAGGAGGAGGCTGGTATATGAAATACAATGTTACTTTTTCAACTTGCAAGAAACTGTATAAAAATCATTTTATACTTTTCAGTTTAGTGAAAGAAATATATAGTTTACACTAAAGCCAATGAATAAAGGTGTTTTACATACCCTAGTTTAAAGAGTAAATAATGTATTTCCTTTTGTAAGTAGACTCCTTACAATATATAATACAAAAATAAGATAAATTGCTGTAAATAAGCCATTTCTCTGACCTTACTCAGATTTGCAGCATTCTCCTGGGTGCCAGTCACTGTTCTAATGGAGCATATGGAGATACTCTCCCCAGGAATAATTATACCTTTATTAGCACAGTCTAGATTCTTCTGTTAAAAAAAAAAAAGAAAAGGAAAAAAACCCCTTTCTTCATGAAAATACTGACTGGTATCAGAATTACCGTAGAAGTAACTAGGAGTGGTAAAGTAGAAAATGATACTACTTTTTATACTAAATATACCTCAAATTTATCAATATATGCACTGAAGTGTAAATTCAAGTTTCACACAGTTTTGATGACTGTTTCTTAACGACAGACAGAAAGAAAAACCAAGGTAGTGTTTTTCAGCCCCTGTAGCTGCCAAGGTAAGTAAATGGTTATGACATAGCAAATTTCCTTAGCTTTCTCACGGGTCTGTGTATAACACAAGGTTACCAGTGAGGCCATTCCAGTGCTTCTGATACACTTTTGTCAACATTAATCTTATTCCCATAGGTGGGCAAAATTCTCTAGCTTAACCCCTCCTATCATTTTAGTGTATGAATACAAATACACTCTCAGGTGGACTTAACCTGAAAAACTCTCCTTTGCTTTCATTATGCAGCTCCAGTATTACTAATGACATCTAAAAATGTTCATTCCTCAGATTACAGCTGCAGCCAAAGCATGTAAAATAGCTACTGTTTATTGTTGCACCAGACAGTGTCTAAAATCCTGTAAAACAAGGACACCACACAAACCTTTCCTATACTAATAGACCTTTGCTAGTGAAAGCAAGTTTTGCAAAACAGAGAATTGGTATTTTCAGGCCTCTTGGTTATTGTGCAGTTGCAAATGAAACCTCTCCTCCCCTCCAGGGCATTTTTTGAGGAGAAGATGTAAGTGTAAGACTGCAGTTGTGCTGGGCTCCACTGGTGAGAGATGAGAAAATCCCATTCTGTCCATGGGAAACAGAGGACATGGCCCAGATACAAGGTGCTCGCCAGGTGCCCATGGGGGCAGGACCAGCACTGGCTCCTAGTGTGCCTTAAGGTTTGTACAATTTGTTGCCATAAAGCACTGACAGTGTTCAGTAGGGAATTAGATTGTATCTTTCAACACTGTGCCATGTATACATACTGCAGCACTTGACACATGCCTGGCATGTACTGCTCACATAAAACCCACAGATGCCATACAGGCTAATTCAGAGTCAGAAGTTCAAAATGAGAAAAAAGAAGGGTAACATTATTTGTATGATGAGAAGACTATTATAGTGGGAATTGCACTTTTAAAGCCAAATAAAAAAACGTTTTTTTCATGCAACTTACATCTGTCTAAAACTGGAATGGGTGCCTAGATGACTTTTTAATCACAGTGATACTTCATGAAAATCAATTCATATTCAAATTGTCTTTTCCTGTGAGACAAAAATTTCTAATATGCCAAAAAATTTTCCATCTTGATAATACTGATCTAAAATAAGAATGAAGCTATTTAAGTCTTTGTAAGACATTGCATTTGATGAAAATAGCTACTATTACCCTATCATATCTGAAGTACCAGAACAAGGAAATTAAGGTACACTTTTAAAGTATTAATAGAAAGTACAGCTCATTATTGTGAAACTAAAACATATGAATTGTGGATTTTTATACAGAAATAAGTGTTTTGAGAAAACACAGGAGAAAAGCATATGTCTTTGAAGTGAAAGAACTTCTTAAATTGCATAAAAAGTTTTACATGTCAATTGATTTACACTAATTTTCAACACCTACCAAACATATAGCAATTACATCTACTGAGTTGGATAGTATTTTCATGCCTTCCAAAAGGAAATACTGACTGGATGAACGGAGTGAGTTGGGCTGAAAACTGCTTGAATCCCTGCTTGAAGGGCACTCACTGATCAATGGTTTATGCCCTGCTGGCAGCCAGCAATGAGGACAGCCCTGCAGGGGCCGGTTCTGTGGCCATGTCAGTCAACATCTCACCAGTGACCTGGACAAGGACATAAGACTACATGATAACTAGTTCACAGATGACATCAAATTAGGAGGATGAGATGGCACACCAAATGGCAAAGCTTCAACCAGAAGGACACTGCTCAGCTTGAGGACTGGGCTAGGATACACTTCACAAGGTTCAATGGAAGTGAAAAGGTCTGCTCCTGGAGCAGAAAAATCCCACATGCTGGGAAGGGGTGTCTGAGCAGCAGCCCTGCCAAAAACCAGCAGGCATTTACAAAAGGTGCCAGGCTGCAAAACAGCCAGCTGTGCACTCTTTGCAGCATGGGATACTCCATTCTGCACTACGTGGGCAGGGGGTGTGGTAAACTCACTATCCCCTCTGACTCAATGCTGTGAAATGTCACAGGCTGACGAAAAGTTATAATTTGGATACAAGCCCTCAGACCTATCCTCTTTAGAAACAGCACAAAATATACCATGATGTCTCCCAATGTTAAAGGACAAATGCAATATCAGATTTTGCACAGAACACAGAGAATTCTGCACAACAAGAAACTGCTTTATGGTGCATCTGCTTGACTTTTTTCATTTCTGATATAGATTGCAAATATCTTGTGTTGCATCATTTTGTGTCTTCTCTACTTACTAATTAACTAATTTAACATCCGCTAGGCTTAGAAAGTGCCTTTTTAATAGAAAGATTTAGTATATCACAGATTTTATAAATTTTAAAAATGCTAGTATTATTTTTCTTTCAATGAGTGTCAAATAAACAATTGTAAAAAACAATTCAGTGATAGCATTTTCAGTGTCCACCAAGTTTCAGTTTGCATTGCAAATAATGGCATTCACAGAGCACTATGAGAACACTGTAAAACTAAAGACCTTCTCTCTGTATTTAAATTAAAGATTTGAGGACATGCAGTTCGGTCCCTCAAGTGTACTTGAAGTCATACACACATAATACTTCCTAATATCATGGTGAACTGCACACAAAGACTGGAGCAAAAGATGGACAAATGTTTAATAGAGTTGGTTTTAAAGAAAATGACAGAAAAAAATTAATTGCTATTTTACACACAATGCGCCAATTTGATGCCTAGTGTAATGTCATTAAAGCAAGTAGGATGATGTTAACCAATTATTTTAAAAACCAACTTTGATATATTTTCATTTTCTTATAACAATTGCAGAACTAAAATAAGAATAAATCAGACTAGGTTCAACTAGGAAAGAGAAAGATAACATTCTTTGAATAACATAAAATTTTCTGTGGAAGAAATCCCATTAATCTACACAGGGATTTTTATACCAAATTTTTATAAGAAATTCATGAGCATTCACAATTCATAAAAAGTCTACTTAGTATTTTCTGTAGTTTTTTATAGTTCTTTCTGACAACAGAATTGTGTGACAAAACTGGAACTGATTAGTAGCTAGTTGCCCTGCTAGTCAACAGGGAGAACTAAATTAATATTAAATAACCAAAGTAATCTCAGTTGTATAGGGACCTGACTCTGAAAAAGGAAGAAGCAAGCTGAGAGCTGGGGATGTGTGGTAATGCAGTAAGAACTGTTCAAGCAGCTCTGCTGGCAGATCACACACCTATCTAGTAATTTTATTTTTGGTCTCAGGACTGGAATCAATCTTAAATAGAAAAATTGTATGTTACATATGCACACAAAGGAATACAGAGTCTACGCATGAAATCTAACCTATCATCAGTGGTGGGATGTGTAACACATGCATAAATGGAAGACTAGATCATACCATATGGAATGTCGTTTTTATCTAATAAATTACTGGTTTTTCTTTTATTAAAATCTGCCCTCCTACCATTTTATGTTTCAGCGATTTTCAAACAGAAGGTGCCAAGTCTTCTCCCACTTATATTAACTGAGGCTTAGCGACACATAAGAGACTTTTTTTTTAATCAAAAAATACAGAACCACTTTATGAAAAAATGTAAAGTATAATTTTGCACAAAAGCTATTTTGGCAACACAAGTAGAAGTTGTTAGCTACAACACATGGGAGCCTCTGCCATACTCTCAAACATAAATTTAGATTTAAAAAGTGGATGGGGAAAAAACAGAGCCAGGAAAATAAACAGTGTGTGTGGCAGAAAGCAGTTGCATTTACAATCCTATCCAGCTTCTGGAGAGAAGCCAGAAACCTTCACATGATATCTTTCTGTGCTTTTAACACTGTTGCAAAGCTTCAGGGATTTCTAATTGTATAAACAGTTATGGGCAAATGAGATTCACTGTGAGGTCAGTGTCCAGCCAGTACTAAAAATGATGACTGCATCTCAGCATCAGCCATTTAGAATATGAACTTTCTGACTAGGAATTCATATGCATTTACCAAAATTGAAATTCAACCAGCCAGCAGTTTCTTTTCAGTCTGATTATACAGTCAGCATCCCAAAGCTAAAGCATGTACAGTAGATCTCATACCTCTGAAATACAGTTAGATGTTTGGTTATCTTTTGATTTCAAATAATGCAGGTCTTCCAGTATTTATATTGTGATAAAATTCTAGAGCTTTAAAAATCTGCCCTTCGCACAAGCCTAAGCATAGATATTTTAAAATTACTTACTGTACATCTTCATATTTTGTTAAGGCATGAACAATGGCATATGACTGGGAACAGCTTCCAGAAAAGCATATCTTTTTGACAAAGGCCAGTCCAAGCACATCACACCAAAGGACTAACCTGAAGCCAGAAATGACAGTGTTGTGACCCAAGAGTTTTTAACAAAAATAGTTGAAATAAAATGGATTTTTTTTCTCTTTTTCTTCCTTTTTTTTTTTTTTTTAATTTAAATTGTATTACTCTTAATGTCTGTTTAAAGCACCGGTTGCAGTTTTGCGCTTACCACCTCTTCCGAGTGACTTTGGATAACTCATCTGCTTCTTTATTTCTGAATTTTCAGCGTATGAAACTTTAAAAGGTTTCTGTTTCCTTTTTTTTTCCTTTTTTTTTTAGTTTTAATGGCTGCTGCAAAATTAGAAAGATCCAGAAGTGGTCAGGGGCCTGGTCTAATGCACTTCCAAAAGTCCATTATAAAGATGAATATAAATGCGTATGATATGGTTTTTCTGTAGACCCACAAACCACACTTAGCTATAAGAAACATATTGTGCATAGTTATTTTTTTCTTCAGAGTGATATGTTTACTAGGTCTACATTCTCAGTTTACCAGAGTACGGGAATGTCTACTTTACTAAAGCCAGGATCCTTTCGCAGTTCCCAGTAGGTTTCATTGGTAACCCAGGCTTCTCTTTGATTAGCGTCAATAACTTTTCTGTAGAAAGGGGGGGAAAAAAAATAGAGTGAGAGATAAAGAGAGGAAAAAAGTTTTAACCATAGATACTGCTCTTACGCAATATAAAATCAAATTCCGCACCTCTCTGATCTAACCCAATATTAAATCAAATTTCATGTATCTAAAGGACACAAGTCAGGAATTTAAAGGCAAAATCAACCTCCAGCTATATCAAAAGTGGAAGACAGAGAAAACAGCCAAGACTGAGAATCTGCTGTCTGATCTGTGTGAGCAGGTCTTAGAGCCACATAAAACCCCTTCGGCCACTACAGATTCTGATTATGTGAAGAGGATTATCCAATAAATATATTTTGCAGAATGTAAACCTTTAACCATTTGGTTTTTTGTCTTGTCTGTATTTTGCTTATATTATGGTACAACTGCATCAGGCACATTCAGTCTTTTCACTTTTGATTCCCCATGCTAAACATGAGCCTACTTGGCATGACTATTCCTTCTTTCAGAAGAATGCTTATTAAAAAACAGCCAACAAAAAACCACCTCCATTCAAAAATAAATACATATTTATTGTATACGTATACATTTATATATACATGTTATATATATGTATGATGTGGTTGCTCAGGCCCCACGGTGTTACTTGTCTATGCAATGACTTTAAAAAACCCCTAGTTAAATCTTAGATCCTAGTATTATACTTGTAATTCCACTTCAGTAGGAAGGCTTGTATAGCTGAGGCCCATTATGAGAAAAGGATCATTCAATTATGAAGCTTAACTGTGTAAAAATTGCTTCAAAGAAGCAGGTATCAGGTATCTAATTATCTTTCTTAAAACTGCAACTTTCCACACTTTCATGATTATCAGTCTATGTTGGTGGTAATTCTTGTAGTACTTCATCCAGTTATAGTATAAAAAACAGAGACTTACTACTCAAATGAATAGACTCACTTAAAAAATTTGGGTACATATTCAATGCCATTTTCTTCCATGTACCGCCTCCGAGCTCTCTGGAGTTCCTCTATTCTTTGTTTCTCAGATGCTGCTGCTTCTATGTTTCCTTCCTCCAGAAGCCTGTAGGAATAACAGCAGGCCCTATAGCAATCACACAGTGTCTGGTCCAAGGGATTTTCCAGCACCAGTCATCACAAAAGACAAGCAGAAGCCAAGTGTGTTGTCGGTGTTGTACTTTCAGATCCAGGCTGAGATGCAGCTCCCCAGCTACGAGTACCTGACCTATAGCCTAAGGCACCCACTTTGTTCAGTAACTTCAGCATATCACAAACACTGAAGAACTATGAACAGAGAATTTGGAGGGAATTAGTGTTGCTTCCATTCATAGCAGAAGTATATGATATTTCAGAGCCTGTTTTCCAGTTTTTTTATGAGGAATCTGCCCCAAGGTTGCACTATAGCTCTACTGCATCAACAAGAAGCTTTCTAATTTCCCTCAGCTGTGTTAAGCAGAAATTTGAGTGCAATACTATCTTCTTTACTAGCAGAACCCTCCACAGCTTAATTCAGACTGCAGTGAAAATACAGACAAAATTCAAGACTCAGTCAAGCTCAACCTTGGATCCACCAAATATTAAGTGTATAAATAAGCATTCTTGCCTTTGATCTGGCCTGAATCGTGCATCTGTTGCAGGAAGAAGATCTTTCAGTAAAGGATCTAATTCATTGAGCTCAATAGCAAACCTTGTAAAGCCATAATAACGCTCGTAATTGGTTGGCATGGAGCCTGAATACATAAGAGAAAGAAAAAAGCTTTTTAAGCTATTACTCTAAATATGCAAGAGATTCCTTTACTGATAAACTTTTAACAGAAAAATAATTAATATATTTTACTCTTACAATTAAAAAGCACCAAAAGCTATTTTCTAGGTGAAACAAAATTCACTAAATATTAATTTCAACTGCTTATCCTGCAGAGATTAACAGATTCAAAACTTCTATGTTCTTCCTTCTATTTTAAATAAAAGCTAATGTTTTCAATATTTTCAAGTTAAAAACAATTTCCTGTTCCCCAGAAAGTGGGCTTATCAAATGTGTGTCTAAAACCTAACCTTAACTGATTAAATTTAGAGTTCATTTTGGAACTTAACACACACTCACAGACTGATTTGGCATTATGAGGAGTCAGAACCGACATCACAGAGAGCAGGGTGCAAAGTAGGGTTCAAAACAGCAAAAATACAAAGTAGGATTCAAAATTCTAAGAACAGTAATTCCTGGAAATGCACATATGAAAGATACAGGTGCAAAGAATGACTAATTCAACCTCAGGCCTGTAAGCAAGCAGGAAGTTGAAATTAGATCCTGAAAGTCCCAGGTGTTCTCTGTCTCTGAAGACCAATCCTTTAGGCTAATAAAGCATTAAGACAACAAACTCAATAAACCCCTATTTGTTGAATCCAAACAAGTTACCCTGCTCTCTGTAAGAAGGCAGACAGGCCAGCCCAGATGCCCAATTTTTTTCTTAATTTTATTCTTCTGTTGACCCCAAGATCCCAGCACATTTAACCAGGAGTCAGACTGAGATGTAAAAGATTTTGCCCCGTAAGAACATTCCTATTTACCATTATGATAAAGTCATGTAAATTCTCGTTTATTTGTCTAGCTAGGAATTTGAATTTCTTAGTAGCATTTTGTGTATTTAAAATGAAGGGCAAAACAGTTTCACATAGTTTAAGCTTACTCTACAACACCTTCCAGAGCTTATTACAAGCTTCTTACCTGGCCTCCATATGCATTTGGCTGAAGGTGCAACCCCACAATAGAGGCCTTCATGCCACTTTCCAAAAAGGCGGTGAACCACCTTCCCTTCTTGATCTATCACAACACCCTGGACCTCATTTACATTGGAATTCCAGTAGTTCACCTGCAAGTTTAATCAAGGATTACTAGCTCACATTGCTTTTCCAACACCCCATTGTACCAATACACATAATGAATGGATCTCGGCATGTGGTGCTGACTGTCCAAATTCTGTGTTGGAACAGCTCACCTGGAACTAAGAAAACCAAAATTGAAAATCATATGGTCCTAACACTAACTGATTTAGTATAGGAGAAAGTCTGCATAATTTGCTATGTGGTTTTGACACAAAAGTATTTAAATTATCTGCACATCTGGGAACTACACTGTCATTCATTAACCCAAATCCCAAACAGTTCTGCAAAAATGACCCTTTGCCCATCAGAGCCAGCTAACACTCCTCTTCCTATATGAGGAAGTACTGAATATACCTGTACTTATATGGGGATCCTTTGATGGGTGTTGAACACTACAGAAGGGAAGACATACAGTCAGTGTTACTTGTTAATTGTTTCTTTTCTGCTTCTCTTCTCTGTTTTGCTCTTCTTAGACACATTTAGCTCTTACACCTTCATCCAAGAGCCAGTTTCCCATTCTCAGATTACCCATCAAAACAGAAATTTCAGATTTATGTTGACATCCCATTGCTAACATTGCAATGGTATCTTGCAATGGACATCTTTTGTTGCAATATGAAGACAAACTTATCTTTAGGGAAAATACTTGATAGTAACATAGCTATACAGAGTTCTATTTTTATATATGGTCCTTGCTGGATATTAAAATACTATGAATGAAAGCAGCATTATGTAATCTAAAGAGATAAATTATTGACCAACAAATTCTAGTAAAGGGAGAAGTAAAATGGCATGATAGTGTACAGTGACTTTGTGTTTTCCTTGTGGTAATATAAAAAAAAACCCTGACATTTCATTTTTAATCAAAAAACAGTACAGCACACAGCTATACAGCAATGGAACGCACTGATATCAAATGTTCAGCGGAGTAGAATCATACTACTTGACATAGCCTTCTCATTTGACAATTTACATTTTATGAATACTGATAAAAGAAATAAAAGATAAAAAGTGGAATGTGGACTTCAGGAATAGTGGAGAAACAGCTTGATGTATCCTCAAATTACGCAGTTGTACGAATATAAGATATATATTAGCATCCATATGTTACCTTGACAAAAGTGAGTTTACAAATACAAACACTGCTTTTTGTGTTTCTGATAGTTATCTCTCCGTAGTGTTCTATCCATCTCCTTCCACTAAGAATATTATGTATGCAAGTAGTGACTTTGTTCCAGACATAGTAATCTCCATACCTAAGAACAGATTAAAAAGCAGTTGGTAACATCTATTAATCATGATCGCTTGTGACAAAAAAGTAAAACATTGCTCCTTTATTGTAAAAACAAACCATATTGCCCAAAATCATCTGCACAAATGACAAAGTCCTGCATCTGGGTACATTACTAATCCTTCTTAGAGAAGCTCACCTAAGCACCAGTGTATGGAACTACAGAAAGGTGCTATAAACAACAAATAAACACATTATGATTCACTGAAGCCCTGCATGGCATATTCACTGTCCTCAGAGCATGAAGTACTTTAGCCACAATTCCTCTAGGAGCAGGACAGTGACCCACAGATCAACACAAGGGTGAATTGAGGCTATAAGCAGAAAATGTAATTAAATCACAAATAGAACAAAATAAATATGGAAAGGAGATCAAGAAAAGGAAGTAGGAAGCCAGGAGCACACTGGCACATCATCCCTTTCCCTCTGTAACAACTATCCAGTCAGAGCATCTCTAATGTTAAACAAGAGAATAAAACCAGGAATTTAAATTGTGCAAAGCTCATTCTCCTTCAAAGCTTAGGGGAAAGCATGAAGACAGAAGACAAAGCTGCTCCAGAGTGCATTTACGTCAATTTCATGAGACAGATAAAGAGGTGGAGTGATGCTACGCTGTTAGAGGCAGAAAGAAAGGGTGGCTGCAAGGTACAGGAGCAAGAACACCACTGCAAAAACAGAGGACGTTTAAAGTATCCACTCCTTGCATATTCTTAGGATTTACAAGCTGCAACTAGTCTTACTGGTGGGTGAAGCTACTGCTTCTCACTACTCTGCCAACATCTGAAGAATGTATTTTGGTTTATCCACGTTTTGAAAAAAGACCTTTCATGGTCTGGTTGTTCTGAGAGAACGCTCAGCAGCAGTGAGAGCCTTAGAACAGCATCAGCTGCTGACAGTCCTGCATTGCATTGTTCTGAATGGCTCATCACTACTTTTGTACATTTAAAACATGGGTTCTCTCTCCTGAAGCATTTCTATCCCACTCTCTCCATCACTTTCTGGAGAGTGTGTACATTTTTCCTCCAAACACAAAAATGGAACTTCAGGCTCAAAAAAGCTCCAGTAACTGCACCTGAACACTAAGGAGATATTAGAGCTAGGCACCAACTCTCACGGGTACAATCCACGTGATGTCTGCATACACTTCCCCCAACCCATGCACAAGGCAGCACAGACTAGAGTGCACCAAAGACTGAAAACAAAAGGAGAGAGGACAGAAGCTTACTTTGGAAGAGTCACATTCAAGGTTCCAACTGGCAGAATTTCCATTGATTTCCCCCAGAATTTGTTTTTCCACCTGATATCTGAATATAATAGTGAAAGATTTAAAAAACTGAAATGACCACGGTCTCCCCCTTGCAGTGCTCTGTGTGGCACAAGACCATCTGTGTTAGACTACCCAAATCAAAACAGAGCAGTAGATAGTATGAATTTGCCATGAAAGTACTAAAGGAAAAAATACTAGAAAATTACATTAGGACAGAAAAACTAAAAGTAAGTTTAATTAAGAATTGTGTCTGTGCTGCGTGATTGTCAAATGTCTTGTGCAAATATTCAATACAAATTAAAGGCACATGCCAGTAGATACAAGGAAAGGAAGAGCTATTTTTTCAACTGTAAAAAGAACTGCTTGTGTTTGTAAGAAACGGTAATTTTATTGGTAAAAGCCTTATAAACAGAAGAGTATAAACAGGCTGCAAGTGACAGGGGAAGTTTTAACTTGTCTGCTCACTCTTAAGAATGAGAATTTGGAGTAAAATAAATCAAATGAGTTTATAATATGTCACTTCAAAATAATAAGTATAGAAATTCTGAGTAAGTTCCAAATGCAACACATCTTGTACAAAGTTTTTACTTGACAATAAAAAAGAAGTTATGCTTTAGAATTAAAAAGTATACCTTGCCAAAACACAAAGTTTTTCGATTCACAGTGACATGCTGAAATGGGAGGATGGTGGCTAACCTGAAAAACAGTTTGGTTGAGTTAAAAACATTTAATTTTCATTCCTAAGACAGTACAATTTTTATTGAAATATGAAAATACTAAATAGCCCACATAGCTATGAAAACAGTTACAACTTAAATGGTTAAAACAGTTCCTTGTGATTACTATAAAAATTTATTCCTTCTAGCATTTAATGAATACCACTCATATTAACGATACTTATTTCCTCCAAAGAAAGTAAACCATTCTAACTAGAAAGAAAAGATGGGATTGTTCTATAAAATGAAGAACCAAAAATATAAATCTAACAGGAGTGTCCATCTAGAAACAAACTTTACCTGCTCTGAGAAAAATCGAAATCCTTTGTCTTCTCTAATACATTCGTAAGTTTCACCAAGCACTGGGTTAAATGGCTTGCTTCCTGCTCTAAAGTATGTGGAGGCATAGCCTGATGCTGCAAAGGCAGCTATGAGAACCTGCAAAAATAAGACCAGAACGTGAGAACAGGCAGACATTCTTGTGTGTGTGCCATCACTGTGTGGTACCACACAACTCACTGTGCTCGGAGTGAAAACTGGACTAATGAAGCATGCCTAAGAGTGAAGCCATGCATCCCAGCCAGAACCAGTATAAATATTTATTTCTTCTGTTGATATAATTTCTTTTTCTCCATAGGCTCATTTAGTCTTTCAACAGTCCCTTAAAATGACAGTCAGCACATGACACAGTTTGTATGCCTTTGACCAGGCTTATCATTAGTGACCTAAAACAGGCCCAGCTCTAGTCCTTCTTCCTCTGAATAAATATTATGTGACTTCTAATTACAAGATCACATACCGTTTTCCTATGGGAACTATTTTATTTAGTGCCAGACATAAACAGCTCTCACTTAGGATGCCCTTAACGCAGAGATATCTCCAGATCTTCCACACATGTGCAGCCTTAACAGCCCCCTTGTCTATATTCCCAACACAATTTAATGATCTCTAAGCCAGGCTTAACTGGGAGTAATAAGTTAAGTGACATGCCATGGTTATTTAGTTTATAGGTCCCATTTGCAGACTTCAAAAAACTCACATCAGCCAGTCAGAAGTCCAAACAAAACTTCAGAAAAACAATACAGGGATAAAAATGAATCGGCTATTGGCAATATGCTACCAGTGGGACAAACCTTATCCAGGTTCCCCTCTCCTCCTGCTAGTGAGGACACATCCCTCATGTGAGATTTTATATGCTTTGTTTTCTTCCCACTGTGTAATAGGTGCTCCATTCATTTTATATTATTCAGAAATGCAGCATCAACAAAATTAACACTGTTTTCACTGGATTTTTCTTCAACAGTAAAAACCTTCATTCTTCTAAAACTGCTTTCAGATTAATTTCAAATTGCTTTTCAATTTAATTATAAGACACTGCAGAGAAATGAAGGAGCTTACTATCCTTATGATTCGAGAGCAATATGAAGTAAAAAGGTTTCCACTGCTTGTTGGAGATAGCAAAGTCCTGATCTTTCAGAGAACAGTGAACAAGCAGCAACACATTCACAGCATTGCTGCCACAAGCTTTGGGTATTCACCTCTTTTCCAAGTAGTCCCATATGCCTCAGCTCAGGTGTGCAGTTTGCATTGTTAAGGTGATTTTAAAAGTTTGGCTTGTATTCCCAAGTACTGCAGTAGACATCTGTAGCAGAGAAGGGGATTGAATCCACGTTTCCAAGGAAGCTTTCAGTTGCACCATGGCTTTTCCTTCCTGAATTCTCCTTACTACTTCAATACTGACCTTCCAAACTTTTCAGCAAAGGTGGCAATCAGCCTGCTTTACTCATTACAATCCTGCCCACTCCTTACAGAATCTCCCTCCTTTAGTGAGGGATAGAATCACAGAATATTCTGAGTTGGAAGGGACCCACTAGGATCATCTCCCGAGTCTTGGAAGAAAACAGAATGTGATGATGTATAATTCAACTCCCTTTTGCAAGACAGTTTCAACTTCTTCAGTGTTTAGGACTCCTCACTCTCCTGCAGGCCTTGTCAACACGGCAGTTCAGGGACTTGAGTGTGCTATTGTATGATAGCCAAAGGCAACCTCTCTTCTCCTGGTTATCCTCAGTGCTGCCAACCCATACCAGGAAACAGTAGATATGTTCAGCAACAACACTGCCAACTTTCCCTTACAGCCTTTCCCTGCATCTTCTGAGGAAAAGGAAACATGACAGATCAAAGCACTTTGAGAGCTGAGCACAGGCTGCTGGCCGTCAGTTAAAAACCCAAAACATACTTACAGGGGAGTCAAAGACAGGCTGCCCTGGCAAACTTTGTTTTGGTGTTTTGAAACTTCTCTATCAGAAATTGCCTGGGAGGACATCTTATTCACACCTATATTAATCATAAGCCAGTCACAGACTTGATTAAGGCTGCTGGACTTGATCACTGAAAGCCAGGAAAGGATGCTGCAGGGTTAGAAACTGCCAATGCCTACATCTACAGCCATAGAGCGTGAGATCAATCTTAAATAAATGAGTTACAACTGCAGGACTTGGTTTGAAGTCAAGAAAAGTCCCTCAGCCTTGTTCAGATCAAACCTACCACCTGTAACAACACTCTTCTGACCCAGCAGGGAGGTCTGTTGTCTGTGACCAGGAGAAGAAACAGAAGACCCTGCACAGACCCCACTCAACAGCTCCCTTTTTAATACAGACAGAAGTGCTACACTAAATGCATTACCATGCGTTCATAAGGATCATCTGTTTCAGCAGCCTTGTCCAAGAGCTCACTGTATTCCAGCTCTTCACAAAGATGTTGCAAAGTATTCAGAGGTTCATTTAGCTCAACTGGCATGGATACTTTGGAAAGATCTTTGCCAATGTTATTTCTCAAAATATTCCACAGATTGATGTTACTGGTGTCAGGGCTGGGAGCTGGGAGACAAGTTCTCCGTCCATTTCTGAATGCGCCTCCTGTCAGCTCACCATTAAGAACTGGGAAGGGAAAAAAATATGATCATAAGAAAGCACCAGACTAAGAAAAACAGAGTTCTCCATTCAACCAAATCACTGCCAGAACAAGCAAGCCCAACTTCACTGTTTTCAGCTGAGTTGGTCTTGTATTGACATGCAGTAATTCTGGTACATGAACATAACCAACGTAATTTCCCAAAGTTTGAAACACAGTATACTTTGCCGAGAAATGTTGTCTGCAACACTGGTGTTGTCCTCAGATATATTGTCACTCACATCACTGATATAAGATTCATCATCAGAAGCCTAAAACATAAATAAAATATCCATTAACTCAAATACATATAAAATATACTACCAAAATAAACAAAAATAGTTAACTGAGAAACAAATATCCAAAGAAATAATCCGTATCCAATTAGAACTATTAACTAAATCAACTATATGTTTCAATCAATCCATAGTGCCAACGCACTAAAAGTGTCAAAACAAATGCTAGCCATCCTCACGTTTCTGAATTCCTTATAATCCAAATACAGACATGAGATCTAAAAAAGGTGGCTTCAAGTAAGATCAGGGATGAACAAAAAATTGATAACATAATGTGCTAGGGATGGGAGGTGAGAAGATGTAGTCAGATTTGTGCTTTTTATAAAGAACCAAACAATAAAATGCAACTTGTGTTTCAGCAAACAAATTATATAAAAATCATTTTGCAAAACAAGAATCCCATCAGGTAAGTAAAAAGACTATTTTTGAGAATTGTTTTACACAACTGTTTTTTCCAGAAATATTACTTTTTTGACTATTCCTCTCATTACAGAGAATAACTTTATATACATATATAGTAGAAAACTTTTTAAAGAATATTTTAAAATCTAAATTTAATTGACTGCACAGTCAGATGTAACTGTCTATGTCATCCTTAGGTGGAACTGCCACAGCCTAGAAAGGACATGTACTGAACATAAATTACTGACACAACTAACTTTCAACTCAGTTTTACACTTCAGGTAACTCCTACACCTCTTTCTGTGGCAGTCTCAGGTTTGTTTATCCACACTTTATACATTCCAATACCTTTTTATTCTAAGTAGCATTACTAAAAAGATTCACTAGTGGTAGCACTACCTAACTCTGTCCAGCAGCCCAGCTGCCACCTGCTGTCATAGCCTACCTCGTTTTCTGACGAGCTGGCAGATAGAAGCACTTCCTGTGCATCAAAGAACTCTGAAACTGATTCAGACATAGAAAGCCTGCTTTCATTAGAAACTTGCTGAGACAGTGGCAAACTGACATGAATTTGTTCACCCGTCTGTAAGTAAAGCACAGAATAGTAAAAGTATTATTTCTAATATTAGAGAAATATGCGTAGAACGGATAAATCACCCGAATAAGTTTCCTATGCCAAATAAAAGCACAGAGAGTACAGACAGCATTTTAGTAGGACTTTGTGTGTACCTAACAGATGAGACTGAGGATTACAAAATGAACTGCCTTTTAAACAGTGAGATCCACGTCTTCATTTGAGGTCTGCCCAGCATCTACTGCCAAGTTTTAGCAGCATGAAATTGCAGATCTGGTTCTCTATGCAGATAAATAATTTTGTGGACAATAGCTGGGTTGTGTCAGACAAGTTCAACCACCAATTTTAGATGAAATGACATCTGGTAATAACAAATTACATCACTGGGAGCTAGCTTTGATACAACTAAATTTAATTATAAAGGTTTAAAAGGTCAGGCAGTTATAAGTTACTTTCCAAATAAATGACTGTGTGAACCCGTTTAGTAACAATGTTTAAAAAGTTAGAATATTTAGGAGAATAGCTATAATATATTTTTATGGGCTTTTATTCTATGTTTATACTCCAAATCTCATTTGAATTATGCCATTAACTCTGGCTCAATACTACTAAAGGGAATGAACTTTCTACAGGTTATTATAAAGAAATGTAACAGCAAAGTCAAGGATTCAAAATGATGCTATGTGTACGTCAGTAGTGCAGCAAGCTAAAAATGAAACACACCCTCCTCTTCCTGCTAGTGATGGGAGGAACACCAGATTTCAGTGTTAACCCTGCAAACTATCACATTAAGAAAAATTAAGATTCTCTCCCTGTACCATTTTACCACAGGATCTGTCACTGTGGGGGGAAACAGGTTTCTGACTTAATCCCTTAATTTATACAGCATGTTGTTCCTGTGAGATAATACAGATGAAACTACTGAAGCCCTTCTAAACATGGTTAACTCTTCAGATTGTAGCACAATCCTCATTAATCTTATTCCAGAACTCCTGCATATGGTTTTGTTGACATCTTAATCCTGTAGAATTATTCTATACAGTTACCTCAAAATGCACTAACAAAACATCCCAAAAAAGCATAAACAAGGCAAGAGGTCAAAACCCATTCCTTTTCCATTAGGATTTAAAAGATTGCAGATGGATTGTGATGCTTGATGAATTAGAATGAAAACAGAAGCTCATTTTACCATAATCTTTACAGGAAGTGATTAAAATTTTGAGGTTTCCTGTAAACTAGAGGGACTTGGAAAAATACACGTGCTCCTACCTGAAAAAGACCCTCACACAAGCATTATCTACATGCTGCATGATTATAGATATATATAAAACAAGCAAGATAAGTGAATGAGAGATCGGGAAACTTCTCTGAAAAACTTCTTCAGTCAGGAACACTTCTACCAAGACAATGACGAACAAATGAAAAAGCAACAGCTAACCAACAAAAAACACAGAACAGAAGAGATGGCCATTGTCTAGAACTTCACTGCAGATTGCTGTGCTGTGGCACCACTTTACTTCTATCTTCTGTTGCTAGCCTCCAGCATGCTGGATTCTTGGAAAAATTGTTTGGGTGTTTTCAAAAAGCAAATAAACAAATACAGTTTTACCTTTCTTGCTTGTTGGAAGAAATAATTAGGAGACAAGACTGTGTTAATTGAAATGGCATATGCATAGAAAGAAATAGTGCAAATGACAAATCAAAAACATTTTTGTAAAATGCAAGCAGAATGGTTGCCAAAGTGACCATAATAATTGGAATATATTACAGTCCACAAATTCAGATTTGTCACACGGGAAGCTCACTGTTATTAATACAAATGTTCATTAATCTGTTGACTAAGGAAAGCAAAACAAGAAAGACTAGGTGTTGCAAAAATATTAGTGCAGTGCTTGGTTCACAGACTGAACCTTTTAACGGTACCATTCAAGATACTAAATGTGAGGCCCCTTAGGCACTTGCAAAATCAGGCCATTAAATACTAAATTATTCTGTTGATTTGGCAAGAAACTAATATACAGAATTGGTTAGCTACTGTGTGATACATTCAAATACAGTAAAACCTCACTAATTCCCACAACCAACAATTAATATTCCAAAACTGGAGTCCTTCTCTGTTCCTCTAAAGAGACCAAGATGAGTTCTTTCACGTCTGGCATATGGAAAACAAAAGACCAAAGTTTTATTGTATGTAAGGAAATATAACCTGACTTTTTCTATGAATGAATGTTTGCCAATCCGAAAAATTCAATAATTTGTCAGATGTGTTACAGCTATTTAGTGAGAATTAGCAAGGTTTGTTCGTACTCTAAATCCATTAAAGGCCAAAGTCTTACCTCATCAGGACTAGGGATAATATTTACACTGACAACCTGATCACAAATAACAGATTCTGAATGTATTCTGTTCAAGCGACTCCTTAGTTCAGCATTCTGGTTGAGAGCCTTAAAATAAAAATTGCACATTTCATTTAAAATTAAAATGCAAACATTAAACAAAAAAGAAAAAAAGGAAAAAAGAAAAAAAAAATTAAAAAAGTCTTTCCAGCAATTTCCTAAAAAAAAAAAATCACAGAACCTCCTTTCTTCCATTCATAAGGAGATGCCTATTTTGAGATCCTCTCTAACATGATCTCATCTTTGGTTACTCTGCCTTCAGGAGACAGCAGGGACAGATGTTGTCCCACAATGTAACACTGGCATTCTACCTTAGTTCTTCAGAGAGCTCTTTGGTAGGTGTACTGGTGGGTTATGTACGTTATGGAAATGGGGAGTGAATGCAGCAAGAAAGAGTGAAACTCCAGAACAATAAATGGGAACTACCCACAAAATGGCTGAAGAGGCAATTCTTGGTTTACAACTATACAGCCCCTTCTGAGTCAAGGTTATCAGCACTCAGAGGCTTCAAACAGAGATTGCTTCATTTCCAGTAAAACCAACATAATTGCAAGTATCATTGTCAGCCCACCCAGATCTATTTTATAGATTTGCCTTTGTACTTATTTCAAACTACTAACCCACTACAGTATCACAAATACCAACAGAATTCAAATGGTGTCTGGTATATGCTGATTTTTTTCCTATTTTAAAGTCCAACCTAGATTATAAATTTGGGTGCATATATATATATATATATGTATATATATATATATATAATCTGTTATTTGGTAAGACTTGTGCGCCAGATTCTGAAATCCAGAAGTATAATATGCTACAAACCTAGAACACGGCTTACTTAACCTAAATATATTCCCATCTGAGGATTATAGAAAAGAACAGAGGGACATATCGTTTTAGTAAAAAAGGATTGTTACAATGTAGTAAGAACCTTCTTCTGTCTCCCCCTAGTGCAGATTCAGGAATAGATTGCATGAATGTACTGAAACAAAGAAAGACCAAAGGAAAATAGGCAAGCTTAAACTGTCGTCAAACAGTTTAAATTACCCAATTTTGCTTTGTTCTGAAATGATCTGGGTACGTTCATTGTTGGCATCCCTCAGAAAGGGAAGGTAATGACTAACAGCAGCCTGACAGCAGCTTCTTCATCGGCTCAAACCTGGTCATGAGACTGGACAAACTGAGTCACAGTCAATTTTCCACTTACTCTTCATTGAGACAGTGAACTAACATGTGACAGTGACTTTTAAATTAACGTTGGAGGCCAGGACCAAGAAGAAAGCATGATTCTCTATTTAATGCAAGTTGCTAATAAATACCCACAGGTCTTAGACAAATTTGTGTCAATAACCAGAAATGTTTACCCTTATCTCTTGCCCCTAATCCTTTTTTATCACAATGCACAGAAATCAATCTACATAACATGATATGCATCTCTATCTATAGAAAGGTTTGTCCTTAAACCTTTACTCAATATTTCTTGCAGATGCAGTCCTCCACACCAATCCAGCAAATGCTTTTATGCTTCCTTGACAATGAATCTTAAAAATTGAATTATTTTGCAACCTGAGGACTTATTGTTGCTTATTTCTTCTTTCCCACTAAAGCAAATTACAATTTTTCCTTTAGCTTAAGTGGGAGAGATGCTGGAGAGTAACAGGTGTGTATCCGGAAATCCTATTTACCCATGATTATATTGCAACCCAAGATTCCTTTTGCATTTAGAGACACAGACATATAAAACAAATCTGACAATATACAGTCAAAATTTAAAACTTAATTACAAAAACAAGAATATTTTCCTGGCTGTGCTCCAAGAAAGACATCCAGCATTTTTATAAAAACATTTGATCCTTTTTCTTTACTTTGGAAAACCATAACTGATACATGCTTACACAAATATCCTTCACCTCCACATGCACTGAAGTTAGATCTACATCATAACAGAATATGCCATAGTTCTGGTTGAGAACTTGGTTTTTTCTTGGGTCCTTTTACTTCAGGAAATGGCCAAAATACAAAAGAAATAGTGCATCAGGCAAGCTAGATGGGCTTGAAATTAGATCAAGAACATACCTGAGAGAGAGACTGTCTGAGGTGAGCTATTTGAGCATTGTGGCCTGTAAGATCCTGCTCTGAAACAATCTGCTTAAGCTTCTCCTTCTCTATAGCTATGCTGTTAAAGGCAGACTTCAAAAGAGAATGCACTAAGCAAAAAGAAAAACATAAAACAGGTGTTTCCTTTGCTACAGAAATCACATTGACATCTATTACAATACTTCATCAATAAAGACAGAGAGTGAGACTTCCATCCCACAGTTATGGACATTCGAAACAAGGGTCTGAACTTCAAGTAACCCATGCCAAATTAAGCACAAACACTTACAGCTTGCGATTGTAATGTGCACACCCTATGTTCACACATATCTCATCTCAGCATATTCTTGGTGCTGAACATAAGGAAAGGTGCATTTTTGGAAAAACTGTGTCCAACGTGTGTGATTTTCTTTCTGGTTTTTATTTGTACTTTTCAGAGTAACAGAAACATCAGCTCTGCTAGGACTTAATATTGTACTAATAAAGAGGATTACGTGGCTTTAAACAGCTTTTTGAATTTTTTTAAGATGTCAGTCTCACTTTTTTTTCATGCTTGTTATATAAAAGCAAACTGATAACAAAACCTTTTTAAAATGCTACTTTTCAGTTTGCAGAACCGTTCACTTACTGGCAATAAAATTGCATTTCTAAAGTACATTACTGTAATAAGCTCTTTTTCCATTGATTCCACTGACATAGAAAATATTGCAGAAAAATGAATTCATAGCATTATGTGTAGCAGTTACATTCTGAATCATTTTTCGGGAGAAACAATGCATTTTGTTGAGGGAAAAAAAAATGTTTGCAAATTCAGTCACATTAACAGAATGCAGAAAGTAGTTCAGAAGACTTGGAAAACAATTTCAGAGTTTACCTATCTCTACATTTATGACATGCATGGAAAATGTAAGAAAGATAATCCATGTTTCCTTTACGTAAGCCACCTGAACAGCTAAAAACTCTTGTAAAGTATCATCTAATGCAGATGAAAGAACTGGTCATAACTAAGTGAAGGCAATAAAGAAACACAACAAAGAAGCACATTACAGGAAAGGCTTGGCATCCCTAGCTACCTTTTTGTGCCATCAAGCAGAACTCTTCTTGAAGCTTCATGTACTCAGTAGAGCACTCCAGAGGGTCTGCTACATGGCTTGGGGGAGCCTGAAACTCAATGTCTGCACAAAGGTTGGGGTTGGATGAATGCAATCGAACGGGTGACATCGTAGCACTGAAAGGGACCTACAGCGAGAAACAGAGAAGAAATGTTGTATAAGGTGTAACCAAACTTTTGACTCTGTTGAAGCAAAATACAAATTTCTTCTGAAAAGACTTAGTTCACAACGCAAAGAACATGGTAAGAGTGAACATGTAACTTCTTACTCTCCTAAATCTCAACACAGCTGATGCAGACTTCTCTTAAATTTTTTCACTGAAACAGAAAACATAAGGCCTAAATACACAGCTAACAGCTAATGATGGAGTATTTAAATTCTAACATTTACAAAAAATGGATGATTTCCATTCTAATGCTTAGAAAATTACTGGAAAATTGAACCATGAGACATGCTCCTTTATATTTGGACATTTGGGTGTAATTGTAGATGAGTCTGTTGTTGCAATACCAACATTTGAAGTATGCAAGTTCCTCCACAGATCTAGAAACAGGATATAATATTATCAAATATATCATTGAAGTTTTTCAAAACTACACATAAATCTTCAGTTGAAACTCATTGTACTGGCAACTATGAAGAGGGAAGAAGCATACAGTCTTTCTATTTTCTTTTTAACTAAACAAATAAACAATAGCAACAAAATAAAATCAAAACTCCACCTGATTTTCATTTAAAATACATGAACCATAAATAAATGCAGAGAGATACAGCTTAGTAAGATGGAGCAAAGAATTTAGTTTATTATCTTTCCACTTCTCTTTCTCCTCTACTTTTCAGGTACAGTAGTAAAAAAAAGTACATGCAACTCTTTCTAAGTTAAATATACATGTATCATGTATAGCAGTTACCTATATGCTACATAAGCACTATATGGCTACCACTGCTATATATGTGAAGCATGTGTGCATGTATGTTCTATTTTACTTTCATGTCACCATTTACACATATTTATATGAAAATCAGACCAAGAACACAACTTTCAAATTAAATGCAACAGAAAGGCATGCAGAACTACATTTTGTTACTTAAATATTAAGCACTGATTAACATATCAAGCACTGTTTAGCACATTAAATCTAATTAATTTCATTAGATTGATCAAATGTGTAAATCAAGAATTTTTACACTGCAGCCCAATTTAATTATTCGAATATGAAAAATGGGGCCAAAATACAAAATGTCTCTTCCAAGGCATGATAAAGAGCAGCAGATAACATAAAAAGTCATATTACTAAGAATTTTTATCAACAGATTAGTTCTGTACTGCCATCAGTGGTTGAACTTGGTACCTTGTTATTTGATTAGATCAGGGAATGGTTTTGTCAATTTCTTCTGCAAAAGCAGACATCAACACACATTTTAGGTTTAGGTTCTGATTCTCCAATGAAACCCTCAAAATCCTGTTGGATCTATTAATCATTCCACTCATGAGCGTACTCGGTGAAATACATTTTCCACTCTGTTCTTTCTCGATTTCCAGATACGTATAGCACATTAAATAATAACTCTATAGCACCTATCTAATATAAGCTTTATTCCTGCTCTCATGTATTTCAATTTCCAGCTATATCAACAAAGTAGGTATTTTTTTACTGGACCTCGTTTTAGCCTCATATCAAGAAGAATTCATTAACAGAAGATGTAGAATAAATTCCTTCTATTCGTACTGGCTACTTAACCTTTTATCTTCTTCACAAGTGCCAGAATGCTTCTCTCAAGAGCCCCGCAAAAGTTGGTTAACAGACTACTGTGGCTAAATGTAGGTTAATTTCAAATTTTCTTTCCAAAACCTTTCCCCTTCTTAAATGGGAGAGCATGTTCTTAGAACTTTCTGGGAGCACCACAAAGGTTCAACTGCTCCAGGTGGCTCCAGGAGCGCAGAGTAGGTATCTACACTGTATTTCTGTGTGTGGAGCACAAACCCAACCCTCCAGACCATCCAGAAGGCAGGAAAGAAGCTGATACCAGCTATCATGCCAGAGCTTGAGGGAGAGTCCCCCCAGCCCCACATGCCTGTGGTGATGGGGGAAGCTCTCCAGACACACATGGACTGGCAGAGCTGCAGGCAGGCTGCCCACACATCCAGGGGGGCTCTGTGTCACTCTGTAATGAATCAAGCTGAAGAGATTTGCTTTAGATCCATCATTTCTGCCTCAAACCTCAGCTGGCCAGGCTGAAAAGAAATGTTTCTGCAGTGAGGCTTATTGAAAAAATAGTATTTTCAATTATGTCCTAGAACCAGAATTTACATGTTCTACAAACACGTCACACTACATGCAAGAAATATACATTCACATGACAGAGACAAGTAGCCTTGCTGACTGCTTTAAATACAAGAACCAAAAATACTGAATTGTTGATTGACATGAACTCTCCTCATATGCATTTTTTAGAAAACTTTCCAAGCTACTTTCCATAACAGATGAAAACAACCAAATTAAACAGCCATTTTCATTCTCTTGAATAAGCAACAGTCCAAGAAACACAGCCAATATACTTCTCTTCCCCTTTTTTCCTTTCACTGATGTGCTTTCTATATTAATAGTGACTTGATCCTGTTCTCTATTTACTACCTATTCTCTTTTTGATTGTTTTTTATTGTTTTGAAGGTTTTTGAAAAAATATTTAGATTCTTGATGCATCACTCTAGTTTTCTCCACACAGATACTTCTAGACATCACCTCAGATGAACCTTGTCCCAACTTCCTGCTTTACACCAGAGGCATTATACCCACTCATCCATCACCTTCTTCAGAACTACGTGTTCATGTAGGAACAGACTGTTCCTGGTCAAGCGGGTTGTAAGGAAAACCTCTTTCTACTGTGCATTTAGCTGATATAATTCTGTATTCCTCAGTCTATGCACGCAGCTTCACTGTCTGGGAGAAACAACCATTTTGTGCATCAGCCAGGAAGAACAGGCCATGGCCATGAACACTGCCAGAGCCACAGAGTCATTTTGGTGCCTCTAGCTTTTCTCCCTCCTAAATTTTTTCCAGCTCCTCCAAGACATCCCTCAACAGGTCCTCACTTCAGCTGCAGGTAACAACTCAGCAATTTGCTGTACTCTTACTTACTTTTCCACTCCAAGTCCAGCTGCATTTGCACTGAAGCACTCCCTAGGTAAGGAGTACAACCCTTGCCAAAGCTGTTTAACTGCTGCTGAACCTTCTGGTTAGAGCCTCCCACCAACACTGCTCAGCCCCGAGCAAACGGAGTAAACTGGGAACTGGGTAAACTTCTGTGCTAGGCAGGCAGACCGACAGAGTCAAAACAGCAATTCAATTATGGAGCACGACATTCAGCATCCACTGATTACAGAGGAATAAATTTAGAAGAGTTAATTTGGAAGCTGGAGAAACACTGATATGTCTCATACTTTTTAAAACAGCACAGCAATAACAGAGTTCGTGGTTCAGATAGCAGGAACTCAAGACAGTCAGGCTTAAGCAGAAACTATGTCTGATCTAGGGGATTTCAGCTCCGGCCTGTAACAGCAGACCCTGGAATACTTCAGCCTGGTGAAGAAATTCACTGCTTGGGCTAGATAAGGAGTATGCATTTAAAGCTCACTTCAATCTTTGGCTGCACAGTCTTCCCTATCTCACTGTTGTACTTACCAGTTGATGGATTAGTACAAATGTCTATATTGGGCCTTCCTAATGAGTACTTTCTTGATAAAGCAGTAGCTGAAGATATCCTTTTGATGGTAGTTCAATTTCACAAACAGGACTTCCCACAACTAATTCCCAGCCCCAGTGTTGATTTCATAGCTCCACATTTCCTGACAAAGACTTAGAGAATTAGCAAAACTACATACAGACACTGAGGTAGTAATATGACTTTTTGGGATTATGGAATGTTAACAGACAGTGCCTCAAATGAAAAGGCTAACCTTGTACTACTTATAAAAATACCAGAAAGTTTTGTAATTTCATGGTTATTTGTAACAAATCTCCTTAGTTCTGTTGTCTTGCTATAACTGTCACAACATCTTTTAACAGAATTTGGTAATTTTTTTCTATTTTGTATAGTATGTCAAAGACATATTCAGTGCAGGGCCTGAGTCTGTCACTTGCACTTGCATAAAGGAGGAGGGATACGTACCATGTAAACAAGCTCAGACCCACATTTATAGAATACTTTTATGTTGGGCCTTCTAAGAAACTCAGCTGAAAGTGGGTAGCAGGGACACCTCCAAAAAGTGCAAGAAACATTTTCATAAGCTTATTACACAATCAAGTTACACAGCTTCCCATCTTTAGAGCTATCCCTTGAGTTTTAAATCCACTCACTGTTGTAGCCACTGCAGCTGCCAGTCTCTGCCGGCGTCGTGTTGTGCTGAACTGGCCCTTCGGTGCCGGCCCTTCCTGACAGTGAATGCAAGAAAAGAAGGAAGTAGAAAAAGAGAAGGGAAGGGGTGATGGGACACAGGAAGATGAAAGGTGATCAGAAAAGGGAGAGGGAGAGTCTTTAAGTGGGTTTAAATTTTGTTAACTCTTATGGCCTACACATGTTGAGGACATATCATGTGTTTTCAGCTGTGCATGCCAGAGACATAAAAAGCTGGATACTTCATTAAAATTATCTCCAGATGAGTTGGACTGCAGTGCACTCACTAAGACTACCAAAAAAATATCTATTAGTACTGCCATTCAGAGTCATAAGGCAATAATGGAGTAAGAGAACAGAAAGGATGCTACAGCATGCCAGAAAATAAAAAAAAATCAAACTCTGCGGTCACTTGACCATCTAGAAGATGAATTCTGAAAGAGATCACTTTGCAATAGTGGAAGTGCATAAACTGTGGTCACTGAAGATGCCTGTGTCTCAACAGTAAAACTTTTCAGTGTGTATGTTATCTAGTGAGTTTTCTTATGTAAATATTCCTGTACATAGCTCTGGCATTTCCACATCCATCCTTGAGCCTATTGAATCATTTTCTCCACACATCACTTTTCTGAGTTCCACCTGCTTTTCCCATTGCTGAAGGCTTGGCTTCCAAACCAAGGCAAAAGCTCAGATAAAGCAGCACAAATAAAAACTAAGTATTTCAACAACTGCTTCCTTTTCTGCATGCCTGACTTGTGACCTCATCCTGATCCTGCTTAATTTTACATTTATTTTACTTGTAAGAAGATTTGTCACGGTACATTAAAGTCAAACAAGTAACTGTCTAATGCAGAGGAGCTTCCCACCTATCATAAAGTCATTCTATTTAATCTTTAATCAAAATGTCATTATTTTGAAGCCATTTTAAGATTTTGGAAGACTAGGAAATACACCTTTCTGCTTTTAGAAAACAAATCTCAATTCCTTTACATTTTTCTTCCCCTATATCTTCACCTATAGTCACTTCAGTATTTTTAGATCTCTATACATTTTTATTTTTCTGCAAACAGCCTGATTGCCATACAAATAACAATGTACAGATTGGATACATGGACACCATGCTGAAGAACAGGATATTGTATTTCAATTATTAGCTGAACTGTCTTGCTTCTGTGACATTCCCAGTAGGGCTGCTATGGTGGAGAATGGCCAAACACTTCACCCTCTAGCTGGTATTAGTGGCAATGCCACTGACAATTGGAAGGGTTGTCTAATGAACACAGTAAAAGACTTGTGGTGCAATATTTTATATGATTCTCACATTAAAATAACATGTACATAACCTCTGAAATACTGAGAACAAACTCTGTTAAAGCAGAGACCAGATCATAGGCATGATGTAAATCTCTTTGTGCTCTACAGAATTATGTCTATCCTGTGAATAAGAGTATGGAAGAATATTCTTATCTAATGATAGGGAAAAACCTATGTACAGAAAGAGATATGCAGAAATACATACACACATATATATATAAGATTATGATTGCAGGTATGCATTATTAAAATGGGAATAGTGAGCTTTGCAGAACCACACACTCTCCTCAACATAATAGAAAGAGAGGTCATAATCGGAGTTACCATAAAAAGAAATACTTAAGGGAAAAAGCAATAAGCTAGTCTGGGTCTGGTTTCAGTTCTGAGCTGAAAGCTTCAGTAGAGCAAGATGATTTTTCAGCTTACTCCATAGTATACAGTTCTCTATTAAACTATTTTCCCTGGGAAGTCTTGGAACTTCACAACTTTTGAGCTTTTGATATTTTGAACCAAAATATCACTGGTTCTTTATTGTTTTGCAGTAATGGTTTTTTTCTTCATTTGAAGATCTTTAGGCTGTCATGAGAATGATAACTTAGCCTTTTACCCAAAGGGAAATAAATAACAAAACCAAAACCTACAACTCAGTTTCTGCAGAAAAGTATAATTTGTAAAATGAATTAATACAGGTCAACTAACCCGTTGTTGAAGGCCATTTTCATACAATTTTAAATAGGCTTTTTAAAAACAAAATTAACTTCCTTCATAAAAGCAATCTTTCTTTAGAGAATTCATATATTACTCTTGAGTAAAGGCCTGTAAATTCAGCTCTTAATTCTAAATAACTTAGCAATAGTAAACACCCAAACCTGAAAATGTGTAGACACATGCTATGATCAGTTTTACTTCAGGGAGTAACCCTGCTGTAGTTATGAGCAAAGTGAGCAAAGTCAACTGCACACAAAACTGGTATATTTAAGTGGTAAATATAAATTTCTAGGAAACAAATCAAGCAGCTTTACTTTCAAGAAAAAGTATGTTTTAAATACATTACACACCTAGCATTCATACTGCAGAATGTGTTATCAGGAATACAAGAAAACCTATCTTACTAACAAAAAAATGGTAACAAGTGCAATACAAAATCTGGATGGGAGAATTCCCTCCTTGCCTCATATGCAGTGGATACTGAGCCAGCAGAAATCACAGCCTCATTCCCCATCACTCACAGAGCACACACCTTTATATAAAGCTCCCTAATTTTATGCTCCCCAGAAGGATGCTCTCAACATCGTACAATCTGAAGGTCTTTGATGTAGTTAAAATCTGCTCATTCTGAAATAAATAGGTGCAAGTACTCTAAATGGAATTAAGACTGAAACTAGCTTAAATTGTTAATATTAGCATTATCCCCTAAAACTAACGAGAGATATGGAGGTATGAGGAAAGTAATAGTACAAAAGAAATTTTATTAGTACCAAATGTCAACCATTCAATAGCAAATTATGTGTAAGCACCATGAAAACAATGATCACAAATCAGACAAAATGATTCTCAGTAGGGGATATCCTGATAAACAGTTCAGAAAGACTTGAAGCAGTCTTGAAAAACTGAGCAATAAGGAAGGCCAATGAAGTAGAAGGAATGCCTAACAGAAGAACAAAATGTTAATTAGCTTAAAGGGCATGTAGGCAACAGAGGAAATCCACATATTACTGGCAACCTAAGCAAATTAGGAATAACACAATGAGTCAGTGAGGCCATCTTCCTACAGATCACAGCTCTAGAATTCAGGAGAATTCTAGACAGCCCTTGGAAGAATAAACTGAGTCTATCAAACTAGGCAAGATAATGGAGTAGCCATCAAGTATTCTTTGTCTTCCTTACAATTCCATTTCACTGCAAATTAGTTTATAAATCAGTCAACAATAACTTAATAGTTTGCTATAAAAAAAAAAGCTTTATATTTGCAGCATGAAGCTTTCCAGGAATTCATGCTGACCCAAGTTAGGCAGAGTTCGTTATCAACCCAGAAGTGACAGACCCATGTAGAGCAGCGCCATGCACACACACCCTCTCAGGGGAACCTGCAATCCTATTTGAAAATTTCAGGAGCTGAGGCACACTCCTGCCAAACCACAAACAGCAGTTTGAGAGTCAGGTGCCTCTGATGGAAGCCCAGGCCAGAGATACTTCGGCAAAGTGTAGATAACACAGGAACAGCTCGTTATTCACTATGAACAACCATAAATCATCATAGATTGACTGCTTTCACCATTTTTGTGGATAGGATTTAGATTTTAGACATGCAGTGGTGACTGACTCTTCACAGGCACCAAGTACTTGCATGCATTTTTGTGATATTTTAATTTCCCTGTGTTATTCAGCACCAGGGAAAAGCTGTGATCCTTCAATTGCAGATAATAGGACATGACATCAATCACAAAAAGTCCTTTATTAATAAACCTTTTTAATCCAAATTAAATGAAAATTCCTTAATGCACCTATTGGGGACATATTAGAAGCTTTCAAAATCTGTATGAATTTCAAGGTATTTGAACGGATTAAAAGTTGCTGACATTTCTTTACTCAGTTGCAGATATCACAGTGGTGACTGCTAGCTCCCAAAGCCAGTTGAACGGTCTTCACTACCAGTTGCTTAGTTTTAAAAAAGATCAGCTTTTGGATCAGACCTCAGAACACACAACTGCTTCCAACAAAACACAGTGCAGCAATACAAGCACATGATTCTTATTTCTGTGCTTTTACCTTTCAGTTCTAGGGAAGGATGGAGTAAATTCTTGCTTCACATAATTTATTTTTTGGTTATTTGATTTGTTCCCATATTAGCCTTTTCCATAACAGGCGGCTTGTGAAAATACTTATAATTGGTAATATTCCAAGTATAGATCTTGACAAAGACAACTGGTGTGTTTAGTATTTCATTCTGCTTTTAACTTGATGTCTCCTGTTCAACTGCCCTTCTTTGCAACTTTGATATGGAATGGCAGTATCCCCATATGGTGCATGTATATTGAGTTTTGTATGCCTTAATTGACTGATATTCAGATCCCACTCCTTTCCCTAGATGGCAATGTTCTCATATGAATGATAATAAAATCCGTACTTTTCTCACTATCTTGTCTAGGTTTTGAACAACAGAGATTTAATTTACTTCATCAGAAACGTAAAAGACAGCACATTGACGTCCTACTTTCAGCTAATATAACATTTCATGCTTAGAATTTAATCTAAATTCTACAGTGAAAAGTAAAACATGGTGCATTCAGTACCTGAAGTTGAATTTTTGCATCTTTGCTGACACTTTTTGTTCTCCATCGTCTCGTCACCCGCTTGTCTTTCTTTGAAATATCTACACAGTTAGCCTACATTACACAAATAGTTAAAAGCGACTAAGTGCTATTAAGTTGACACAAGCAACACAGACAATACAGCAAGTTAGTAAAGAATTGTAGCATTAGACATGTACAAATTAGAAAGCAAGGAGAAGAATGCTGCTGCTGGGGCCCGAAATTGGAGCAGGGATCAGCTGTAGCTATCCATACACTTTTATAAACACATGGTACAGTTTGCTCCTTTAGCAAAACTACCGGTACCCTTTTTTCATGGGTGCATAATATTTAGGTCCAGATCTTGAAATTCTCATGGATTCCTATATGTAGATATTTGTAAAGGCAAGAGGATTCAGTGAAAATGGAAGGAAGTATTTATGATTTAGGATCTGCCACTGCTTTCTGTTAAGAGGAAAACTCACCCTGAACTGGGAGACAGTCCAAAACTTGGGACCTTTGTGCTATTCCCCCTTTTCTAGAGCATGCAACTTTGTCTTTGAGGGTCTTTGGGTCTCCAATCCTTAAAAAACTTAACATGTTATCTTACTCAACACAACAAAAACTCCTTAAATACAACATATGTTCTATTGTAACAGTCCTCAGTTTTGTTTTGCAAATTACTTAATCACTTGCTTTGTCCTATTTAACTCAAATACTAAATACATCCTAACTATTTGTTTACACATGAAACAGAAACAGTATTACACAAGATTAAAATAAACATATAAGATAAACATTTCATCCAAGATCTACTATTATTTCAGAAAAACATTGTGAGTTAACAGACAACACCTCTATATTTCCCTTAAGAGAAAGAACAAATATTTCAGCGTAATGATTTATGTTCAAGCATACTTACCTGCATGTCTGTGAAATTTGGTGCTGACTGAGTTCTCTGTAGTATTTCTAAATTTTGAAGAAGTTTACTGAGTTCCACAAGGTTAGACTGACAATGAGCAAGATCTAACAGATATAAAATAAAAATACATTAGGTGCTTCAATTCAGACTCTTTTTTTGCCATGGTATCCATTGTTAGCACTTAATTGCATTATAAAAGTTAAATGTCCACACCCCTTGTAGTAAGGCATCCAAGTAAAAGTTTTATTTTCAGAGGTGTTGAACACTTGTTATTTCTATAGGAGTCAGCAAAAAGTCTGGACTTCAAAAAGTGATCATATTTGAACAATGACATCTATTAAAATAACTCCGTACTACAGATTATTAAGATAAATTTTAAAAGCAACATCCCAAAACACATAGAGAGCGAAGTTCCCACCACAAGTATGTAATTACCTGAAGAGCTACTACATGTTCATGTAAGGATATAACTTAACCACTTTACTGACTTGACTCTTTCTTATATCAACAAGAAGCTCTGCTGAAAGAACAAGGCATGAAAAGATAAAGTCTAACCTTCTGCACATCTGTCCATCTCTTCAGAGTCCTGCAACCAGGCTGCTACTTTACTCTGACCAGTAGTGCAGGTGACAGGAAGGCTATTACTGCAAGGTATAGGAGGCTGCCAGGGGTAGTTATTTTGTTGCACCTAAAGCAAAATAAAATGCTTAAATTTAGTGTTGCTGTGTTGCCTTGTCAGTGTAATGACTATACTACTTCAGAATAGAAACCAAAGTATGCATTGTGTTCTCAGTGAGATCTGTGATTTGTCTGCATAGTTCCCAAAGACAGAGATTTTCATGAATAGCATGTTGGAGAATCAAACCAAGAACCCCACAAGTGGACTGTGCTAGGTACCAGTTAGGAAAGCTGCTGTTTAAGAGGAGGAAAAATCAGCAAAGAGGCAGACTTAGGTCTGATGACAAAGGCTAGTGCAGACTGTACAGGTGGTGAATACTTTGCAAGATCTCTACAGCAGCCCATTGATGAAGTAAGGCTAATGAGACAGTATTTCAGCTGATTTCAGCTGCATACGCTCACAGCTTTTTGCTGGCCATCAGTTCCCACAGGGGAAGCTCCTGTCTTATTGGCATTACAAGAGCTCACTGAAACTGCCCATGGGCAAGCCATGAATTTTCAACCAAGGAACACTACACACCTTTCCATCTGACACATTGGCAGCTGGTGAAGACTCTGTAGTAGATGCTGAGGGGAATATATGAAAGCTGGCATCCCTCGGAGATCTCACGATCTCGTTCTGACGGTACAACCGGTGGTGCCGTAACTTTGAAACCCACGCATCAAATGAATCCTGCGATTTCACCTGGAAAACAATTTATTATCAAGAAAGCATTCAAGATATTACTTTTCTGCACGATCTTTTACAATTTTATTTATTTCCACTGAGAATGGAAAAAAATATGTACTTGTACTTTTTACCTTTAGGTGATAGATGTGTTCTTCTGTGTCAAGATCTATCCTACGAGCCTTTTTTTTTATAGACATGACTGATAAACCAACATCAATGCTCCCGTGGACCTTTCCTTTCTGTATCTAAAATCAAAACACCAGGGTAAAAATTTAGAAGTATCATGCACTTTTTCTACATATTTTACAGAAAACTATCTGGTGCTGAAATGGTTTCCCATTTTATAAACATTTTAACATAAAGCCATATTAAAAAACAAAAGCTGCACTCAGACTGACCACTTAACCACTATTATATTTATAGTCAGAGAAAAGTATCTCACAAGAAGTGCTTGGTACAAAGCCAACTCTAAAGTTTAGGTGTGCTAAGTGGTTCACACCAGCACACAGGTACGGGAAAGTGAGAAGCAGAGAAAATTAGACAATACTTGACACCCTGCTGCTACGACTTGATAATTATTGGTATCAGATCTAACTAATTTACTGCTACCTTTTACATCTCTAGAGTACATTGTTATCAATTCTTTGTCCTATCCAAATATCTCAGAATAATCAGCTTTGACTGACATAAAAATTGGAAAAGAAAAATACACAGTCAGGTTAATCTCTCAAGCAGCTTCATTCAAGAAACTACTTAAAGTAATTTAACTTACATTTCCATAGAAGTAAAAAAGGTAGAATTCTTGAAGACATAACCAAAATCTTACATGATTTATCTTTAAATCCATCAACAACTTTCATGCGTGTACTGTCATAAATACGCCTACACTGAGTATGAGCAGGCTGAACTTCATTTAAAGTTTTAAAATAGTCTTCAACTCTACTTACATCAATTGGTGACTTTGAATATTTCAACATTCCATTATCCAGGACAAAAAACCTCTGAAATTATAAGAAAAAAACCAACAACATTCCTTCTTAATGAGCAGATGCAATTTAAACTGTGTACAACAATTCGTCTGGAAAAGGATTACCCTGTAACAATTAAGGAATGTTTGGGGGTTGAAAGGGGAGGATAAATACAGTAGTAAATAATTTTCTTGCTTGTTTTTTGACAACTATCTTCTAAACAAAAAACCCTAGATTCTCTTTTTTCAGCATCATGTTCTAAGTTTATCATAAACTTTGATAATGAAGGGTATTTTTTTTTCTCCAGTTTTCCAGGCAATGTAATAAACTCTGTAAGAAAGAGACTGTAGGACAAGAGAATTACATCTGTTTCTTAATTTTCTTCCTGTTTTTCTTCCCTCAGAATCTGGTCACATTTCAAATTAACAACGTACCTTCCCTATCCAGAAACTGAGAAGTTTTTCCTAGTGCAAGATCTACATCTCAAAAGGAAGACCATCTGAGAGACCATGGTCTACCATCCAAAACTTTGTGCCTTGTGGCAGACCTCTACTCAGTGAAGTAAAGAAGAGATTGCAGTTCATGCTGAAGACACCTTTTCTAGTGTTAATCTAGGTAATACAGGTATTAGCACCAGAGCAAATATTGCAGCATTCCCAGAACATTCCCAGGTCATGGGAGGGCTGATGTTTTAGGTGTTAGTGATACACTCTATCTTCCCTGACATGGTTACCAGGACTGGCCTAACCTGATGATGCCCCTGCTATTGCCACACCTTTATTTTGCTGAGCAGTTCCGAACTGAGAGCAGAATCCCCTATTCACACTGTATTTCTCCCTCCATTAAAGCTTCCCTAGCTTGTCTGTACCACATCACTCAAGCTTCTTTGCTGTCAAGTTAATGCAGACTTCGACGCACAGCACAAAGATAAAGCCTAGCAGGAAACTGGACCTGAAATGAGATTCACTAATTTGTGTTTATCATCGCTAACTTTAAAAACATGCAAAGTAATAGCACATAATTCCTATTTTTAGAGTGTAACCTAAAGCATTAATCTATGTTAAAAACCCAGAACACAGCAAAATATTCTGCTTGTTTCTCAAAGCTGTTGTGACATGGAAAGGAAGGACAACGGTTTCCTTAGGTAAACCTGTTAAATTAACACTATGAGCAGGGTCAGTAGTTAGCAGAAAATCCCCCCAAAGTTCTGGAAATTATGTCAGTCACACAACAGATGGTACCAATATCTCACACAGGGCAGGAAAACAGTGCTTTTCTCTACCCCAGCTGAAACCAGCACACCTGGAGACATAACTTCTTGAATAAGATGTCAAAACAACAGGAACATTTGGGGGGGGGGGGGGTTTAGGTAGGTATGGTCACTAATGGACTTCACAAGAACATGATATTCATGTCATATTGCTCTCTAAGCTGCATACACAAAAGAAAATTATCTTTCATCATCATTTCATTCCAAAGCACACCGGACTTCAGAGAATGGTAAGTTCACCAAGTTGCACACACTACACCTGGTATGCTACTAAAGCACATTCAGGACTGTCAGAATATGACATGCAATGTTCCATAGACAAAAGATGCTATATACAGCTTTTCTAGCAGAACACTAACACAGCACTTGCTGCAATTACTGTCTCTGAAGTTCCTCACTGGACCCTCAGTACAAAGTATTGTTATGGAAACTCTGAGATATCCAGGCTGGCGTTGGAAAAAAAATAAACTTATTAACAAACCCAAAGTTCCAAAACCTAAGTTCAGCATAGCTCCCAAGGAGAAATGTAAGGCAGAGTAGAGGGGGATGCTAAAATGTGCAGTTCTTAATCACATTAAAAATTATCTACACAGGTAACTGCTCTAAATTAATCCAGATCATCAGTAATCACCTTTACAGAGCTGTGAAAGTTGGACTCCTTTTACTCACCTATAAATTAGTTCGTTACCAAAACAGACACTTGGCCAAATAGCAACACATTAATATAATGTATTTTAAAGGTGTGGGAGCAGTGGTTTATTCCATAAATTCTTACATAACTCACTGATTTTTTTTGGAGGGTCAGAATGATTTGTTGGGGGTGGGGGATTGGTACACTTTTTCATGTTTCAGCTATGTCAGTTTGAAATCCATTAATTTGTCTAGACTAAATTCAGCTAATGTCTAAGTATCTGGCTGCTGAAATGACAAACTCTAGTTAAGTAAAACAAAGCCAAAACATCAAATGTAGATAAGCATGCAGGAAATAAAGGGTGGCAGGCATATGTATAACATAGCACAACATGCAGAAAGAAGAGAGAAATTAGGAAAAAAGCTGTAATTTACACCAGTATGGACTGCATTTAGATTCAGACCTAACTAATTCCCACAGTGTTTAGCAAGAAAAAAAACCAAAGTTAGTGCTTTCCCAGAAAAAACACCATGAATAGCTAATTATTTAACTACCTTTTGTAGTAAAAATCATTCTGTCCCTGAAAATTATTCTACTATAAGTACCCTTAGGAACAAAAATATGAGTGAGCATCAATACCACACATCTTGTTGCTAAAAAGGAGGGGGGGGGGGGGGGGGGTAGGAAATGCAATTATTGTGGTATTAAGTAGAGAAAAAGTGGTTTAAGAACACCAAGTGTAAGGCTAACAAAAGGCAGAATCATGCATGGAGATATGTATCCAAATTAACTAAACAGAATCAGGAGATTTGGGGTTGAATTTTGGGATGTTTTGGGGTTTTTTTAAATACAGATATCTTACGGCAAAAATGCATAGTCCCACTGTATGCCCACAATGAAGATTCCAGTGAAGAAGACAAAAAAATTTGGGGACAAAGCTGAACAAGACTCCTGTCAGCAGACCTGAAGGGGAATGCTCTCCTATACAAACACCTTGGATACATGGAAAAGTCCATCAGCTCTCCTCTGCTGTGTAACTTCAATGTAAACTCAAAGCAATGTTAGAGTACAGAGCTACACTTTGTTATAATAGACTGGAAAGAAAAAAAGGGGTACTGATTAAACCTCTTAAAACACAAGGCATCTGCGGCATTTACAAATTCCATCTGGATTTTGAATACAACCTTAGGCAGAGAGCACTGTGATTTGAGAGCCATGAACTGTGTCTGCAAACTAATTCTTATACACAGGTGGAAGAAAAAGTCATACACCAAAATTATGGGTATTTATTTGACATCCTAATTTCGTCTAGACAAAAAAATTCCCAACTCATAAAATAAGGTAATAACATTCTGACTGGTTTATGAGACCTTTACCTTGTGCCAACCTTTTAATGGCCATTTTCTCTTTTTCAGCATGAAACCTTCATGTTTGTCTGGCTTCTGGACATTGGTCTGGCCTATTTTCAGACCCTCTATGATTTCCCAGCTGTCAGGTTCCTGGTGAAAAAGCATGAAGACACATTGATTAATTAACTCTGCACACACATGGTGAAAAATTGCACTTACAAGTGGCATAAATTCTTCAGTGCAAGATAATGAGTAGGAGCCAGGCTTTTCAATCAACCTATTTAGGTACCAAACTACATGGTCATTATATTATGTCTAGCTGTATCTCATTTAAAACTACTAAATAGAAACATTTTTGGAAGTCTAACCCTTAGCAGGTAAGGTGTATAGTAAGAGTGCCCTTCGTGCTATTTCTTAATCATAAAGAAATTTAAATTTTCTGATCTATAAAGTACAAGCTACATTGGTTCTGGATGTCCCAGTTTTTCCTCCAAATCACAAAAACTAGCAGAAGAGGTTGCTTTATTGTTGATTTTGAGTGCAGCTAGTGATAATCTTCAAAGGCATTTTATGACATAGCTTCACTGGCTAATTGAGCCTCCAGAAAACTGCAAAAGGTAGGGGTTTTTTTTATTTTCCTGCATTAATTTTCACTGTATTATGAGAAATTTATAGGAAAGCTAACTAATTTTCTCTCTAGAGAAAAACACTGGTTGTACCATTTGAGATACAACCAGTTGTATGCCTTTCATGGAGCCAATTAAAGCATATTTCTGGTACACACCACTTCTTTTGCACGGTGACTGGTGCAGCTCAAGCCAGATTTACAATATAACACAGTTAACAGGTAAAGAACTGTTGGAGTTGTAAAAAGAAGAGAGGCCCGGGCTTCGGGAGGGGGAGAAAATTGCAGTCCAAAACCAATATGGTTGATAAGAGCAAAACTCCATTTATTAGCAATCCAGAGGCACTTATATAGTATACCAGCTTGTTAACTCTTAAGTGGCTTAAAACTTATCAAAGCGAATTTCTACTTCTACGTCATTGGACTTAGATTGGCAAGCTTCTACAGTTATGTTATGATTAAAAGAACCCAGAGTTCACCTCCCTTCTCTCCCGGTCAGCACATCTTATCAGTACAGCTGCATCGTTTCAAAACTCCCTCTTTGTTCCCAGCCCTGTTCTTTTTTCTTCACACAAGAATTTTCCCATGGAGAGTTTTTCTCACACACAGGCCTTTTCCTTACAGGCCTATTGCTACAGTTCTTTTATTGATCCCATAATTCTATCAATGATCCATGCCCCTGATCCTTTAATAATTGCAACAAAGAACAATATTCTTGAAGAGAACAAGACAGAGTCATGCCTTTATTTCTATACTCTTGCTACTACTGTAATCAAAAGTATTCTGCATCAGTTTAAAAATCTGTTATTGCCAGCTTCCTCAGACTATGAGGAAGCCATACTAATGTTATACTAATTATACCTTAAAAAGCTGTAAAATTGCATTTTCTCAGTTGATCTGTCATAATTCCCAGCAATGTTATGAAAAGTTAACAAGAAAGGAAGGAGGTCATGTAGCATCAAACATTTAAAGGGAAAAAAACTTGTTTGTCTCCACATTTCCTAAAAAACTGTTCAAAGCCAAGCGCTGTCAGTCTTTCCTAACACCTCCAAATAAATTACACAGCCCTGATAACATCAATATTACTATTATGAAAATATAGTTGCAAATGTAACAGCAAATTTCAAAACTAATATTTTCAATAAGGTCTTGGTATTTTGAGAATGGTGAAAAGCTCTATCCCAAATAATACATACTGTAGTGAATTTTAATATAAACCTTTATTCAGCTTATTTTCCCCTGAATAAGCATAAACTAACTATCCTATTGTCTGTAAATGCCATACTCGAAATCCACCTTTTTTACTTCCCCATGTTTTGCTTCAATAATCTATTTCCATTCTGTGAAGGGAAGCACATATGTATTACTTTTTCCCTACAAGGAAGTACTTGGCACTTGAGGGGGACAAATTAAACTCCAAGTCCCCTGGGGCAAGCAGAGAGTCTCTGCATCTCTGCCAACAGATGCTTCACCATATTGATTTCTCCTTTAGATGATCAGCTGCAGGCATAAGTCTTTTATCTACTAGATAACATCAGTATTGATTACTTCTCAACTAGAAATCACACAATCTCATATAGCTTTTCATTTAAACAAAAGGCCAGACACAGAGGGATAAAATGAGCAATTATTCAGTGCAGTGTGGATACTTGTCTCCTGCTGCATCAGTGCTACAAACTGTTCTTAAAACCCCCTAAAAATCCTAACTGTGCCTCATCCCACAGTTTTGGAGTGTTGAGCTATGCCCAATACAAGGGTCATTATGAAGGAGAGACAAAAATGGGAAAATAACAGTGAAATTGATATGCTTGTGGAATCCTCATCCAAGGACAATTCTCAAGTACAGCGCCAGTACTTCAGGACTTCAGTGATTCCAAAGGTATTTTCATGAGAAGCAGCCCAGTGCAAAGCATCATGACTGGGGGAACACAATCACAGCCTTCAGTCCCTGGGTCTGCACATGCCCCATGTATGGGGATTAAGGGAACCATTACCAACTTCTTTCTCAACTTTTGACTGCAAAATATTTATTTTCCAAATAAAAGAGAATAAACCATTTCATTTTCCCTGGATGAACAGAATATTTCCTTTTGAAATTGTTTTACCAGGTCTGTTTCAGAACTTCAGGCATTACATTTCTGATTTTTCTTTTCCACCAAATATTCCATCACAGCATCCTCACCTTTTCAGTAACAATGTTACTTTTGGATATGAAGTATCATAAAATGAAGCTTTCTTTATGTGGAATTAGACTTGTTTAGAATCACTTATTCCAAAACTGAGGAATTTACCCAAAAAGAAGTTGACTTCAAAATACCACACACATGGCTCCACCTCTCATGAGGGTGGTGTCACAAGGGTGGTGCCACCCCTGCAGTTCCATCCTTTTCTCTGCCTCAGGAAAGAAAGTCTCAGCAAGAGCTTTTAAATTTCAAACTACCCACAAGGGATGTTATTAGGACACATTTTTTAAACTAATATTTGTTAGGAGCAATTTTAGACTTGGATATGATTTGCTCTTCCTTAATAAGAGGATTGGACTGGAAAATTTCTCAAAGTCTTAGAATCATACAACACCCTGAGTTGGAACACACAAGGATCATCAAAGTCCCTTCTAGCCCCGTACTCTGAGATAGCAAAATTTGTTCCTAGGCCATCCATGGAAAAAAAAAAAAAAATCCAAAAAACCACCTGAACTTTGGTAATATAACATCTACTAAAGATCACTGGCTCTTCCTCCACCTCAGTTACGGAACAATGAGCTCCAGGGCAGACTCACAATATACTCAATGGTATCATTGGAATATCATGGAATCATACAAAACACTGTCCCTAAAGTGATAGTCCAACTACTTTGTAACTCTAGAGGGAAACTCACTACACAGATTCCATCCCAGGCTTTTGCTTACCTTGGATAGAGAGAGATGATCGCTTTCAAGGAACTGCTTGCTTAAAGAAGGGTCTGTGCTTCCTGAAGAAGCCTTTCGCTCCAAAATATGAACACTCTAAAAAAATAATTAAAGACAACATCATGGCTCAAAACATACAAAACACTACCCATCCATGACTTAAATGCACAAATAGTTTGCCTTCAGAGGCAATATACTTCTCTTTCTTTATTACTGGGTATTTAATTAATTACTCTGTTTAACCTAGAAATGATGGTGAACTAAAAAAAACCCAGGAAAGACAAGTAATGCAGTTCTTACCTACACAGATTCAAAGTACTCCTAACCAGACCTATCATGTTTTCTGTTAATATACAAGACACTGAGTGCACATATTGTGCAGTCAGCACTGCCCTACATTCACTTCTTCACATAAGATATTACTGCCTCTAAAATATTCATTATCACACCTTAGCATTTTGTTATTGGCTTCTCAACTGAGATAAAGTCACCACACTAATGCTTTTAAATAGATTACAGGTATTAACAAGATCAGTTACTGTGTCTCAGATGATGGGCTTGCTGGTGAACATTCATGGAATACTGTGATCTTAAACCACTGCAGCTGTTTTTACATATGACAATACTATAAAATTTTATATCTTCAAAGCATTGTAATAAAAATGAAATACATAATGTCACAACTAGTCTTGAAAAAACTGCTATTCTTAAAAGACATCTAAACATGTCTTTCCATTTTCCAGAAATGTTTCGCTCCTATTTTATAAAAGAAAAAGCATTTTTGATACAAGAGAAAATGACCACAACCCTCATGTGTGGATCTGCATTTCATTCTCTGGTGAAATTTTGCTGCATCTCACACTACTATTTGGCAAGAATTCTACCACAACACGTCATTAGTATCTCTTTGGAATAATATAAAACTGCTTCATTTCCAGGACATGAAGCACAATGACAAACTTGCAATTGCAATTACCCTCTGAGAAGCATATGTTTTTCTCAACTGAAAATGCCAATTAAGTTTTGTTCACAATTAAGCTTCTTTGCATTGACTGAAGAAATTACCCAGGTACCAGAGACAGCAGAAACAATATAAAAGCACATACAAACAGCAGTGTAAATACTATTGTTTTTACAAATTATTAAGTACATAAGGACCATAACCAAACTAAATGAAAATAAACACAGCTATTCATTTAAATGCATGTATATAACACAGACCACATCTTGCTGCAGAGCAACACACAGACCTTCATTGTTCTCTTTCAAGTTGCAACTGTGAATGAGAATAGGAAAATATGGGGAGTGTCTCTGTTGTCAGTGGAGATTAATAAGCATCCCTGTCACCATACAACAACAATTAGTATTTAATTTCAGTTCATTTTAATTAAATTTTACAGTGAAGAATGAGGAAAATCAGCAGTATTATGTTATTCAAGGGCCAACCAGCAAAAAGCTTCGTCATTTATGCTTTAAAAACTTCTGCTTTATTAAAGGAAGTCCAATCTACTTATTTAGCCCAGTGTATTTTACTAGTCAGATGACAAAAAAAATTTGTATGTATGTAGCACAAGTGTCTGTGTTACATATCAAGTAATTTAATAAACTAATTTGAGCTGAGAATCACAAAGTTCCTAATGATAATGATAAGCTTTCTCACCAAATAAAGGAAATGCTACTTATACACAGTATCACACTTTAACAATATACAAAAGAACCAAATTAAAGTGTCTCTCGATTAGCATAATCAGGATGATTCCCAACTTTCTTGCCAGTTTTGTCTGGCAGGCAGGAATCCATCCATCCTGAGATGGAGCAATGCCCAACACAGATGTTCAGAAGGTCTCATATGTAGCAGCTGGTAGAGTTTGTTGTTACATAACTGCAATTTCATTTTGTACGATATTTAGAGAGGAGTAGCCCAACAGCCCTTAGCTTGACAGATTTCCAGTGACATTTTCAATTAAATGATTTTAAGTCAGGAAGGTTTTTCTTTTTTTTTAATTAGCCTTCAGTCATTACAGTTCCACTTCAGTTGAGAAATACATTATTAGCCAGCAGCACTTTAATGAATGCTGACTTATTCAACTATTTGTTTGAAAATGAGAAAATGAACACCTTTCAAATAAAATTGTCTTCTTTACATTCCTTACTTCCAGAAGTGTTGGCTCATTGTCTATATATGTTTGCTTTTCAATTCTCTTTTCTCATGACCACCATTACACTGACACAAAATCATTTCTTTAGATTTGTGACATGTCTCTAGCATAATATTAAGAGACATTACTTGGTGCAAAGTGTTTTCCAGTGATGTGTGTTATTTTTCTGCAAAATTACAACGAGACATCACACAATTGCTTGACATTTTGAAAAGCAGCTAATTTTACAGTGCAAGAATTTAGTTATTTGGAATCAAAGAAATAAAAATTATTTAGATCTTGAAATTATTATCAAGGCTTTTTTTGTATTTTAACATGAAAAACAGAGTTGGTAAAGGAAGCAGTAAAAAAAAAAGTCTGATAAGAAGGAAGAAAGAGGCAGACCAATATAGCTTCTGGGGTTTATTTATAATCAAACCAGAAAATGAATAATAATCCATTAAACTAGGCATATCAATCAACCTGGTACTCTTATTCCTCTCATCCCAAAAATACAGACAGACAAAATCAATGTCTGCATTGCTGCATTCCAGACTCCCCTCAGGTTTCAGGATTACCTATGCACTATAGCTGGTTTCTCTTGGAGGAAAATGCTAGCACTAGCAAATTCTGTGTGTTCTTGAAAACTAATTCAACAGAATTACAAGTTTAATTCAAATTACTATGTAATTCTATTGTAAAATCTTCATCCTAACTACAATCCTTCCTTCATTTATATGATTATCTACAACATACATATGTGACACACATTTGCCTCAAAATAGCCCTAGCAAGCCAACATATGGGGAACACAAATGCTTGTTCCACCCTGCATTTTTTTCCTTTTTTCCTCAAAGACATGAGGGAGAGGAAATTGATGGAGAAAATAAAATAGCACTATGACGTTGCATCATATTCTCATCTTCTCTGGAAGGCAAGAATGGAAAACATATTTTACAATATCCTTCCATGTATCTTGCCAATTTCTTTCCTTACTTTGGAGTTCAATGACTCATGCACCTCACTGTTCTGGTTTTGGCTGAGACAGAGTTCATTTTCTTCTGAGTGCTGTTGCAGTGCTGTGTGTTTTGGATTTAGTATGAGAAGAGTGTTGAAGGCAGAGTGATGTTGCTGAGTAGCTCTTACCTTAAATCAAGGACTTTTCAGTTTCTTGTACTCTGCCAGTGAGGAGGTGCATGAGGACCTGGCAGGGCCATAGCCAGGGCAGGTGACCTGAGTTGGTCCTTGGGATATTCCATACCACAGAATGTCAAGCATAGTGTGTAAACTGGGGGAGTTGGACATGAGAGGCCGATCACTGCTGGGGGATGGGCTGGGCCTTGGCCGATAGGTGGTGAGCCATTGTATGGGGCATCACATGCCTTTCTTGGGTTTTATTTCTTTCTCTCTTTCTTGTTCTTTCTTTCCCTTACAATCATTATTGTGTTATTAAACCGTTCTTATCTCAACTCCCAGGTTTTCCTTTGTTTTTCCTCTGATTCCCATTCCACTGGCAGGGTTGGTCTCCATCAGACCAGAGGCTGAAGACCCTAACTTTTGTTTACTGAATCTGACTTCCCATTAAAACAAAAGACATTCAACTGTTTTCACAGGAAAGGCAAGGAAAGAAAAGAGATTTTGAGTAAGTAGAGACGGAAAATCCAGTGACAAGTCTGACACTCATGCCTCTCCCTTCGGCTTCACTGCTTATTTACTTAATGGAATTAATTATATTTAATGCAAAGACATCTCTATAATTTATAATTTATTAATTTCCCAGAAAAAGACAAGCTGGTGAGGATTTCATCACTTACATTGGACACAGACTCTCTGTAGTTCAGAAATGTGCACAACATGTGGTTAACAATTAATGAAAACGATCTGATGGATCATTTTGGTTGGTCATAGCATTCTAGCAGTCTTCAACACCCATAACCATGGGGCCTAGGCATACACTGTCCTATGACAGCAATTCAAAATAGACCTTTCCTGTCTGGGTTTTTCGTACTGTTCTTTTTCAATCCGAAGTGCTAGCTAGCGCATCTTTTATTATTTGCTATTCACTAGAATTCTTTTTGCAACCTAGCAAAACTGTGTTCTTATTTGAATTCCATTTAGTATGAAGTGAAATGTTTAATCACTTTCTCTCAATAAAAAACCCACTATTTTCCAGTTATCTGAAACACAGCAGAAGCAGTAAGGCAGACACAGACTTGACTGCATATGACAATTTTTACTACCTTCTAAACAAGCTGTGATACATGCCGAGTTAAGCTGCGATATTATTTGCAAAGGCTGTATTATTTTCAAGGTTATAACCTTGAAACTTGCTTTTATCTTCAGCTGCCTCTCAGCCAGCTCTGGCTTTCCCCCTGTTAATGTTGGAAGAAAGACAGATTCTTGAATATAACTGTGAGGGAAGAGTGAGGGCAAAGCAAAACAACCATACCTCATCAATACATTTCTTCTATCTTCTAGCACATTTTTTTAATTTTTATAAAGCAGTCATGGTCCTATTCTTATCCTCAGTCTTTTCTATTGGCACTGCTCCACAGCTGTTTTCAGCAATCTCAGCTATCAGCTAACTGACAAAGGAACTTCAAAATACTTTGTGAATACCAAACACAGTTAATATTTTTCTTCTTACTGTAACACATGCTCAGCTTGTACAGAAATGTCTGTTTGTAACCTTTTTACTGCAAGACAATATGCAGCTCTGTAGCATATGTATAATATCCAGGTACGTCTGCCTGCTTCTTTCCTGGGATATGCAAAGTACACCCTTCTTGTATAACAAAAATGTCAAGGATTTGTTAGCTCAGGAGTTCTCTGTCAGCCCTTTCCAGAACTCCAGCTTTGTATTGTACTTCACATCAATGCTTTTAGGCTCTGGAAGCAAGGAAGACTTTGCTATTCAAGGTACTTTTCAACAAATTCTGAAGACAAATAAGCTCTTGCTCTGATGAAGATCTTCTTGGAGGGAATCATTAGCACAACTGGATAAAGGAGAAAAGAGCTATCTGTCATTGTAACAGCAACCTTCCTTTTGCCAGAACGATGGTTTGGAACAACTACCAAGTCACAGCCTCAGTGTCAATGACAATCTTCTCCCTTTGCACCTACCTTAAGACAGTGCAAACAGATAAATTTACAGTGTCTGACAGAGAGAATTCAGATTTTAGCTAATGATACAAAGCTTTTTTTATGACTATTGAATAATCACAATTAAAAGGCTTGATATTTTGTTAAATAGTCTCAGGCTAGCAGTTCATTTTAATGATGCTGAGATAGTTAAAGAAAAAAGGAAGGAAAATAAAATTACATACACAAAAGAAAATCATTATTTGATATGTTAATTTTTTCATGAATGAAAACATTCTAGACATGAAAGGGAGTCAATGTTAACACAAATAATAAATGAAAAAGCTGGACCTTCCTTAAAAAAGTGCATAGGTTCAGAAGAAGAGAGACCTTTCTTCTTGTGACTCTCTTCCACTTCTTCCTGTAAGCAACCTACTTAGCCTTTCTCAATATCCTTTAAACTTCAATATACACAGTATAAAAATATAGGAGATAGGAAAAAGAGGGGGTTGAAAAATTTTTAATCTGATTTTTTTTTTACATGAAATATTATTCTACTAGGGAGGAAAAAAATTTTTATGTAATCACTTCATTTTCAGTTCCACACTAGAGTATTTAATAAAAACAGGAAAAGAGAGGTGTTGGAACAGCAAATAGCATTACTAAGGCACACAGTTATTCTGTCTAATACATTTGTATATTTCGAATGTGGATAATCCCAATCACACAGGAGTGTCTAGAAAACAGAAGCCTCCATATCATACCTGCCATCACCCTCCCTCTTCACTTTTGTGCATTTCCTCTCCACTGAGGAAATGAAAATACAATCATGGTTCTCTTTCTTCTCCCCCATTTGTTTCCCAGAAATCCTCAATGGCACTTCAGAAGAGTTGCATTTCTTCCAAATTCGTGTGTATGTTGCACTTCGAGTTTGTATCCTCAAGGATGAGACATGCTTATGTAGGACATGTATGCATGAAGGGAAAAAATGAGACAAGAGGAATGCAAAAGTGACCATGTTCTGAAAACACCACCTTAAATTATCTGTCAAAATTTACACGGGTAATTAAGCTTTTATGAGAGCAATTTCCCTGGTTTTGTAATAGAAGATAGCTACAGGCACCATTTCTAATCAAACTGACATATTTTTTAAAAAATAAATCTTTCTTCATAGCCCACATCTGAACTTCAGCATTCTCCATGCAACCTGTAAAGCACTCCTAGAGGTAGGATAACTGAGATAGCAATGTTTATCAAGCTCAGAGAACATGTACACACAGCCCCCTGGGACAGCCTGGTATGAATGCTATCACTGTCTCTCCTTGACTGGTCCAGACCATTTTATCTCTTCAAAGCTTTAAGGCCAAGTCTTTCTTAGGAAGAGACAGCATCTCCATCTATTAATCTCCAGGACTGCGCTCTGATCTTGTCTCTAAACCAGTGAAGATATTACAAAGGGCAGGAGCAGTCATGATCCAAGTATTTCGAAAAATGGACTGGAGAGGCCCATCCTGTGCACGTGGACGGATGTACATCTTCTGTTTGCTGTCTATCTCTCAGGTAAATTCTAGACAGAAATACAGGCACGATATGAAGGACATCTGCTGTGTGTCTGCAGGCTAGCACACAGCCAGCCTGATGTATCCAGGGGTACTGGGATCCGGGGCACGTGCTGCTGCCAGTGTATGCCAGCAGCTCTGCCCACAAGGATTCCCAGTGCTGGAGAATGTCTCACACTTTCAATGCACCCATCAGCATCAGTACTTGGGGGTCTGCCTTACCCCTGGGATCAATCTGTACCCATTCCCTCCAAGTATCACTTGCAGGGGTTCCTATCCCACCCCTGGACAAACCTGTAGTCCAGAGAGGTTCACTTTGTAAGTTTAACCACCTTCTGAGTTCACTCATCAAGTTATCCATTTGAGTGATAAAAATCTAACAGATCTGAGATTTATGATTTCATTTAAAACAAGCACTATGGTATTGAACCTAATGTAACATTCACCTGAGTATTCTACAGCTTTAAAAGTTACATAGCTTCAGACATTTTATCAGACACTGAAGTAAGACCCACTACCGTCCAAACCTAAGGAATGTTTTCGCACTCTGTCAAAGGCACAGGGAAAAAAAATGTAGAGTAGCAGCAACTAATCAAGTTAAAGAATAATTGCATGTTTTTGTTAACAATTTTGGCATTTCATTCTTCAGCTCCCTCAGAACATTTGCTTGCTCCAGTGAGTTGTTGCTTTTGAAGTACTCAACACTTCCTTCTCTAATCCTGCTTCAATAGTTTTATGTGAAGAAAGTTAATTAGGAAAGCTAGCAAAAGAGAATTACATCACTGTAACAACAGTACTTGGCATTTAGTAGCCTCTTGAGTTTGAAACTCTCAGAGAGGTTAATAGCTATTATTAAATAATTCTCACAAACAACTGCAAAGTAAAAAGGCTTCTAAAAGTCTATGCTTTGCTACAAAGCAAAGCTAGGAGTAAGGCTGCATGTTCTGAGGTCTGTACTATGTCCACCAGACAACTGTCCATCCTTGCCTTTCTTACTTTTTAAGTCACAGAGAGACAGAAACAAGTGAAATTTACAGGTAACCAATAAGAATATTTTTCCCAGATGTCACATCAGTCTGACAGCTGTGAGCAAGCATGTAGGCTGCTACCCACCTTCAGAATAAAAAAGGTACATAAATGTGCTCAGACATCTCTTCCACATGGAATATATTTGGTTATATCACATCACAATCTTGTATGCGCAGCACTGTCAAAGCATCTACAAAATGGTGATACCCACCTTAGGAAACACCACTTTCAGGAGACTACTTCGATGAAATACAGTGGTTGTAAAAAGCTAAATAGGCATTTTCTAGTGCAGACCTTTAGACAAGACCAGAGCCTTGGAATTGTGCTCTGCTTCTACATTTCATGGCCAGGTAAACATCTTCAGCCCAAACTCAGTCCTTTGTGAACACCTTGTGTACACCCCTTCTATTAGTCAATACTGCTTGTACAGAAGGGAAAAAAACCCAACCCAAAACAAACAACAAGCCATACTAAAATCTGAAAAGCAGACTGCTGCTGTGGAAAATCTTTTTTCCTCTTTCTTCAAAGCCCCCACCTCTCACTCTTTACAAATAGCTAAAAGACAATAATCGTTTGAAATATGAAAGCTCTCCTAGTAGAAAGGTGACAACACAAGGCTAAATGCTATAGGACTAAAAGCTTTCCTTCTTTTGAGATTGCTGTGTAGGAAAAGAAGCAAGGATTTGTTGAAAAAGCAAACTGATAAACAAAAACACAAAAAGAGCAAGAGAACAGCTAATCGTCTCTCCCCCATGAAAGACCAAAAAGAAAATTAAGACATTACAAGAGAAATCCTCACACTTAATATAGAAGACATTGCTACATCCATTTTCATACCATGTATTAGCTAGCTTTTAGGTGGTGGTCAGAAAAGTCAAAATCTCCCCTTTGTTCACAGTTTCAATATGATTACTCTCCTTCTGTATCACTCCCTCAGTTTAGCAGCCTGAGGTCAGGCTCCAATTTGCCAAACTGCACATTATTAACCCTATGATGTATTTGCTTCTTTCTTCTCAGCACAATATTCCTACCCACACACTGCAGAGAATATATAATGTATTACAGTCTGCCTTATGAGTTGCATACTTAGTCAATAAATAAAATACAAAATATTTTTTATGAATTTTTTATGAATATAAAGAACTTACACCCATAAAATTGAATATACAACATATGATTTTATCATATGCAGCTGTACTTCTAAGAGTTGTTAGTTTTCCTCCATTTTGCTGTGCAGCAGTATATAGCTAGCCTTTTCAGAGTTTCATAAGGGATGAAAAACAGGAACCTCCCTTGTCAGCATGGCCCACAAAAAAGGCTATCAGAATTGCACTTTTTATGCTACCTTTTGTACAAAGACTCTTCTTGACAGTGGAAGTGACAGGTTTTGTGCTCTGAAACAGTTCCACACTAGGAAAATCTGCTGCTCCCTTCTGAAGTATTCCTTATCAAGGGTACCACAACTGCCTTCCCACTCTATTCAACTCAGGGGCTAAACAGAGCAGGCTGTTTCTGGGCCTTCTACTGTCTAACCATCCAAATTAAACACGGTTTTAATGAAAATGAATGACAAAAATCTGAAATCACTTTCTTAGCTATTGCTGGCTTCATTAGTCTATTCATTTATCTATTACTCAGTCATGGAGCCTGAAAATTGACAATGTCAAAGCTTTTGTCTGCTAATTCTCTTAGGTGATGTATATTGTACAAATAAAAAAGCTACAGTAAAATACCAGCATTATATACAGCACGACATTTTCCACTCTCCCTGAAATGATTTCTCATAGTCATGTTCACACTCATTCAGCCTCCTGCACCATAATTTATTGGGAAACTGTTCCATAATTGCTGGTATGACTTTGACAAGAATTATATTATGAGAATGCTTCAGTCATTAACCATCCAGAAATAGCCAGTGTTATCCTGACATATGACAATAAAAGCTACATTGGCACTTCATCCAGTCATATCAATTTCCATATTCATCTATATTACCAATTTAGGAAGGGTGCTTTTCTACTAGCTGCTCTGAAGAGTCCAAGGAGGCAGCAAGACACAATTTTAAAGACTTTTCAAAGTAAAATCCAACAGCCCCTGAACCAAAATCCCATAACCCCTAGCTATCATTGTGTTTGGGCAAAAGCCTATGGAAACCAAGACATACAAATAATACCACAAGCAAAGAAATAAATTAAAAATGCAGTTGTTACAGTGGATGGTAGGATGAAATGGATGTTTTAATGTGTCTCCATGCAGAGAGGAAATGTGCATGCTCCTTTCCCTGGATGTAGCACCACTGCACTTCATGCCGTGTTGCACGCTGCAGTTCTTTCTGCAGAAGAAATTGCTCAGCCATTCATTCTCCCACCTTTAACACTGAAAGCACTAAGGCAAAAAAGCAAACGCCTCGGAGTAGCCCTTCCAGTCCACATTTACATGCCTAAGTACATCGTTAAGCATCATCACACTTTATGGGATCCTCTGGATGCATCACACCATCAACCTTTATAGCATTATTTTAAAATCATGCTTCACGTTTCCATGATCAAATATGGACCTAAAGTTAACCATCCATTTCATTATGATGACAGGTATACCTTGCTTTGTACCGTTGCTACGGTAACAGATATGGTAGCCATTAGATTTATGGTAATATGTATTCCCAAGAGGTAAATTTGGTTTTTAATTCCTAGTTGCATGGTTATGTCAAATTACCTAATTACAAAGAAAACTCAGATAATATGCTCTTAGCTGAGACCAGCAGCTCCTGAGACTCTTGCATTTGCCTTCTTTGGGTTTAAATGTAGGAGATAAAATACACTGATGCTTTAAAAAAATGACGTCAAAATTCTTGCTCCGGATGGAACTAATGAAAAATTAAGAGGTTATATCCTAACCAAGACTTAATTAATAGAATAAAGCTATCCAAAATCCTGTACACTACGAAAGGGAAAATATTATCACCTGTGAGAAAACACTTTTTGGATTTACTTAAGCAATGGAAATTATTTTAAAAATTACACACACATTTCCCGCCTGTTATTAACCATACATCAGAATTCTTCTCCTGATTTAACATTTTAAATGTACCTTGTGGTGAGATTGTTTACACTCAAAGCTGTAAATTTTACAGTTTGCATTAAAAATTCTTAGGTTTCAAAATTTTCAAAAGAGGTAAGGGAAGAAACTTCCTCAGCAGCAGCTGAGAAAATAGCATCAGAGCTGCCAAACAACTAGCTGAGAAAATAGTCCTAAGCCGTTCAAGTAAATGCATAGTACATCAAATTATTTTAATTTTTTTTAATTATTTGCCTCTTTTCCATGGATCAAGTTTCAAAATATGCTTCTGTTCTAACCAATTTTTCGGTATCAACCTTTTCATTTGTAAAATATACATGTAAGAACATATATGAAATCTAGTGGATAGCTCTGATACTTTCTGAAGTGCTCCCACTGATATTGTGGCCAGACTGTACAGCCAGCCCTCAAAAACCCCCATTTAATTAATACAGTCTTAATCTCAAACAGATCCTGCAAAAAGATGTGTTACATCCACATAAACAAGAGTCTCTTAATGGAAGTCTACCACAACCAGACTAGTACTCTATGAGGTAGTACAATCAGGGTTAATTTGTAGTAAAACAAATAATATTTAAAATGTTAGGTGTTTACATAAAGGATGAACAAGATGATATTTAAACTGAATTACCACCTTCTAAAGTTATAATGCATTTCTGTTGTTAGATTTACAAAAAGAGATATTCATAGATGACACAAAACGAATTTATGTAACAGTAGGTTTATGCTGCCAAAAAAATCACTTCCCAAAAGACTTCAGAGCATGTTTCCTACTTGTCCATGTGACTATACTTCCTGTTCCAGTGCTGTACATAGTGCCCATGTTGTTTTTAAATCTTTTTTAAACCACTTTAGAAAATGGAAGAAGTAAATTCAAAAACTCAACAGTTTTTTTGGCTGTAGTGATATCATCCAATGCTGTAAGCAAGCAAATCCAGAGCTAGCAAGAACTAACAGCCACATGACAGGAATAAAAGTATCATCCCACCAGATGGTACAAACAACTAGAGCATTTCCTTACCTGCCTCCTGTCTCTCTGAGACGATGATGAGGAGGAGGCACTTCTATGTGATGGAGTGGATGTTTTGTGAGCTGGAGATATACTCTTCTCCTCTGAACTCATCTTTGCAGCAAACTTGTATTAATGATCTTGTGCTCTTATCACTCATGTACAAAAAGGCAAGGGATAGTCTTCTGCATCCTTCTGTTTCACAGTTTATGGACAGCCAAAGAGGAAGTCAGTCTCAGCTGAACTGCACCGTAATAAAGAAAAATGTGAGAGAAAGAGTGAATGAACATACCCTCGCTCCCAAGTAGCTCTGCAGCAAAGGAATCTGTTGACTATTTAATCAAACACATCTCCCAGTCTTTTACTCCCCTTCCCAACAACTACCCAGTACAAATACAAATGCGTTGTTCTGCCTTCTCACAGAATATGAAAAGAGTAGCATATTATTTCAAAAAACCCTAAGGAAAGGTTTAAGTAATTTGCAACAATTCTCAAGCAAAGTTTACAAGTCCTTGATAATGGGGCATTATCCTGCATTATATCACAACATTATCAAGTAACTCCTCAGGACTTCCCTTAGAGCACAGATACCACTGAACACCCCATTATAATCAGCCCCTTGTAAGAATCCTGCAGTTAGATTAAGGACTCTTCAAGTATTTAAAAACCAGGTCCCTCTCTCAAAGGTGGTGCCCTCACCTCCAGTATCAAAGGCTTTACTGAGGCAGGGGGAGTGAGTGGCTGGGGGGCATCTGGCTGCTGGCCAGGGCTCACCCACCCCAGTGCAGGGGGCATTCCCTTTACTGTTTATTCAGCCACTGCTAGATACATCACTGCTTTACAAATACTAGAAAATTTCTCTCACTCGTTTCTCTCCACCCAAACCTTTCATTTCCTCCCACAAACAGAACAATAGATACTTAGAGCAGCACAGAGGATATTTGTGTTAATAAATAGTCAAACACTACCTGTCAAACCCCATCAAAATTCTGCAAGTGCATTTCTGCAAATCATGAAAGTCCAGGAATGGAGTTACGCTTCTCCATGTTTAACAGATCACCGTGGTCTTACTTCCGCTGACTGATACAGCGTCTGATCTTCCATTAACCTTGGATAAAATTATTCTCTGAATGAGATGTTAGCTGCAGGCAGATGACATATCTTCTCCACTGCCCTCCTAATTTTGAAATAGTGCCCTTCCCCATTCGCTGTGATGACAGCACACCAAGGGTCAGCACAGCACAGCTAGCTGCAGATGGGTGTGGAGAAAGGTGCTGTCCTGCACCATGTTAAATCAGATCAGGAGAAAAATACATTTACACTCAGACATGACTGCACACTCAAGAAATGATGCCATATTGAAGACAGAGCTCTAGCTTCTCCAGACGCAATAGATATCCATGCAATAAATCATCCTGAGCCCAGATACTCACACAGAGGCAGCTAAATAATTATTTACATTGTGCCACCAGTTTCTGAATACTGCACCCTAAGAAACATGCTCCTGCTAGAGCCAAGATCTGTGATGACTTGAAACAGACACCTTTTCTGCTTGCTGTACTAAGGGAAAGTGGAATGACTTCACTTTATTAGTTATCAGTACTTTTGCAAGTATGACTATCATCCATATCTTATGAATGAGCTTCAGTCTCCATCAAGGAGTCTCCCATAGAATTACAAATCCCACATATTACCCACAGAGTCCACACAGCATCCCAGTGACATAAGTGGGAGGACACGGCTGTTCCAACAGCAAAAGCTGCCCACATTCCCTGAACATCTTGGCAAATTCTGTATCCTTTTCAGGATGACAAGCTCCTGCTAGAAGAAGCCTAAGAAGATGGGTTAGGCTGTAGCTGCCAAAGCCAGCTACAAGAAGACAAAAGATTGCAGGAAGAAAGAAACAAGCTGCACAGCACATTTTTTTCAGAACTTCAGAGAGAAAACATAATGAAAATGAACCCAAAGAGAGGCTTTTCCTTCTATCCTAGCATACCAGGGACTGCTGGCATAGTTTAACAGCATTTTCATACCCTACAAATGCATCAGGGAAATTTTAGCTAAAGAGGTGTACCAACAGGGATATCTCAAGGTCTATACAATTTTCATTTAAATAAAAAATGCAGTTACAAAAATCAGAACAAAAATATAATCCTAGTTCACAGAGCTTTGCAGAGCACTTGAGTTATTTAATAGGAAATCTGCAGTCACTTTCAGCTATGAGGTCGCTGAATTTTTTTTTAGCAGAGTAGCCTTCGGGCAAATGAAAATCAAACCCTTTTTAAAACATCTGATCTTCACTCAGTTGACTCATGTGGAAAAAAATTATATTTAGTAATAGCACAAAAGGACAGTGGTCTGGCACTTCCAAGTGTGTTCTGAAGGCCGTCTGGAAGCAGTAGCTGCTGTTGTAAGAAGCAAACAAGCAGTACACAAGGAAAACAGTTCTCTAAATAGCTGCCAAGTCTGGGATTCTGTCAAGTATGGACTTTTTCTTTTGAAAGGTATTAAAAACAAAAGTAATGGCTTACACCTGAGCCAAGCTCCACAGTGGTTCTCTTGAACTCCCCAAGGACTAAGAGCTGAACCTAACCAACAACTTGTTCAAACCACACCAACTTGTGACCAAAACAAAAATGCCACAAATACAAAACCAGCCCCCTTCACACTACAAGAAGCAAACGTTTCTTCTTGCCCTATTTCACAGCAAAAATATCTTCAATACTAAACTACTATTACTTACATATAGGAATATATATAGGAATTTCAGTTCAGGAAGTGTAGTTCAGGGTTAAAAGTCAAAAAAAGGCAACTGGAATATTTGAGAAATCATGCCACGTAAACAAACAAAAAGATATATTTATACAACAACAACAAAAAATGTAAATCAGCAAGAGTTAGCACGGAGCTCTTTCTTACTGTTCTTAAACATTGAATTTGGATTCTTTCTATAAGCTAAGAGTCTATCTTCCAATTTTGGCTTAAAATTTGGGCATTAGATCTTTTTTAGAGCATGTTAGAAGGAATAAATCTAGTGGAAATGACATAAAGATATGCCAGTCTCTCTGTAACTATGATTGAAGCAAACAATTAGAAACCTAATTTTTGGCCAACAAATTGAATTTACCAAAATGAAAACGATGCTTTTGAAACATTTTTCACAGGCATTTTCCATAAATCACTGGCAATTTTGCTATTGATTTCAATGGGAACAGAAGCAAGCCATATACCATGGTAGTATGTTTCTAGAGAGTAACAGAAAATCTAAAAACACATTAAAAAACTATGATGTTGGGATTTGGGTGAGTGGGGATGACCTCTGGTAATGATGCATTCGTTCTGATACTGTTTCTTGACAAGTATAGGGCAAATTTTATTATCCCTTTACTTCACAGCAAAAATATCTTCATCCTGGAAGTGTTTTAATCAATTTCATCAGAAATCAATCAGAAAAAAAATAATGACAAAGACAAGGGTAACAGCATTGGCTGCTGGTTATTAATTGCTGCATATCCAAGTAATATTCAACTTGTAGGCTGCATTTTGCACACACCAATTAAATCCCTCATAAACTGCTCAAAACCACCTGTCAGTTCAGGGCCCTAAGTTGATTCAGCCCATCAAATGGGGCAGGCATTGGCCTGCTTGAAAGTTGCTTTGCCGCAAGTTCCCAAGGCAGGGGATTCATTCATTGCTTCTAGCACACAAGAAGAGACAGACTGCCTCTAATGCAAAAAGCAGACACTGCAGAGAGATTTTGGCCATCCAAAAGTATCAGTGGCCCGGATGGGAGTTTTGTCCTCAACTTCTTTTTATTGGCATCTCAATTATTTTGAATTTAAAACATGATAATTATCTACAGGTTCTGCAGTACATTGTCTTTTAAGTTTACTTATTTTTTATGCAAGGCAATGTATATAGAAAAGTAATATGCCCAACCAAAGTCAAGGAGAGAGCAAGTCTCATAAGCAAAACATGCAGTGAGGCCTCTGATGCATAAGGAAAAATACCATGTGCCATGATTTTAACATCCCCCAGATGAAACAAACACCTATACCTAATTCTATTCATAAAGGAATGCAAAATTAGCATACAGGAATGACAAAAAGAAATTATTTAAGAAATATCCGAAAGATTCTTTATTGTACAGTTAAAAAATCGTTTCTACTTTCTTAAATCTCTGGTATTGAATATTTCTTCTATAACTGAGAGCTATTCCACCACTTTCTTGCAGTTCATCCCTACTATACTTTTTTTAAGCTAGAATTGAATTCAAGATAGTGTTTTCTCAATAATGTTTTTGTGCTGGATTTCAATTGTTACAACTTGTCTGGGCCTGGAGGGAAAAAGCTATGGATTCCCCATTCTTCATGCTTTCTCTGCTTCAACTCAGATTTGGATATTCTTTACTATACAGTAATTTTTAGCTCATTTATTCTCAGTTCATTAGTGGTGTGGTTTGGGACTTCTGCCCCCACCATCTGCTGTCTTAAATCAAGCATTAAACAGATCTAGAAAAAATTTCATTCTTCATTTCTTTTCTGTCCTCAAAGCATTACTGTCTCTTTCTGTCTAAATAAACAAAGGAAAATTACACACTTTATTTTTCATATTGGAAACCATTCATGTTTACACTAGAGATATTTTGCTTACCCAGAAGTCCTGTTATCATATGAAACAAAATTATTTCAAATGCATTAAAATAAATGACCAATCCACTACTAGGCTGTGGAGTGTGATTATTTTTATATCAATGTTAGGCTAAATAGCTTGAAAGACAAGGAAATGCTGAGAGCTACTTACTGATTTCTCATCACCTTATATCTTAGGTTACCATATGTTCGATTCAACATCCCTCAGAAGTATTTCCTGGAATTTTGTATATTGAACTGCTCAGTAGTATCAAAATACTGAAGGAGACACTGAATCTCCATATAAAAATTCATTACTCTTCATTTTCTTCAATGAACAAACTACAGGTTGCACAGATTGGCATTATTTGAAACTTCATTTTAAAATTGATTATTTTTATGCTACTTGCTAAAATGTTAAAAAAGAAAAGGCAGAGGGGGAGGAATAAAATGGAGACAGGCTATTTTTACTAGGGTGGAAAAGAAATTTTTTTGAATTACATGAGACAGTGTACCAGAGAGCAAACTGGGCAAAGACTTGGAAACACAAGCTGTATAAACCACACAAAATAATTGGGCGACGCAGAGGAAAAAAGCAGTGTGTGGAATTGAATATAAGCAAGTTAAAGGGTAGGAATATTTGGCTATCATGCTTTACAAGCCTCCGCTGTATGGCAAGTCCACTGACACTGAATAGGAAATCTCTGTCCTGTCCCAAAATCTAAAAATTGTCCAGCAAGCCTGGGCAACTGCATCAACTGCAGCGTGGTTTGTGAAAAAGCTATTAGCAGAAATGACGAAAACATACAAATGCGGAAATTGCATAAATCCAGAGTTATGAATAAATGCATGTCGTATAAAAGATAAATTAACGTTCTCACTCAGTAACTCAAAATGAAGTCTGGACTCAAATAACAGACTGCTGTAATAAATGTTATGTTGCTTCTCACTCTGATTGAGTCTTTTCTGCAAGAGTGCCCAGAATACTTCAGAGAGTGTTTAATATCTTGTGTGGTATTGGAGTAATTTGAGAAGACAATTTAGAGCGCTGAGATGAATCTTTAGACATAAATGAAACAAAAGTATGCAATTGTCACTGGCATTCATTCAAGCAAAACATTCAAACTGATCAGGGGCTGCTTTTCACTTGGGAAGGAAGAGGTTTTCTGTGATGCTGTGTGGCTGGGTAACACAGTCATTCGATATTCAAGCACTCACTGAAGGCCAACCTTTGTTCTCATTTAATGAGCAATATGTAACTGCCTCTTTCCCTCTCCACTGCTGATCTTCCATGCAGGAAAATCATAACCACACTTTTGTTACAGTACACAAATGTTGCAAACACAAAAATATAATGGAAATAAAACTTCCCAATGCAGTAGCAAAGTTGTGGTGATTTAATAGACCACTTGTGGGAAATAAGCAATTTGTCATTTTTCTTTTTTAACAAATAAGAGAACCAATCCCTTTACAGACACTATTTGAGAATGAGCCACATTACTTTAGGAAAGTATCAACTTTTTAAGAAAAGGTTTTCATTGATTCATTTTAAGTTTTATTTGCAGATCTCTGAGCAGTGAATTTTAAATCACTGATTCAAAGCTAGCAAAACAACATTTGATCTAAGGGAGCCACTAATGATTTATTTTGAGGTCCAATATTTATAAGTAGGAATAAATGAGGTGCTACAGGAAAAATGGGAAATCTATATAGCACTAAATGATTTTTAAGGTAGAAGATATCAGAATTCATATGACTGTGTTACCATTGCTCTTTTCAGGTATTCTTATGAAAATGTACTTACCTATTCTCAGGCATTCCTAACAACCTTGGCATATGCAAAGTCTCAATCTGATATTATATACAGAAATGCCTACAGTGCCTAAATACTGCCATAAATCATTCTCTATCCCATATTCAAGATCCTGCCTATAGCTAGGAAATTAGTCCTATGCAGCATTATCCCTGGAAAGGAGCTCTGATAAAGACTAAGCTGCTGCACTTAGCCCAGTTTGCAATTTCCATGATCATGAAACCATTTAGGTTGTAAAACATCTTTAAGATCATGTCTCAAGACCTTCAACTCTATGCAAAGGTTACAGGCTTGGAAATAACTGTGTGGAAAGCCCAGTGGAAAAGGACCTGGTCAACAGCCAGCTGAACATAAGCCAGTGTGTGCCCAGGTGGCCAAGGAGGCCAATGGCATCCTGGCCTGTATCAGGAATAGTGTGGCCAGCAGGATCAGGGCTGTGATCATCCCCTTGTACTCGGCACTGGTAAGGCCACACCTTGAATCCTGTGTCCAGTTCTGGGTGCCTCACTAAAAGACAGACATTGAGGCTGTCCAGGGAAGCAGTGGAGTCACCATCCCTGAAGGTATTTAAAAGACATACAGCTGCAGTACTTGGTGACATGATTTAGTGGTGAACTTGGCAGTATTAAGTTGTGTTTGCATTCTATGACCTCACAGGTCTTTTCCAAATGTAATGATTCTGTAGTCCTGTAAATGGCAAATTATACTGATCAAATTGTGAGCAGCTGATAATCTGCCTGAGATCAGGGTGTTGATCAGCAGCCTCTCTACTGCAGGGTGATCAAGGCATGCAGTCAGCCTTTCTCCTACAGTCACTTCACTGCTGGGCTTCAGCAGAACTCTGCTATCTCGCGTTTGCTTACAAGGCTTACTGCGTGGTTAGATGTGGGCACTCATCTCCTTCACCTCATTGATTACTCTGTTTGCTAATTTAGCTAAATCTATAACTAGAGATATGCATTAGCAATGCAGCCACTAAACTCAACTGGTAACAACCCCAAGGGGTTTTATGTCTTATTTCATATGAGGATAGACAAGAGCAGCACTTACCTGTCTTACAAGCAGTTTCCTGCAAACTCTTTCAAGATTAAATAGTTAAGTGGTTAAGACACAATGTTTATGTCAATAAGAGCAAAGTCTAAAGTATCACTGTCCTTAATTAGCATACCACTTCTTCTTGACTGATTGATATTCAGTAATGCAGTGACAGTAATGGGAAAAAACCCCCGTTTTTCATAGATGTCACACTTTACAGCCCTACATTTCACAACCTCCCATGACAAGCATTTGTTGCAAGAATTATCAAGGAAATTAAAATGAATTAACATGGTGTTTCCCAAAAGAGTAACTAAGTTTATTAAATGAAGTGGTTTTTAAAGCCCTTAGGCTTTGTTTTGGTGCTCAGGTTAAGGGGTGGTTTTAGTTTTGTGGGTTTGGTGTGTTGTTTTTTGAGGGGGGGCAGTGTGCAGGTGAGAAAATCTTGTCAGTTTTTAGCTTTTAAGGTCTACTTCTGTATGTAATCTCTACATCTTACAGAGCTTATTCCACAGGAGACTGCAGTACCAGCAAACATTGAGACACAATTATTTCATGTCATCCTTAACAGAACGTAGTGTGCCCCAACACTTGGTATGATTTCTTTGTCATTATAATTTTTTTCCTGAGCAGCTACTCCAAGTATGTCTCAATAATATAAAGACTAAAATTAGTATTAAGAAAATCACTTGCATGGGCATGTATTTGTGTAAAATACACAATTATGACAGACTTCATCAAATAGATGGATGAGGTCAAAAAACAGATAATCAGATTCAGACAAGAAGAGGACAGTACAACATCTGCCTTTTCTATTTTCTGCTTGCCTACACGATTAGGCAGGGCTTCCTTCTCTTCCAAAGGCCCCAAAGCATTCATAGCAATTAGTGAAGTCCCAGTATGTCCAAACCTCCAGTTCAGATGACAATTTCAAAATAAACCCTCAGCTCATTCGCAGCCTCTGAGGACTGCCTCACTAGCTGATGCGATCCTAGGATTTTCATTAGGAAATCTTTATTTTTCCGTGTTCCTCAGGCTATTACAGTAATAGAGCACTATTGATTTGTATGGCATGGAAATGTTTTGCATAGTACAGAGTCAGCATTATCAGCCTCTGTCATATGCATTTGTAACAGACTGCTGTGAGCAGAGGGTTCAGCGTGCACACAGGTTCACAAATATATAAATAGAAATGTGTGATATATACCAGTCAAGCATTAAACAGGAAAAACTAACTGATGGGCACTACCATCCTTTCCAGACACACCTAAATCTAGGACATCTTTTTCAAAAAAAGAAAAACAAAGAAAAAGAAATGGAATACATGCTATAATATCCCTTTTATAAACTGAAAATATTGGTGGGGAATTTTTCATTTCCATCCAAACTTTTTCAGAGAACCACATTTTTCAATTAAAAAAAAAAAAAAAAGCCAAACATTTTAATCAAAACTCATGAAGTACTTTAAAGAATGAAACATTTTCATGCATCCTGCTTTTTTTCATGGGAAAAACCCTCAAAATTTTCAACAAGCTCTTAAAAAAAATAAAAACCAGAAACCATTTTTTTCCTTATTTTAGTAATTAATTTTTTCTTTACCACTCAGCAACTTAGACAAAAGAAAAATATATTAGAACCCTCAAGACACTTCAGCTGCTTTTTGATGAAGTCTCAACTGAACAGTGATCTACAGCAAAGAAACTAATTTCCCTTATAAAAGAGCTATAAAATGTTTTCACAAAAATTGTATTAATCTTTCAGAGCATGGGAACCTAAAAGTTTCTTGTGACCCTTGAAATCCATGTTGTCTGGCTGCATTTTACTGCCATTCATTTATTAAGCTATCCCTTGTTTCTCTGCATGTTTTATTTCCACTACCACACAAACATTGCATTTTTGCAATATGTTTCAAGGCTACCAAGTAAAATTTTGATTCACAGCAAATTAAGAGCTGCCTATTTTACTGATTTTGAACATTATCATCATATGTTTGTAGGAAGAATATAAAAAAAAAAAATCTGCTGTCTCAATATAAATGCAATGTGTTTATGGGAATGAAAAAAAGACATAAATTGATGGAGTTTGATCCGGTCATGAAGAACAGAGAGAGAAGACACAAAACTGGCAGATTAGTCAGAGCTTCCACCATCCAAGGTTTTTGGGGTGCTACATGGAAGGTCACATCCAGAATCAAAAATCAGAATGCAATTTTATTCTTAGAAGTAATTAGCTTGACAAACAATAAAGAGATCACAGCTGCACAGGATAATACAGTTAATGGCTTATACATAATCTAGGAAATATTGAGAAGGAATAAGGAGGCTGTATTGCCTCTGTGACTGCTACTAAATCACTGTGTCCAGTTCTGCTGTCAGCGTTTCAAAGGCATTCACAAATGGGTTCAAGAGAGAACCATAAGCATGACCACAAGATTGAAAAACATCACTACTAATAAAAGATTTATAGAGGTCAATCTATTTAGTTTGTCAAATAGAAGATTGAAGTGTCACTGGATGACAATCTATGGCCCACTATATGGGGGGGAGGAATTTATTGTTAGAATTCTTCTCAAAGGTATAACATAATCTAATCGGAAAAAATAGGGAGATAAATACATGCACTTTAGAAAGAAAGCACACAGATTTATAATGGTGAAGATAATTAATACTGATAAAATACACTGAGGATTACAATGGGTATTTGTGCAGAGGTATGAGAAGACATTTTCAGATTCAGACTGGAATTTCCAAGGTTTGGAGTTTTTTTAAATATATTCCAAAGCTCAGTCATCACTGCTGATTTGGAAGAATAAATTCATTCTGGGCAGCCTAATGACCCATTCCATGGCAAGAGTTCAGGTTAGACTATAATGCAGCTTCTCCCTCTCCACAACTGAAACCAACCAAGAAAAAACCAAATCAAAACAGAAAAAGAGAGATAAAATAAAAGGAATATTTTTTTTCCTTAATTCTACCTCTGGTGCACCCCAATAATCTTTCCACTTAAGGTTTTCCAATTTTATCCTCATATGTCACTAGGCATTTATTAAGTGTGATCTTTTGTATGGAACAATGTCAAATGTTCTTCAAGTACAGAGAAAGATGGATTCTGATCATTGTTAATATTTGTTTTTCTTACTGCTTTAAAGAAATCTGACACATATGTTTAAAACCTAACTTTCCATGGATGAGCAGGAGCACATCATAAAGTATTTTTTTAATCTCGTTACTATACGAATTTCTCTGCACCTCACTTGGAGATCTTTTCATTAGAAAGACAGAAAAGAAAAATAGACAATTATTGTTCACGGCAAAAAAAGAATATCAAAAATGTCTTGAGCACTTGACAAATACATTAGGAATCACAGACATGACTGAAAAGACCCTGAGACAGAATAATCACTTTTGAAGTTCCTGCAAAGTCTAAGACACATTGACTGAAATTAAAATAAAAACAGGCAGTTGCTCAAAAGTAGTTTCCCGACAGAGCGAATCAGTGACAAAAAACCCCCCACAACAACAACAAAAATCCCTTTTCTGCTAATGCCCAGCTGGTTATTTCTTGACTCTCTTCCATGAGGGAAACACATAATATTTCCTATCCTCACATTAAGTCCTGCACACATCAATAGCTAGATATGCTTAGTTCTTCCTACCTTTGAATACTAATCAACATTCAGCTTCACTGACAAAAAACACAGTGTACTCAAAAGTAACATTTATTTGTCATAGAAGAAACTCTCTACTTCTAACACTACTAATAATTTCAGCTGAAATTACACCACACTAAATTGCCTTTGCCTGTGCACAAAGCATGATCTGAGGACAGCAATGCCCTAAGGCACCTTGCACAGAAGGAAATAACTGAGGAGTTCTAGAATATTCTCATCACTAAAAAGCTCCATGTTTTCCACCAGTCATTGATTTCCCAAACATATTAAAGACAGAAAACGACTGCTAATATGCTAATATAAAATGCTATTTTATAATCTGATTATAAAACCAGAAGGGAGTATTGGAGTCATATAACACAAAAAGGACCAAATGAATTTTCCAGCTTAGCTCCTGTTTGAAATAAACCATATAACAGCAAATCATTCAACCCCAATGCAAAAGCTTTCACTGCTGTGAACCAACCACAAATCCAAAAAAGTTCTTGCAAAAATTAATTTTCCTGCATTAATAAGAATGTGCATATTCTTTTTCTTTTAAATATGTGTGAACTCAAGTCTTAGCCAAGAGCTCTTGTCAAACCTTTGCCTACTATACAGATGAGGTCTTTACAAATGCAAAATTTGCTAGTGCACAAATACACTATTTTTACAAGACTTTAGGCACCTAACTTAAGTTTTCTCACGTTTCTCAAAGATTTTTAGTAAGTTAAATGAAGTTTAGAGATGAACTGGCATAACTGAAAAACTGACAAACATTTTATAGACAGATGTGCAGGAAGACTTGTATTTAGTAAATTAAGAGGAGGGCTGAAAACTTGCTCGAGCCCAGTGGTAACTCCCCTAGTTCCCAGAGCAGAGTATTTGTTTATACAATCTAGACATCAATATGATGATTAATCATATTGGACACTGTAGCAAACATGGTGGGCTTCAACAGGATATTGGACAAAAAGAAAAGTACAAAAATCTTTGGCCACGATTAAGTTATACATCCATAAATTAGCAAACATTCCAACTGGCAAGGAACCATCCTTCCCTCTTAACACAAAATGCTGCTATTCTCTTTGAGCATTACTCTACTTACACTTCCCCATAATTTGGGACAGGACACATATGTTTAGTACCTTTTGGTGTCTTACAGAAAGCACCAAGGTTCGTAATGCCCAGATGAAAACCCTGTTTAATCTGTCTAGAAACAACTAGCCTTTTAACACTTCAGTAAGTGAAGATCATTATTGCAAGACCTGCTGGGTTAGCATCACTTGCAAGACATGAAGTTAGTTTTCCTCTACTTGACACACAATAAACCATAATATGTACAACAGCAGGCAAGAATAAGACTGAGACACTCAGATGGAGCTATGCAGTCTGAAAACAGGCTGTATAAAGCTCAGTCAATCAATTGAGAAACAGGCTAATTTTACACGAGCTAGAGATGAGGGCTATTCTGTGCTAATGATCGACATTCACACCTGCCAGCCTCGATAGATGCTTGTGAGATATTTGGTGCTTAAGACCATTTCCATCTCCCAAGTGCCATATAAATAACCTGTGATAACCAGCACAAAAGATTTGTAGGGATAACAGAGCAGTAGAAACACAAATCCCTAACACGCCACTATATATTATTAACATCTTAATTTTTTACTACAAATTCTTTTTTCCCCCGCTGTTCTTCTCTCGCATCACCCCAGATTCTCACAATTAGTCTGTGTTCTGCAGACCCATCCCCATCAAAGCTCAGCCTCTCTGCCCCCACTTCAGTATTTTTCATTCTTCCTCTCCCTCATCCTGCAATCATGAAGCACAGACTACCTCCATACCGACCCAGTTATTCCTTTATATTTCATGACTATGTCAGGTCCCTTTTCCTCTTTCTTTGTTCATGTCCTCTCATAAATTGCACACAATCATGATCCTTTGAATTTATCTTTCCTTTTCTAACCCAAGCTCTATAGATGCCCCACTTTTTTGTGTCACAGAGCACAGCCTAGAAGCTCAGCCCACAGCAAAAAATTCTTTAGAAAATATTTAAAACATATTCTGTATTTGCAAAAATCTGCTCTTCATGGGAGAGGCCATGACTGCAGATTCTAGTCATAAGAAAAAAGAATAAACAAAGAGAACCTAAAATTAGCATTTAAAGACCATATGTCTGCACCCTGCCACTTTGCAATAAACTGGTCTTTCCCTCTCTAGGGCTGAATTATTAGGAAGTTTTTCTTCAGCTTGATCTAAACAAAAAATGAATGACATAACAGCAAGCAAAAGATGTCTTATTTGAACACTACTAAACCTGTGGTCCACTATCATTTTATCACAAACTATTTGTAATTTTCACTGCAAAATAGTTTGTATCGAGAGGCTTAAAGTTACGCCAGCAACATCAGCACTCACTCAGAATTTTTCAGCTGTACTTCACAGAAGCATTTTAAGGAGTATAGTTTTAGCATAGAGTCAGGTCAGCTACAGAAGATACAGTTTGCAGATTGCAATGAATTCTCTCAAAGTCCTCATAATGATCCAACATAACAGTTCCATTCAAGCTCTAAATGACAAGTGCCTGCCAATTCTTTACAACACTTTGTCATTGTGCTTTACCAGAATACTTACAAGGAACTAATACATTTTCTTCTGTGTCCTAATGCAAAATTCCCAAACTGATCTCAAGAGAAAACTCCAAACTGCCTAATTTCACTATGACTTTAAAGAGACTCAGAATAATTCTTCAGTTTCACTAGTAAAAAACAAATTCAGTTTTTGACAAATCATGTTTCAGGATTGCGTCTAATTTGCTAATGTTGTCAGCAAATAGCTATTACCTAATGTTATCAACATACATGAGTAACCTTGCATATTTATCAATATTTTGAACACATTCTTAATTAAAAACACCATTCACATACAATATCTCATATTCAGTTCCAAATTTTTGAACCTTTGATTTAGCAGTTCATTATAAGAACTTTTCAAATCATGCCATATTTACTGGGTGGTTACATATTTTTCATTCTACCTACATTGGTATGAATGAAATACAGTTTTGGAAGCCCTTTGATTATATAAGGTGAATTTAACACTTTTTAAAAATGTTACCACACATAAAATAATTAATTGCTCTTCTATCTGTGAAGGCCACAATTTCATATTTTACATTTATAGAATAGTAAACTTCATTAGAGAGGTGCTTTTTAGAGAGCTTCTCAGAGTATCAGTGAGGTAGACTAAATGCAAAACCTGAAGCAAGCTCTGACACACGTTAAAGAACATAGAGGGTGAAAAGGTTTATTTTAAACTATTTTATTTTAAGGTGAGAGAGAAAGCAAATGAATAGTATTGGGGAAGATAAAAAAAATTGTTTCCTTCTTTTCCTGAGCAAGCACAAGGGCCCAGAGTTGGTCAGCTGCTAACCATATATGAGCAGCCAAAAGTGAGGCTCAGTGGTGAAAGCAACACTCAAGCGTTTTGCTGGCTGATGTGCATTAACGTCACAGCGAGCAGCAAACGCCGCATCTGAAAGGAACAGCCAAGAGGCAAATCCAGCATCTGGCCAAAGGCAGTGACTCAGCTACAGTCACAGGGCATAGCAAGAGAGGGATGCAAAATCTAGTAGTCGACAGAATTGCTGCTCTAGTGCAGAAAACTGATGATGTTAACCAGGACCACTGAAAGAGGGCTCTTCTGCAGCCCTGACCATTTCCACACTGGTTGGCTGGACAGGGTGAATCATAAACTCCAGTGATGGCTTTTCATGAATAGTGACCTTGCTTAATTTGTAAAGGAAATGTAAGGTTTCTTTCTCTTATACATTCAGTAAAAATAAGATCAATCAGGGATGAATTTAGATTTAAGGTCTGTCTGAATTAAAAATAACTGAAAACCTTGGGTCATCTAAAATAACATCTTGTCCTCTGATGCTTATGAGCATCAATGACGTAACAGAAGGTCTTGACTGTTCAACTGTTCTGTGCTTCCTGTTTTAGAAGGCAGCTGATGTTCATATGAATGGGGAGGTCTAAAAAGTCACAAAATAAATCAATGAACCCCATGGGGTTTTTACTGGCTCAGAAAATGTAATCTTTCATGCAAGTGAGCTAACATGAGATTGACCAATAGTAACTAAACTACAATGCAGGTAACCTAAATCTGTTGCCTTTTCAGCTCACGGAAAGATGAACAGTGCAGGAATAAGTTTGAAGAGAACAAAAAAAGAACTCAAAAAAAAAAAAAGCTGGAACTGTTTTTGCCTCCTGCTACTGCGATTATTCAAAGTATGCTTTTTTTGGACTGTTGCAATGGAAGTACTATCATCTCTTAATCAACAAAATGGTAATAGCAGTGGATAGTTAGTTATAATTATATATTACAAATTACCGAAATTGTGACTTCTAACATGGATTATGACTAATTTCTCATAATGCAATTTTTATATACACACTTCTTACAGAAAAGAAAAAAAACAGAAAAGCACTAAAATACTTTATAAATCTTGGAATATTTCAGTAACACCAAAAGTTGAAATGAAATACTTGTTTATTTACTTGTCTTCAGCTGTCTTCTCCTGTATGGTAACTATCCAGAAGACCACATAAGAAAATTAGCATTTCAGTGAAAGTGGTTTCCTCAAACACCCACAATGCCCTGAACAGAAGGGACTCTCCCACCCTCCTCATGTCCTGACTGACACCATTAGTCCCAGATGTGGCAGGAGTGTTGGTATTGTTTCACCTCTCTGTGTAAATTCCTGTATGTTCTTCTGCTATATACAGCCCATAGAATAATTTTCTATCAATCTCTTAATTACTGTTCATTTTATCATACCTAAAATAGAAACCAGAATAGCAAAATGATTCCTATGTACTTTTAACTCAATTAAATCTAACCAAAGCACAATTGTTTTCCACCTAGGAAAGCAGAGACTCAGAGTTCACTACACTCAAAGTCTCCAAATCCCAGAGGGACTGGAGGATTAAGTACCAGTACCAGATGTCAGCAGGGACTGTCACACCCCCACTTGCTTACGGAATCCCTGCATCAGAGGGCAATGCTGCACCTCTGTTTTCTGTATGGCATCATGTAAGTTATAATGAGGGTATGCAATATTCAGCTCTCTGAACAGACCAGTAATACTAAATTCTAATTCTGTCCAATCTAAATTTAGTAAGCAGAGAACTATAAATTAGACCTCTGCACTTACTGAGCAACTGCAAACCAACTGTAACTGCAGATGCAATGAAGTCAGTATGACTTTGCAGTATTTTAACCTTCCTTAGTAATTCCTGAGACTTGGGGCAGTCTGCTCAAGACAATAACGGCTGCTTCTTTTGTGATGGGTTTGTAATGAAAACATACACTGAAAAGTATTTCAGAGGTATAAAATTTTTTAAGTAGTGGATAAAGCACCAAAGAAAATCATTGAATTAGCATGCACCAACTGTCTCAGATCATCAAGATGAAATGTTTGCTGCGCTGTACACACAGGATAGTTTGCACAACAACATCCAAAGACATGGCTGTATAAGTGCCAAGCACTCTCAGCACAGTGTCAGGCAGGTTGCAGCATTCTGTCTTACAAAAAAAAAAAAAAATTCTAATAGAATATGGTTGTAACAGTTCTCAAGTTTGCAGCAATCCATCAGAAGCTTTTACAATCTGAAAGTATTAATGGGACCATGTAAGGGAGTGGCTCCCTAGAAACAATGTTAAGTATTTTCAGTTTGTGTTAATAGAGAAATGAAAAAAAATCCAAAACAAACAAACCAAACAGAAACACGTAATTTTCTATTACCATACAGCAACTGCTGAAAATATGTCATTAAAAGAATGTCATCCTGTGCGTTTATGCACTACTCACAGAAAATGGGTTGCAGAATTATGTAAGTCACTGGAATTTGTGCTTCCACTGCTGCAACAAAATCCCACTAGCAAGTACACAAAGAGGCTCTGCACCACATATATCTTGCTCTTCCTCTGCTACCTCTGCCTCAATCTTCCCCTAGAGTTTCACAGCTGATAATGCAGGAGTATTGCACCCCACATTCATCCTTTGCTTTCTGGAATACTGCCTGGTACAGTTGTTCCATTTACTCTCCACTACCCATCTAGTTTGCACTGAAAAGCTACACATATGACAACTAAACCAACACAGATATATATGCTGTGCTACAGCAGCTATTACTTATAATTCAATAGTTACGCTAATATATATCACAGGCCTCAATGGACAAAAAGATGTCTCTTAAGTATGACCAATTAAAGATTAAAAATCTGTGCAGCTAGTACATTCCAAAAATAAAACTGGTCAATAACTCCAAACATCTCTGAGATCATTTATCCTTGACTGGAAAGGCCTTTGTAGGAACCTTCTACCTCAAAACTGGCATCTACAAATTTACAGTTTCATTTTGAAGAAGTAGGGAGAAGACTTGGGGAATATTAACTGCATATAGATCCCTTGTATCTGCATGTTTTCTACAACATCTGTATCAAATTTCAGATGGGTATTTCCCTGACATAATATATTCCAGAGATTAGAGATGATAGCTCTAATTGACTGTTTATAAATACAGTCTGCCTGCTGCAGCACAGAGATGTAAAAACAGTGTACAACAGAGTTCTTCACAAGGCAGTGCTGAAGTGAAAAAGATTTTGTCAGTGTTTGGTAAATTATAGCTGGATATGGCTTTGCTGTGGCCTATTTAGGTCTTTTTAGAACTATTTTTGCCTGCTTTTTAAGTGTTGTGCTTTACACAAGCAAACCATTAACAGATTGTGTTTGTCAATGTGATCTACAAAAAACTTCTTTCTTCTCACACTCCACAATAAAATGCTGCCCTATTTAAAATGCTGTTTGTGGCACAAGGTGTTAAGTCGAGTTCTGCCTCCAGAGAATAGCACAGCAGGAGCTAACTACCAAACCCATATTTATAAAGAGGATAAGCCTGCTTTTCCAGACCATATTTTCACACAGAATTTTAAATAAAAATCCTGTTTCGTTATTTATAATTATAATTTCTAACTCATCATAATGAATCCAAAACGGAAGTCATAGAAAACTAAAGAGCTTTTATATTAATTAACAAAGTAATCCTATGTTGTTGTATTTTGCTTAAACAAGCTATTTCAGTGTGCTGTGGTTACCCTTAGGAGCCCGTGGCAGCCAAGTGCCAATACCACAATATTTGCCATGCACTCTAGTAATCCACATGCCAAAAACATCAAAGGCTAAGGATGTCACAGATCCCACAGCAATATTCCGTTTACCTGCTAATGGTGTCAGCTTCTTTAATCGCATCCATTAGACAAAGAGAACTTAAAAGTACAAAGAAATGGCATATCAAGAATGTAGAGAGTTATGGCAACTGTATATGCATGAGCATGGTAACGAGCTGCTGTAGGAAAAGGAATCTGAGGCAAGTTTTCAAGGGTCATAAACATTTTGGGAGAGAAAGCTTTCCAACATATACAGAAATTTGAATCCAGCACTATCAAGGATGGTAAACACTTGAGGAAAGGCAATTATGATCAAAGCCAGAAATACCCATAGGATCAACACTGTGTTGAGGCCTCCTTTAGTTTTAGCCTAGCAAAACTGAATGATGAAGTGCTGACAGGACAGACCATGTTCTTGAGATGCTACTTCTAACACAGTCATCTCCTTCCTATGTTGCGGAGGAAGCACCTGAAACATAAAGCAGCAGCAAATAGAAATAAAAGCTCCTAGACAGAATGCTTGTTGGTTCTTTTTTTTTTTTTGGTCCTTCTAAGATGAGGTAATGATGCCTTCAGCTGGAAGGGAGACAATAATCCAATAAAAGGATTATCCAGCAACTTTAACGTAAGATTAAGAGTGCAATATTCACAACTGCAGCACGATATAGGACAGAAGACAGTAAGAGAAGGATGCATTATAAGCTATTTATACATTTTCTTTGAAAATTGATTCAGACAAATACAATGATTAACCCAGCCTATCCTCTAAATGGGGAAGTTGCATAAGAAAGCACAAGTGACAGAAACAGCAATTAAAATATTCCCGGTTTTCATTTTACTGTGTATATATAGCAAATATTCAGCTATCTCCCTTGACTTTAAAATGTTAAGCAAAAGCAAGCACCTAGTATATATGCAGAAGTCTAATATTGTTTCTTTTTCTAAAATGTTTGCATGTTTTCTCAAGTCCTTTAGGAAACTACGTAAGTTTACCCATCACAAATATCTTACTTTCTCCTCTTCCATCTCCTGTTGCTCTGAGGGCTTCACCAAACTGGAGCTGGTACTTCAGTAAGTCTCTCTTTAAAGAAAAAAATCACTGATTTTTGAATGGCTTGTGACTGCTGTCAAGACCAATAACAGGGAATGCAGAATGTAACTCTACCTTGCACAAAAAGGACAATGGCACTAATGTTGATGAGCTGTTCTGTAAATTCTCACAACAGGATAAAGGACAAGTAATAAGGCCTTTTTCTGTGACTTCTACATCAAAGAAAGCATAAGGACTTCACTTTTGTATGGTCTATGCATCTGGTCAAAAGGGCTGTCACTCAATTTCTGCTGCCTTCTTCTTCCCCTACCACCACCTTCATATATTTGTGTGGCAAACATCACCTCACTATCCCAAGGGAAGTAAACAGAAAATTAACAGTTCAAAGAATTTCGCACTAAAAAGAAGCCTATCATATACTGTACTTCATTAAGTGAACTACTGTTGGTTATACAAGAAGAACTATTTCAAGAACAGTTAACTAAATCATTCATTCTATTACCATATTGACAGTAGCTTTCATTAACTGGAGATAGATTTTTCAAGGATTTTCTTTATTACTTCATTCACTAGACAAATAAAAGCATACTAAATGGAGATGCTACAGAATTTCCTATCCAGGTCTCCAACATTTCCTTTTTTTATTCTGTTGTGACTGTCATTCTCATTTTAAATCTTGGGTTTCTTTATAGATTGATTCTTTGCTCTTTGTCTAATCAGAAATGACTTATCACTTAAATTATGATGAAAAATTCCAATAATGGTACATTCAATCAAATGGAATAGAGACAAAGACTTGAAGTACCACTTTCTTGAAGAATCTTCCAAATACAGATATATTATCTGTTCCAGAGAGGCATAAGTTACTACTGTTGCCCTTAAAACCTTTAATCATGATTTTACTGCATAAAATATAAAGGAATGAAAACCAACCTGCTGATATTGAATGTTCTAGATTATCAGCTAAAATACTCCTGCTTTTTGTTACAAAACATTGGGATGAGACTTTTATTTAGAAATCAAAAGGAAAATGTCACCTCCACTAATGTCATGTGAAAGTCTGCCACAAAAAGAAGCTCCAATATAGGATCAGTTACCTGGATGCCTCTCTCTCTACAATTTTGAAGCTGAAAATAATGTAAGACTAAAAGAACTGTAATAAAAGCTCCAATTCCTTATGCTTTCCTGAACCCAATACATGATGATAAAGAGTATTCACAAATTTGAAAACAAATCTATTATTCTTTACTATGAAGAAGCTATAGATAGAATCTTCCAGGTAGTCCAAAACTGTCAGTTCAACTCTCCTTGATCTAACTGCTGTGTACATTGTACAGCACCATCTCTATTTAGCCATCATATGGACCTGCTTGAACATCCTGACAAGAGAAGTGGTAAGTGAAATGCCTGTCACTGACCATCAGGGAGACTGGCCTCCTTTTCTTCCAAGTGCTTGCAAACAATAAAGTGTAATGGCCACTTCAAGTAGAATAGGTTTAGTGAAATGGGGGAGCTCAAAGCAGCATATTAGGAAGTGAAGAACAGAGGACCTTGTCATCAGGACAATACTGATCATCTTCACACAGTTCACAGCAATTGAGTAATTAACTCACAGTTCCCCCAAAATAAAAAGCCACCACCAAAACCAAAACCAAACCACACCCCAAGATATTAACTACTACTCCAAGAGAAACAAAAATCACATGCAATTACATTTCTCCCTGTGGATTACTAAGCATGGGAACATATTAAGATGTAAAACCAAAGTGACATTCTACAACTAAAAACTAGGACAGAAACAACACCTACATATTGCAGTATTGTCCCTATAGGCCTGTATCTATTTAATGGTATATTAATAGTGTAAGAAGGTTGAACTAGCTCTCTTTGAGCTGTTTTTTCAATGTAATAAAGGTATTGGTTTGTGGATCTGCAAATAACCAAACAGCCCTTATCTAGCATTTGGAAAAAATGATACAATATCATGCCAGAAAAAAAAAAAAATAAGCCCTTATGATATTTTTTTTTATGCTTGGAAAGAAAACAGAAATAAGAGGCAGAAATTACAGGAATGTGGGATGTTTTATAAAAGTTCCTATCTTTCTTTGGTTTAGCATGCTTCCATATCAGCATAAACCCAGGATTCACAATTTCATTTATTAAAGGAATCTTAGTAATTTCCTATATGGCAAAGCTGGCACACCCATGTCAAATACAAGAGCAGTACAGTACTGGGAACAGTCAGAGCCCACTGAGTCACATATTAAAAGCAAACTGAGAGCAACCAAATTTCACTCTTCACTAACACCTGTTAGTGGTCTACCATATTAAAAAAGGTACTGGTGTGACCCATGCAATCAGTAAAATCTTTCCCATCACAAAAGCCACTGTGATTACTGCCACTCTGCTTTGCCTGAAAGCCCCTGGAAAGAAGCCAGAACTTAGGAACACCACACTTCCATTATCCTCCCTCCTGAAGACAGTTAAGATAGAAGAGCATTTATGACTCACTGCCTGTGCTCCACACTGCAGATACCAGGGATATTCTGCAGTGTCCTAAACTCTACAGGCACACAGAAAAATTAAAGAGTTTTAGCCACAGTGACACTAACTACTCTTATTTGAATATCTATCCTGAAATGCATTAGGCTTTTACTATTTGCCCATTTGGGGGGCTGAAAGGCCACAAAAGCTGATTATTACAGAAACACTCTAGCTCTAATATACAGATTTTAATTCTGTAATATGAAAAACTGCATCCTAATTGAGATGATTTAAAATATGCTTTAAAACTGAAGTGTTGACAAAACTTCAGAAAAAGGGAAAAACACCACCACACACATATTGGGACACACTGTCTTTCTGAACTACAAATGAAGGTTGCAATATGCAAGAAGCTACAGGAAGGAGGCTGCTCTCCAGGAATAAACTAGCACCATCAGAAATGCCAGCACTTCCTGACCACCTACAAGCATCACCAGACAATTACTATATAAATACTATTTCTACACATGACAACTGTCATCACAGAAGTTTAGATTAATTATCTAAGTAGCATATTTCACATATCAGACAAAGCAGAGAGGAATCCTAGATGCCTTCTTCAAGAAATACAACTCTAATATATCTTGGTGTACAAGCACACCTTGGAAAACTGCAACTAAAAAAAAAAAAGAGTATGTATTAGTACAGCCAGTTGAAGGATATTACACATGTATGTATTTGTTACCAGTGAGGCTCATTCAAATCAACACTGTCATTTAATGGGTCTCATTTCTTACTCCAAAAGATACATGGAAAAACCAGAAATCCTCACCATGATCTATCACACAAAAAACCAGACTGGTTCCTAAGGAACATGTCACATATAAAGCAAACCCACCAAGGAGAAAATAGCGTTGTGAAGTACTTATTCATTGGAAGAATCTGACACACTTATGAAGATTGAAGCTGCTGCAAAACTGCTACAAAGCTGCAGAGGCTGCTAGCATTGCCTTTGTTGAACCAGAAAAGCCACTATTAGAGCCAGGACACATAGGGCACATAATGAACAAATACATCATCTTTACATCTGCAATGCTACAAACCAAGTCTTTGAAGCCACATGGGAGGTAAGGGTGCAGCAGCTCCAGGCTAAGGCAAAATACAAATCACTTAAAGAGCACCTTCACACTTGCCACACAAAAATCATTTTAAAAAAAAAAATCTCAGAATTATAAGCCAATTGCTGTATTGTTACTTCTTCAGGAAAGCATTTTAGTCATAATTATTCAAGGACCAGAATGGACAACTGAATATTCTAAATTTCATAAGAAACAGTTTTATCTTAGTACAGATAATCACATTACTGTTTCTCAAAAGCTCTTCACATGCTCATATTCACTGATCAACTGTGTAGCATTATTCAGTCACTGTCATTCAGAATTCAGAAAGAAAGGAAAGCAGAATGGCATCTGATATATGAGTGTGAACTCCTTGCTGGGGCACATGCCTCCAGGTACCTCAAGACAATGGTGACAGGCTTGCTTTCTTGGTAGCATAATTCATGCTTTTATCTCTGGGATTTTGATACAGTAGGATTTATGGTGTTCGGCATATTTCTGACTTCTGGCCACAGCAGGTATTTTCACAGATGTTCCAGAATTATTGCCCACTGCAGAATTGCAGGTGATATTATTCAATCACTTGGGTAGTTTTGTTGTCCACAAAATTGAGTCTCACTACCCCAATAACGACACGCTCGAGAGAGACAGATTTGGCAAGCCTGGGTGCTCAGTGGTATTCCACAAATCAAGCACACCAATTATCGAAACATTTTGTAATTTATACATTTTAGCAAACAAATGGATTAGTATTTATTGACTACAAGTCCCATAGGTCTCTTATTAATCAGTATTCTATCTTCAATTGGGTAACGCGTCTCTCGCTTCCTATGCTGAACAGTCCACATGCTGACTCTTTTACTTCTTTTGAGTCGGTGGTTTTTTGGGTCGGTGATCCGTGAGTCAGCGGTCCTGACCTCCCCCTGCTGGAAACACCTCCTACCCAGCCAGAGCTGATTCAGCACAGTTGCTGAGTTTACTTTATTAGTTTCTTCCTTGTCTTGAAAGTTCTGCCAAACGTCCTCGTGGCTTGTAAATTCTGCATTCTTTGCGTCCACTACCCTTCCTCCCAAGCCTTGGTAACCCTCTGAGATCACTGAAGCATGTCAAGTCCTAAACCTTAACAAGGCAATTCTACCAACAAGTACTTTGTCTTTCTAACACCTAGACATCACTTAGAGCTTGTTGGCTGCTCTCTGTTTCACGCATCAAATCTCCCTTCTTGCTACTTAGGCTTGAAAGTATACAAAGGTAAAACATCAAAGAACATCCTTTCTTAAGAAAATTTTACATATTCCACATTTGCAACAGTTTATTCTGTTTCTGTCCTGTTATGGTTCTAAATGGAATTGGTATAAGCAAAGAGAAGAATTATTGCAGATGATACAGTGCAGATCAATTAGATTGTTGAAGGAATTGTAAGTGGAGGTTTTTCTGTTGTCTCATGTAGCAGGCCGAGCAAGACATCCATCACCTCTTCCTAGTCTTAAAAATTCCCTAATGCACACAAAAGTGCAGTTCTGTTCTGAGAGTTGCCTGAAAATATTTTATGTTACTTGACTAATTTCAAATATAAAACCTCATTATGTAGTGATTAAAAATAAGTTTTAAGTGTCAGTCCTAGAAGTGTACCTTGAACTGCACTGCACACAAAAGCTCTGTAGCCAGAGCTGAGCTAGCACCTTTCAGTTATGGCATGCATCCTAATTTGTTCTGTATCTGTACTACATCTGCCACAGTAATGAACTTTTCAGAAACAACAGGAATTTATCAGTGAAGTCAAGAGAGATGATTCATTACCAGTGACCATATACCACCAAAGAGCTGAGTAAGATGGGAGAGGCTGACTGTAATCTGACTTCAACATCACAGTGACTCACCCATCCACTTGACTTGCATAGGAACACACACAAATAAACAAATAAAGCAGCCCATAGAGTCCCTTCCCAATCACATTAATATCAGACATATAGAAAATGTATCCAGAATTCTATTTTAGTCTAATAAAAATAATAACACGTAGACATCTCCTGGGAAATATGGGATCAGAAGAACAGAAAGTAAGATTTCACAGGCTGCATGTAGAAGAGATAATGGAAGAGGGGGAAAAAAAAAAAAGAGTTCTACCATTACAGAATAGTCACTTTATTTTTCAAAAGGAGATTATCATGAATGTATTGTTTAAATACCAGAAAATCTAGGTACAGGACTTAGAATTTACTGAACAACTCATAAAGTAGACAGCTTTGCAAAGTACAAAGTAACCAATTTTTGTATTAAAGAGTAAATAAACCCTTTTCTTATTAATGTATATATTTATATTTTTTGTCAAGAGACAAAAATTATGAATTTTTATGTGCACATGCCATAAAAGAGATTTTGATTCCAAGGTAGAAAGAAAAAAAAAAAAAAAACAAAACAGTTGAGTAAAATTTACTCTATTCCCTAAATATTAGGGAAAATACCCTATGTCTCTCTGCTTATTATTTATAACATTTATACAAAGATATGAAGAATTTTATCTGCCACTACACTTTAAAAATGTACTGTTCTTCATCCAAGTAAATAAATAAAAATCTCTATTTATATAAACAGAGATGCTTTATCCTGAGGACAGTGTACCCAAACATTTTCATTTTATTTAATCTTCTCTTAGACATAAGAGTAATTCTTTTTTAAGCTTGATGGATCCTAAAATTAACCTCCTAAATCTGCATTTAGCCTTGATTTAGACTTAAAATTTAAATAAACAACAATTCTCATTGGCAGACTCAAAGGTCTTACAAGAAACCTGCTCTAATTCCTACAGCAGGATGTCTATTTTATATGTCTAGTCACTGCAATTGCTTCAAGCTTTATAAACAAGCTTTACAAGGCAAAAAAAAAAGGCACTTTACAAGTGCAGATTCTCTAATAGAAAAAGACAGGTCCTTTTAAGAGGGATGTTCTGAAAACTTAATTTCAAGACTCAGGACAGGGAAACCTGTATTGGTACTTTTCTGGAGTGGGTTTATCATTTTCTGTTACTTTGGTATCTGATGTTTGTATAAGAAGCTGATGGGGCAATCAGAACTTCACTTTTCCTTCAGAACATCAAGTGATAACATGAAGAGATGTTGGTGAGACTACAGTATAGAAAGGATGTGAACAGAAGTGGACACCGTGAAAGTAGAAGACAAATTCATGTCAACTATTAAGCTATTTAGAGAAGGAAGATGAGCTTTGCTGTAGCTGGCATTAGAGCTCTGTAACATACAAGCCAATGCACTCTGATTTCTTAACCCAATTCCACATGCACAAGTCCTTTGTCACTGTGACTGCTTGCAGTAGCAGCTACATTAAAAGCAGCTGATAGAGCTGAGTACTACAGTGACCAGCAAAAATGAGATTTTAATATACTAGAACACATCTCAATGTAACAGATTTTGTTGATCCCATCAAACCATGCTACTGGAGAGGAAAAAATAAAAGCCTTAAAGATTACATCATCCATAATGAAATTACACAGCAGCCAAGCTGTTAAAGGAGAACACAAACACTTCTGGACAAGGAATATATTTCTGTAAAAATTGAAGAAGCTAGCACCTAAGTGGCAGAATAAACTGACTCTGAAGGAGACCTCAGGTAGTTAAAATTCAAACACATACAGTCCATTCAGGAAAAACACTGAAGGAAAATGTTTCATAGAATTATAGAATGGTTTGAGTTGGAAGGGATCTTAAAAATCATCTCATTTCAATATTCCTTATTTCCTATTTAGTTTGTTCTGTTATTCTCTTCTCACAGCTCAGCTTTTATTTTGAAAGACTTTCATTTAATTCTTTATTGGCTGAAAAAAATAGTCAAGTTCTAAACCTCTGAATTGATCTGAATTTATTATAAAGCTCAAATGCTCTGAACAGATGGAACAAATACTTCATACAGTACATCAGCCATCCAAAAATTCACAGGCTATGTGTGTATAAAACAAGGAAAATTAGGTGGGTTAACAGCAGGAAAGTAGCTACAGCATCTCTGTGTGATGTAGAGACGTGACTGTGAGCCCTTTGTCTGGATGGGTGCCAAGGCCTCCCCACAGTTATCCTAGCTGTAAATAGGTAGCTCTTCATTCAAGCTGAGAAGAAAAAAGGCAGACAGATGTGATAACAGCCATATTGCTCCCCTGTGAGCTGTTGGCTGCAAAATACAAGTGGGCCTTAACCACACAAGATCAATAAGCAACCTGCATCCAGAAGAGATCTTTGTAGGTTTTGTTTTAGGGAAACATACCAAAGTATCAAAACATCAATAAGTCTGTTGGTTTCTTTGTAATTAACAAAAACCAAACAAACAACAACAAAAAAGAACAACAATACAAATTTTTCAGCAAAGACAAATCTCATTAGTCAACAGTTTTAATGTAAGAGCTATTACAAGCTTAAAAAAAAGATATTTCCCATTTTCACCTGTTTATACTGCTCCTCCAGCATTGCCCATGTTTTCTGCCTCATTCCTTTTCTAAATGGTTTTACTCTGTTTAAGTGATTCTTCCACACTGACAACCTTTCCTGCCAGATTTTTTTCATTGCTTTGCTCCTATATCCAAAATGCAGAGCATCCCTATCTCTCTTCCCCACAGGATTTCTTTCTTTGTTCATGTTGCCTTTTTTTTCCTCCAGTCCTCTGTTTACTCTGTGTCTTTGCTTATTTTCCACCACTTCAGCAGAAAGGAGTCCAAGCAAAGATAAAAAACAAATGGGAAGCAAAAACATTCCTTCTCTAGTCCACTATTTTGTGCATGGAAGCATGCCATTTCTGGGGAAACAGTCCAACTGGCACCACAGCAATCCCTGTGGCACTGGACAAGGATGTTATGTTGCTCAGGCAACCATTCCTAATTGTCTTTTGGGATGCTGAGCAAACAAGATAGAACTTTTTTGCTGGTCTGGCTGAAGGTCACAGTAGCATGGTGGCAGTGAACACAGGTTGCTGCCACAGCAAGTGAGGCAGTGAACAATACCACATCAGGCATCCCTATATGCAATAACAAGTCAATCGCATATAAACCCCCATCTATTGTGCAGCCACAGCCATGTAAGATAATGTGTACAACAGTTGTCATACAAGACTACAACAACTACTATGCCAGAGACAATGTTATTCTAGACTCGTGCTGCAAGCAAATCAATGTTTCTCCTGGCTTGAAAAATTAAACATAAAAAAATGCTATTTATATATAACACTATCCTACAAGAAACAGATTGTCAACAACAGTTTGGCAGGGCACCATTAACATCTTTTAGAAATCAGGAAGAAAAATCTTCAGAAAGTAAATGTCTGCTGAAACAAATGAAGACAGAAGCTTTAAGAGCAAGAGCTACTGCCTCAAAGTTCCTCCAGAGGGTTCATCTCAGTATATGAATATTTTGCATCTTAAAAGAAACACACCATATGCTGGGATGACTTTTCCTAACTAGAAAAGTCTGCCTTATATTTTTGGAACAAGCAAGTTTTTCCTTGGGCATGTTTATTGACATGTTTCATAAACCTCAAATCCTTAACCGAAAAAAGAACCTATTTTGACTGCATGAAAAGCAGATTCCTTTTTAGTTCAGAGACCAAAAGGAAGAAGAAAGGGGAAATTTCAAGTAAAAAAAATTTAAACATCAAGACACACCAGAATGAACATTTCACTGAAATTGTATTCAGATAAAACTTAAGTTTTTTCAAAATTTTCTCCATTTTTCCTCTTATGAAAAATATTTGTTAAACTTAATCCAAATTCAGTAACAAAGGCATAAAACGGAAACATTTTTCAGAGTATAAAAAACCAATAAATTGCACTTCCTAATCCAAGAGAGTCAAAAATCCTCTTCTGTGGATCCCTGTACTGTCTCTCTATTTTCTGTGGGGGCCATAGGAGGTACAGATCCACCTGAACCTCTCTGGTTTTTCTTGGCCCTGGAGCCATGCAGAAACTTCCAGCCTGTCCTTTAGGACTCTAGCAGAAGGATGGAAAATCACCCAAATTTTTCTTTTAATTGTGTTTACTCTGTTTTCACCGTGGTGTCTGGCCTGTAACACTGAGGTTTCTCCAGCCCACATTACTGGATGGATGCACTGTCTCTCTTCCCTGAGTTTCTTCAAACCTGCACACACTGTAGCATGCTATAATAAGCACACACACCTGCCAAATTTAAGGTCTGGGAAGAGACTGGACCAACTGGGTGGGGGAAACGGGTATCTTGAGCTCCCTGTGACACTTCCCGGTCCAACAGCAGAGGGAAAGGTTTGGTAAGGGCGGTATGTTGTGCTCCCTGCTCTGAGTTACTGCCATGGGCAGGACACTAGGCTCAGCAGACCTAAGGCACCACATCCAGCCTGGGCTCATCTTTCATGTCTAGCGGAGAAAAAAAGGGGGGGAAAATATTTTCAAAGTCATTATCTATATTTTTCAAAGGATGCTGTCTTAAACATTTTTTCCCCCACAGATCATCCTGGTTCCCAAGGCCTGGGAATAGCTCCTACTATACAGAATAAGAGACATAACTGTAGAAATCTTGTACTTATTTATCCACACCTGGACAGAAAGCTCTCATATAGTGTTTTTCTAGCTGGACTTGCATGTACTTGCAACCATGTTTGGCAAAATAACTTTCTTAGCTTCCATTATTTCCACAGTGGGTGGCTCCTTCCATGTGTGTGTCACATTTTCAGGCATATTCCCCTATCCAAGGAAAGCACTCCAGTTCTCTAACATAAGAAAGCAAATTTTACCACTGAAAACATTTGAACAAGAAGACCATGGGAAAGGCCCACATCACCGATAACTATCAAGATGTTCTGCATCCCAAAACACTGCCACTAGCACTTAACACACCAACAAGGTCAACAGTGTCCTACCATTATCATTCAGGGGCTTTCAACTTTCACAAAACATACTCAGAGGCATTTTCAATTTCATAATGACACTTTAACATACACAGTATAAATAGATATGACAAAACATCGTTATTTAAGCCTGGAGGAAGAGACAAGGGGAGTCATATTTCTCTATTATAAATTATTATATACTGTGAAACATTAATGAAACAAGTGTGACATTAGTGGACTGTATTCAGAAGATAAATAACATGAAAATTAAAGACTTGTCCTTACAACTACTACTATTGGAATTGTGTTAATTTTCTGAAAAGCTGTGTGAGCAAATGATGGGTTACAACTTGCACTAATTCAGTGTTACAAAGAAAAAAGGTAACTCTTGTGGGTCTATTTGCATTCTGTTTTCAATTATAAGCTAATGTTTCGAAGACACTTTTCCTTGTACAATATTTAGTGCAGGCCTTGAAGTTTACTGCTGTCACAGGTTAGCAAGCATAGTCCCGGAAGGGATGTCCTTGCTAAGGGGTGCTTACAGTTTCCTCTGGGAACTGATAGAACCCATCAGCGGCCAGTTTGAATATGGACAATTCTCTAAGCCACTTAAAGTTGTGAACACCTCTGTGATCCACATTTAAGAATAGGCAAACTCCCCCTCCAAGCTCTCTCTCGTTTCCGGTGCTGGCACAGGTGGCTGCAGGCCCCGTGTGGGGGCCAGCGGGACCAGCCCAGGCCCTGCTTGGGCCAGGCCGGGCCAGGCCACGGCCATCCTGGAGCCATGGACCTGTTCCAGCCATGGAACCCCCCCCACTGCCTTGCCGTGGGCAGCCGGAGCGGCTCGGCTCTCCCCCCTCTCCACCGCGATAAGAAAAATTCAACATTCCAGCTGCAAAGCTGCAAGGCCGAGGTGAGATTAACCCTTTTACTGCTGTGAAGAGCTGAAACCTGAGGGAAGAGAGAGAGGAGATGCTTAAAGCTGAAATTCTGTTGTGAAGCTATGATATATCAGAGTATCCTGTTGTAATTTCATGAAGATATGGGGGGTGGAGTGTTCAACTCGTAAGCAAAAGCACCTGCGCTGAGATAGGCAGATGCTGACACAGCTGTAATTCCATGAGAAGTTTGGACAGGGAGAGATGGACCAGATGAGGACTTTTGCTCCAAACGGGAAAGAAGAAAACCTCAGTCCCTAGAGATGAACCAGATGAGGACTTTTGCTCCAAACGGGAAAGGAGAAAACCTCAGTCCCTAGAGATATTCCCAGAGATAGTCCTAACGATGAAGATGATGAAGACCCTTTGCTCCCAGGGAAGGAGAAGGGCCTCTGTTTTTGTTTCTGAACGGCTCAACCTTAAAATTGTACCCCAAAAAACTTCAAGAGTGGACCCTGGAAAGCAGTTGTGGGAAAAGCTGCAAGTCGGGGGAAGGGACTCACACGCAGGCAGAGAGACTCCTCTTCCTAAATGGACTGAACGATATTTGGAAGTGGGCGGCTGGCTCATTGTGATAATGTTTTCATAGCATGAGCAAGAAGAGACTTCTCTTTCTAAATGGACTGAACAAGGTTATTATGGAAGTGGTAAACAGACTGAACATCTCAAGGGTTGTCTTTTTACATTGTCAGTGGGAGAAGGGAGGAAGGTGGGGGGAGGAGGAGAGTTTTGAAGGTGGTATAATTTTTTTTTTCTTCCCTCTTTTAGATTTGTTAATAAACTTCTTTATATTCTTTCAAGTTTGGTGCCTGCTTTGCATTTCTCCTAATTCTTATCTCACAGCAGACAAACAATAATGAGTATTTTGGACCAAACCACTACACTAAATTGGTGTTTCTGCCCGGTTACAAACCAAACCCGCGACAACTGCACACACAGCTCCTCATCTATCTCAGGAGGGCTCAAGGAGGACACTGCTTGAGCCCCTCAAGTTGCAGGGCAGAGATATTACAGACTCACAGGCTCTGGCTGCATTTGTGCATTCACGGTGATGGCCAATAAAACAAGTATATTCTTAAGGACTTGGTACTACATGTAAAAGTAGGAATACAGGAGGATGCCCAACATAAATAAATGCATATTGTAAATGATCAAATTATTTTAAAAGCCTTTTTGTTCTCATATCAAACTGACATTTCATAGAATACACTAGCACCAAAATGAACAGCATTCTCTAGACACTCTGTACAGACAGAGTCGAGAGAAAAAGCATTTGTGGTCTCTTTTACTTAGACTAAAGGGTGACCTAAATTAATACTGAGTTAAAGATAACAAAAAGACCTCCAGCAGTAAGCAGCTGAACATAAATGTGATTGTTTTGATTACTGTCATCACGATTTCTCAGAAGGAAGCAGCTCAGCCTTCAGCTGCAATTCTATTAGGACTGATTCTCATCCTAAGAGGGGACATTTATTACTGCTGGGTGTATTTTCATGCTCAAGATGGGATACTAAAAATTTTCTTTCATGACGACATCTGACTTCATTTGTGTAACATAATTCCCTCAGTTGCCAAGATTCCATCCACACCTCCAACTTTACTGTTAACAACCGCCGTAAGATTTTATCTGCGGAATTGGCTGAGCCCAGAAGATGTGCTGGCTGTCACAAACTCCAGTCAAACAGAGTTCATTAAGTATTCCTCCTCCCTCTGCTCACTGACTTTGACAAATCAGGGAGCACTGTTCCCATTCAGAGTTTCTTATTCCCATGTAAGATGGGAATTTCAAATTTGGATTTTCCAGAACAAGCTCAATAAAATATGAGCAGGTTTCTATTAATAAACTTGCATGAATCAAACTGGTGACCAAACTGCAAGCATCCTCCTCTCTCTTTTCAGGAATCACACATTTATGAAACAGAGGATTTAAGCACCACCACCAAAGCAGAAAAAGGAGTAGAAGGGTTCACTTCATATTTTGCTGGCAATGAATACCTAAATGCAGAATCACAGAATGGTTTGGGTAGAAAGGGACCTTAAAGACCACCTAGTTCCAACCCTCTGCCATGAGCAGGGGCACCTTCCACTAGACCTGACTAAGCTGCTAAGAGCCCCATCCAACCTGGCCTTGAACACTGCCAGGGATAGGGCAGCCACAGCTTCTCTGGACAACGTGTTCCAGTGCCTCACCACCCTCATAGTGGAGGATTTCTTCCTTATACCTGACCTTAACCCACCCTCTATCAGTTTAAAACCATTACTCCTTGTCCTGTCAACACACCCTTGTAAAAAGACTCCCTTTAGGTAATGACAGGTGCTATAAAGTCTCCCTGGAGCCTTATCTTCTCCAGGCTGAAAAACTCCAGCTCTCTCAGCCTGTCTTCATAGGAGATGTGCTCCAGCCCTCACAATTTGTGTCAGAAGTTGCAATTCGAGTCCTCAGGTTTTTCTGAACTTCTAATGCCATACAACCCAAGGTCAGAATTTCAGCATCTCCTTTTTTAAGCGTCCTTTTGCCTACTATTTCTTAGTTACTGAAAAATCTCCTAACATTATCTGGCAGTAACATCAAGGCATAAGAATAGTCCTGAAAACTATACCTCATGCAAGATTAATGCCAGAAGTATGAACAATAAAATGCTACTATATTAAAAACCATAAAAGATACCATAAAGATAGAAATTGAGATGAAATTTCTCCCTCTGCTCCTTGTTACCATTCACAAATTATAAACTCAGGTAAGGGCAACTCACTATTTGTAAATTCATTAAAATAAAAAACATTGATTCTGAGTCATCTACCATTTAGACAGCAAAAATATATTGTGATATATTTATACATAAATGTTATCCCCCAAAAAATTTTAGCACCAGTCATAATACTGTCATTATCACAAATAAATATACCTTGAGAAAGTTTCTAACTCAGAAAACTGAATTAGAGCACCCAAGTTCTACTCAAAAGTGAGACTTAGTGGTTTTCCATTGAAACTTTTCATTAATATGTATATTGCCACAGAATGAACAAGGAAACGGAACTTAGCCACTTTTTTTTTTAAGGCACTTTAGGACAATTTCACACCCCAACATTGTAAAGTATTTTGTTACCCTTGACATTTATTTTATCTCAATACTGACTTCAATTTCTGTTGCAATTTCTTTTTCTTCCTTGAGAGGAGAAATCACTCCAGCTGTAAGGACAACAGTGATTTTCTTAAGTAACTCAGTTAACTTTTTCAGCCTTCTTCAGTCCTTCACAATAGCTGGTAAGTCAGCATTTAGGCAACTATGTGTCACTAACCTCAGCCAAGATGCCCAAAGCCATTTACACAGAAGAGAAACTCCCCTGCCACATGCAATACCTGTTCCAAAATTAATCAACACCAGGAAATACCAGGAAAATAATTCTTGAAAGACTACCAAGCAAATACACTAAGGAAGTAAAAAGGACTTGTAAGGTTAATTGCATTACTGCTACATAGCAGTAGCAATGACACCTGACAAATATGTTGTGGGACAGTTTCCCAACTATAAAAATTCTAAAAGGCAGCTTTAAAAGGAGCAGGGAAAAGCACTGTGGAAAAAAAAAAAAAAAAAACTCAGTTGGAAAATGCAGTGTTCTGGAAAGAAAATTACAAATTCATCCTCATTTTGTCTGATTTTTAACAAGCATCCTGAAACAGGAAAATTGCATCTATTTTACAAAGCAGGGCTTTGTAAATGTGGAAAACTTAGGAGGGTTACTTTCCTTTTTTTTTTTAAGTCTCTACAGCTGTCCAGGGCAGCTGTCTCCACTTCCCCACCACTCCAGTAGACCCTCAGAAGACAAAAGGCTATGTAGAGTAGAAGTCTATAGTAGAAGCTTGAAATCTACAGTCCATTCCTTTCAAATATTTATGTTTTAGCCTTTGAAATTATTTGTAAAATGTCTATTCTTTCTTATAATATTTTCATCTATAAAAATTAAATGGGAGACCAAACCCACCAAAGTACCAGTACTTAAACACTGATAAATGCCAGTGACTACAAAGATAATATGAGCCATCACATTTCCGAGTAAGCAAAAATGTAAGCCATGATAGGGGTCATTTTCAGTTTCCTACAAAGTTTAATTTCCTCAAATAAAACATTCACCCTCTTAAACTGAACAAAGGTTTTAAAAACACACCACAGTTGCATCATTATTTGATTATTTAATTCATAAGTACAAGCAGTGGTTGGCAACAAGAATGACAAGCACTAAGTACACACCATACAAAATATAAAGACAAATTAAAATCAGCTGTCTGGGAAGCACACACAAGTCTGAGAATACTGGAAGCTTCACACTTCCTCATTTATCTTTTAATGGAAAAAATTGACATTAGCTGAAAAAGTATTGATTTTCTGTGCTGTAACCTGTGGGCAACTAAAGATTTGAAATTCATTTTTGCAGCATACCGAGATTGCTTAAAAAGAAAAATTTCAAAGAGGTCTGCTTGAATTACTTTCCAGGTCCCAGAACACATACAGACATTTATTTCTGTTCAGACTTGTCCTTCTAAATGAGAAACTTGCCTTTGGAAGTTGCACCATTACGTTTAAATCTGCTTCAGCATGGTTGAGATGTATAACCCACCCTGACAGAAACACCAACCTAAAGTGCAAAAATATTTCACTCGCTGCCATTAAGCAATGGCACCTCACACTGCTTCTAGGCATAAGAACTGGTAGAAAAATAACATATTTTCCTTGGTATGCTTACACTGTGACTATCCAGGCCTTCTGTTCTCCAATGTTTTTTCCTTTTATACCCCACAGCCCCTGGAAGTACCCACCAAGGACCTCCTGAGATCCTAAGGACCTCAGGAGAAGCACACAGGAGTGGCAGCTGGTGGGAACAAGGCATGGAGCATCATCAGCCTGGCCAAGCGGACATGGCTGTGTCCCCAGGAGGAGCAGTGAGCCTGGGCACATGACTGGAGCTCCAAGAGGAGTGAATTAATGGGTGGGGAGTGACCTGTGGAGGAGAGACAGAATGATAAAGAGGGCAAGAGCTGCGGAAGATGTCTCAGCACTGGAAAGCCAAAAATGATGAACACACCCCTGGTGCATTTGGCTTTAGAAAATTGGTTTCAAAATAAGTTTGTACTCATTACATTGCTTTATAAGAAACTAAATTTCACCTCCAAACAGATTTAGCCAATGTTGGTGGTTTTCTCAGTGTTATATCACACAGCTATGACACATTTTTCATGGCAAACTATCCAAGAACCAGCCAAGAAAGCAGAACTATGTAACTGTGTTCCTCAAGATATCTGCAGCCTAAAGAGCAGTTTGTTTCCACTAGTTTTCAGCATGGGAATGCTGCCATAGATGTTGAAGTATAAAATCTCTGAAGCTGCCATACCCTTCACAAGCATGTTCTGTGTTTCTCAGCACTGAGCACAGTGCCCACAGCCAGACAAAGCAGAACAGAAAACAAAAACACAGAGCTTACCTTTGAACCTATGCAGTGGCATCAAAAAATAAAAATTCTTTGTTATGAGATACTGCCCTTCTTCCAGAGAGAGCTATGAGCCTAATGTACATCAATCACTGCCTAAATAGTTCTGGTTTACTATATGTAAAACCCCTTCAACTGATGTAAACTAGCATACTTCTGTTCCCCTCAAGGGAAATTCACCATGTTTATCAAGTTATTTTTAGTATCTACCTGTTTTTCACACAGCATTATTATTCCTTACTGCATCTTTGAAATTATTTTTACTGACTTGCTACAAAAACACGTTAAAAAGAATGAAGAAAATGTAGAAGATTCTAAAGTCAATGTATTTATACTTTACAGAAGAATTCTGTGTAACTTTAAAATAATTCAAATAGTCACTAGTATATAGAATAACAAAGAGATACAGCACAGGTTTATGACTGGTATTTGATAGCTTTATGCAAAATGATTGAGCTAATGTGCTCACAAAGTTAAGAAAGCATAGAAATCTGAAAACACTGAATAAATCTTTAAAAATGCTGAAGAACATTGAGGGGGAAATCCAGTAATGAATATATCAGAAGGTAATTACACCAGAAATACCATAAAGTGGCAGGGAATAATAGTATCTCCAGCACCACAAGCTGGCAGACAAGGGCCAGCTGGGCAGGGCAGGCAGCAGGAATCAGAGCTGGAGCTGGAGGCAACAATCCTTCCTTCCCTGCCCCGTGCACTGCCCTCGTACAGTGTGTTAACAGTCTGAGTAACATTCCAAATATTAGAATGTGCACATGTCAGAGAGGACAAGTAGATATTTGGATCTATAAAGGTCAGAAAACTGGGAGAAAAATGAGGCACTCAGGAAGGCACAAAACATCAGGACTACTATGAGCAGTGATCTGTTGTTACACAGCCTCTGCAGAACCCATCTCGGCATCTCAAATGGAAACCTAAAACCCAAGGGTATTAAGAAAAATATCACAGCTTTAGGAAAGGCCATGTGATTACAACATGGCCTTTTATCCAAACTTAGTCTTTGTAGATTAATGTTACATTATTTTGGCCAAAACACTTTGAAAACCCGAAGAAATTGATGAATAGGAATTCATAAATTTTAAAGGCAAAAAATCTGACACTCTCTCCTCTTCCTAATGTAGCTCACAAAATTTAAATACGTAGCAGGCAGACAGACACACACAGCAGCTCTTATGGAAAGGGTAGGAGCTATGAACCCAAGCTGCCATGTCATTGCTACATTTCAGAGCATCTGCAGATCCAACCACAACCTCTGCATCACCAGAAATGGAAATTAAAAAGCATATCATCGATTTCTTCTGAAGCTGTTTCTATCCCTTAAACTCAGAGATACTACACAACCACGTGGAGCTATTGAAGAGTCCTGTAAGGGTTGGTCAGCTGGGCTAATTTTAACTCTCATTTCTGACTTGGTTTGAGGCCTCCCCCACTAAACCTCAATCCACATCAAAAGAAAGCACAACCAAGGAAAGCAGCTACTAAGGAAAATACCTTGGTTTGATTTTTTTAAAGATTATTTTGCATTGCAAATAGTAATTGCATTGCATTACATGTCACTGAATACTGCAAACTGACCATGGGTTTTATATGGAGGCTATGCTACCAATCATTAGCAGAACCGAGAAAAGCCTGCTCAGTGGAACAGCATATAATTTACATTTAGCTTCCCACAGCATATTTGTACACCCACACAATATAGGTCACAGTTAAGGAGAGTTAGAGAACTCTTGTTTTTTTCCCCTTCAGTCAGAGGTCAGAGAATGCATTATTTTTGCCCATGATTATGTCACCCAAGAATATTAAACCAGGTAGCAACTATGACCTGCCCATTCTTCCTAGTAGTTACACAGAGAACACAGCTGTCAGGCACAAGTGAATGTGGAAAGACAACTTGTATTTAGCTGACAAGAAACAGGGGGGGGGGGGGGGGGTGGAGGGATATGGATTTTATGCATTCTTCAACTATTCCACAGAAAGAAAAAGAATTTGTCTGGCTACAGAGCTGACCAATACTTTACATCCAGACTCATCGTCTGACTACTCTACAGCTCTACTTCATACCATTCCTATCCTTCTGGTTTTGGCAAACATCTTATGAAGCTAGTTCTCCAGAAACAGCATAAACCCCAGAAACACAGACTTTAAACAGAAAAGCAACATAACTACTTACCAGAGGGATGTGTATGTCATGGTCACATTGAAGTCAGAGGGACCTCAAGACTCAAAACCAACTGCTCCTTTCAGATCTCAGCAAGCTGTTTTATGCTGAAGCTTCTTCCTTTTAACTAAGTATTATTTCCATCATTAGCCACTTCCTTTTCACCCAGCTGACACACTCTACTCTGAAAGAAACATTTGTCACTAACCTAACTGCTCCAGCTTCCCATTTTCAAGATGAAAGTCCCTTCATCTGGTCCATTTCTTGCCATTTCTGTAGCTCTCCATCAGTGATTCTGCCCTTTCCATTTTCCCTAGATCTATCCTTACACAGCTAACTGGATCCCTAAATATAAACACATAAAAGAAAATAAGTTGCTCTCCACCATTTTCCATTAAAATAAATTAAAGAAATTTTATCTTGTGGCCAAAATCTCAAAAATCATACTCTAAGAAGATGAGCCACAGTCTCTCTTGGTTAATCTCTCTCCCACTTCTCCTATAACACTGCCATTTCTTTCCAAACAAGGTTGAATTTTATTTTCAAAGGCAGAAGGGAGAAACAGTTAAACGCTGTTTTCCTGAACAAGATCAAAAGTGTGTCAGGCATCCCCGAGTAGGTCAGCTATAAAAATCCTCATAAAGTAGAAGTGGGGGCAAGAGTGCACTTGCAGTTCCACTGCAGATGCAGGTTGACCACACACAGGACAGAGACAGTAATAGCAGAGGTGAAACGGGAAGAAGAATCATCAGCCTGGAACTATTCCTGTAGGATGTTAACAGAAACTTCTCTTGACCCAAATTCCATTTAACATCACCTTATTCATACTGGGTTTGTCACAGGGGAAGAGGTTGGGGTAGCAGCAAGAATTGACAGATACCACTGCATCACATAATCTGAATAAAACAAAGTCGTGTTTTATGAAGCAGGATGAATGTGGCATTTCTATTCCAGCTTGTCTATTCCATGATACACACAAATCAAGGTCCAGGTGACTCTGCCACAAGAGACCCTGAAGAACAGAATGCTCACTCCGGCTGCTCAGTGTGTCCAAGTGCTGACCTGTGGCTTGGACCTCACACCAAGCTGCTCCCTTCCAGCTCAACCTTCCAAGTGGCAGAGGTATGTGCCTGTCCCTTGTCATGCTCCCCTACACCTGGCTACTGCTTTAATTCCTTTCTCATGTATTTTTTATTCCTTTCTCATTTAAACCATCAGCATGAGCCATGGAAGTCTCACCAATTCCACTGTCCATATCTAAGGTCAATTTGCAGCCACCACCAAGGTTCCTGTAACTGTTTGGTCTCCCACCACAAACACATTACAGGAAACAGGAAGTTAGAAACTGCTACAGAACAAAGTTCTTCTACTGCTTGTTCATTTTCCAGGATTGATCAGGTCAGCTACCGCTGGACAGATGTAGCCAAGGCCTCCTCTGAGCAGGCAGGCTTCACTCCATGGCACAGGTTTCATTCAGACTCTTCTTTGGGCAACCCGAGCTTGTTACATTTCTCAACAGAAAACCTGCCAGTTCATCATCTGAAAAAGTGTATCATATTCCAAGATAAGGCTTCTTGAAATCGATCTACAGATCATTCTTAGATAAATGTTACCTACTTTGGGTTGACAATACCAGATATAGGCCCTACTGTACTGATGTAAATGATCCAATCATTTTAATACCCCTGCATCCTTCACAACCATAATTCACTAATTTAATTGGGAATAACACAGACTCTAGAAAAGCCTCATACCAACAGAGCAGCATTTGCATTAGAGAGTGGGCCTACATTTGATACCACATAGAGATCTGTTAATCCAGCTTTTAAGTAGAGAATCCACCAGGACGTTTGCATCTCTGCTAGAAATGTGTAAATCAATAGGGACTAAGCATGATTTTTGTGATTTTCACAAATTTCATGAGAACCGGAAAGTACTGGGGGGTTTATGTAGTTTATAAGCTAGAAGCATTTCCATCTCTCAATTTCCACTGAAAAAAAAAGGGAAAATAAAACTATTTCAGCAGCGTTATGAATGTAAGCAGTCAGATCACACTGTGAGAGATCATAACCAAGACTGCTATCTGCTAAATTCTGGGTAAATTCAGCTTATCCACCTGATTCTCAGCATCCCAAAATAAGGAGGAAAAGATTTGTTGGAATGGGAAGAGGGTCTAAATTCAAAAACTCTGAAATATTTGATTGAGCAAAACAGAACCTTTAAGATATGCCCAGGGACAGCACTCTGACAGAAATACAGATATCATCCTCCAGCAAGAAGACAGCAAGTAAACCAAGTTTCACAGAGGGAAATTAGGTTTTTGGTAGAAAACCTAATCTTTGAATCGAGCATGACACCCGCTAGTTAAAATTCTTGCAATTTTGTATTAAACTCACAAGCAACTAAAGACTTCCTTTCTTTACACCTCAAACTAATGTATCCATTTTCTCCTTTAAGAGAAGTGCTCTCAACTAGTATTAAAATATATTCCCCTTTAAGGAACTGAAAAAAAAAATAAAAAAGGAAATTATTTAACTTGGTTTCGAAATGCAGCTGCTCTGTCTGCTACAGTGAGGCATTTCTAAGAATCATTATAAAGCTCTCCTAATCTAACCATATTACAACTGCCATACATTCCAGACCCATCCTCTTACTCTTCTTCAATCTCCAACTTACTCTTCCTACTCTTCCTTCAAAGCTTCTCTTTTTAAAGTTATAGGTAACAAGTAACGACATACAATCTTTTTTGGTTTCTGAGTTGGTGATGGAGGGGCTCACACTGAAACCATTTAAGCAACCAGTCTGCAGCTTTCTCAGAAAGACAAGCTTGGAAATTCACCATCTCTCTACCTGCTGCTACCACCCATAACTCTATATAGCCCTCAGCACAGACACATGGAACCAGTTTATAAACTACCTGGAAATTCCATAGGATTAATACATATATGCCAGAAAAAAATAATAATTCTGAGTTTCTGAGCACTATCTATTTTTCACTGTTAATAGAAAATTAACAAATTTCTGGGTTTCACCTATAATGATAAAACAAAATTATAGAATAATTTAGGTTGGAAGGGCCCTTTAGATATCACTTGGGTCAAATCCCATTAAAAAAGGAAAAACAGCAACAAAACCAACCCTGTTTTTCCCTTATTTAACAATTGTATTTTGGTATTTTTCTTTTTTTTCCTCCCTTAATCTTAGCAAGTCTATGCAGCCCAGAAGTTTCCCTAAAAGACTGACTTTCCCTAAAAGTCTGACTGTCTACACAGGGTAATTTTTGTGGTATTCTCCCATCTTCCATTTTTCACATTTAGCTGTTCTCCCTTTCGCTGGTTTATCAGCTGTCAGCACCAAAAGGTTCTTCCATCCTTTTTCAACTCTTTTGAAAGGAACAACACAAAAAGAAACAAGACACACTAGAAACACCATTTACTAGGACATATACAGCACTGGCATTTAAAAAACCCCAAACTTCTAACTTCCTCTATGTCTGTATTCTGACTTACAAGAAATAGCTGAAAGTTGTAGGTTTATATTTACAGCTCAGAAAATCATGGTATGGAGATGGTGAAATTAATTACAAACATAGTAACACCATTCGTAGCATAAACTCTACTAGTAGGGCCTAAGACAACAGCCATAGGATATGGGGTAATGGTTTTGAGTTAAAAGAGGGTAGATTTTGATTAGATATAAGGAATAAGTTTTTTTAAGATGATAGTAACAAAACACTGGAACAGTGAGGTAGTAGATACGCCATCCCTGGAAACATCCAGGCCAGGCTGAATGGGGCTCTGAGCAACCTGATCTAGCTGAAGAATATCCCTGTTCATTGCAAGAGGCTGGACTAGCAGACCTGTCAAGGTTCCTTCCAACCTAAACCATTCTGTGACTCTGTAACTACATATTCCTTAATATTTCATAACATTACAACCAAACGCAGCTCATGTTACCTGGCCCCTCACTATATAGCTTTCTTTTCACTAGATTTGTGGAAGCTGGAGTTTCCTTCATATGACCAAAGCCATATTTTAAACTTGCCAGAAATCCAACACCCATCAAACAGCCTGAGGATGTTTACTTTCATTTGTGTACTGTACCTGTTGCTGTTTCCTTCAACACGTATAAGGTTGATATGGCAAATTCAACACACAAACAGCAAAAAAAAGTAAGCATTTACTTTAGTATTCCACTGTGAAGGATTTTTTTAAATCTCATTAAACTCAGCTTAAGAAAGAAACACAAGCCTGAAGGAAATTCTTGGAGAAATTCCTTTTTGAAGTATAATTGCCCAGAGTAACATTTCCCATGAAAATTATCTACAGAAACCGCTGCCTTTTCCCATACCAACAGAGTCAAAAGCTTCAAAACCAGAAAGCAGTTAGTTACAAGGGAAAAAAAACCTCCCAGAAATCTCTGGGAATTGTTTGAATTCTTCATTGTTTTAAAAAAAATTTAGAAAATACAGGAGTAATGTACAAGTATTTGCTACCCTACACATGAGGCAGAGGGGCTAATTAAACCATCAGGACAGGCTCACTGTATACACACACATTACAAATATAAACACACATCCTTAGCAGTGAAGCACTAGCAATTCCTTCCCGTCTCCCACTGCAGTGACAGCAGGTTCCCAGCGTGGCACAGGCACAGGAGGCTGACTAAAGTCCCTTAAGAAATACAGCCCTCCTGAGACAAAGCCACATGGTAAAGAAGCATAAATTCTCAGGATTCTGAATGATTATATTAAAAACAAAACAAAACAAAACAAAATCCAAACCCTTGCTGATATCACATGTATTTGGAGAAACAAGAGCAAAACCATTCATTTCTGTCACACTAAGAACATCAGTAGACCATGGCTCAGCTGAAATGTCCAGCACCCAGGGGTACACACAAGCACATATCACACACACCTGTGCCAGAGGACTAAAGGAAAATGAAGCAGTAGAACACTCTCTGCTTTCATCTCCAGAGCAGACTGGAGGAAGAAGTAGCAAAGGAGAGCAGTCCCACGTCCACCACCATTTGCAATAGAGCAGGAGGCCAGGGATTCCCCTATTACAGAAGTCACAGAGCTTTACCTTTCCATAGCCATGGTGGCTTTGTAATAGTGTCCAAATGGCTGCTCAGATGCACAGTAACTCTCACACCTGTGAGTAAAGTTATGCTTTGGATGGTTGTATAAAAAACACATCCAAGCATATAAATAGGCAGAGTACAGCCCTCCAACACCAGCACTTGGAAAAAACCCCAAACATGCTCCTACAAGTATATGTGAACCAGTGTTCACAACGCAGACATTTAAGAATAAGCTCCCAGAATGGGCTAAGAACAAAAAATTGCCAGCAATAAGCAAGGCTGCAGACAAGGCCCCCAACAGTACAGCTCTAAGCACTATGGAGGATCTGGGAACACAATAGCAAATTAATGTCAAAAAGCAATCTTGATGAACTACAGTACAACAAAAGGTACCTCTTTCAGCCCGCAGTAGCAAGGGAGATGTTTAGGGAGACTTCAGTAACAAACCCTCCAATATTGTTTTCCAGATATATATCCTGCCATGTACTTGGAAAGAAAAGGTTGTTTAAATATAAACCCTTAAGGGTTTTCAAATAATCAGTGTTGTACACATCACTGTTAATATATCTATGATGGAAAGAAAATATAGTCTTCCTGTGTAGTTTTTAAACAAAAACAAAAGAAAACCCTATTTATTATATATACATAGAAATGCTTCACTGAACATATAAGATCCATAACAACGACATCTGCTTAACCTCTAAAGGTCAAGGTCATGTCATTTACACCAAGATAAAAAAGTCTAATTAGAGTATCTATAGCTGTACAGGCAAAGGCTGGTTATTAGAAAAGAACTATTATAAACCAAACACAATTACACTGTACAGAAACCATTAGATATTTGATGAGATTTTAATCTTTGAGCTGGTATTATTCTGCAAGTTAATCATCTAGAGAAAAGAAAATCTGTTAAGAATGCAATTAAATGTACTAGTTCCATTAAAATTGAGCTGATATAGTTAATTGTAGTCCTAAAATAGCAATTTCCTCACACCTTCACTAAGCATTTTTTTCATCTACTGAGTAATAGTCTATTTAAGGAGCACTTTTCACTTAAACTCTCAAATAAGATTTGTGAATACTTTTGTTCTGTCACGCTACCCCGTACAAGTTACACTGACGTTTGCTATTCGACCTTGGCTTCCTAGTTTGCTCTGAGAAATCCAGCAAAGGCTTTTGTTTCAGTTACTGTTAGTCCACGGTACCTGCATTGCTGAAGCTTTCGGGAAGAAAATCACCGATCTATCCTCCCAGCACACGCCGGCAATTAGAAACTGACATGAAATGACGAGCCAATGGCAAAACTCACGTCATACAGTCATTTTAAGCATCAGCACTTCTGGCAAACACATGATTTCCAAACATTAGTTTTAATGAACCCATACATCTTCAGAGTACTTGGAAGGGATTTGCAGCCTTGCTAGCAAATTGGGAATACAGGCCGTTCCTGCCTTTTTCTGAGCGAAACAGAATGAAAACAAAAAGGTATCCTAAGAGTACATCAACTTGGCAATAGCTAATCTGCAACTGAATCTCACAGACCACAGAGTTTATTGGAGCATTTTAAATTGCTCTGCAGAGAAGGGCGAAAAAATCACGACTTCGGGGAGCGCCAGGGAAGCCGGGGCTGACACGGGCGCATCTCGCTGCGCGGATGCCGTTACGTAACCCCGGCCCGGCCCCCCCGGTCCTGATGCTCCGGCTGCGCCCCGGGGCCGCAGAGCCACGGCCGGGCCGGGCCGGGCCGAGCCCCAGCCCCAGCCCCAGCCCCAGCCCCAGCCCCAGCCCGCCGCCACCGCGCCCCGGCCCGCTCCCGCCTCCCCCGGCGGCACCGGCCCCGCGCATTGCCCGCGGGCCCGCCGAGCCCCGGCTCCTCCGCCCCCCGACCCGGGGCTCCCCGCACATCCCGTCCCGCCGCTCCGGCCCCGCACCCGCGGCCCCAGCGCCGCCGCTCAGCGCCCACCTCCTGGCCGGGATCCGCGACGCATCCCCGCTGCGGCCCGGGAGGCTGCGCCCCGCCGCTCCCGCTCCCTCCCGCCGCAGGTCCCCGCCCGCCTGACGGAGAGAGGGAGGGAGGGAGGGAGGGGGCGGGCAGCCGCCGCCGCAGCCCCGCAGCCCCGCCGCGCCGCCCCCCGCCCCCGCCCGCCGGCCAAGGTGCCCTCCGCGGCCGTACCCACCTGCGGCGGGCAGCCCGCGCCTGCCCCCGCGGCAGCGGGACAGGCCCTGGGACAGGTGCCGGGGACCGGGCTGAGGAGGGGCTGGCGGCGCAGGGATGCTCAGCCGAGCGCGGCCGCGGCCCTCTGCACGGAGCGGCGGGGCGGTGCCGGGGCTCGGCACGGCACCTCGCCGTCCCTCCCGCAGCCGGCCCCGGTACGCCGAGCAAAGCCCCGAGTCGGGGTGCTGCCGGCGTGTCGGAGAAACTGGGCAGCAGCGGGCACCGCGTAACGGGTTTGGGTCATGACATCGGGTCTGGAATTAAACGGGAAAGCACGTGGGCAACAGCGGGGCTGTGCTGGAGCGAGAGGGACCTCCGTGCCAGGGGCGGGAGGATGGTGTCAGACAAAGCGGTGCCTCCGAGGGACAGAGCTGTCAGCAGCAGCCTAAGGGCCTTTCCCCACCCAGGCTTGGTGACACAAGCACGACACCCAACCTTGCACCGTCACCCTCCCGCAGTGGTCGCTGCGTTAGCTGATCAATCTTTGTCATCCGATAATGGGAGGTTGTAAAAAAGCACGTTAGACGCGCCAGAAAGCTACCGTAGAAATTACTCCTTTGATTTAATTTGTATTACGTTTTGGGGGGGTTGGTTTTTTCGGTAGGTTGCTTTTTGGGGGATTTTTTTTGTGCAGGGTTTTTTGGGGGGGGAAGTTGTTTTTTCTTCCCTGTAGATCCTCCGTCACAGCTTTTACAGCATCTTTGGTAGCTTAACACACCTTTGGAAAGGGGAAGCTGGGCTGTCTTGTGTAGAGAACCTATGGAGTGGAACAGGTCACCCTGCTGTGGAGCAGACAGGTTGTAGACTCATCTGTCTGATTAGTGACGTGCCTCTGGCACCCTGATCCTTCTGCTAGGGCCCTGTCACTCCCTGTCCCCAGGGCTGGCACACTTCCTGCCCTCCAGAGATGGCTCTGAGGCCTCTCTTAGCAAACTGTACTCCTACTATTTACATTCCCCACCTCAGACCTGCTCTCTGGTTCAAGGTAACAAGATTGGAAATAGATTTTTGTCATCCAAGAAAATCAGTTGAAATCCCTGGAGAACTAGATGCCATTGCCAGCAAATTTCAATAAGAGAATGGGGGGAAAGGGCAAATACCTCCAAAAAAAAGTACATTTAGAGCATTCTATAAATAATCGAGCCTACACTATTCATTAGGCAAAGATAAACAGGCTGTGTGATGCTGGTTTATATTTTCCCCATTTCTCAAACTAGCAGTTCCAGATCTGGCAGTATCACTGTGCAACAAAGGATCATTTTGGGGACCCTGGCATACAAAAGCCATAGTCATTTTCCTATTAAAGCAGAGACCTCTGTAGAAGGATCCCTTGACACAGTATTTTTTGTGTAACTTCTCAGATAAGCTTCTTGAAAAAAAAGCTTTATTCTTTCAGCTGAACCTGCAAGTCTCATTTTGAATGTGGTGGAATAAAGTTAGGAAATTCATTAAATAACACTTTTCTTTTTTTCTTTTTGGTGTTCAGGTTCCAAGAGCTGGAGGTGGAAAAACATTAAGCAGGACTTTGGTGGGTATCAGAGTAAGTTTTCATGAAAAATCCACAGAAAGATTAGGTAAGAAGCCACATACATTATAGAACACATTTAAGATCAGATTATTAGAGAGCGATGCCTCTCCCCCTATTAAGGTGCAAATGACACAATATGCCGAAGTCAATAGTATGGATATTATTTAACAGTAAATGTGGGGGGAGAAGGGGGTGGGAAAGAGAGAAAAACAGGAAAAAGGAAGCAGGGGGAGTGGGGAGGGAAGAGAATGACAGAGAGACATCACTGTGATAGAAGGATATCACTACCCGTGGATCCAGACAGCATCCTGTTCCTCCTCTTCTGGTCTTCTCAGTAGGGGGGGTCCTGTGAAATGTGGAGTTCAATGGGTTAATACGTTCAGGTGTCCATGGGAACACCCAAGCACATCCCCTCCATGGGAGGGAATGTTTTACAGTCTTTTGCAATACGGGATCTGTTGCAACGTTGTGGATCCTGTGCCGTCCTTTGGTGGAAGGCCTCAGAAATGAGTATGGGGGTGCTTCAGGGCTCTTTGATGGCTTATGATCCCTTCTAACACATGGCAGCTGCCTCTGACAGCAGCACAGTCGAGCCACTTATGCCCCATCACAAGGAGTGCACGTGTGTGAATGTGAATATCCCGTGTGGATGTGACCTTCCCCGAGGAGGGGCAGCAGGAATGTCACAACTGGACTGGTTTGTATGAGGGAAGACAATTGGCATGATAAAAACACCCTCCAGTCTCTGGAGAGTCTGCTTCTTATCTGGCTCAAAGCCCAGCTTGTAGCCTCCGAGGCCGGGTGTTCACCCCCTCTGTCTCATGCAGAGCAGAGGCTTCACCACCACACCCCCAAAACTTCTCCTCCTCCACGGCAGTTGCGGGGGGAAGAGTGTGCAAACCTGGCCTCAGCAAATGAGGCTGTGGCTACGGCTCCCCCCACCAGACCCAGCCAGAGCTGATTTTCCAGCACAGCTGATGAGCTGGCTTTCCTTGTGGATACATTCTTCTACTCCAGTCTTGTTTACTTCTCTTTAGGCCTGAGATAATTGAAAAATAATACCACCTTTATTTTATTTCGAGTTCCCATCAGGTGTCTTAACTCACAGTTCAATTTCCCAGATTCGGGTGAAGTGGGCTTCATGCTGCTTCTTTAGAGACTTTGCCATAGTGGGCAAAGTCCTTTGATGATCATAACAGTGTTTAACACAATTATGATTTTTAAGTCTCTTACAGACACTTAGTAATACCAGGGATGTAACCACTTATTTTTCTTCTAAAAGAAATAAGTAACAGGGCAAGGAGATAGAGGTGTCTTAAGGTCACCATTCAACAGCACCATTTCAGACAAGAGGTCACTCAACACCTGTGACATGAAAGAAATTCCAGAAAATGCTCTTGTTAATTAGCTAACTTGTTTCTGAACAACTTATTCTTTAATATTCTCTAATGATCTTGATACCAAATTCTTATGTGGCTATTCCACAGATTGGTTTTTTTTTCACTAATTTGCCTATACTTAAACCAAAGAGAAACAAACATGTAGAAGGGCAGCTTAAATTTTTTTAAAAAATAATACAGTTATGTTACATGGATGGTAGATGACAAAGTGCTGTGTATGCACACAGGTACCCTCATCTTCTAAGGTCTAAATAATATAGAAGTGTTTCTTAGATAACTGTAGTCATTCCCATTCTTTAAATCAGGCAGTAGGAAAGTTTATTAAATATAAAATTAAATGTTTGCTTACTAGCCCCATGCTGAGGATAAGCAGATCTATGGACAGGGAAAATATTTACTTACAGAACCTTAAGGAAATACTTTTATTTTCTCCTTTAATAAGCAATATTGTTGTTTCATTGCTGTCATTTATTGGTGGGGAGGGGGTTGTAAAACAGTATCATTAGGCATAGGTAAAAGACATCTTTTTAATAAAGATTTTTGTAAATTATACCTTGCCTTTTTTGCAAATTCATTGAATTATGAAAAGCTGTGAGAGTGCAGTAGTAACCAGTGAACTGAAGTGCTTTGAAGACAAAGCATGAAGTAGAGCAGCAGAGAGCATTACAGAGTGCATGAAATTAAACAAATTAGGCAGAGAGAGAGCTTGGGAGGCAGGCTCATAGCAGGCAGAAGCTGTGAAAGGAGAAAGGCAGGCACCAGCAGATGGAAACTGGATGTGCCCTAGAGTAGGGGAGTGCCACAGGACTGAAGAGCCATCTCCAGGAATCAGAAAGCACAGCTGCCATTAGGACCACGATCAGGTAACCAGATCAACATCCCCTTTCTTTGACAGATACCGAGCACCCAACACAACATTATTTACCTTCCTCTTTGAGTCCTCCTTAGGGCTGAATTGCTTAGAATACTTCTGGATGAGCACTGTTGCACCTAAATAGCCTAAAATTACTTGTGTGAAGACAACACAGTTTCCTGAAGATCCAAAATTACTCATGGTAGGCAAAATGAAAGGTGACTCTGAGCAGCTGTAGGAAGATCTGACAATAGTGAGCAATAGGACAATGAGATGGTGGCTGAAGGTCTATGTCAACAACTGGAAACTAATATAAACAGTAATGAAAATAACCCTAACTAAACTTACATAATAATGGGCTATAAATTAGCCTTTATTACTTAGAGTCATTGTGAGTAGTTTTCTGCAAACATTGGTTTGCTACTCAGCAGTAGTCCAAAAGGCAAACAGTGTTAGAAATTGCTTCAAAAGCAGCAGAAAACAAAGCAGAAAAGCTCATTACAGCCCTACGTAAGTCTCTTTGCACTTGAGTGCTGTGTACAATTCCAGTTCCTTCATATGAAAATGTGAAACTACAAAATGCATGTATGCAGCCAAAAAATATATATGCAGAGGTATGGGAGTGCATCTGTGTGAGGAGGTAATTTCTAGTTGAAGAGCAGACTGAGAAAGGATTGTCTTTTGATCTATAAAATCCCCAATGATACATAGGAGGCTGACAGGAAGCAATCACGTGGTGTTTTTTATCACACAAGACCTTGGCAAGACTCAGTAAATGATCAGGCAGAGGGTTTAAAACAACAACTGGTAAAAACTTTTTCATACAGAGTGTTATTAAATCAGATGGCTTGCTTCTATACTACACTGTAAAGCTGAAGAGAGAGGTTTTTAAACTGGGATTATGCAAATGAATGAAGGACAGCTGTAGGCACAACTATTTCCTTTGCAGTTCCTGCTGAAAAGGTGCCTGCCCACAGCCTGTTAAGTTGCCCAAGAAAGGACACTCTGTCTGCCCTGTTTTCCCTGACATCAGTTTCTAAGCAGTGTAGAGAGCAGGATATCAGATTAAATGGACCTTTACAGAGTCCTGTACAGCCATTCAAATGGTTTATTCTTTTCTTTCTGTGCAGCTAGGTGTGAGAAACCAGAGACAAGCAGCATCCCTACATGTGAAAGCATACTCCTGCTTTTCCCCATCTTCCCTGGGAGTGAAATCAGTCTCTTAATTCTTGATCTTTCCATTTGGGTGTTCTTCCATTCCCCTGAAGAGAATTTGGAAAAACTGTTTTTATCTTCTCAATATTTTGCTCTTCAGTTTCTGTAGTGATAGTCCCTGTGCACTGGTCTATTCATTTCAGCACCATTTTCAACCATCCTTTGTACAGGACTGAGGCACTACATAGCAAGAGAAGCATAATAACATAAGATATGCATAGAGTATACCAAAAATACTTCCCATATTCATAGATCATCACAAAAAATAAAATCTAAACTATTCTTGGACATCCCTGAAGGAAAAAGGAAAATTATGTCTTCTCATTGAAGAAACTGGAAAGGGAAATAGAAACACCCAAAGATGATTTAAAACTGAAGTTACAGATAAACTTAATAATAATTTACAAGAGTTTTATTTAGACTATCCCTATTAAATAAAAAAAGCAGAAAAGCAAATCTGAAATGCAGTTTGTCATAACTCCAAGAATCCCTGAAGACAAACATAATAAATCAATCTCACATAAACAAACTCTGTATGGTTGGTAGTATAGTTAACTATATCCACTCAAAGAGAGGCAAAGTTTGTTTCATACTTTACTTTAGCAGTGGGTAGTAGTCCCGTGGCCTCATTTTCAGCACAATGCACGACTTCTTTACTATGTAGACTGCAAAACCAAAGCAGTATAAACACTTTGAGCTATACATTTTAAACAACAGAGAAAAAAATCTCTGGTTGGAAGTGTTGTAACTACAATCCTTATAACCCTGCTGGCTATTACCAGCCCTCTACTTTCTATTCTAGACTCAGTTCTTTCCAGCTTCAGTATTTAAAGGACTTTTCTCTCAGTAGCTCCCCTAGAATGGCATTAAAAGGGTCACAGTGGTAGCTTCCTCTGCACTCTCTGAAAACTACCTAATTAATTTATTTTTCCAAAGCAACAGAGATTACCCAGCTTCAAACAGTTTCAGATGGTCTGCAGGATAAAATTGCAGGAATGCTGTTTTATATGGGCATTGAGGCTATTTTTGCCTTTAACCAGGCAAAGGATAAAACTTACTGTGATACCTGTTTATGGATAACCCGTGTCTAAAATTCTGGCCATAATTTTAAGTAGCTTAGTTGGTATGTTGCCACAGAGAAGAAAAACTTTAATGTCCCCCAGCACTATTATAAGAAGTGAATTCAGAATAGAAGTGAATGTTGTGGACTTGATTAAAATTTAAAAACATCAGTGGGTCAAAACATGCACTGTATGTTTTCATATGCCATTGCCTTTGATTTTGTTTTGCTGATTAAGCATAACTTCACTCCTGCTATCCTTAGCTATAACAGACACTTTAGAAAGGGGATTTAGTGTGCCCAGCATGAGGATAATCAGCATTCCGGTACTTAAAATAACTTTCAGCCATCTTGCAATTTTATTTGTGAAGCTGCTTATAATTTCAAGTTTAGAAAATATTTCGAGCATATATTTGCATTTCTGATTGGTTTGATGTCCACATATCTGAATATGCTCTGTTAACATTGCCCTGTGTCTTTTAAAATGCCATCTGAAAAATTCACGCAGAACTTTCCAAAAACAGAACTTGGTCAGAAGAGCTGGAAGAATTCCCAATGAAACTTCTGTACTCCCAAGCTCAGGATTTGTAAACACTTTCTCTAAATATAGAGTAGGGTCTGATCAGCAGTGAACTCTTCAGTCTTAATAAAGTCCTGCAGATGCTGGGTATTAGATATTGCATGTTAACATTGAATTTGGATACCCCACACTGCATGTTGGATGAAGCTCTACCTTCCCAAGCCTCAGAGTCTGCAGAATTTCAAGAAAAATTCATAATAAAAGAATTAAGGTAGGGGAGCAGGCAGATGTATACTATAAAGTAGATGAAATGAAAATCTTATTTCAATATTTAATTAATCTGTCAGTGCCATGTATAGCTCAAAACAACAGCCCCACCATCTACAAGACAAGTGGACTGTACAGCAGTGAAGTGTTATTTTCAAGCTGGGATTTATGTTTACAAAGCACCAGGGCCCATCATCCCTCAAGCAGCTCCCCTCTAAAGCTTCCTTTAAAGCATTTCTAACCAAGCAGAGCAAGCAGCTGGACTGTGTTTTGCGTTCTATGCAGCTGCACACCTCTCTTCACCCTTGTAGCCAGCAGAGCTGCCTGGCACAGTGCTTTGGGCTCCACAGCTTCAGCTGCCAGAGCTGCCCAAGGCATCTGGGATGTCCTGTTTTGAGTGTGACACAGCACCAGGCTGGCTGCAGGAGGCCTGATCCTGCCTGAAACTCAAGCTTCTGGTGCTGTGCTTGTCCCTGCTAAGAGCAGAGGCTGTGGATGAGGGACCTGACGTGAATTTGTGCTGCAAGTTGTTCAGTGAACTCCAGACAGCTGCAGCTGGGGTGAGCTGTGTCAGAGCAAGGAGTAGGTACAGAACCACCACACAGCAGAGGGAAGAACAAGAAATTACCCGAGATGAGTGAGCTCAACAGAGAGCACAGGATTTGGAAAACCTGTTTTATTTACTGCTTTAAAATACTGCTTTAAAAGTAATCCTGGTGCTATAACATTCACTATGTGCATACAACATATGCATGGTGCACAACACTGTATTTCAAAATTAAACAGAAGTAAGACACTAAAGGGTGACATTATTACAGACTGATCTAAGGGCTTCTGTGGTTCATTTGTGATAGACATCCACCCAAGACTCTGAAGAGGGATTCCTTGTGGAACAGGGGCGTATGATACCCCTGGAAAAATTGGACAACCCAGGGTTGCTGAGGACAAACCCCTGAACTGGCCCCTGGCTGCAGGCAGCCCTGAAAGTCCTTGGCAAAGTTATGCACTGGTTGGCTCCCCCATGGATTAGGAGCCATCTCGAGGGACTGGGTGTGAATCTTTGCAAAGTAGATATAAGCTTGCATAGGTAAACAATAAAGGGAGCACGATGCTCAAATCCTATCAGTGTTCATGTCGTTACTCTGGCCGGCTCTCCAGGACTCAGGACCCCCCCAAAAAGACTCCAAATCCCTACACACAGCCTAATCTTAAGGCATTTGGCTTCCAAAGCATCAAAATGCCCCCCATCTTTTCTGTCTTAAGAGCTGACTCATTTGAAGTATCCTGCTTTTCCCCAATATCTAAATTGGATTTCCCCAAAGAATTCCCCACACACCTTACCTCCTATTAGACTGTTTCCTATTCTATTTCTTGAAATCCGAACTCTTTTATTTATAACCTTCCTTATTTTTCCTTTGTTTTGTCCCTATTTCCCCTGATTTTCTCCCTAATTCCTGCTCATTATTTTCCTCCTAATCTCTTCCAGAGAAATTGCAAGAATACCAAGAAATGGTATAGAGAGGTGTTCTGTATGCAGTGTTTTCAGGTATCACATAGGAAGTTTTCATACTGAGCATGACAATTTTAGAACTATTTGGTTAATCCTGCATTTGCAAAACTATGAAAGGTCTCTGGAACAGCAAGAAAAAAATCAGAAGCAGACACATGAGGCCTGTGCAAACAAAAATAGAGCATTTGTATTTAAAAACTAAAAGGCCATAAAGAAATAAATAGTTTTAAAAATGAGAGAAAATAGGCAAGTTAAACTAAGGTTCTGTCTTCTCTTAATTACTTTAAATTTTTTTAATTATTAACTTATTTTAAAGTATGTTAAATAATGTTTGAAATTGATATGCCTATTCATAATTTTGTGGAAAAAAAAACCCCAAACAAACCACAACCTTTTGATTAAGAAATTATCTATATAGGTTGACTATTTTAAGAGCAGGTTAAGATTCAATAATGTCAGCTTTGGATGGAGGCTGCAGCCTCCATCTACACATCCAGAGCCCAGTGACCTCTGCTGGAACTGGGGGATTCCTGGAAGTGCTGTGGCATCATCCTTTGTCCCTTCGCTATCACTGTAAGTGAACTTGGCATTGTTACCCTGCCTCTCTGATATTTTTTTCTTCATTTTATTCTGGAGAAAAATTTTTGGAGAAATTTACCACTATAACAGCAGTTCTAGTTTGACATTCTGTAAAAAAACTTCATCAGAATCTTTGGTGAGGTTTTAAATGAATGTTTAACAAATACAATTTAAGTTCAGGAAAGTGGCATAGTGAGAATATGATATGAGGAGTTTTCCTGAATTAAAGCTGTGCACATAATTACACGCTGTTTTCACCTTCAACAGCTTCCCCTTCTCACATAATTATTCCTTCTGTCTCTCACTTACTGCTACAGTAATTGGAAGAGTGGAGGAGCCTGGCATTGCAGACATTAGATGATGTCTCCGTAGAGAGCAGAAGAAACATAACAGAGTGCCCTGGGTCAGAAAAAGGACCACGAACAGGAAGAATGAGGAAGGACACAAAGGAAATCAGTTGCACTGTGCACTGCAAACCTGGGCTCTGCCCCCCATGTGAGCTTCTCTAGCAGTGGTTTGTGCCACCAAAGACAGGTCTCAGGAGCACCAGGATGAGGGGAACTGCAATCACTGATTCACAGATCACATTCAGGATGCACAGCCCTCTTGAGAATGGCCTTTTCTCACTTAATGATCGGAAATACCTTAATGTAGACATTCAGATGTAGAATGTAGAAATTCCCATCTTCCTGCAAGGTTCCTCTGCTGACCAAGTGGTTATGACTCAATAAATGGATAAAATGATTTCTACTGGACATAATTGAGTGTGATTTGTGAAATCTCTATTTTCTCATTTTCAAAAGGTACAGAAGTCTTGTTCAACACCAACAGAAACTATGGCTGATGAACACAGCTGAAATGTAAGTCACTTATAGGTAAGCATGCTAAATTCTACTTAGCAACATTAAAGCACTAATACTGCAGAACAACACACCAAAACCCTCATACAGTTTTGGTCAATTCACTCACCAGCATCAAAAAGAATGCATGAGACAGGTTTTTTTCCAGTACAGGAACCTAATGCTCATTCTCACAGCAGACCAAGTTTTTACTTACCAACAAAAGGACCTAGAAAAGCAGCATGCCACTTAGCAGTAGTGCTATGCAACAATTAAACAGGGAGTGATGAATATCATATCCAATCAAAAATGTACTTACACAAAGTGTTACCTAGCCAAAGAATAGAACATGAATGTTTTCAGGAAATATGCTGAACTCTGAGGAGAGCAATAATGATTTTACTCTAAGTATCTTCTAAAAAACCAGAATACTAAAAATGATTCCCCACGTGAGTCACTTGACAGGCTGATGCAGCAGTGACTGAAAACTAAACTCTACAAACAGTGTCTTGAACCCTTAGAAAGGAAAATGGGAACATTTCTTTTTTTTTTTGAGCTCCAGCCCAGTTCTCTTCAGCTGCAGACCAGACTGAACAAGCTGGCAAGGGAGTTCCATAGCCCAAAGCAGGACTGCACACAGAGCACTGATCTTCCATGGCCAGGGGAGTGCAGTAGCCCACTATTCCCAGAGGCATGTAGGAATAAAAACAAGACTAACTAGAAAATGGCATTGTTCTAATTTGTAACATCACTTCAAGCTGTAAAGGGTCTCTGTGTGTTGAATGCTCCCTCAAGCAGCTGTTAAGAGCAATTCCAACAATCCAAGGACTGTTCCTTCCCATCTTGGATGGCCAAACACCATCAGCAGTTAGTTTTTGAGTGTTTACCCTCCTGGGGATGTTTATATCCCCTAAACACACAGGCATCCACCCCGTTAAACCAGGGATCTTGGCATAGGAGACTCATCGGGAGGCCAATTCTACCACACAAATGAGAAGCTGGGGGCTTTTTTCAACTGCCTATACAGGGATTCTCAGCATTTCACCTGCTACTGTGCAGATCCACCACAGCATACAGGTTCTGCAGCATGTGTCAGACCCTCTGTACAAGCATGGTGTCTCTCCACACTCACAGAATAGGACTGATGCTTTCTGAAAACCTTGGACTCGCTGCACACACTGACTGTACAGCTAAGGCTGTAAAGGTGCTGGCTGACAGTTCTGGAGTTTGGGATTTATGGCAACCTGGTCAGAATTATTTCCTGTGTGCAAATACAGAAAATCCCCAAATGCTACCTGAAATTTACCATGAAGGATGGGGGGAAAAAAAACCAACAAAAACCAACCAAATAAACAAACAAAAAACCCAACACACCAACCCAAACTGGGACTTTTTCAGGGGAACACAAGAGAAATTGCAAACCTCCTTATAAACAGCTGTCAGGCTAGAGTTAGAGACAGGATCCAATTCTCCAGGCTCAACCATAAACCTGTTTTTTCACTAATTTCACACAGCTATGCCAAATTAAGCAGGAATTTTACAGCTTGGTTAACCATGCAGCCCTTATTCAATTCTGCTCCTTGTGCTGAATGAAACAACTGCACTTGGGGAAAAGAGCTGCTGGTGAGTCATCAAGGACTGCATTTTAACAGGTATGAGTGGAATGGAGGGGAAGGAAAAGATTTCTTAGGCAACCTTTACTCAGCAACTTGCTCCCATTTGATCATTTGAATTCTAATATTCTTTTTAAAAAAGAAAAATTGGGGTTTTTTTAAAACATGGTTTATTACTTTAAATTCAAACTTCTGAACCAATTGATCAAAGGACCATATGGGAGATACTGGGAAACAGGAAGCATCCAAGGGCATGCTTCTCCTCTAGAGTACATACAACTAGAATTCCTCAATTTTATCTGTACATGTTATTTTAATAAACAGGATATTTTCAATTCAACAAGTAGTATACAGGAATACATGGGAAAGTAATGGCATTTGAAAATTCTCTGTGCACATACTTATTTGAACTATCTTCATTTACTCTCCATGAGTGCCAGAACCATCTTCATCCTGCTGAAAACTTGACTTGTCCAACTCCTACTTGAACAGATGCATTGTAAGCTTCTGGAAGAAAAAAACCAAAAGAAGAAACACCCCAACCCCTCAAAACTAACAAAACCAGACCCACAGCCTTAGACTCCACAGTTTCCCCGCAGTTATAGCCAAAAGACCTCAGGATAAGAAAGGATAAATATAAGAAGTTTTGGTAGTCTGACACAGAGTCAAATGTTCCTTTAACTAAACAGCATAATGAATAACTTTGGCCCAAAGCAACAAAATATTTAACAATGTACTTTGAATTATTTTCTTGATTACAGCTATTTTAAGTCTAGATTAATACTGTCATGTCTGCTAGCAGTTGTTAAAGTTACTTGATTTTCTTTGAATTTACTGCTGTACTTCACTTTTCAATGCAATTTGGATCATGAGAGATGTCTTCTATTTTAACAGAATCTGAACCATTATAAATTAACCAGTCAAGTCAGAAAATGCTGACTCCTTTATTTCCTCCATCATTGTAATTTCCATCTTATAAGGAAGGATTCAGGTAAAAACAAGAGCTATTTCTGTAATACAAGGTTATATACTACTACAAGAACAACCACCAGTTAACAGTTTTTAATGCCTAGATAATTTTCAAAACTGTATGTCTGCATATTCAGAAAGGAAAAGGATCATAGAGAGATGAACTAAGTAACAATTAACAAAAAAAAAAGTTGTCACTGAAAAAAGCTGTCACTGTCCACAGGAACCATGTCTAGTCACGTTTTCAGTCAGTCAGTCAGCTAGCTGAGGGTCATGTCATTACTTAGTTTCTGTAGAAAAAACACAAGTACAAAAATAGTATCAAAAAGCAACATACCTATTTTTATTTTAAAGGACATACTATAAAATATAATCATTACAACAGCATATAAATAAGGCTTTCAATATCTTTAGAAGAATAATGTTGAAGTTTTAGGCATACTTCTCTAAACTTTTAAAGAAGTGCCTCTTTCTCTGAGCAATGTGTAAAAGCCAGCATTTTTTCTGCAGTATACTGTTGATACAAATACACCTATTTTTTCAAAGTATATCACAACTATGATACAATTACTTTTTAAAAACATTTTTGCAGAGCAGTAAATCATTAAAATGTATACATATCAACATCAGGATTTTAAAAAAGGTCTAAATAAAAAAAAAAGAATGCAAATCAAGTCAGTGATGTGGACTTTTTCCAGACAAGAATAACAAGACAATAAAAACCAAGTATTTTATGGCAGAATAAATGTTTTTTTTCAACTTAGTAAGTAATTAAATAATTATTTAAAACACCCAACTTTTTTCAGAGAAAAAATGCAATGAATCCATTTGCTGTGGGTTGAAGTCAATCAGCAATAACCATTAAAAGCTACAGAACCTAGCTCCAAGTAGCTGTGTCTGGCATTTCCAACACAAGAAGCTCTGCTTTCTAAGGACTATCTGAATGCTTTGTGAAAGATGTTTGGGGTGAGCTTGCCTTTTTTGTTTTGTTTGCTTGTGGCTCTCGTTTTTAGTGGTTTGCATTTTTCTTTCCAAGGGCGGGGCTGGTATTTAAACAGAACTACTAGGCAGCAATGAAGAGATTGCTTGATTGGAATTTCACAATGCATTCTTCTGACAGATAGCAAATTCTTTCCTTCCTCTCCTATTTTAGAATGACACAATTTGTGTAACTGGCATCAGACACTGCAGTGAGGTTTCCACAAAATACTCAAAATAATGCAAAGCCCTGAGTGGAGAGCATAAGCTGGTCAAGAGCAAGATCATTAAGACAGGTCTGCTTTTAGCAACTGCCTAGAAGTATGCAGTGTCATTGTCTTCTCAAGCCTAATCTGATTTAAAGCAAGATAGTTAGAAGTGATTATTTCAGCCATTAATACTTACTTAGCATAAGAGGGGATAATCTCACCCCCCAAAAACTTACATTAGGACTTAAAGTGGTTAAAAGAACCTTACTGGTCTGTATTTCCATCTTTTCTCTGCTACTTTTAACTACTCACATAAACAACTGAATTCTCATTGACTTCTAGGAGAACCAGAGCCTGTAAAATTCATTAGGTGGATTAGTTTAGAATATTAATAGACCTGTATTCAAATTTGCCTGATGAAACAAAGTTTGTTGCAAGGTAAGAAAGTTCTTAAGAGTCAGAAGTTTGCACTGCAAAAGCATTATGAGTAGTATACTGTTACCACAAAACCTTTTTTAAGAAACAATTTTGTAAATTGTATTTTAAAAAAGATTATTTACATAAAAAGGTGTTGGGGCAAAACTTCAAATGTGTTGAAAAAAATTAGTATTTTACTTAATTATTCCATTGAATTACATTTATTTTCATATAGATTCTAGAATTCACAGGTCTTATAATGGATTTTAATCAGAGAACCTTGTATAGAAAAGACTATTTCAGAAATCCAGTCACCTTGTTAGAGACAAAAGGCAAGCAATACAACAGCACTTTAGAAAGGATTTTATTAAGAGGCAATGATTTCCTTAAGTGAAAACTCACAGAAGTTTTGTCTAGAAAGATTATTTCCTACAGCTAAAATTCAATGAAGAAAGTTAATATTCTCAATCTTAAAAAAAATCCACAACTATTTCAGAGGTAGAGAGAATTGCACCTCCTTTCACATGCACAATTTAACACTTTAACTGAAAGCAAAATACAAGCCTCCAAATTACTGTAAAGCTTGTCAGTCATTCCAGTGCAAAATCAGGCAGTGGTAAAATCACTTACATGGGAAATGTAAGTGATTCTCTTTTGAAAGGGAATCTTCCCTTTTAGGTACCACTTCATTTGAACTTGAGAAACAACCAAAGGACAAATGAACAAGTAATTGTCTGTCTACCCTGAAAAGAGACAGATGCCAAGACAACCTGCTAAGAGACGTGGAATCAGGAATTTGGTGTACAAAAAAAGTAGGGATAAATAATTTTTCTAATTTGGGATGCATGTAGTATTTACACTTCTCTAGTAAAAAGTACACAAGGCAGACCTGGTATTGTATTGCACTTCACAGTTATTCCTGTAGGAACCCAGAGGCTGGGATTTTATTGCTGAGAGCAAAAGTCACATTATAAACAAAGAAAACTTTTACAAAGATAAGAGCATGGGTACAAGTTACTTAAAATTGCATTCACCAGAGCTGATGATTAAAAAGAAAGTTTCTATTTAGTTTTAGCTATAATTCCATGCAGAAAAAAGAATGCCCAGAAATCCAAGTTTTTAAAACAAAAGTTGTGTATAAAAACTAAGGCCAGGTTTAGTATCTGCTGCTTATCAGAAGAGCAACATGGAGGTCCTTAGGAGAAAAAGAACACTTCAGGCAAGAGCTTTTTTTGGTCTTTGCAACTCTTGGGTCACAAAGGACATCTATACAAAGAAAGGTACAAGGAGTGAAGCTTAGAGGGAAAACACTGATGCAAAGACAGTCATGTGGTATTTTCTGAATTAGTTAAACCAAAACTTCATGTACCCTAAGAAGATAGTATGGTACTGGAAATATCTGGAAGCTATAGTAATATTTGAGAGTTATTTTGTACAAAACAGGGCTTAGCCTTTTCTCCCCCAAGTATATTCTCCTTTGGCAACAGTCCTAATGCTGAAAGAAATAAAAATAATTTAAAAATGTGACGAAATTCAATATAACTTGAAGCAAAAAAATGTTTTAAAAGAACACTTGAATTTTGGTCCCTGAAGTCAGTAAAAAATAAAACCTCTCTAGGAGTTTAGCCAACTTTCACAGGCCATAAGCATCAAACAGTAAGTTCTCAAACTAATTATCTTAAACATGTATCTCAATTCCTTCACCACAAGCTCTGCTCTATTTTCCCCACTATCACATATTCCAGCTACACCTGATTTCTGAGGACACAGATGATCCAGATATCCCAAAGCTTCGGTTTCACCTGACAACCTTACCTGTCCCCCCACCACATTTTTTTTCTAATTTACCCCTTCTAATTTACCCCTTTTCTAATTTTCTAATTTACCCCTTTTTTCTAATTTACCCCCTAACTCTTCATCTTTATCCAATGCCACGGAGGGCATGTGATTGTAATGAAAAAAAAGACACACACAAGCTTATGTCTGTTTCATTGTTTATTTTTGCATACTCTTTTCAATGTCAACTGATCCTCTCATGTACAAAAATGATATTTCTATGAACACCCAGATAAATTTTTATCAACTGGTTCATATTTTTTTCAAGAATTATAAAATTTGATTGTTGCTAAAATAAAGTGCACATATAAGTGCGTACACACACCTATATATATATACATGTATGTGTATACACACCCAGATATATCAAGAATTCTATTTCAATTTGCTAGCTAAGAATAGGTTTAAAGTTTATCATTATATGTTTGTATCTAACTTCAAAATCTTTGCCTCTCACTATTTCAGGTAGCTGGACCTCAGGGTAAGAAGGAGCTCAGGCTGGGTAGGGGGTACTCACCTGCTCAGTAAGTTCTCTGGCGCTTGTTGGGCTCCTCCGAGGGCGAGTCTGCCAACCTCACTTTCAGCCTCACCCCGTTCACAATCTTGCCATGCAATGCAGTTATGGCCTCGCTGGCACTTGCTCTGTCTGCAAATTTTGCATAGCCCACGTTTTTTCCAGCAACAAGATAAACATTTATCAATTGTCCAAAACGACTGGGGGGGGAAAAGAATAGAAAATTTACAGATTTTCCTGCAACATTTCCAATCTGATGTATGATTTATTAACTGTGAAAACAGTATTCTTATATCTATGTTCCCAATTTGCATATTCCCTTCTCTTGAATTATGGGCAGAAACACAAATGAACACCAGAAGTTCACAGGTAATGTTTTCTATGAAATATTACAATAGAACCATAAACATCGGTGATTTCTCTCTTATTCAAAAGAATATGTAATGCCAACAAATACTACAGTCCCCGAACACCCCACAAAAACAAAACAAGAAAAAAACCCAAACCAACCAAAAGTAAGACATACACACCCAAGCCAGCAGATAATTTAGAACCTAAACCTGCATCTCACTTAAATGAACTTGCTCAGTTGCAATTCTTTTCAAAAAAGGTCTCACCAAAATGACTCAGAAAACAAGCACTACAGCTTCAGGGAAAAATAGAGATTTTCAAGTACTCAGGAGATTCCTAGACAGATTCTTAAATATTTTTTTAAAATAGTCTGCTTGCTTCTTACGGAAGTTATACTGAAGTGTCAAGACTCGAGTGCATGGCCTTTTCCTCCTCCAGCATCTGATTAAGAAAATCCACTATATCAAATAGGTACAATTTTAAATTTCACACACATTTTCCTCTCCTGGTGCTTTGAAAATATTTTGGCTCTCCAAAGATTTATTGCAAATTCAAGCCATCAGAAAAGGGAAACACCTCTCTCTTCAAGAGTATACTACAAATAAATAATATAAAATACTGGAGAACTATTAACTATTGATTTTTTTAAAGATGGCAAAAATTGTCTCAAGTCTTTGCTCCACACAGGGAGATAGAAAGAATGATTAAAATAGTGTTAATAGAATGCAAACCATTATAATGTAGCAGAAAAACAACACCCTATACTTGCTCCCCCTAAGTTACTGTGGAAATTTATCAAAATAGTTAAATGCCTTACAGAAATATGTAAAAGAAAATGCAAAATGAACTAGGAAATAGTAACTGCAAGTACTACATTTTTTGGTTAAAAATCAACATTAGAAGACTAGACATTTGACTTCAGATTAAGTTAATTGATAACAACGCTGCTACACTGACGACATTGCATCTATGGTTCAACGTGAATCCCATTACACACTTCTTTCAAAAAGCAGCTGTTACCTACTGTTCACTTATGACTTACTGGTCACTGTCTACTGGCCTTTCTGAAAAGAGTTTTAAGGCCCTCTTCTTTATTTTCAGTGTTTACTTTAAGTATTTCCTAGTTTGATTTCTTTTTGTTAGGGAACACTTACTTGTAAATAGAGTCTTACCAGAACACATCCTCCAGTACATTTACGGGTAAAGGATGGGGATGAAAAAGTATGAAAAGCCTTTCCTTCACAGAAGTGTCAGGTGGAACTTTTTTTTTGGGTGGTGGAAGTATGGCATCTGTTTGGGGCTGCAGCAATTGTGGGCCAGAAGTTCCTCCAAATGCTTGCTGAAACAGAAAAATGCAAGTGTAAGTTAACTGGTGGGGGGGGGCACAGGAAGTAATTTTACCTTTCTTACCATTTTTGTTCCATCACAGGACATAAATAGGCCTTGTGAGTGCTAATCTTTATTTTATTTATTTATTATTATTTATTATCTTACTTTATTTACTTTGGTTATTTCATTAGATTGGACAATAAATTCAAGTAAGGTCAGACACCTTTTCAGGGAATAAAATGCACTAACCAACCAGAGATACACCTTAAAAATGCAGCATGTAGAACAGTTTACAGAAGCAAGTGAGCAGTGTTCTTTATTGGCATATGTGAAGTTTCTTACAACAATTCAGAAGAACACCAACACCATCCATGACGTGAACTTACAGGAGGCGTCCTGTACTGCTGAACGATCGCGCTGTTACTGCGCAGCGCTGACGACACCTGCGCTGTTACCAGCTGTGTTGCCATTTTCCTGATAAGGCTGCAAGCAGAAGTGATAATAAACTACTTCAAAGAAAGAGCTAAGTTATGGAAATCTTAAATTTAGCAAGAGAAAGTAAGTTTTAATACACATCAGAGTATCTCTAGAAATCTGTTATGTCATGTACATGATGAAAATCAAGGCAGGCTTTCATGACAGCCTACAGAGAGATCTGAAAGCCTGCATGCTAGCTGCAACTCACTGAAAACATTCATTCATTACCACTTACAGATACACAAAACTACTCTCTGGGCTTTTTAACACTCTAGGGGAAAAAAAGATTGACTTGTCTCTACAAGAGTCCACTACATTTTCTGAGAGATGACTAAAAAGCAAAAGGGACAGAAAAACTTCACCCGTTTCGGTAAAGAGCACAGAGATTCAGTTCAGAAACCAAAATATTATCAGAGAGTTTACTTCCAGTCCTCATTTTCCAGTGATTTTTCTTTGTTCTGATGCAGAGTAAGAAAAAGCAGTTGCTTTTTGCATAAATACACAGCCTGTGTTGTTAGACCATGTAGGAATTACTGGAGAATGAAGGTTGCAATGAACATCGGTTTCAGTTCAGATCAGGCATGTACTTCTGAAGTGAATCTCTCCACTGTCCCTCCTTACTGTCTTCATCTCCCAGAACAGGTTTGACATGAACTAGACTCCTTTAGGATGAAACTAAGGCAAAAAATTCACTGCAGGAGAGTAGCTAAGCTGCTCCAACTTGTACTGGGCATTCAAAACATAGGAAGAAGTTAGAAATGATCAAACACCTGAGAATTCCCCATACTGTACCAATATCAGATCCTCAGCACCCAAAAGCTTTACTCTACATATGTGCTTCACAAAGCTACTGCTTGCACTCCTGCAAATACAGCCAAGAGACAAAGTACCTAAGTCTGGTTCTAATTCAAAAACCTCATCAAAAGTACATTCCAGCCTTGTTACATGTTACAGATATATTGACAGATTCTTGCCAAATTCCAGATTTTTCCATAGCATCTTAAAAATATGTGTTTTAGTCTTTATCAAAGACTACCAAGTTTCAAAAGGCTTATTCTAAACCATTCAAAAAAAAAAAACAAAAAAAAACCAAAGAGTTTCAGAAAATACTATCTGCAAGCACGGCACAAGCTCACAGTGATAGTGATGTTACGTCTTCTGTTAAAAATGTGTTTATTTTATATTTTGCTCTCCAGAACACAACTTACAACTCTGTAAGTTGTACTTACTCTGAGCTATCGTTCCCATCTTCTAGGAAAATGACAGTTAGTCGATTTCCAGGAGGATACTCAAACCCGTGCAGTTTGTACTTGGCATATATAGCTGAGGCAGCAGTGCTGTACTGAATCACAGCGTACCCTGCAAACACAGTGCACACAGTGTCACCAGGAGACAGGTAAATCCTCAGGACAAACTACCCTCATGTAAGCAATACATTTAAACAGCTCATCAGGCATGGATGACACAAAATTGTTAAGTCTTTTTAGCATACATCATTACTACTTCATCAGTTTTATTCGTGAAGGAAACTTCGGTGAAGTTAACTAGTGACAGATGAGCTGTATTTATGCTAACTTGAAAAGCTGGCAGTAAAACCACACAAGTGAAAACATGACTTCCTCACTACTCCAGAATTAGTAACAAAAGGATACATAATTTTATTTAAAAATGCAATTATCCCATCAACAGTGAATTTCAACTTTTCATTTTACTTGTGTCAACTTGTACACACACACATTTCAGAATGAAAATTCAAAAGATCTGCTTAGAGAACATTTTAATGTCTAATAATTTCTGAAAACTTTTTTCTTCCTTTATTCTGCCTCAAACTATTAATTTAACCAAAACCCACTTATCATGACTTTGACTCTAACCCTCTTGAGTTTTTATTATCTGAAAGTAAAGGCATAATCCCTTTAGGGCTACCTGTAAACAGGGGTTCAAATGAAACTGAATTCTTGAGTTTATGCAGTGATAGCAGCAACCACTGCTTGTTTCCAACAAAACTGTATTTTGCAATACAAGTTAAGTGAAGTACAATTACAAGGGATTCCGTTCAGAGAAAAAAGACAAAAACCTTTTGTTCTTTTACTTACCACTGTTGGTATGAGGGTCTCGCTGAACATCACAGTATTCCAATCCTGGAACTAAATCAAAGAGGGCAAACAGCTGCTCTTGAATAAAGGGGAGCCGTGATACCACTGACAGGCGTTTGGAGACTGGTTCTTGAATCCTGGTCTCAGTTTTTTCAAAGCTACAAAATTCTGGCTGCATACCTCAAGAATCAACAAAACAATGCGAGTCATCACACCAGCATGCCTTCATTTCATGCATATGCTGCATTCAACTCTTAAAAGTAATCCAAGTGAATTATATTATATATAAAGGTCCCGTGTTGATTTCACCAGTGCAGGTCACAAAATAATTGGCCAACCAGAGCAAAGCAAGCCATAAAAATAGAGAGATGAAACACCTGGCTAGTTTCTAACTTCAATACCCAATCTACTATTGAAGTGTTGACCTAAGCCTCCATCAGCTTCCCTTCCTCCAAACCACATTCTTATTTAGTGACCATACTGGAGCCTACAAATCACTTTCAGGGTAAAAAGCTGTGACTTACAAAATGGAAGCGTATTCCCTCTTAGATCTTGCCTCATGTTATTACTGTAATAATCGTGTTCAAAAGACTCAGATGACTTATTTTTAGGTTCAGCCAAAATGGCCCTGTAGCCTGAAAGAAACAACCACACACATAAAACCACCTCAGCACATCTCAGTTATCTGACCAGGCCCACACTCTCCCAAGTCCCATATTTAGAAACATTACTCAGAAAACCCAGTAAGTGCTGGATTTAGAGGAATAACTAAACTATAACTCTTGAAGTCTGCCACAACAATTTTGTGAAAGTTAACAGCTTTGAAATGGAGTTACTCCTACTCACAAGTTAAGCATGACAGAGGCTAATTGCCATGAGAGTGACTGAGCACTGGCACAGCTTGCCCAGAAAGCCTATGGAGTCTCCATGTACGGGGATATTCAAAAGTCACCTGGACATGGTCCTGGGCCACCAGTACCCAGGTGACCCTGCCTGACCCAAGTCATTGAGCTAGATGACCTCCAGAGGTCCCCTCCAACGTCAACCATTCTGTGATACTTAGCAGGATTCTGAAATGCTCCAGAAGCCATCACCTGAACTTCTGTGCTAAAACAGTATTTTGTGGATGTTTTACACTGATCTAGGTTTTGCTTTTATGAAATAAAGGGGTTATCAAGCTATCGAACTAATTTCATTTTAGCCTCACAGCAAATAGGAAATAAAATTTGACTGCTAAGTAATCTCAGGCTCATATATAATATAATTCCTGTAGAACCACTTATGATAGATACAATGCAGAACCACCACATATATTACTGAAAAAAAAAAGAAACAAACAAAGCCATAAAAAAACCCAAACCAAAACAAAAACCTAACAAACAACCACACCCACATCCACACACCAAGTTGTTTTATACTTGTGATTGAGCAACACTGAACAGGGGGTTGCATTGAAAGACTGCTGTTAGGCTTCTGGGGAAACCTTTCTTCTTCTGGATGAGCAAACCCAATTCCCTCTGCCTCTCCTCCGAAGTCTTGTGCTTCCAGCTCCTGACATCTTTTGGCCTTCCATCAGCCTCACTCAAATTCATTAACTTTTGGTACTAGAGCATAAATGACAAATTATAGAATCACAGAATGGTTTGGGTTGGAAGGAAACTTACAGCTCGTTGAGTTCCAACTCCCTGCCTGGGGCAGGGACACCTTCCACTGACCAGGTTCCTCAGAGCCCCATCCAACCTGGCCCTGAACACTTCCAGGGATGGAGCACCCACAACATCTCTGGGCAACCTGTTCCAGTGCCTCACCAAACGGCTGGTAATAAATAAGCATACAAAGTCTTTCACTTTGTAACAGATAAACCATGACACTAAACAAAATCAAGCACCCTTCCCCAAATTTCAGTTAGCTTGGATTTGTTCTTAAATAAATGTTATCACAACAGCATCCCCATGTATCATGAAATGTATTTTATATAAAAATTAATTTTATATCAAATATATTGGATTAAAACTCCCTATTCCCAAGGACACATGAAAATTCTGTCCTGTGTATGAAGCCTACACTAAAGACCAATAATAATGTATAAAAGAAAATTCTGTATCCATTTCCAAACTCTTCTCACTGATCTTATTTGCAGTTTGTCCCTGAAAAAATGTAATCAGGTGACTGTTCTCACTGAATGTTAACAATGCTATTATTTATTTGCAATAGAACTTTGTCTCAAGATGTTTTTACATCAAGAATAATTTACCGGCAAACAAAACTAAAAATTAAAGGTACATTATCATGATACACACTTATTGCAAAAGAGCCCTTAAAGAATTCACTTAGATTCTTACTTCTATCACACTCTTCAATTGCTCGGGCAGCTTGCGATGGTTTCAAGTACCTGACATAGCCCAAACCTTTACTTTCTCCAGTAGTCTTGTTTTTAATAATGCTGCAATATTCAATGTCTCCATACATCTGGAACGATTAAAAAACATTTTAATTTCCAACATTTGAAAAACCATGAAAAGTTCCATGTGCTAAGTCCTTCTGACAAATTTAGAAAAAGGCATTTTAGAATAACTACAGAAAGTTTAAGTACCTTAAACTTCTCTCGCAGATCCTCCTCTGTGTAGGTTTTTGGTATCATAACAAAGATTCGTGTAAGCTCCTCATCTTCGACATCTCGGTGGCTTCCAGAAGCTCTTGACTGTGCAATAAATACCTAATGAAATAATTACAGAAACACTAATTACTGGCTAAAGGGTCTAAGACATCTATCAACAAGCAAGTAAAATAGTTTAACTGGCTTTGTATTTATTGTTCACATATGCTGACCTTCTTAGCATGGAAAGAAAAGAACATTTGTGACCACCTGTGGTAAAAGACCTAAAAATATAATAAACCTCGAATAGTTTCCCGAACAGGACAGGGGCCAGAAGAAGTTCTTACTGGGAATAATGAGGAATGGTGAGAAATACCACTGCTGATTCAGCAGCACTGTCAACATCACCGGGACACATGAGGTAGCAAAGAATGCATTACTGTAACAGGCCTAGTATAGCAGTAGTAAAAACAAATAAGCAAGCAAACAAACAAGAAAGCCTAGCAGCTTAATAAAGCCTTGCTACTGCAGTTCACTGCTCAGCTGGGCCAGGTTTAGAGGTCTACTGCTCTATGAAGGATCCTAACTTCTCGTATCTGTTACTGTTAAAATCTTTTTTAGTTATTAAAACAAATTTCATCTCAGAAATGCACACCAAAAGACAATCAAGAAAAAAAAGCTCAAATAAATCACAAACAAAAACAAAATAAAAACCCAAAAAAACCAACAAAGCAGTCAAGTAAGAAAGACACAACTTTCAAATCAAGCCTCTTATGCAAAAGTAGCAACTGATTTCACAGAGCTCTTAATTTATTTTTTTAATAGCCATGAAAGGGAATGAGGAAAACAACTTTGATCTTTTGTCTTCTGATGGCAAGTTCTTGAAAAAACATTTTACTGACTCAGTGGCATTTTCAAATTAAACACATGGCACCTTCTTTCACTATTCAAACTCATTCATATTTTCTTAGTACTTGGCGAACAGGAAAACCAATCAGGAAACTGAAAGCTGACAGAACAGTTCCATAAATTTAAAAAAAAAAAAAAAAAAGTTTTGTAAAGTGTTCACAAGCTACAGAACCAATATAAAACATACTTGCACAGACAGTTCTATACAGTTCTATTTATTCACATCTATCGTGCTTGTTTTCCGCAGGCCTGCTACAGCTGAGGCCACCGGTGGGAACTCAAGGCGCGGACGGGCCCCGGCGCTCCCCACGAGAGCCGCGGGTGGATGTGACCGGGAGGGGCCGCCGAGGCTCCCGCTCCCCCGGGCCCGCCCCTGCCCGGCTCCCGCTCCCCCGGGCCCGCCCCCGCCCGGCTCCCGCTCCCCTGCCCGGCTCCCGCTCCCCTGGGCCCGCCCCCGCCCGGCTCCCGCTCCCCCCGCCCGGCTCCCGCTCCCCCGGGCCCGCCCCTGCCCGGCTCCCGCTCCCCCGGGCCCGCCGCCGCCGCCCGGCCCTACCTTGATGGGCTTGGTGTCGGGGAGCAGGCTGCGGCCGTGCATCTCCTCCATGGCCCGGCAAGCCTGCGAGCTGCGGGCGAACTTGATGAAGGCGATGCCGCGGGACTCGTTGGTCCGCCTGTCCCGCAGGAGCCAGATGTTCTGGATGTCCCCGAAGGGGGAGAAGCGCTCCCGGATCAGCGCCTCGCCGGTGTCCTTGCCCAGCACCACGAAGACGCGGCTGTTGGGCGGCTCGTCCAGGCACTCGGCCGAGAGGCGGACGCCGCTGCCCTCCTCCATGGCGGGGCCCCGAGCACGGCAAGCTTCTCCCGCGGGCCAGCAGGGCAGCGCGGCAGCGCCTTTTCCGCCGGGGACACAGCGCGCCCGCCCCTTCCGCCGCCGCTTCCCCGCGCCCGCCCCCGAGCGGCCGCTCCCGCGCACTCGCAGCCGCCGCACGGATGGAGGTCGGGCGGCGCGCATCCTTCCTGTTACTTCTCACAAGCAAACTAAATATGCAGAAATTCCCCCTCTCTTTCACGTAAACAGATGCAGTTGTCAAGCAGAAGGACGTGATAACATTTGGGTTTTTTTTCTAAACGGGTTGTGTTGAAAAAAGTAACATGATCTCTATTCAGAAATATTCTCAGTGCCACACTGTTGGAAAAGATGGAAAGCACAAGACAGGACCAAAACTTTGGGGTTTATTTGGCTGTACAACAGGACAAGCTGCAGGATTTTCTTAACTCAGATCCAAACAAAAATAAAGGCAAAACTAAGAGGTGACATAAATAAGGTACAGTGTTGGAGGGGACATACATAAAAAAAGATTTTTCTTTAGAGGCATGATAGAAAGCCTTACAAGGACTTACTTAAAACTGTCAACTTTGCATTACTGCAGATGAATCTCAACTACAGTGCCACAGAAACAAAAATCCTCACTCCCTGTATTAAAACATTGGTACAATTTCCAATACTCAGTACAGCAGGTCAGAAGGTTTATAGCTTTCCCAGAACACTGTAGTGCCAATGGGCAGATTTTAATTTCTTTTTCTGGAGAGCTTTTAGATTTTTTTGCTGGTCACTACCCTCTACTGGCATCATGGCGTGCTGCAGTTATTTTGCTTGACTTAATACCATCCCCTACTATTACGCTATGACTTTTGGTTTTTCTTGTGCTTTTCACAGAGACAGTCTTGAAGAACAGTGGAACGTGTAAAACGGGAAGTATTCTGTGTGGCTTTCATTGGGTTTATTTCTATTATTTGAATATAAATTATATTATTTGAATCGAGCTATGAATTACAAATACAGTTCTGTGTCCTGTCGTTTGGGTTTTTTTCTGGTTACTAAAGTGCTTCAGAATTGTACGACTTTTTTTTTTCTGTGATTTCTAGGAAACGTTTTGTGACATTCACTTTATACTGGAATTTCCTTCAATGTATCATCAGCATATAGTAACTATTTTTTCCCATTAAAATTGTAGTGAACAAATCATACAGATGTTACTACAAGTTTTTAAAAGAAAGCAAAGTGATATATAAATTCAATTTAGACAATGGGAAGAGTCAGCTCTGGAGGACAGAAATGTGAACATGTCATTACAGGTATTCCAGTAGTCTTCAGAACAAGAGCAGGCTTCTGTTGAAAGACACAGCTTTTAGCAGGTTTGGAAGGAAACAATAATGGTTTTTCTACTTCTGTCAAGAGATTCCAGGAAGTGGCGATTGACAACCTTTTTTTTAATGTCCTTCAATGGAGCACAGCCTTGAGAAATTTCATGTCACTCTCATGCTCATTTTAAAAAACGGCATGAATTATATTTGAATCTTCTGGATATTGGAATTACAAAGATATTCACATAGTTTAGAAGCAGTAAGCAGTTGTACATGAAGTGATGCAAAGAACTGCAACTCTCCATGATGCAAAAAGGATTTCTATTTTAGTTATTAAAGTGACACAAAGTATACCTTGTGAATTTTATATTATACATCATTTATGCTCCCATTCTCCTGGATTCTACTGGACTACTTCCCTTTTTCAGACTGTTTAGAGTAATAAAGCATCTCCCCAAATGACAAATTTTTCTCAAGTGGTTTTCCCAATTGCTTTTTGAGGAGTGCTATTCCACTGCCCTTCGTAACAGAGAAACACACTATGCCTGAGAAATGCACTGACATTTCTCCTTCTGATTCTTTTAGGGCATCTTAGGGCATTTCTGTATGTTGTACCCAAGGAAACCAGGTGGAACTGGCTAAAGCCTGCACTGCTGTCTGAGTTGGCATTTTGCATCACTGCTGACAAGAGGTGCATCATACCTCAGATGCATCAAATGTAAGCTGCCTGTACCTCACTGCAGCATACCTATAAAATTACAAAGGCAGCAAAATCCCATGGCATTGACAAAATCCATTTTCCTATTTTTACCCTCCCACAAAAGGCTGACACTAATCTATCTCAGGCCAACACATGAGGCTGCAGCCCAGTGTACGCTGTGCTTGTTTAACTCGCCCTGCAGACAGAACAGAGACCCCAGTTTTCTCCTAATATCCATCAATGCACACCAGGCCAGGCTTCTGAACCAGTTTTTATCCTGACAGCATGTCCAAAGCCTGTGCAAGTTACAGAACAGTCAAATCAATGTAATCATCTTTGTCACATTTCATCTTTACATGGATTTTGGGTTCCACAGTTCTTTACAATTAAACTGCTACAGTAAATTGTTCACTATGTATTTCATGCAATGGAGACAACTACAGATTTACTTTCTTCAGTCTTGCCTGCTGTTTGAGAGACTGTCAATATGCAGATTTCTGATGTAATCAAATCCTATGCATAAAATCCCAGCAAATAAGCTAAAGATGCCGCAAGACTATCAAGGGCCTAGTTTATACCTAGGCTTACAGAAACACTAAGTTGTTTTTAGTGTTTACATACAGAACATACATACACACACAGTAGCCATTTTGTAGTAAACATTGGTGTGCGTGCTCAAACCAAACCTTACCACAGTGAGATGGTAAGAATTATTTGCATACAATTATTTCGCACCCAAGGTCTTCGCTTGAGAGCTGGGGGTACGCGCCGGGCTGGCCTCCAGCAGCTCATGCGATTTCTTTGTGCAAGTGGAGTGTTTGTGCCAGCGCTGCAAAACCGCAAATGCAGCTCGGGCTCGGGGCAGCACCGCCGGGGGCGGCTCAGCGGCAGCCCCGGGGCGGCTCGGGGACTCCGGGAGCGCCACCGGCCCTGTGACAGCGGCGGCTCAGCCCGAGGGGCTGCGCCCGCCGCCGCCTGTGAAACCCCTTTGCGTCACAGCTCCGGCAGCGCGCTCGGAAACGCTTACACAGCCTTGCCCTCGCCCAAGCTACCTGTACGGAAAGAGCTCGGCTTCTTTAGAGGTGCGAGCAGCTCGGGCACGACTCCCCTAGACCGTGTTCTCCGACCTCCCCGCCTTCCGCCCCCTCGCCCCGCAGCCCACTCGCCGCGGGTTCTGCAGCCGGGCGCCCTCCGCAAGTCGGGCGGGGCACGGTGCGGCGGGCCGAGAGCGGCCCTTCCCGGCCGCCGCGCACCGCCCAGGGCCGGGCTAGCGCCGGGCTAGCTCTCGGCTCCCTCCTCCGGCTCCCTCCTCCGGCCCCCGAGCGCCGGGGGCTGCTGCCGGGGGCTGCGCCCCCCGCCCCGGCTGCCCGCACGCCTGCGCGCCGCCCCCGCTGCCCTATTGCCGATGTGGGCTGGCGGCGGCGCGGTTTCTCAATGGAGCGCTCGTCCTCCTGCGGCAGCATCCCTGCGCGGCGGGGAGAGCCGGAGAACTGAATGAAACCACGCCGAGCGCGGGGGCAAGCACGGGGACCCAGCACGGGGACCCGCGGCGGCGAGAGAACTGCTGCTCAGCCTGCAACAGCGCGGGCACCGAGACTGGGAGTCGAAACCCTTTGTCCGTGGCTTCCTAAGCAGTCTCCGAGCTGCGCAAGCCGAAGCATCTGCACGGAGTCCCCGAGGGTGACCCCTACTGCCGCGAGAGACGCGGCGGTCCCCCGGGACACACACATAGCCCTTCCTCCTCGCTTCACACCCGCGCACCAGCCTGCGCTATCGACACGTGTCTCAAAAGTCCTCCCTCTCCTTGCAAGCACTGCCCGCACCCCGCGCCGTAAGGGGCTGCTGCAGGGGGAGGGTCCCCGGCAGGTCGGAATCTCGTCTGGTTGAAGGTTTGCCCGTGTGTTTTCCCAGCCACCCGAACTCCCATTCATGAATTTCTGAAGCCGCCTTCATTCAGGCTTTGGTGAGCGCATTAAAAACATTTTCACGTGTTAAGATCCATGACTGTTTTTTCAATCGCTTATGCGTAGGCATTGATTTAGCAATGAAAAGTGCTCCACGTGCGCATAAAAATAACCCTTGTCCGTCTGCCGGCTGTGGATGCAGTCGGTTTCCGTCTGGCAGCCAGTGATGCCCGAGCGGACACCCAGGAGCGCCTGGGCGCGCCCGCTCCCGCCGAGCTGCCCCGGGGGATAGTGGCTTGCGGCAGAAAGCCCTGGGCGGCTCCGGGCGGGCAGAGCCCACTGTGCCCCTCACACCCCGCGGGAGCCGTGCGCGCCGGGCAGAGTCGGGGCTCCGCACGGGTGAGGCTGTACGCAAATCAACTCAGTGATTCAAGAAACGGAATTCACTCAGGATTCTTGGAAGGGCTCCGTTTTCCTGCCTGTCTCCTGAAGTACTGAAGCAGCTCAGATAATGGTATAAATGAGAGCTCTTTAACGGGAGCGCTCCCATTACCTCCCGCCGCCTCTCCGGCGGACCGCGGGCAGGAGCCGCGGCGGGGTTCGTCCCTTCCCCGAACGTGGATCACAGACAAAAGGCCCCTCCCTTTCCCCCCGCACACTCCCCCGATATTGTTGAATGAAGCTCCCTAGCACAGCTCCCCACTGCCGGGGGTCCTCCCGCCGGGGACCCTGCGCGCCCCGCCCGCCCTGCCGAGGCGGCTGCTGCCAGGCGGGCGGCAGTGCCCCCCCCCCGCAGCGGGGCTTGCCAGCGCTCCCGGCCAGCTCTCCCTCCTACCCGCCTGCCCCCCCGCTCGGCTCACGCGTCCTCCCCTCCCTCCTTCTCAGTGGTCTGCCGGCTGGCTTACGCAGGAGCCGCCGCCAGCACTGACAGCACTTGGCAGAAGGGGTTTGCCCGAGCGCTCCCAGAGCATCTCCAGAGGCGCGGCGGCACCGCCTGCCCGACTCACCAGGGGAGCGAGCGGCCCAGAACCGGGAACCGAGGCCAGAGCTGGAGAAAGGCTGAAAACCTGGAAGCACAAAAAAATACCTAAAAAATACGAATAATACTACTACTAATAATAAAAAGTGGTGGGCAGGAAAAGGAGGTCGCGAGGGAAAGCAGAAGGCGAGAAGGAGGCGCGCCGCTGAGGAGGGGCCTGGGCAAGGGGCAGAAGCGGCCCCTCGCCGGGGCTGCCGGCATCCCCCGTGCTCCGGGGCGGCCGTCGGGGCGGCAGCAGCAGCACGTGGCGGCGGCGGGGCATGGCCAGCGACGGAGCTCCCGAGGCCTGAGCCGCCCCCGCCGCCGGCACCATGGCAGCCGCCGGCGATGCCGGCCTCGACGTGGCGGCGGTGGAAAGTTTCCTAGAGAGGCACCCGGAGCTGGTGGAGAAGTGGCTGCAGAGGAAGAACTCGCTCCCTAAAGCGCCTGCCGTCCCCGCCGTCCCCGCTGCCGGCCCGTCGGAGGAGCGGCGGAGCAGCGAGGGCCCCGCCGGGAGCTGGGGGAGCGCGGGCGGTCCCGGCGGTCCCGGCCCCGGTCCCAGCCCTGGGGGGCTGCAGCGCCGAGCGTCCCAGAAGGAGCTGCGGAAGAGCTTCGCCCGCTCCAAGGCTATCCACGTCAACCTCACCTACGACGAGCATGTGCACGCCCGAGCGCAGGAGCCGCTGAGCAGCGTGCGGCGGCGGGCGCTGCTGCGGAAAGCCAGCTCCTTGCCCCCCACCACCGCCCACATCCTCAGCGCCCTGCTGGAGTCCCGCGTCAGCCTGCCCCAGTACCCCCCCACCGCCCTGGACTACAAGCGCTACCTCAAGGAGCACAACGAGCGCCAGTTCTTCCTGGAACTGGTCAAGGACATCTCCAATGACCTGGACCTCACCAGCCTCAGCTACAAGATTCTCATCTTCGTCTGCCTCATGGTGGACGCGGACCGGGGATCCCTCTTTCTCGTAGAGGGAAGCTCCGCCGGCAAGAAGACCCTGGTCTCCAAGTTCTTCGATGTGCACGCCGGCACCCCGCTGCTGCCCTGCGGCTCCACCGAGGACAGCAACGAGGTGCAGGTGCCCTGGGGCAAGGGCATCATCGGCTACGTGGCGGAGCACGGAGAGACGGTCAACATTCCCGACGCCTACCAGGTAGGAGCCGGGCAGGCTCCCCCGGCCCGCGGCGGCGGAGGAGCCCCCGCCATCGCCTGGCCCTGCCTCCCCCCGGGGCGTCCCTCCTGCCGCCAGCCTCCCCCGCCGTGTCCCGGCCGGGAATGCCGCGGGTCTGCGCGGGGCGAGTGCCGACGGGACGCCGGGAAAGCGGGAGGGGAGGCCCCGCCTGGGTGGTCCATGGGGCTAAAGGGGCCCTACAATCGGCGCAGCAGTGCTCTGGATTTCGCAGGAGCGGTAGGAGGCTTCTTGTGTTTCCAAAGCATGTTTTGGAACCGGCTGAAAAAAAGTTTTAAAAAAATGCTTGTGACGGTCCCAATTATAATGTTCTTAAATTTCTGTCTCAATGTTCCCTGGCTGTCTGCTGCTGAAAAAATCTCACTGCTTTCAAAAGAGCATATATTTTCACCTTTGCATACCCACTCACCCCACATGGTATGTGTTTTCAAACCTATTCCTAGCAGTGATAATAGCCAGTGTCCTGTTCTTCTCCAACAGTTACTTTGTCCACCTTATAATTCTTTAGAGGCTTCAGTGTGAATTGTGAAAATGTAGTTCTGGCTTCAAGGCAGACATTGACCCCTGGCTTCAGCAGGGACAGACGAGCCTTTGCCCGAATGTGTCAATGTAGACCAGAGCCTTCAGTTTGCTGGCTTGAAATTTACCTCTCTTTCCGGGAGTCTGTTTCTAGTGTTTTTTTCTGTAAGACACTGTCAGCAATTGGGAGTTCTTGAGAAAATGAAGAATCACAAAATGACACGTTTTCTCAGTTAGGATATGGGAAAGCTTTAGAAAGGTGGGAGATGTAGGTCTTGAAGAATTTTAGTAGTAATCATTGCCCAGTGCCTTATTTTACTCTACAATAATAACTAAAACAATAAACAGTAAAGAATTGATGATGCTTTACAGCAGCCTACAAGGAAGAAACTTGAAAAATAAGATTTGGTTATTTTTGTTTTTTAAATACAGAAGAAGAAGAACCAGGGTATATGTATTTGGGGCTGAATATTTATTTATTTATTTGTCAAGCAGTATTTGAAAAACACTAGGCACCTCAGAGATCCAGACTGACAGAGGTTTCCAACCCACAGATTTCAAAGGGAATGGTAAAGATGCTCAGACTAAAATGAGTATTGGATCACCTTTGAAAAAAATTCAACTGTCTTCCTTTATTTTTTTCCGCTTTTTGCATTTTCTTTCATATTACACTTTTTCTTGCAATCTGTTTTTGTTACTTGCACTTGTAAAACTGTGCAATTCCCAGAATATCTGCTGTTGTAGGTGAAGCAGTATGTTCTCAGTAGTCCAAACTCACTAAACAGATAAAGGATATCTGAGTTTGGCTAGGAAGGAACCTGATCCCTCCTTCTAACTCTGGATAGCTCCAGCCACCTTTTATTTGGAGGTGAGAATGCCACTGGAAGGCCTGTGTTTTCTAGTCCTAGAGATGTATATTGTTCTAGTTTTTCTTCGGTGTTTGTTCACTTTGTGTTCCCTTCCCTGTGAAAAAGTCCAGCTTCTTTGAACAGTTTACTTTCTGTTTCATCCACAGGGAAAAGTGAAAAGCAATCCATCCACTTGCCATTCCCATTACACTTTTGTCTGGCTCTTATTCAAAATCAATTTAAATATTATAAATAATACACTTCATTGTATGTTTAAGCCCTAAGTACATTAGTTGCAGGAGATGGGCAAGTTCTAGTCCAAGTCCATCCTGTAATTACATCAAATGCAACTTACCTACTTTCAGTGGAGCTACTTCGATTGACTTTAGTGCAAATGAAGCTTAAGACCTTCCAACTGTAATGAAAGTTCTGCTTGATAATAAAACAGGGCCCTGCTTTCAGTTACATTTCTGAGTTAGTACAGTTTATCTTCTCTTACTTGGCAAGGATATATATCCATTGTGCATCATTAAAAGGAGACATTTCTAATTTAACGGTATAAAGAGCTCTATGGAAGCCCAGGTCCATGTGCGTGAAGAGGTGACAGCTGTTCCATTTCAGATCCTTGTAGTGCTCACAATGGAGCACTTTAAAAATTAATAAATATCATAATATTATTTTCTGCCACTGATAGTGAAAGTGTTTCATCAACTCTCAGGTAAAAAACCAGCACCACTAGAAAGCTCTGTCAGGTGGAGCTGAAGAAAAAGGGGTAACAGCAGAGCACCATTTTTTTTGTCCATTGAAGAGGGTTTCTACACTGGTGCTAACTGTTTGGCAAGAAAAGGCCTTACACAAGGTCAGAGGAACTTCTAGATTAATTTAAACTTAATTTGTTTGGTTTTTTAAATGAGCTAACTTGTTTAAAAAGAGGTAAACATACTTCCATATCATCAATTAGCTAGTTTACTGTATTGGGAAATTTATATTTATTCAATCATCTCTGTTTTCTCAGAGCCTGATCAAATACCAGTTGGAATTCTACCACTGAGTACAATTTGGGTTGCCTGCTTGTACTGTCAGCTACAACTGACATTAATGGGACTTCAGTGCAATCAACATCACATTTAAATGCTGTCATGTGTTCCATGCAGGCAGTCCCCTGTGCCCATCAGACTGATTGTTCCTGGAAGTATTTGTAAAGACTGGTTGTGTCATTATCAGTGTAGTATTTCAATCACACATTTCTTTTTCTAAAAAGAAAAAATACTAAAAAATGAAATCATTAATAGGATAGGGGTTTTCCACAGTCCAGGTGACTGTTACTGTTGTTGAGTGGGACTTTCAAAATCTGTTCATGTGAACAATCTTTCTTAATTCAATAAACATACATAGATACAAGGTTTGGAATTAATGTTACGTATTGAGGACTGTATAATAATCACTTCTTTTAATACTAAACAATGACCATATAAGATGTCACAGTGGTTTAATTTATGAAGTTCAGCTCTGACTGAACAAACTTCTGGAGGCTCACAGCAATAGCAAATTTGACAAGTAGTTTATGGAAAGGTTTAGATGAATGTCATATGACATTCAAAAGTTGCACAATTTCATTCGTGGCATTAAAAGCTTTATTTATTACATTGCAAAGTCATTTGCTGAAAGTGAGTTTATAATTTTAACAGTTTGTAACATGCATGATCTAATCTGCACCAGTTAGCAGTACAGAGAATTTGAGAAAGGAAAGCAATTAGATACTTTCTTTGCATTTTCACTTTGAAGCCAGTCTAAAACTCTTTCTCCTGAAATTAATCCAGTTGAATTGTAAATCAAAGTTTCAGTCACTTTAAGTTCTAAAATAAGGCCTTGGACACCCCCATATGTAAATTTTGGGAAGGATTTCTGACTCCCTTTTCATATGGGTATAATGCACTGTATCTTGAGCACACGTGTTGGAAGAATCAGGTCATACTGGCAAGGAAATTTGGGGTCTAAATGTCCATTGAGGCTCCTTTTGACAGAGAACAGATGTAGCTTCCGTCGTCATATATGAAGACCATTAAGCCTTTTGTAAGTACACAGACAGAGACCATTACCTGTAGTTCTTAGAAGCTGTTTACAAATTTGAGATTTTTTCCTATTTGAAGCTGTGGATTTTTTTATGTCATCCATTCTTCACACAGGAGATCCACGATGTTTAGCTGAAATTACTGATAATTACAATTTTGTTCCATCTTCTAGAGCAGTATTTAAATAATAAACATTTTAAATTACAGGTAATATTTGGCTATTGTTACACCTTTAGGTGTCCAAAAATTAGGAAACAATTTAATGGCATCCTAAATCCTCCTAACTAGTGGAAAAAATATTACCCTCTAGAATAGTAAGCATATATCAGAAAGCGGTGAAAAACGTGTTCTGCCATTTTCCGGTGTCAGCTGAATAAAGTTTCTGCACATCTTATGTTACATTTGGAATTTTAAAAGTAGCTTTCAAAGACAGAAGACAGAAATGGCTTACCCAGATGGATGTTTTAATAAAGCATGTAGCAAAGAGAAGAAATATTAAATGAAGTCATGCAAAGACATGGGGTTTGTATCTTACAGAAAGTGCCATAAAATATGGCCAGAGTTACTTTTCAATACAGCTCGAGTCTTTAAAAAGAAAATGTAACTATGTTACTGCAACTGAAATCAGGGAAAGTAAGAAACAAATCGAGCTCTCTTTGTACTGGACTCTCTTGTTGCCTCTTTCAAGCCTAGGCCAAGTGTAACAGAGTTAATGCACACACAGCCTTTCGCAGCAACTTCTAAACGTCCTTGAATACCTGGGTACAGGCATGGGTGTTGTCTTTTTCATGCCCTCCTGGTGAGCTCTGAGCATTCAGTGTCTCCTGCTGTGCCAGGACAGAATCACGGAGTTACTGCTCAGGGGTGCAAACCTTTGAGCCTGGGAGGGTTGTGTGGGGCTGGCTGTGGGTGTAGAAGGTCAAGAAGAGGCATGAGCCACGTTTCCTCACACGGGGTAGCTGTTTGTCATCATCAGTATTAACAGCGAGCCTCTCTCAGTTTTGAAGAGCAGTTAAAGTACTAAAACCCTGTGGCCTGGGAGGTTCAGCTCTGCAGCTGGAAGCACTTATCACTGTTCTACTCAGCAGCACTGGGCAGTGGCACCAACAACAGCTGTATTCATTTCAGTGTTGACTCTTAACAAGGACAGAGGTTGCTCTTAAAAGAGCAAAGATCCTAAGACCTGGCAAGCAGAATACACAGTGGTCTTTAAAATTTCCATGTAATACAGATAAAAGGTAAAACCCAAACTTCCTTTGCTGTACATTAAATATGGCTAGGAAGTACCATTGGAGATAACTGCAACAGTAAAAACTAAGGTGCTCTGATGTGCTTTGCAGAAAAGGACACTCCAGCCCATCATGCTAAATTTAGGAAAACTTGAAATTCTAAGTACAAGTCCGTAAATTGATGAAGGGGTTCTGTAATTATCCCTGTGTCTGCAGCCCAGTGGCTGTGAACATGCCCTTCATCCTTTGTGTCACAGTGGTGCTGGTCTGAGAGAGAAGGATCTTTCTATAGGAGGGAGCTCCTGGGAGGGAAGGGCAGAGAGCCCTCGAGGCAGCAGCTGAGGACATCTCTTCACCTCCTGTCACCTCCCTCACTCCTCCATAAGTCTTCTTCTTTGGGAGCAGTTTCTGACTGATGCATAAAATGTCCTGAGACCTTCCCAGGTCACACCACCACGACTCTCTGGAGGCGCCTGCCAGAGGCAGGAGCTTCTGGCTGACACCAGGGACATGTAGAGGGACACTTGTCCAAAGCAAAGGCTCAGTTGTTTCATGTCCCCGTGCTGCTACTGTGGATCCCCAGGACAGACAGGGCTGGGCAGTGCAGCATACACTGCTGATGGCAGCCCTCAGGTATCGTGAGGAGTCACATCTTGCCTCCACACTTCTGTGAGCAGGTGAGGTTGCCTCCCCCACCAGGCAGGCAGTGGCCTGTCCTCCAGAGTTGCTCAGTCATTACGCCATGGATCCTCACCACCTGTTTGCTGTCCCAGGTGTACCCATCATGGATGTGATGCTGAGATAGTTTGGGATGAGTAGAAGGTGGGCCAGCAGTGGCTGTGCTCAGGGTGCCCAGGGGGGATTTCTTTGCTACAAGTCCCTGTACTGGTCCCCAGCTCGCCCTCCTGCAGCAGGTCCCAGATCCCTGGGCTGTTGGCCCTGCAGAGCTTTGGCAGGAAAAGCTTTTTGGAGAGCTGGGGTGGTTTTCCTTTTGGTAAGCTGGTAGACGTTAACTGGTTTATTGCTTGGCTGATCCATCTCTCTGAAGAGTACAGATGTTTTCAGGGTTTTTTTTTTACCTCAGACGTTCTAGAATGTCTTTGTAGAACAGATGTGAAACTGGTGACACTCTGTGGCATATAGTTCCTCATGAGAAGGCAGTATATATATATTTGATGAGAGCAGGTCAGTGACTAGGAGAAAAAACTGAAAGATTTGGCCCTTCAAATTTTAGCTGAAGTCCTGTTACAGGCACAAGACTGAGTAAAGCTGTAGTTTTGTGTGGTAAATGATTTTGGTGTTCTGCTTGATTGGCTTTCAATTTTTCCAAACAAATGGATATTTCATTTTGGTTATTTACAGTTATATGCTATTGCATATCTTTTCTATAGAATAACAAATTTAAGAAGTATACATGCATCATTATGCAAGTTAATTTGTTTTACTTTTCTAAAACAACCCTATTGACAAACTATGAAAAATAAATGACTTAAAGTAATGGCTCAGCAGTTATGAGTTAACAGGGCAACAGCAACTCTGTGCAGTCTGAGCTTCATGTCTCTACACTGCACACTTAAAAATGAGTGCTGCTTTGTTAATAACAAACACTACTGCTTTGTCACAATAAGATATTTTTGATTTTTTATTCAAGAATCCTATTACACTGCTGCTGTAACACTTGAAACTGTGTTGCCCACCTGAGTAATCTCCAGCAGGTGCTAGGTTTAAACCCATACACAGATTTTTCTTGAAACACCCAGGAGTCTTGTTGGTTTCCTTGCTCAGAGGAGTATTAGCTTTTTAAAGCCACCTGTGTGTATATGTCTTGTTTAAAGAATCATGACTATTTAGGAGGTCAGCACTAAGCTGTGTCCCAAAGAAACGTTGGAACAAGAAGGGAACATGGGCATGGTTATAGTTGGTGCCCAGTGCAGCATCAGTCAGGGCTGGTACAGGAGGAGAGAGAGAACCACTATGATGGAGTAACCAGGTGTCATCTCTAAATATTGAAAATTAGATGGAAGATATTTTTCTTTGTAAACAATTTCTTTAATAGTGATACAGTCAGACTAGAAGCGTACAGAATCTGCTGTACATAAGACCACAACTTGACTCACTGTTGTGCTATTGGTGACCTAACTGGAGTTAGTTTTGAAGGAAGAAAACAAAAACCTTATGTGATGGATCTGGGTGATGTCCTACAGAGGAATATTTTCTGACCCCTACTCCTGATCAGTTCCGACTATGAAGCGTGAACTGTAATTATGCTTATTAGCTAGGCACTCATGTTTGCAGACTTGCTAGTGCTTATACAGTCATTTACTCCTCTTCAAGAATATTATGTGATTTTTTTTCACATTAATTATGTGCAAGTCATAATTAGACAAATATGCATTGTTACTAATGTCAGTTGTCAAACTAATAAATGAAACAGTGGTCAGAAATGGGTAAAAATCATATGAGACACTCCCATCAATCAAACTAAACAAAGCCCCAAACTCCTGACATATGCAGGGGGGTAAAAAAACCACCAAAAAACTTCTAGTATTGCATTGTTGCAAATCAACACATTTTTTGTTTTTTCGAAGTAAGCTACTTTATAAATTCAGACTATATATGGTCTTAGTTTTAAATCTGGAACTTAAAAATTTTTGAGCATCAGTGTTCTTTCCTTTTATAAGAATTGTTTTGGGAATAAAGAAGTAAGAGTTGGCTGAGCTGTTTCATGTGTCCTATCTGTTGTAGTAATTTTATCTTATAAAAAATATTGCTGTCACTGTATAAATAGTCAAAATATAACTGGATTGTGCTTATTTACTTGGGAGAATTAGGTTTGTTATGCTGCTGCCTGGTACTAGTTTGTTCTCCTGCTGCTTTTGTCTCTGGGGATTTTGGGGGAGATGACAGGAGTAGCTGAGCAGTCCTTACATGGAAGTCCCTTCAGAGATTGCTTTATTACTTGTGTTTTGTGTGTGAGTTTCTTGTCTACAAGGTTTCCCCATATCTCCTTTAGTGGTTCATTGCTTGGGTTTTGTTTCCTGTTTATGCACAATATAATTTGCACCATATGGGATTTTTAGAAAAGTGTGTCTAAAACAGAGTGCATGCCTTAATTTTTTTTATTTGTAGTTAGCTTTTTTAATGTTAAGCTTTGAATCTGGAGAACCTGCTGTCTTTTAGATTGCTCTTTCTCGTTTCTTGCTCTTTTTGCTTTCTATAAAAGCTTATGTATTATACTTACAGGAAGCGTGATTAAGAAAGTGAATTGAATTATGAAATCTTCCAACTTCAATTTCTTTATTTTTGTAAAGGCTCTTAGAGGACAGCTTTCTATAAATTCACTCAAACTTGTCTATCCCATGCAGTTTGGTACTACAGTAATACTCAGGTATTAACAATATTGTCATACTACTTGTCTTAGTTATTTTTGATACAACTTAGCAACTTAATCAGTAATTTAAATACACTATCATCCGGGAAATTTTGATGCAAGTTTATATGCTTTTTAATATAACCCTTTCTAAAGAAAAAAACAAAGCAACAACAAAAAATGGTGCAGTAAGTGGTAAAATATAATAGGCCAGGCCTGTTAATTGAACATTTTTTGTCGTGTTCTCTTCTGCGTGATAAAAAGATTTGAAAAGTGTTTTCAAATCATAAAATCAGAAATGGCTTTCTCTTTTAGCTGTCAGCTTTGGCTGAGGCATTTGGTGCATTTCAGTAGGTTAAACACTTTTCCTTAGATATTGGACAAAGAGGAAGTGGCTTTGTCATGAAGACTTAATTCCTGGAAATGTTGGGAAGCAGATTTCATCCTCCATTATAATATTTGAGTCTTAGCTAACTTGGGTTAGGGTTACACTTTTTTCTGTTTTTCTAAGTCATGGTAATAATGCTTACATAAAATGTATTCATTTTGATAAGGTTATAAAAAGACATGTTTTCTTTTCAAGTTCAAAGAGTTACCCCACATTTGAAAAAGACAGAAAAACCCAGTGAAACTTGTATGTTTGCTAACAACATATGAACTACCTACTGTAACTGAAAATCAACACCAAAAGGCAGTTGGGGAAACTGCTCAGAAGCCAAAACTTTAGTTGAAAGTTGAGATTCTGATAATATATGATTCTAGAATACTAATGGAAAAAAAAGCCTTTCTGTACCTTAATCTGGTCTTATACAGAATAAAACCTTGAAGATATTTGTCTGGTTTCATTCACTGGCAATCTTCAAATATGTCCAGAAAACTGGGACTACATTGTTTCTGTGCAGGTAACTGAAATACCAGCTCTTGTATTGATGGATCAAACTTGCTCTCTTCTGTGTCTTTACTTGATCATCACCTTTCACAGGGTAACATTTACAACCAATAAATATCCTTAAGGCTAGGATAGGGTTTGTCCTACAGAGTAACTTTTTCTTGATGGCAGATGTAAAATTCCAGTTAAAAGTGCCTCAGCCTTCACATTTTTAATATCTCTATGTAGAAAACTCATTATATAGAAGCAGTAAAACCAGGTATGTTTGGTTTTAGTAATGTTTTAAACAGTCAGTGGAAGACTTTAATTCATGAGCATTCTTGCATGAAAATACTGTAAGTACACTTAGAATTATGGGGAAGTCTCTCTCTCAAAAGTTTTTGTTTAGTCTGCCCCTGATTTCTGAATATATAACTTAATTGTAAAAAACTTAAAAGCAAGTGCTGCATTGCTGTCATAAACACTGATAATTCTTACTACCCAGGAGCCTGGTGCAAATGAGGACCCCGTCATGTTGCAGGCTTTTCCAACATGTGGGGATAATTCAGTTTATATCTCAAAATGTTTGCAATCTGACAAAGAGCTTCTCTCTGATTTACCAGCTTTGTTATCAGCTGCTAAACAGGCCTCCTTGCTCAAGGTTACTACCCTGTGAGGAGAGGGAGGTATAAATTTTGTCCAAGCTTCTTGGCCATCACAGTTCACACTTGGATCTTGAGATTTTTATTGGTACTGTTAAACTCAGTAAAACTTCTCTGTTAGATCCTGCCATGTATGTCCTGTTATGACAATACTTGATGAAAGAAGAGAGTGTGGGGATAAGAGGTTTGGAACATAATGCAGGTCATCCAGTCATTCTGTTCTCTATGCATATTGCATGGTCCAGCAATAGCAATGTTGCCAGGAGCAGCATTTTATTTTGTTCACTTATCTCTCCTCATCACTTTCTCCAGTGTCATCCAAATGAAATTCTGGCATGCTTTTCCACAAAAGATTAGGGATAGGTTCACTTCACATCTTGATGATTCTCAGCTTTTACCAAGTCAGTGAGTTTTTTCTCGATAACGGCTAATTTTTCCAATTAAATGCATTAACTTTCTTAGACTACTGTACCTTTAGTTTCAACTCCAAGATATTTTATACCCTTCTGCAAAAGGTCATCTGGTTCTCTAGCATCAGTGGATATAATCTGATACTTGCTTCCTCCTAGTGTAGAGGTTCCAGGGAGAGACACAAACAGGAAACTTCCATGATCTGCCTGAAAAGAGAAGCAATGCAGCAGGAGCGAGGTGTACATTAAAGGAAACACCAGCACTTTTCAGGCTGCTAATCCCTCCTGTGTCTCTAGTACTCCATAGCATCCATTGAGGAACACTTGCTCCATAGCTCATCACTGCTAAGTGTTGCCAGCACTGGCAGCTGTAGGGCTGATACAGCTGGATCTCATTCAGACAGGTTCACCAGCCCCTCTCCTGTGTACCACCACCCCCTGCAGATCAAGCAGCATTTTTTTATGTTAATCTTGAGGCCTGTTGAAAAGGCAATGATTACATGTATCAGTTGTATGGAGTGTATCCAGATAAGGAAATCTCAACTCACTTTTGGTGTGACCAACAGCTGTTTCTTTCAGTTAAACTGCCCCTTGAAGGTTTACTTTTTTGTAAGGCCCACTAGGTATCAATCAACAACAGTATTGCTGCTCAAGGCACACTGTTGTTTCAGTGTTCTCCCCGTGTATTCTGTTTTGCTTGGTGCAAAATAAGTAGAGCAGGGACTGACTTCAGTAGCACAAAATACATTATCAATATTTCAGCAACAATTGCTAATTCCAAATAGTAGTTCAGACATTATCAGGAAGTACTGGAAGAAATGTTTAATTTATTCATTAGTGAAGCCTACTGTGTGATAATTGCACTGCATTTTCCTTTCTTCTGTTGTAGAAGAACCGTATCTTTCTAGGCAGGATTCTCTACCTGTGCAGAAAAGTTCAGCTTCTATTGAAGTTGATATAAAAGTGTTCAGAAGCATATGGAAAGATGACAAGATCAGACAGATTTGTGTTCTTGATGCTGTTATTAAAAAACATCCATCATGGGAGTTCTGGTTCTCCCAAAGAATTTGTTGGGTATGTTTGGTATTAATTCCTTGTGCTTGAAATGTTGGAAAATGTGCAATAGGTAATAAAGTAGCCAAATGTAATGTTAATCTTTATAATGGGTAAGAATAGAGCATTTCTAAATCATGTCTCAAGGTGACTAGAAGAGACTATTTTGATAGCATCTGGAATTTGCAACAGGGAAATAGAAATCGATATAAAATTGTCAAGAAAAAAAATGGTCAGGTTTTAGTATCAGTAAAATTTTAATGAAATCGTTATCACAATCAAATTAAGCACTGCGTGGATTGTTTTCATGACTTGAGACAATATGGGCATTTTTTCACAGCCAATATTGTTTAAACTTTTGAAAACAAAAAGTTGTGCTTAATTTTGTACAACAGCTTAGTTCCCTCATGTTAGTAGAGTCTGAACTGGCTATAACTATTGTCTGAAGCACAAATGCTCTTCACCCTGGAGGAACCGAGCTGCTGAAAAGCAGTAATTTCCTCTCTGGCTGATAGAAGATCTGTTGAAGACTATGCTCTACCAAGATGAACAAAAGTGATGTCAGCATTACCTCCTAACTTTTCAGCCTCCTTTGAGTTACTTTATGATCTGCACTTTGGGCTTTACTGTTCCAGAGAATGGATTGCTGCACTGTGCTTTTTTTTGAACAGGGACATTCCTGTACTTAGTTTCCAGAAAGAGCTGAGGTTTTTACTGTATTTCTTTGAGACCGTGTTTGTACTACATTGCAATACTAGTCCACATAACCAGTCTTGCTTGAACAGACAGAAATGGGGCCAAAAAGAGTCTCCATTAACTTGACAGAGACACTGTGAGCATCTACAGAACATGGGTGTGAAACGGCAGCAGGGCCTAGCAGAAGTGCATACGGATGATCACGTTACTAATGGCAGGTATCAGCCTTGGCTGACATTCTTCTAACTGACACATAAATGTGGGACTTCTGTGAATGTGACTGTGTAATGGTAAGCCTTGTACTGATCCCCTGAGAAAAGTGAGGAGAAACAGCTAATAAAGAATAGGCTGGTAACAGAGAAGCAACAGCATAATGCTACTGAAAAATACCGTATTGGACATCAAGAAAAGTACTTTGCTGTCTGAAGAAAGCTTAGATATATGAAATGGATGTTAATGCTTCCTTATTTTCTTTTGAAGGATCGACGCTTTAATGATGAGATTGACAAACTGACGGGATACAAGACAAAGTCACTCTTGTGCATGCCCATAAGAAACAGTGATGGAGAGATTATTGGTGTTGCCCAAGCAATAAATAAGACTCCAGGAGGTGCCCCTTTTTCTGATGATGATGAAAAAGTAAGATTACCTTTACTTTTGCATGCTTTCTAAATTTTTTCTCTAATTCAGTAGACTTGTCTAGAGAGACTTAATCTAAATTAGTAAATAGCACATAATTTGTGTTAACAATTTTTTTAGAAGTGCATAAGATAAAGTGTACATTTTTGTTGTTTGCAATAGAAAATGTAATAGAAATAAGAAAGGGAAAAAAATAGAAAACCTGTTCTGTAAATGTGTCAGTTCCTCTGGCTGAAACTTCAACTTAATCTTTTGCAGAACTTTTTCATGTAGTAGATTTTAGTAGAAAGACTTTTTTAATTTTTGAAAACTTGACCTGTAAGAATTAGTTTGGGGGGGAAACTATCACAGAGATACTCCTAAGGCTGCTGACTCTACAAATCAAGATCTTCTCTTAGTACTTTCCTTGGGATAAATGCCTGTAGCATATTCAAAAGAAATTTTATTTTAGAGGAAATTATGCATATACAAATCTATTATTCTAAAATATTTGAGACTTGCAAATACCCATGAAAGGACAAAGACGATGGGAAGGAACACCAGGTATGTATATGTCAGGTGGAATTTGGAGGGTAAAGTAAGCTCAAAAGGCAGGAAAGTAGAAGTATCTGCAAAAAAGGAACTTGAATTAAAGACAGCAGGGAAAATAGGAAATGGTGCTGTTGAAGGTAAATGTATTCAGCTGACCTTGGAGGGAAAATGTGCACAAAGCCAAAATGTGACTGGGGAGGAACAGAACTGCAACTCTGTCAGCCCAGGAGAGAGAAATGGAATCTCCTTTAAGCATGTAATAGGGAACTACTCTTCTATGTATTCAAATAGCATTGAATCTCATTTTTGTGGAAGTGTAGTTAGAGGTAGACTTTTCCTCCAAAAAGCTCTTTAGATTGATTCAAATGCAGTTGATGTTATACACCCTTTTTTTTTTTTTTTTCCATAAAATTAATTGACTCTTAATTTTTGTTTCTGCAAGGTGTTTGTGTAACTGATTCGGCATAGTGATTTAGTTTGAATTAACTGACTTTAAATATAACTCTCAATTTTTGGATGGTACTTTATCTGAAGTTATCCAGTACTTCTTAAATTCCTTCTTTAGAAATAGGAATAGGTTGCTTCTGAATTACTTTTGATTCTTGAGAATCTTGGATGTTTAAAATTGATTTATTAACAATGTATGCCTTAGTAGCTAACTACATGCGAATTAAACCTTCTCTGAACAGGGTATTTAGCACTTCATTTTTAGTACTGTCCTTGTAAAGGGAATTTTGTTTAAAATGCAGCTTTTATCATGGATCCTACATTTGATTTTCATACATTCAACTAGCAAAACAACTGTGTACATGTGAATTGTGTATTATATAAATATTCTAATATACAAATATGCTTCCATTCAGTGACTTCCAAATATTATCTAAACATCAGCAAATTGCCCATACTTGGTCATTTTAATTTTTTCCTAGTAATTTATATCACTGCTATAAGCCTGTATGTTAGAACTCTTCACGAGTACATTGAATGGGTTCTGACATGTAGATTTTATGGAAAAGTAAATGAGAACATAACCATCATTTTGCCCTGTAATAGATCTTGGATTTAATGAGGCCTGGCAGTCCATGTACTGTTATTTCAAAACCCATGCTTTTAAGTTTTTTTCACTCAGTTGGAAACCTAGAGAGCATGATATACCTCTGGGAAGCAAGAGAGCACATACTTTCAGGAGAACTGTCTTGCAGGATTAGCAAGCAGGATTTTTTAATCGTAATATCAACATAGATATTTGTAAGGAAAAGGAGGCAGGTGGAAACTGAGAAAGCCTTTACAGAATAAGAGAAGAAAACTGGGGTAGCCTGGGTATTGAGGTGACTTGTGCAGAAAAGTCTGGTAAGTAGCTGGTGAAAGACCTATATGCAGCTTATGTTGATATTACAGTTTCTGATGATCAGCAGCTTCAGAATGGTTAGAAAATGAAAATGTAAAACAGCAGTCTTTTTCCTACCCCCAAAACCCTCTCAGAGAAATGTCAGTATCATTTGAGTCTGGCTCTTGTTTGCAAGAGTCTTTCCTCTCTTAGTATTGTGCAAAGCAATTAAAATAATCTGTTGGAGTTTTTTTTACAAAACAACAAGACTATATTGTATAATGAAATGTCTCTTGGTGGCACTGCTGTCTTGAGTCAATAGGAAACAAAGACTTATGTTTTCAATTAGAATTAAGTAGATGCTAGCATCATTTTTATGTACTCTTAGTTATTTTCAGGAAGTTAATAGCAAATAAAATATTTAAGATTTGAGGAGTTTTTAATGCTCTCGAGCTGTAACCAAGTTTATATTTTGCAGTATCTAAAATGCAGTATTATATTGCAAAGTTCTTCTGGTTTTGTTTTTTGTGGCAAATTCTCAGGGTTTTCTTTTATATGTCTGACCACAGTGTTAAAAGCACAACACTAAAAATAAATAGAAGTGAATTTTCCACATTTAATTATTGTTTCCCACTGCCAAATTTCTTTTCTCCTTTTGATGTTAGGGATGTTGCAGCCAATTCATTGTTTAAGTGCAGAATTAGATGACAGCCACAGGCATGAGAAAAAGATGTTCAATGTCAAAATGCGTTTTGTTACCCCAGCATCAGAACAGAACATTGAACAGACTATTTTGGAGATTTTCGGTTTGCTACAAACAATATTAGAATACCTGATTTACAGCCATCACTATTACACTATGTTGTGTAATTGGTAACTTTTTGGAAAAATAGCAGGTGATACACTTTTACATGTACTTTGCAAATGAAGACACCAGTTCATTTGCACAGACATAGAGTAGAAAGATAAAAGCCCCGAAACCTTGGAAAGAGCTATGCACCCTACATGCATTCCCTGTACTGTGCTGAAGATTCACTTAAGTGTGTGTGCTGTTTGCTGGTGAGTCATACTTGTTCTAGGACTGGTGAGAAAAGCCTAACAAGAGCTTGACAGTCTGTGGTTTAGATTATTGTCTGCTCTTTAGAGTCTTCCGAAATGCAGTGCCAAAACAAATCTAGTCCTTCATCAGAGAGGCTTAACAAACACAGCAGCAGCTCCATGGTCACTTAAATTGGCATCCTGGTTCTCTCTGCCTCTGATGTCATCCTCGTCTGGAAGAAGTGAGTTGACTGCAGGGAAAGTACCCAGGGCTGCCATCTCAAATGAAACCCTGCTGGTTTTGCTGAAAACCAATAGTTTGGATGCAGTGAGACCTGGGAGGGGGAAGTAAAAAGTGGATTTGGTTGTCTGTGCTCTGTGGATAGTTGTAATAAGAAGTATATATGTCTATAGATTCCAGGATTTATCTGATATGCATTTGGTTTGTGGGGGCTTGAAGATAAGTGTTCTCATGCCCCAACATCTGTGTTTCTTACTTTCCTAATAGCCTTGTGATTCTGAATTTTCCAATTTAATGTGCTCTTTTTGGTCCATATTAGTTAAAGCTTTAATATATCCTATACCAGGTCTACCATAGTGATGAAAGATTTCCAGGGATGTTGCTATACCTGCTAATTCATTTTCTGTGAGTTTTTGCGTGATGAGCTTAGAGTCACACTGGCAGATAGCAGTTTCAAAGTCAGTAAGGACCATTTCTTTATCTTAGGGAAGTAATCAACTGTAAATAAAACTACTGTGAAAGGAAGTGATCCAGAACAGGCAAGCATGTCTGACTGCTGTGAAAATGATAACTCCGGCTCTCTGAATGTGTGGAATTTACAAAAAAGTGTCACCTGAAAATAATTGATGGATCCACAAGAAAGGAACATGAGAAACAAATTAGATAAAGAATTTTTTGTGTGTTTCATATATTGCAATATGTGATAACCTCCTGCTAATAATGGTTCTCTGGCATGGCAGTGAGACTCCAAAAGCTATTATTTAAAAATGGCATAATCCTCAAAGGTATCATGTGACCCATATGTCACTTAACTCCCAGTGCAAGAGACAAATTTGCCAAAAGAAGACCGAAAATAACAAAGACATTTGAAGGATGAAGGTGCTGAAGCACTACAGCTCTCTGGGAAAACTCTAATGGTCTATTAGGCACACTTCTTGAAAAGTACTTCTACACAAATCTAAATTAAAATAAATCACAGTAACTGAACTGTCTTGCTGGGGGAGTTTAAAGCAATTTGCCACTAGGATATCTGCTTTATCAAGGCAGCTTAACACCATTGGTTGGCAACCAACAGCACAAAATGACTGCCATGACAGACATTTGCATGGACTTCTCTCAGTCTTGTATACATTCAGTCACGTTTTCAAGCTGAAAGTCTAGATTTCTTTTTCATTACAGAACTCAAAATGTACTTGAAACTTAACAAAAACTTCCCTGTATCAATACCTCTGTTTTGAGACTGGCAGTTAATATTTGAATTGGACGTCTTTATCTCTGAGGTATGGAAACCTGGCTAAGATGTGTTACAGTGATATTTCAGTGAACTACATATTTTTTTCAAATATAAATGTGTATTTTTCTGGACTCAGGGGCTGCTTTGTTGCTGTGTGTTTATGGTACATATTACACTACATTCTTGATACTTGTTTGGTGCCTCTAGATGCCATCATAAAACAAATAAACAAATTGCCAGATTTGGTATCAGGAAGGGTTTCCTCTATAGAACAGTTCAAGACAAATTGTCATGGGTTTTTATTGTGGGGACTGGAGTTTTGTTCTTACCTTCCTTACTCTCACTACTTTACAAGACATCTGGATTCTTCCTGCAATTGCCAGCAGGAATCTGAACCTATTGGTTCTTCCCATATTGCCTGTGCTTATATCTCCTTAATTAATATGGAGAGACTTGAACAAACAAGAGCTCTTATCTGTAAACCTAGACTATAATTTGTCTAATGTTCATAGTATTTGACTCAGAGCTCACTAAACTAAATGAAAGAAACTCTGCTGACTTCATGGGCCTTTAAAAATCAAACTTCTGTTCATTTCTAACATAGGAACATTTAATTAAATGCAGACCCCCAAGCCAGTTTATGAGGCTTAAATTCATCCATGTCAGGTCACTGAAAAGAGATTGGTTATGGAGCAGTTTTGGCTACTGTGGCTTCAACTGGAGAGGACAGGTTCACAGTAGACTGTGCTGCTTTCCTTCATGCTTAGTTCAGTCATATTATCAAAAATTACTTTTACTAATTATATCCTTGTTTGAAAAAAATCCAGAGGAGTGATGAGGATAACTCATATATTCAGAGACATGAATTATGAAGCATTCAGTAGTATCTTGAGTCTAAATCTTTCTAAGTGAAACGCTGGGTCTTCCAGCAAATTCTGAAGCATAGAAATAGCCCTGGAGCTTGTGTTCTGTTTTCCCCTCTTGTTAGTATTCACAGGGCATTGCAGCAGGAGAAAGGAGTCCAGATCTCTACTGGTCAAACACAAGAACAACTTCTCAGGAAGACTGGTAGTGCAACCAAATGCCATATCGTGGAAGCCCTTGTGCAGCCATACTGCATTATTCAATGAGAAGCAGAATACATTTTTCAACAGGAAGCCTAAAAGCTAAGAATTCTGCAGTTCTGATGGTAATTCTCAGACACCTTAGTAACTAGAAAGGGTGATGTTAATATTACATTTTTTTATTAATAGATTTCTCAGTTAAATGCTTTGAATGCTGAAACAGCAATAATACAAAGGCTCGGGAGGATTAGGATTTTGTTTAATACATCTGTCATCAGAAAGCAAGCCTGTGGGTCTCGAAAGCTGTGATGTGTATTTGTGTTAGAGTATAACCCTTAGGTACTGTCTAATAAGGAATTGACTAGAAAAGCTAGATTTTGGTGGTTGTTTGTTGGTCTGGTGGGTTTTTTTATTGTTTTTTGGGGGGGTTGTTTGTTTTTCTGGAGAAAACCCTGTTCTTATATTACCTAAGGAATAAAGTTTTTACTTTCAGCTGTCTTCCTGTTCTTGGCAAAACTCCCTTAAACCAAGTAAATTATTTTGATCAGATAGCTTATTAGAAAAAATTTTGTTTGCTTGAAGTGAAATCTGCACTGGGGCCCTGTTACAGAAGCATGTAAGAGGAAACCTTACAGCTGGTGAAGCCTTTATTTCTGACAGTTACTGGAGATGTGCCCTGTGGGCTGGATGGGAGGACTTGGTCCCTAGTGAAGTGTTTTCTGAACTTCTGTCAGTCTATTCAGTTCTCCCTAGCTGTTCTTCATAATAACTTCAAGGCTTGATATACTTTTAGAAAATAGCATTTTGCATCTCGTGTGAATTGCTTATCTTTCCTGAAGCAGAATGAAATGTTCATACAGCAGTTCCTGCCATCAAAAGTATTTCTCCCTGGAATAGTGATGCAGAGCCTATCTGTAGCTATAGGTTACATGATGAGATGTTGAAAACTTCTTAGCAAATAATTTTGCTAAAAATTGAGTCAACCTCTGACCTTCAGCATGTTAATACAGGCTTAATAAAAAACTGTAATTAAAACAGTATTGTTGCTCTAGCACTGATTCACAGTATCCCCTTGAGCGAATCACTTTACAGTGATCTCTCTTCTGAAACATAATTCTAAAAATGACATTAGGTGGTCCCATATGTGCTATTAGATTTTCTATTTTAAGTATTCTTACTTTGTAATAATGAAATAATTTTCTTTCTTTTTGACTCAGCCTGAGCTTTCAAAGCCTTATTGACTGCTTTCTTTGCATGTAGCATCCCTTACTTGAACAGATCTGGTTAGAAAACACCAAAGCAATTTCACAAAAATCTGTTTCAGCCGTTGGTTTAATAGTCCCAGCTTTGCATGTAGTGTTTTTCATCTCTGAGCTTTACCTATAGTGTTTCACATCCCCATGAGAATCGTGCAACCCTGCTGTCTTTGATTGGCTTGCAAAAATGCCACTGGTCTTTAACTGGAAAACTCCTGATTGTACATTAGAAGGAATTCAGCCCTCCTTCATGCTATCTTTGCAACTGTCCACCTGAGAAATTCCTGTCTGCATCCCAGCAGCTGGAGTATGTAAGCAGCTGTAATGCCTGTCAGGAGTATACAGGAATGTGTTTCCCCTATATCTGGGGAATGGCTGCTTAAATCTGTGGCCACAAATGAATAAAACTCTTGTCCTCGTCTTTCATGGGACCTTTCTCTGTCAGCAGCTGAAAGCAAATGCCTGGAATGAAGCAAGCACGGGATGGTATTTCTCCCATATAGCCCACCAGTGTACTGTTATTTGCAGCTCAGGGCCAGACATGGTATCTGTGTGTTTAATACCACCCCGGGGATTTTCTGCTTAGGAATTTATTCAGGCATTTCTTGAAGCAAGACAAGCTTATAACTTTCACAATATCCTGCATATTGTGTGAATAACTGCCATGTGACTTTAATTAATTTCATGTTATTCCTTCTTGTTTTGCTTTTAGTAAACAGAGTGAAAAGTCATTCCCTATCCATTTTCATCCCAGTTGTTTTGCCCCAGAAATCTTCACCGGTTCCCACCTGATGCAGCAGGTTTTTTTGCAGTCATCTGTCTGCTTTGGCAGAAGGGGTGCCTACTCCCCAAAACCCTTGGTCGGTGCCTCTTCACTGCTCTGACAGTTGGTACTTTTCATGTCTGGAGAAGTAGAAGACATTTGAACAAATTTTTTGTACACTCGAGCCTGAAAAACCAACAACTGCACTTTTCTTAGTATTTTAAAACTACCTCTTATGCCCAGAACTGTTTTTTGAAAGCCTGGGCATGTCTTCATTGCTTCTGTTGTCATCTTGCTATCACTGCATTACCGTGAAAAGAAAGTTTTGTTTGTCCATTAACTAGCTAGTTAGTTTTGCTGATTGTTCATTTTAGCAAAAATTGTTTCTGTTCATATGAAAGATTCCAGAGCTCTCTGAATCGCTGTGGATGTTGTGTTTTTCATTCAAAAAACCCCAACCTACAACAAAGCGTGGAAAACATGGGTTACCAGTAAAATTAGTCAACAAAATTAAGAGTTACTGTGCAGCCAGATTAAATGTTCTAAACAGGAGCTCACTGAAATCATGAAAGCTAAAGGAGTTTAACCATTAATGATAACAATTTTGCATCTCTTGCATAGCTGGCAATGACTAAACTAGGGTTAAAACAATATTATGACGATTTTTATTGCTGAGATGTTGTTGGAGCAGTAAGAGAATTGAGCCACATTGTTCATAATACTGAATGGTAGTCAGAAATTTCAGGCAGGAAATGATGCAGTGCACTTCAAGTAATCCTTAACAGGTTTATCGAACTTTATTTAGAAAAATATTTCCTGTGAATAGCATAGTGATAGAGGCAGGGGCACCAGAAAGAATGCTTCATTTAACAGTGCTTTGTGAAAGCTGTGAGTAGGACCCTTAAATGTTAATTTGTTCTGTGGGGAACCTTATTACTTAGAATAATTATCCACATACATTTTTAGTGAAACAAAACAATATTTATACTGGCAGCTATTGAGGCGAAATTCTTTGGACCAAACTTGGCATGAATTTAACCTTAGTATTAATTTGCTGGCAACTGGCTGTCCCTGTGGTAGAATGGGTAAAAACAAGCCTTGTTTTTTTCTCTTTTCTGTTTTTTTTGGGGGTGGGGTTTCTGCTGGGTTTTGGGGGTTTTTTTTAAGAAAAAGCTTTTGCTGTATAAAAACAGAATAGCCTTTTGCAATGCTGGTGTCATGGTTACAAAGCAAATTCATTGGTAATAGCTCTCCAGTGTTGTGGCATGGTTTTAAACTGGGAGGTGAGTGGAGATGCCCTGGAGCTGTAGTGGACAGGGCGCAGTGTGTAGGGCTGTGTCTTGGGGTGCCAAGCAGCGATGGACTTGTGGAGATCCAAGAGCTGAGGATGTCCTAGCTGCCATGTGGTGAGTGTCAGTGGGATATCTTGTAGGATACCGGGACCACATGTTGTGGTCTGAGCTGGAGCAGCCCTGCAGATTTGTCCTACTGAGCAGAATAGCTGTGAAAATGGTACTGCTCCCTACTAAGGAGAGGAGGCTTTGAAAGGAGGAAGCTTTCCAAGACATAAACACAATCGGAATTTTCTTCTTCTGTCACCCAAAGTAGAAAATATGGTTAGTGGGGCCTGGGTACTTGCTTCTGTGCTTGAATCACAAAGGTTGGTGATCTGCTCTAGCCTAGGGTTTTGGGGCTTCTTCAACTCGAAGTGTAAAGTCATGAATTTTTAATCCTGAATGTCTAAAAATTTTGAATCTCAGTGGTGGCAAAGTTTGTTGTTACCCTACCAGACATGCACAGCAGCTGAAATATCATCTCTATAATACAGCTGTTTTAAGGGTAAACTCTGATCTCTAGTTTCTTAAACAATATCAAATAATCCTGAACTTCAAGAAATTGGTAGAATTAGAGCAGTGAAGATGTGGATGACTTACAGAAGCTGAAGTCTACCTGAAGAAGTGTTAAACCAGCAGATTGACAAGAAGCTTCTCACTAACAAATTAGAGCAACAAGGTACTGCATTTAACATAAGTTTTGGAAAAACATGTAATGAAGAGACTGTAGTTTGCCATGTAAGTGGAGAAATTACCTCTGGTTTTGTGTGATTTCATGAACATCTGACAAAATCACTGCGTGATGAACTCAGTAGTTGCTGCCAGACCAAGCAGTTCATTTAGAAATGGAAAGCATTTTATTTTTCTGAAGTGGGTTTTGGGAAATCACCATACATAGGAAGCAGAGGCCATTCCAGTGAGATATGAAAAGCCCCCATAAAAACCTATAGGAATGAGCTTGAGCCTTTTATGTGTGTTCAGCTGTTGGTTTGAAGTTGTTGCATTAATGCTTACTTTTGGAAGAATAAAGAGGTGGGGGTTGTCGGTTGGTTGGGTTGGGTTTTTTTCCCCTTAATCTATTACAGCTTTTAACATATTCTTTAAAAATTAAAATTAATATTTAAAAATTAAATTCCATTCTCAGAGTAGGAATGGTGAGAAACTTATTTGATAAGCCTCTGTGTTCCATGTATAAGGATTCAATAAAATGAATATGAATATGAGTTCCACTGAGTAACTACGCAGTGATCATGTTCCACACTGATGTCATACTTAAATAGTATGTCCTGAATATTAAAACAAAATATTTCAATTATTGTCTCATCAGGTACTCAGACTTTTTATTTTAATGAAAACTGAACTAGAGATGAATAATCAGAATTGATTCTAATTTAATTTTATTATAATATGCATGGCCTTCTGTTTTGCATCTGCTGTCAGTTTTGTGGGTTTTATTAGAACAGATATGTCAAGTCAGATACTAAGATCTATTTTTGCTTATATAAAAGGATTAAATGTTAGATGCTTGTAGTAGAATGTGACGTTGAAGCAGGAAATATCTAACTGTTGAAACAGTATCTCATTAATATTTTTAAACAGAACCTGCTTTTCTAGCATAGTTGCTGTACTTCTGATGTGAAGTTAAATAGTGAAACTTTATATGAATATGACTGTGAAAGCTATGAAAGTTAATATCAGGAACAATAACCAGAACATTGTGTATCTGGATGCATCTTTTACAATGGCAGAGTTACAGCAGCAGCACTGTTGGGTTTTTTTCCTATAATGGAATAATTTCACATTCCCTTTTCTCTCAAAATTTTAACTTTCTGAGTTGATTCTGCTTTTCTTGGAGGAGCAGAGGTCTCTGCAGCAGTTGCTGCTGTGAGTATCTGCTGCCATGCCTAATGGCATGGTTGTAATTTTCCTGTTAGTCTGACAGTGGGACTACTGAATTAGTACTCAAATCTGTGGTCTTGTGACTGGTACTGTTGCAGTAACCAGAGATGCATGCTGATATCTTATCACTTTCATCAGCCCAATAAATGGGAATGGGCTGATAGCTAAATAGCATTTAGAAGCACATGTAGGGATACAGAAACTGTTATCTCTTCAATACAGGTTTTACAACAGAGAGAGGGGAAGTGGAAGCAGGAAAGGACGGGGCTGAGGGAGTGAAAAGCTGTGGCAGACCCGGGCTGGGGACACAGCGACAAGTGATGGAAAGCATCCTGCACTCCTGTGCTTGAGGCTTGCAGTGTGCTACCAGAAAAGGGTCTCACCCCCTCTAGTGGCTTGCAATCCTCTTTGGTGGTGATAATACTACAAACCTAAGTGAGCTTGTGTAGCTAGAGCAGGGGCTCCCAAAGATAAGTGGTGACTGTCCTATAGCTTCATGTTTCTGCGGGGTTTTGTACATTTTTAGCACGGCAGCATGTTTTGTAAGTGTTAATTAAGTATAAATCAAGTCAGCCATCCTTACGGTGCTTCTGCACTTTGGGATAGACATTTACTCCATACGAGTGCAGCCCAGCTTTAGGCCGAGCAGGCTACACGTGTTTGCAGCTCTCCACCTCCAGCCTGCTCTTTACCCTTCGGGGCGCGGTGGAAGCGCTCGGCGCGGTCCCCGCTGCGAGCCAAGTCGCCTGTTCACAGTGCCATCAAGTGGATGCCAGGCACTACGGCGCCAGCCAGCGCCTCAGGTTTCTTACCCCTTTGTATTACCTCAAAATCCGACTGAACCTAACTTCAATTACTTGCCCGTCTGATTCTAACACCGGCCTAGGAGAGGCTTCTCACATCTACCTTAAATACTGAGCAAACAATGTTTGCTATTTCTTCGCCCCGGCTTTGTTGTGTAGCCTCAGAAGTTATTTGTCTCCCACTTTTCAGTGTTCTTCTGAGGTTGACAAGATGAAGAGACTTGAAGTGTACTACAGGTATCATCACTCAAAAATAGTCTTATGGCTGCCTGATCCAAGGAATGGCTTGCACTCAGTAGCTGTCTCCCTGTTCATCCATAAAGTTATCCAGCATCTCTGCATGTATTGGTGCTTCAGTCTAGCAGTATCATCAATTATTAAAATTTGAACAACCTTTTCTTTTGTTACATGCTGAAAGTGGCTGAACATTTTCTGACAGAATATTTTTTCAGTGACTTAATAGCTTTATCACATTTTAGATTTTTAAGGTGAATGGTTTTTTGTTTTTTTTTTTTTTTCTCAAGAAGAAACTCCTTTGAATTTTGCCTTTTTTCTTTTAGTGTATTCAAATTATTTTTTTTCTCAAACTGTTTTTGAAAATATTTTCTTTGTCAGGCTATTGCACACTAAAGTTCTGGAAAGGAATTCTTGACACTTGGCTGTGAGCCGGGATGTACACAGCTTGGCTGCTATGAAAAGCCCAACACTAATTCATGTGGTTTAAAAAAGTATTTTTTTCCTTTAATTGCTTCTTCAGAACTTTGTCATTCTGCTTGCTAGTTTATGGCTCATTCTACATCTCTCGTTTTTCTTCTACTTCAACAGCTGCATCACCACTTTTGCAACAAGCAGTGTTGTCTTCCTTCAGCATATTCCCTTTTATCCTGTTGCTATGCTTTTGCTAGCATCTGTTTTCCCCTTATGCCTCGTGCAGATGGAAGCATTTGTGACGGAGGTAAAAGTCTCAATAGATTTGCTATTTGGTAGAACTCATCATGTGTCACTTCTCATTCAAACACTGAACAAAAGTGGTGGCAAAAAATCTTTTGGTTTTATAACAACTTCTGTATGTTCAAAAGGCTACACAGTAAAAAAATTCTTCCTCATATCCACGTGGAACTTCCCGTGAATCGGTTTCCTGCCCATTGCATTTTCTCCTGTTGCTGGCACCACTGAGAAGAGCCTTCAGATACTCATAGACACTGATTAGGTCCCATCTCAGTCGTCTCTTCTTGAGGCTGAACAGGCCCAGCCCCATCAGCCTTTTCTTGTAAGAGTGGTGCTCTAGTCTCCTAATCATTGAACCCCTCTGCTGGACCTGCTCCAGGATTTCCATGCTTCTCTTGTGCTGAGGTGCCCAGATCTGGACACAGCAAGAGAGTGTTCTTCATTTCACATTGCTCAATGGAATAGTAAGTGCATTATTAATGTGCATGTTATCATTTCAAGTGTTGGGCTAAACCTTAAAGTCAGTAGCTTTAATTGCTGGGCTCTTTGTTGATAGCCATGTGAAGCAATTAGACTCCTTTATGGAATATTAGGCTCAAGCCAGCAAATGTCCCCAAACTGACGTGCACTTGTCACAGCGCAAAACAGAGAAACTTACGTGGTGTGTGCCTGTACAAGCAGAAATAAGAGGGGTTTGTGGGCATATACAAGGGAGCAGTAGTAAGATGAGAAGAAAGTTTTTATCTGAAGGCTGACTCAGAGAGGGTTAGCACTTAGAGCTCAACATGAGACTTAATACACTCATTATATAAAATAACATTGCTTCAAAGCAGTATCTACTTCTTTAGTCTACTTCTCCTTTTAATGACACCAACCTGGCAGTCGCAATTGTGCTAAATGGGCCTGAAAAGAGTGTGTAAATGGGCCTAAATCAGTGTGTAAAATTCAGTACTTCTATCAAAATATAAATATTAAATCTGTACCTGTTTAATTTTCTCATGATCAGAAATACCTCCTCAATGGAACAAGTCCAGTCCCAATTGATGTATTTGAAGTTTCCCCATGCATTTCTACAAATTGCAGAAGTTTTTGTGGTAACCATTCATGACCTGATTTTTGCCTTCAGAAATCCAAAAAGTATAAAATGACTGGTTGCTACCTTTGACATTTCTTTTGCACTTACGGGAACATGGAAAGTACTAGGTTGCTACCGATTTTATTAATGTGATACCATTGCCATTGTCTGCCTTCACACAGTGTGTGGGGAGGGAAAGTTTTTTTCCATAAATACAAATTACTTATAAATTCAAGTGCAGCTTAGGTGGGTTTTTTTTTTTGAAGAATGTAAATGGGTGCTGAACATATCAGTGGGAAATTGATTTTTATATTCAAAATGAAGCTTCATGTGTATTTGTGTATTTATTGCAGTCAGTCTGGTAGCTCTAGTGTAGCTGTTGGTAATGAGCCTTTTTAGTTAGGAAGTGTGACATTTGTCATCACGTGAATCACATGTCTGCAGGATGACTGTGGAAGTCTTGGTTTTCAGAATGCTTGTCCACTGGACTGGACACTGCCACATTCTGGCACAGAAATTCATGGTTTCGGTTTCCTTTGACTTTATGGCACATTTCCCATCTGCTAACATCTGAACACAGTATAACTTTACAGAGATGTCTCCTCCCAAGGAGACCTAAGAGCAGTGTCACTGCTACTCAAGAGTCCCAGAGAAGGGAAATATTGATGTGCTTTCTCAGCTGCAGGACAAGGAGAAGGTCTGGCACCTCTGAAGTCAGAGTCTGCAACCCACACTGGTAACTAACACAGAAAACAAACAATGCCTGTCCAGTGCCTTGGCTGTTCCTCAGTACAGAGAAACTGGGAGAAAGAAAAGAGCTGCTTGGGGAACAGGAAGAAATTCACTGTTCTTACAAATTTATTTCTAAAGAACTTAAACTTTCATAGTGATATGGGAGCAGGGGAAAAAACCTGGTTTTCAATGAAGATTGCTTAGGAAATGAAAACGTTTTGCTCTTTTTACTTTTGTGGTAATTTCATGGTACTTTGAAATCTTCTACTGATGTTCATTTAGAAGCAATGGCTTGCAGTAACCCTCCAGGTCACTGTCAGAGCTGAGAAAGAAACCACAACACTCTGTTTACTTCCACGTGTCCTGGCTACTGGACCTAATCTTCTCTTCCATTTGCAAGAGAAAACAATTGTATGCTGATTATATTCCAAGTGAGATGATGACATTGAAGGCAGCATAAGTGCAGCTATCATGAGGAAAATTGTTGAATTTGTTTAAAGGAAATGAAGAACTCAGTGTAATTGTTGAGTAGACAGATGAGTATTTGGAGAGAAGCAAAGCTGCTCTACACAAGTGATTAAGGACAGTCCCTTAGAGCAGTGAGGGACTGTGACCTGCCAGGTCAGTCTGGGGAGAGTGTATAAAGGCACTCCAGGCTTTTAGGCTGGATTTGTCTGCAGTTCCTGTTGCAGGTGAGCAGGAATATGCCCTGTAGTGCATGTAGGGCCCTGTGTGCTGCTCTGCACAACTAGCACTGCTCAGCCACCAGCGAGATCGTGTGACACTGCTGGTGGTGCAGAGGTTGCCTGCCAGCCACATGCATGAAAGCTGCAAATAAAGTCAGAAATACTCCTTTGCCTTATCACTATGGATGTAGTTCTTGGCTTTCTGTGAATCTGCTCAGGGGTAAAAATGGATAGATGGGGAAGGAAGGAGGGGCAATGCCAATGCCAGAAAAGGCTAGTTGTTTCCATGTCTGACCAGCTGATGTGAGAAACAGGAGTTTGGAAAAGTGTGTGTAGGGGGTTTTTTGTTGATTTTTTTCCCAGGTCTTTTGGGCTTTTTTTTTCCCTGGATTTTTTTGTTAGGTTGGTTTTGTTCTTATTTTTTACCCCAGCATATGAAATCAGATTTATGGTTACAAATTAAAAATGGTCTGTTGTCAGAATCGAGAAAGTCTTTGCAGCAAGCTCTTTATTTATAAAATGCCTCAGGCAATTTGTATAAAGATATAGAGCTTTCTGATTCTTTGGATTTGATAGCACTGCACCATCTATTGGTCTTTTTCAGTGAAATCAATGTATGCTTTGAGTTCAGTTCCTAAAAAATATCATAAAATTCACCATGACATAGGTACTGGTAAAACTTTTGTCATGGAAAAGTAACAAGAACAAATCCCATTCACATGACTGTATCGTATTTCATAGGACAATTGACAAGCAGCCTGCGGAACTCACCCTTTCTTTCTTGGGCTGTTCTAGTTCCATGAATAAAGAAAATACTTTCCTTATGGAAGTAGTAAATGTCTTACTATTAAGAAAAACATATCTAACAAATTAAAACAAAGACATTTTTTCTCTTAGAAGCATTAGATAAATTAGTTGCTTCATAAGCAGAGATGAAGTTGAAAATAATAATTTTGAGAAGAGAATAAACTGAAAAAGAAGACAGAAAAGATGGAAAAATGAGTGGGTGTAAGAACTGCAACAAGATTGAATGTATATCAAAAGATAATCTAAACTAAGAATGATAGTTTCTTAAGCAGATAAGAAACACTGGGCATTGGGAAAATATTTAAACTCATGGAAAAGGAATAAAAGCAGAAGGAGAGAAAATGTGGACAAATGTGCAGTAAGCTGAATTTGAATTTTTTTGTTGTACTTCTACTCAGCTGTAAGAAGCAGGGGTATATGACCCAGGGCACTTCCCTGATCAGTCAGCCTTGCCTTGGTGAGTATTCATTGCTTGATTAATGTCAACTTGTGCAGTCCAAAATTATGGAGACAAAAATGAGCAAACCTACTCAAACAGTAATCAAGTCAAAGAACACTGTTCTATTCTTGTACTTTTTAGTAAAGTATCTATGAGGGGAGGATTGCCTGGGTGATGAAAGGAAACCTTTTTTTCCTATTATTTCTGCAGCTTAAAGTCACAATATCCTTACTGAGTTTGTGACATGTTTTAACCCCTGGTACTACAGCATCAAGTTAAATTAACTATGATACTACTTAAAGGTTAATTAACTATGATAGTACTTAACTGGAAGCAAAGCCTTATTTTGCTAAGCAATCTGTAAAAGTTTAAAATAATTTGGCCCTATATTGAACTGTTAATAACATAGGCAGAAGCAAACCCTTAACATCAGTAAATTTGCACCAAGGAAGACAGCAGCATATTGATTTCTGAACACAACTCAGCTACCTGAAATCAAATGCTCTCCAGTGTGCAGTTCAACAGCCATATTAATATTGATACCTGACAGTTGTTCTTCTGAGGCACACAGTGAGAAGTATATGCAAGTATATGAGTGGAAGAACCTTGTGTTGCTTCCAAGCAAAATGCATGTCTATAAGTAACTGGAACAGGCTTGCTTACATACCTGATTTTCTGTATAAAGCCTTAGTTTGTTGTTTTGGTTTTTTGTTTAAATGAAGCTTTGTTTCGCTACACAATCACTTCAATCCGAGATTCAAAACACGATGTGATCTTCAGCATAAAGGGGCAGGATGCTGTGTGCTTACCAGGCATGAGATTAACATCTTGGAAAATTTACACTGCAGCAGATGACTGTTTTATCTCTCTGAGGATGTAACCCATTGTATGTTTCTCTTTTCACTGAGAGATCATTTAGGCAGTTGTTCTGAACTGTTCTTCTTCTTTGCTCTTCACGAAGTTGCCCCAAAGAAAGAAAGGACAACAAATGGCCTCATCTGAAGCTGTAGTAAAAACACTTCATGGCCACTTGCAGAAGAAGGAGAAAGTGATATTCAGTTGCTCCCAAATGCTGATGCTTCTACAATCATAGCTAGCAGAAGCCTGAGCACTGGGGAAGAATGTCTGAAGGCAGAGACTGTAATGTGAAGGTTTAAATACTTTCCTGGACTTTTCTGAGTGAGACACTGCAGGCAAGACTGTAATCATAAGCTTGGGGCAACCGAATTTTTGCTTGAATAAAATACCTTTTTTTTTTTCTTTTTTAATGTTTGCAACAGGCAAGTCTCCAAGTATAAAAATCCGCTTTAGGAAATAATTCCAGTAGCTGCTGTGAGAGAAGATAGGACGGTTTTTTTCTGTGTGTGTGATCTTGGAAACCTGTGCTTATCTTGCAGCCATGTGAAAAGTAGTGTGTTACCACATGAAATCCACAGAAGTCTGCAAGATAAAATTGCAGTGTGGGTTTTATCAGGGAGAAGCTGCATCCAGTTTTCATGGCTCCACAAAGACGAGCGAACTCAGTGTCCCCAAATTGTCTGTGCTTCACAGACAAGTGCTTTAGGTAAATAATGACTGGAATAGTTACACCACCAGAATTCAGTACTGCTGTTCCAGTTTATAAATAACTTTGTCTAGAAATCAGATAGCAGCATGTGCAGGTGTGAGTCATTAGTGCAGGAGACACAATGATGTGTGGAAAAAGCATGGCTCACATCCAAACCAGCCCACACATTTTCATCAGCCCCTTGAAGTCTGCAGCACAGAAAATAAATTTTTCAAGTCAGGGTGCTGAAGCCCACCCAGACTTAAAACTCAAAGGTGCAGTAATATGGAATCCAATGCTTCTCCCAGTACTTTGTTGGTCAGTCATGCTCAAAAGGCAGTTTTGAAACCCACTAATTTACTGAGTTAATTATCACGATTTCAATTAGCATACACAAATGTGTGTCAAAGCTGCTTTCTGTAAATCATTGTTTTAGAACACGTACTTGCAAGTTCTAAGGAATTAAGGAAATATCCAAATTATTATTTCATTTTCTTTTTAAAATTTCATGAGCTGAAAGTGGAAACAGCTAATGATATTGACCTCCTTGGTTGCAGAGTTAATGGAGGGTGTAATGAAGAAATCAACAAGTACCAAAATAGCACTTAAGATAAGGTGCTGGTTTTGGAGAGAATTAAAAGAAAAGAAAAAAGGAGCTTTTAGTTCAAGAATATGTCTCATTTAGTTTTAACTGGTCTGGCAAAATGTATCCTTTCAAGGCTTAACTTAAACTGAAAGGGGGTACCTGAGTCCTGATGCCAGGCGAGAGTTCTCAGCAAAACAACTGAGTTTCCAAACAGGATTCAAGTTATTTTTATAACTAAAGACAGAAGTAAGTGAATCCTTTGTCATATGAAAGCACATTTGCATCCTAGAACTGGTATGTTTTCAACACTGCAGATTGAATCATTGTTTATCTTCCGAAGTTACACATGTTACTATTTGTTGGGCAATCTTTTTTGCCATACGTCTTCTTTTTCCTATTTTTGCAGTGAAGTAAAGAAAGAAAATTGAAGCACAAGTTTGGATCACTTTCTCTAAAATTTTGGGGTTAGGTCTTATCATAAGGTACCATATATTTTTCTGGTTTAGTGTCAAAGCTCTGTGCAGAGATTATAATCTCATTTCCTTTTTCTATTGGCACATTCTTGTGCATGGACTAACCAGTAAAATGTGGTATTTGGATGTCCTGGTAGACATAGAATAGCATTATAGAAAAAGCAGGGAGTGTCAAACCATTCAGGCTGTATTAAAAATTACCTGGTTCCATAGAAATTCTGTCAGTTTTTATGCTCAGCTTCTTCTGACTGACATCTCCTAGGAAAGGGTAAAAAAAATTTAACATCAGTCTGCCTTCTGTGAAATTGGTACAGCCAGAGCTGATTAAAAATGGCCTGAGGCATCACCCACCTTTCCACATTTTTAAAGACAACGAAATTCTGTAAATTACAGCCATGTAAACCCAAATTAAGATGTCAGAGGTATAACTGCAGTCTCACAGTGATGTAGATCAGGGCACTATTTAGCTCAGCTACTTTTCTGCTATTGTTTCTTTAAACTGTGCTCCTAATGAAGGAGAGGTAATACATAATTGCTCAACACACTTTTCTGTAAATAGCTTTGTTAAGAAAGCAGTTCAGGAATTTTTCTGTACTTTGTGATGGTCTTTCAAAATCTCATTTCATTTGAAACAAATAAAAATTAGCCTTTTTCTTCCTTGTTTTAGAAGTTACTCTAGGTCTTGGAATCAGGTTACTTTTCATTTGTCACCAATTTAGTAGTTGCCAACCTCAAACCACTAAGAATGACTGTCGAGATTTATAGATAAGTTTCCTTCCAGCAAATTCTCTGTCACTTTACATAGTAACTGCTCTAAAGATATTATTACTGTACAGTGCTTTTTTTCTTCCTCAGATACGAACTCAACATGAGGGCTTGAGCTGTTTTCTTAAAGGCAAAGGTTTGTAGGGTTTATTCCCTTACTTCCTCATGTGAAACATCATCACAATGTAAGGAGTACAAATTACAATATATGTTAGAAGTGCTTTTAATCAGGTCTGGAAATGCTATAATTGATTATCAATTCAGATTACCTGATTTGTATAATGAGATTCAAATAACGGCACGTGTCAAGTTGTATAATCAATTCTGCTAGAATAAGATTCTGTGCTTTTTCAGAAACATCCCATTTCTAAGGAAAAAATTATGAGTAAAAATGGTACATTGAAAATACACTGCATTATTTTTCACTTTAAACAGTGGAAAAAGGAGTAAGAGTGACTCTCTGTAGAAATATATGAAGAGTAGACAGGTATCACCAGCATGAAATGCCGTGACATTCAGTACAATATTAGTCACTAAATATACATAAATTCCAAGTAGGCAAGTGTAGAACACTACTGGCAAATTTTACAATGTTGAGCAGAAAACAAAATAATGTAAGGATATAAAAAATAAGGTGTGATTATGTTGTGTTGTGATGCTTCTATGTATTATGGAAGAAAGGGTCAAGGTACAGATGCATCCTGGTTGGAAGAGAGATATAAAATGATGTGATGAAAGGAAGGGTCACTTAAGCTATTTGTTGTCCTTTGTGGCATATTTCCACTCAGTTGAAGATTTTTTTCTGTTTGAGGGTAAAGTTTTTGTAGCCTAAGAAACACTAGAGATGCTTTGTTTGACAAGCAGTAGTGTAAGGGAATACAGTTGGTGTGTTGACTTCCTGGCTTTCTTTTAAGCTGTCACCAAATGATGCATCTCACTTAAGAAAACTTGCTTCACATTTTTTTTCTAGTGGAAAAGAACCAACCCTTTCCATCCCCCTGGAACTGATGCTGCAGACAGTGAGAAGTTGGGTAAGCTGAACTTATTCACACCAGGCACAATGTAACCTGGTTGGTTAATGTGTTAGATTCAGGCTTTTGTGTTCCAGTTGGAGTTTCAGTTAGCAGGAAGGATTTTGCTGACATTGGCTACTTTAGTCAGGCAAAAATGCCCACCTTGATGAAAGAGAAGCTCAGCATGGCAAAGGATCAGGCTTCTGCAGTAAGTTCTGCCAGAAACACTCTCTCTTAAACAAAGTCCAATATGAAAAAAAGGCTACTGTTCAAGTAATTTCTTCTTCAAAAATCAGAAAACACATCTTGAACTATGGGAGAGAAGAACCTGAATAAAAACTTATTAATATCACTGGGATCTCAGTGCCGACTGTTATATATAAATGAGCTAAATTTTTTCTTTGTTAAACTGCACACAGTATTCATGCAACAGCAGTATTAAGTTTCACTCATGACTCAACAACGTCCAGTTTTGGGCTTCCCAGTACAAGTATGTCCATGGATGTACTGGACAGAGTCTAATAAAGGTACAGAAAGAGGGTTAAGGATCTGAAGCATCTCCCCTGTGAGGAAAGGCTTAGGGAGCTGGGACTGTTTAGCAAAGAAGAGAATGCTCATGGGTGGATTTCATCACTGTGCATAAATAGGGGATGGTAGGATACAAAGATGGCATAGCCAGGCTCTTTTCAGTGGTGCCCAGTTACAGGACAAGAGGCAATGAACGTACACATAAACATGGGAAACTCTTGTCTGAAAGTCAAGAAACATTTTTTTACTGTGAGAGAGACCGACAAGTTGCTCAGAGAGGTTGTGAAGTCATCATCCTTGGAGGTATTCAAAAGCTGTCTAGACACAGTCCTAAGCAAAAAGCTTTAGGTGGTCCTGCTTGAGCACAGAGTGTTGGACCAGGTGACCTCCAAAGGTCCCAGCCAGTCTCAGCCAGTTTGTGATTCTGGTCCTGTGCCTGCACTGTAGCTTTAAAGAGAAGATTTTAATTAATACAAAAAGTGAACGAAGGCATCTTCATTCAGTTATGGCTAAGTCAAGAATTAGAAGTAGTTTTCAGTTTGTGTATTCTAATACTTATGGTCTGCAGCAGGAAGTAAATGAATAAATGAATAAATCTATTCCTCATCATGAGCAAGAACTAGGAGTTGGTAACTGAGTTGTAAGTAGAATTGTGACTTGAAGATGACATTCTCATTGTATGGATGCATATGGAATTTATCTCTTGGTTTCAATGCCATTCAATTAGCATGGTCAATTATTATGTATATTGTCTGCAAGCACTCAGATAAGTGCAACTTGAAATGGTAAGATCAAAGTCTGCAATTGTGTTGTAGGAAAGATCGACTTTGAGGTGATACTTATTAATTTTCCAGTGCCAATTTAAAGTTCTGATCTGCAATTCCTGTTTTTAGCATTGGTAGTATCAGTCTTCACAGCGCTCACTTTGCCAATACCAGGATCTTCCCATCTCACGCGGTGACATTTATAAAGTTTTTACAACAGTGTCTTTGAACTGGCTGGTTCCACTAATTCAAGCATAGTGGGAGCCAGGAGTTCCAAAATTTTGATAAAATCTTTCCTTGTGACCTTTTTCCTCTGCTCAGATAAATCAGTTAATTTTTCTTTGGCTCAGTTTTGCTGTCTCTAGATAAAAATTACAACCTGACATTGCTGCTGTAAAACTTTGTTCATGGTCTGCCAAAGTGCTTTGAGACACTGAGATTTAGGCACTGCAGAACTGCCTGCCTTACATAACAGCTGCAGGCTCGTGTGCCTCGGGGCTGGCCTCTAGTGACTCTTCTTCAAAGAGGGCAGAGCAGAGCAGCCAGGCAGTAACAGCCCCTCTTGGTCTCTCTGGAAAGCTTCACACAGGTGAAATGTCCTCTGTGAATCATCTCAGCTTGATTTTTTTTTTTTTTTAAGATGATGATATAATTTGGATATTTCATATATAGCTGACCTTCATCCTTTGAAGGAGAGGAAGTTTATTCATGAATAGGAGTTGTGGTTTAGAGGATTCATGCATGACCTTTTGTGATGCTTCTTATCCCTCTTATTTCAGATGAACTAATAAAAGCTGCTTAGCATTTCTCTATAAGACTTTGCTACAAAGCCCTGCCAATATCCAATGGATGGAAACTCTAGAGTTGATAAAGAAACATCATTAATAGCTGTTGGGTTGATTTAATGGCCTTCTAGCTGCAGGTGGTCCCACAGACATAGCACATACCTCCACCATCCAGATCTGGGAGTCCTCAGTAGCCCTTGCAGTGAGGATCTCCATGGCTGTTGGTATGTTTATGATGTGGAAACATGTTGGTTCACTGGTTTAATCATACTACTGTAACTTTGCAGCCTTCCTTTGGCTGCCTGCAAGCTGAGTTTTCCTTGCTTAATAGCTTTATGTGCATTTGCTGAAGCCCAGGGACTAAGTGCTGATGCCAGGCATTGGCCTTGTAGGTGCTTGCACTGGCATGGTGATGCTCCTTATGTGCTACCTCTGCTCTTCTTCAGTTCATACACTTCTGATTTTAATAGAGCCACTGTTATTCTTGTGTAACTTTTTTCCTCCTCTTGTCCTCATTTTCCCTTCTGGAAATCCTGGCTTTGTATCACATGTTGAATAACCGAGTAGCAGTTTGACGTGTTTGCTGGGATGGGGCTTTTTAGTGGGCATCACTAATTCAGATTTGTAAAATATGGAGACATTTCCAGTGAAAATAGCTGGATTTTGCATGTAGAAGATCAGATGATTGGATCCTAGAATAGCAGCCATTTTACATATATTTATTTTTGGCTTTCTAGACTTTAGCAGAAATGCTTTCATATTTCAGATTCATTTGGAGCAACAGCATTTAAAATGAGGTGCTGTAAGGAAATTCACAGTACAATTATTCTCCTTTTCACTTTATGCCGAGTGCTAAATTTAATGCAATGTTAAAATGTTGTGTCTTACCAAATATTGTTTAAAATAGCTTTAATAGCCACTTCCAATGTTTTTGTTTGTTTGACAGTATAATTCAGCATGGCTTGTTTAGATTTTTGAGCTTCAGCCGCTGCTAGTGAGGGGAGTTACGGATAATATCTAACTGTAAAGTTACTGGGTCAAGAAATGTTCAAATACCTTCCAGAAAAAAAAAAGATTAGTTGATGTGTTCTGACTGTATAAACAGTTTTACAAGTGTGTTATTGTAAACCAAGTTCAATGTGTTCATTTGTTTTCCCAGTTTAAAGTTTCTGCATAGCAGAAAAGAGAGAAGATGAGGTTATGTTGAGCAATCAGGGGGCAGTGATGGGGCCTGCCAAAAAGTCAGAGGTTGAGCACTCCCACCCTTTCCTGCCCCTTGGTCCTGCATGCAGCAGTCTCCCAGTGCCATGGCTTGTGAGGACAGTGGCCTACATAGGAGTCGGGTTTTAAAGCTGTAATAAGTCTGCTCCTACCAGAGACGTGTTTTGTAATCTGTCTGGTGACGCAGTTATCTCGTTTGAATGTGTGTCAGTAATTCTGTGAGGCAGACAAGTACAGAGTTAGAGCTGAAGGATTGCTCCCGTGGTCCTTTTCAGGCTGTTTACAGACACCAAAAGCTTCCAGAGTTAGATAGTGAGCTTTATAGGGCAGAGGTGCTGCTGCATGTTTGCAAGCATTAGCGCTTTTTTTCGGTACTGCATTAATAACCACATGCAAATAGGAACTTTAAAAAAAAAAAAAAAGGCAGTAGAAGACTGGCCCAGGAGCCTCTGCAGGTTCACTCCTACAAGCAGGAGCTATGTACCCTATTTGGGTGCCCACAATTCATGGAGTGTTTTTACCAACCAATTGTTCTTTCCATGCTTGGGGTGGAAAAATCATTTTGGTAAATATTTCTGAGAATTGTGAACTTAGATGACAATTAGATTTTAGCAGATACGCGGATAGCCGGACCTTGCACAGCTGGCAGGAGGTAATGGAATTTGGATGAACACTTGTGCTTAACCATTTTGCAATTGAATTTGGTTTGTTGCTTTCAGAATTCAGTAGAATATTTCACTCTCTGAACCTATTTTGAACACATTAGGAAATGTTTCAAAGGGCAGCTGGCTTCCCTGATTTGGTTTCAAGTATGTCCACAAAACATCTATCACTTTAAGCTATAGCAAAAACATTTCCTTTGGAAGGACTTCTTTTCTCTTTCTAGGAAGGCTGTACTAGCTCCTTTCCCCACAGGCTCACCAAGCAAGCTGTGTAAAGAGAAGTGGCTCCTGTGGCCACTAAAGAAAACAACTGAACCAGACAGGCATTTGCTGAGAGCTCAACCTGGAGTTTGTGCCAGAGTGAGTACAAAAGCATTACTGAGAGGCTTCTTTCTTCTGTCAGACATCAGAAATGTTTTCTTTTCTGACCACAGGCAGGGGGTGCTTGGAGTATGCCAGAAGCCGTGAGTTAGACTATATTGGATTGTTACAGCAGCGTGTGCTCTCCAAGAAGGCTCAGTGAGGGCAAAGCCGCATGCGGAGGAAGCAGGGTAAATGTCACTGCATTTGCTGAAGCTGAAGTCAGGGCTGCTTTCCAGCCAGCAAGCGTGAAGCTCACATTTTACCTCTGCAGTGTGTTGCCATTGCAGCACTGGCTGTTTCTCATCATTAGCTAATAACTTTCTGCATTGCAGGTCTGCACGCATGCAACTTTGTTGCTTTTATACCTTCCTCTCATTAGGGAAAATTTCAAAACTTACTTCCTGTGAGGCACACAATTCTAGAAAATACCCTTCTTTTGCAGCTGAACCAGGAGGGGTTTTTCTTATGCAGCAAGGAAAGAGTTTGCAGGTTCCATAAGAACCCTCATCCCCAGCCTGTGCAGTGAAGGGAAAGGTGGTATCTCTTGATGACAGGCATTGTCAGAAAGAGCTTGGCCATAGGTCTCCTTGTTTCTGAGGATAAAAAGATTTGTATCATGTCTGAAGTTACTGCGAAATCCAAACCCAGCTCATGAGAAGAAACCCTCATTTTTAGCAGTTCAGAGGAACTGGTAAGAAGTTCAGGAATTTCTAAGAAGCATTTTATTAACATGTATTCTATGTCTCATCATCTATGAAAAGCCAGATGAAAGGAAAATCAGTGTCACATCTCAAGACATTGTGCTGCTCTAGTGTAGGTGTCCAGATGCTGACGCACCCAAACAACTGTATAATCAGGTGTGGAACTTTTGGCCTGTAAAACTGTGATTATGGAGAGGAAACATATGGAAGACTGCCCTTTAAAATTCTGAGGGAGCACTGATGTTTCTGAACTGATGCCATAAGAAAAAGTATCCACTAACAAGCACAGTTTGTAGCTTACTTGTCGTAGTAGTTAATATTGCAGAATCTGGAAATGCTTTATACTTCCAAATATTAAGCTCCTGCGTCAGTTCTTGTTGTGGATTTGAAGGTCTAATTTGTCTAATTTTGGGGATACAAGTTTGGAGATGTGTGGAGATACTACAGCAATGGGAATATATCCTGTAGGAAGCCAAAAGTGACTATCGTCAAGGCAGTCATTTGATCTTACTGGTGTAGTTTTGAAGTCAAAATATGTCATCTTCAAGACCTAGCTGAAAATGTAAGTAGTTACATAACTGAATACTAAAACTTCTTGTAATTATACTGGTTTTTCCCTTGGTAGTTGTGTTTTAATACTCCTAACATGCAATAATGAAATAATAGAATTTTTTTTAAAAAAGTGAGCTCTTGAAAGTGCCCATTACTACTTCTTCTTTTCATAGGTTTCCCGCCCTGATAAAATATTGAACAGTTTGTGAGCACAGCTTTTTAGCTTTTGTATGCTGCTGTGAATTTGTGAGGTGAGTGTAGCTGCTACCCAAGGATACTTATTGGAGGGTTAAGTAAGAGAAACTGGGCCAGATCACCTGGACCCTGAATGTTCAAGTAATTCACAATAGAAACTTGTTAACCTGCAGTTACTGTATCTGAATGCTTTATAGTTGTCATGAAAAAACCAACAAAAACTAGTCTCTTTCAACATCTCAGCACATTCATTAGGTTGTTACTCAGCCTAAACACCATTTTTATAAAATGTACTATTACATACTCACTGATGTGTTTGTCAATATGTCACACAGTACTGTGATGAATCATTGCAACTAATCCTATTAGACAAAATAATTTAATGAGGCACATCTGTTAAAGCTGGGTTTGTTTTTCTTTTTAATTCTGCCTATTTGCTTTCTTAGAAAATCATTTTAATAAATCTGCAGAATCTTTTCCTTTAATTAATTCAAAATAGATGTGGGAGGAAATTCTCTTTCCAATATATTCCATTTTGCTTCAAAACTAATTTTTTTAATAGCCAGTTTAACAAAGGAATTTATTTTATATATTTCAGAAGGGTATATTGCATGTTTTTCTATGAGTTCCACACAAATACTTTGTGCATTGGTGTAATGGAAGGATGTGGCATGCTCAGCTTTTGGGCCAGTTTTTACCTTGGAGCACAGGAAATTAGTAATTAGTTATCTGTCACTTAAAAGGAATGGGGAAAAGGATGTGTCTGTCTCGTGGTGTTATGTGCCATTTCCTCAACTTTTTACATTCTCTTTGGAGGGAAAATCCCTAAAATGTGAATCTGGCATAAAAACACCAGCTCCTTACAGTATGTGGCTCAGGCAGAGAAGAGCTGAATATTACGTTATTCCATATTTGTATGGAGTGTCCACAGTCATAGCATAAACATCTTAGAGGTGCTTGTAAAATAGTCGTAATACTGCAGATTTAAATCTGTAATCTGAAATAATAATGCAATAACTGCTTTCTATCCCATTGAGCAATTTTGATTTAAAAAGTCTTATTTAAAATTCAGCTACCATTAGAAACTTATTCGTTCTTTGTGTACTTGGTGCTGTATTACAATTTGCCAAAAGTGGTTTAGAGAAAAGTCACTTTTACCATTCAGACAGTACTAAAGAGGAACTACAGTAGGCTTTTGTTTCATCGACCTTTCTTAGGTAACCAGGAGTAATTGAACCACTGAGTGATTCCTCTCTACCTGACAGGTTTTTCTTGTTTTTTTTCTTCGTAGTTGTTGACATTTATTAATTTCTTTTACTGGTTTTCTTAAACAACTTGGTGTCTTTCTTAATTGTGCTGCACTTTACACAATTAGTTTGAGTGGTGAAAAGAGTGATGCATGTCAGTGGCTTTCCAGACTCTTAACATTTCATAAAACAGTGTTTTATGAATGTTAATTTCTGTATAGAGCCAGTGCCTTGGAGTTTGGGTTCCAGAGAGCAGTGGTTTTCAATATTGCAATGCTGTAATTTTTTCTCGCTAAAAAGACATTTTTGCTAGCTGGTTTTGTGATGCCTGAAGGTTCATAAGCTTCTCGTGTGCTTGTCACAGGGTGACATTAATTTTGGGAATAGAGAATAGAGATATCGTGGGGACAATAAATACTAGTATTTACTTATTAAGTAAAAATGTATCCAGTCTCACCATGATGTTCAAAATTTCACTGAAGACCAGATTTTTCTGAAGTTAACATTTTCTGCTCTGATGTCTTACTTGTGGTTTTTACTACTATTACAAGAAAATATAGATGGGTTTTTTTGTTTCATTTGAAAATAAAAACTAAACTGAAATATGCAATATTCTCTCAGAGAAACTCTGACCATTAAAAAAATTAATCCCCCTTACCAATCTTTTACACTCTTACTTTATTTTTCATTTTGTGTACTCTGTCCTGTAGATCTGGTGTAAGAGTTGGATACTTTAATTACTCCCTCTTCGAAAAGATGAGTGTTTGTAGAGTCTAAAGTATGTAATTTTCCTTTGGAGGCAATAGTGAAGGGAAGAGGATGACAGTAGGGTGCTTCCAAATTAGCTGTATAGGTGTGCACCCTTAAAGTCTGCAGTTACTGTGACAGAGTGCCAGCTGTAAAGGTACAAAATTCAGAGGATCTGAAGATCATTTCCAAAGGCTCATCATTACTCAAACACAGACTAAGTAGGTATGTAACCCTTGGGGTGTTCAAGGCAGATAAAGTATAACAGCAGCTGCTGCTGTTTCTGTTCTTCTGGGTTCTTTCCTCAAATAGTCTCAATAGCCCATGTCTCTGGGTGAGCAGTGTTTTTCTAATTAAATAGAATTTCAAAGACAAATGCCACTCTCTTAATGCCAGAATCTGTCACAGACAGGATTTCTTACAACAGACAGACAGACCAAAGAGAAGGAAGGTTCACTGCTGCAGCATTCTTTTGGCTCTGTAAACAGCAAAGTGCCTTAACTCCCACTGGCTTTGCAAATGTTAGGGCTATTCAGCAGCTGTAAAATTTACTAAAAGTCTCAGACCTCTGCCTGGGAACCACTCAGCAGTGGCAGTATGTTACATACTTGTTACCAGTATGTGGCTTAAAAGTGCTGGATTTGGACTTTGATCCATTGTTATCCGTGTGAAGTGCCAGTCCTACAGGTATTCAACTATTTGACTGGTCTAGTTCACTAGCTTCACACAGCCAACCTAAAGTGATCTTGGGCGCCTCAAACTATGTTCTCAGACCCTCCTTTTCAGTCTTTTTTAATGTATAATGATGCATTAGGGCCCAGTTTTTCAAGCATGTTCTTTAAACTTTTTTTTTTTAACCTTCTTTGAGAAGACAATCAGTTTTCTGACTAAGGGTGTAGAATGTGCTGTGTTCCACTGTGCTGGTATTCTCAAAATCTATATCCTCTAGATATAAAATTCCTCAACAGGAATGTGATGATGCCTTTTCCTGGTCTTAAAATCAAGAGTCATACATGGTTAGAAGGGGAAAAGGGATTTTACCTTGGTATTTATTTTAAGGATCCTTAGGTGCACACATCCAGGTCATATGCATCGAGATGCACCCCGCTGAGTCTATCTCTGAGTGTCTCTGTGTCTCTTCCCCCCCCATCCCCCCCCCAGTTGGGTATAACATTATAGGATTTACTAATTAGCATATCTATCAAAGATTCCCCAATGAGAGGCTCAAGTGAGCCCCCCTCCCCAAGGAACCTTCCCCTGGATGGTTCTATCTTGGTTTACAGAATATGTTCTGGAGAGGACTTTGGGATTTGGGGCACACTGATCCCTAGCTAGGAAGCTTCTAAAATGTTTAGTCTCTTAGCTTGACAAACAAGTCCAAGAATGTAGGCAAAAAGCACTGGGAATACAGAAGTTATAAAAAGGTATAACAGGGGTATAAAAGAAAAGGCAAAAATCTTCATGGCATCAGTGACTTGAGCTTGCTTCTTGAGCTCAGAATAAAAAAGCAGTCCAGAGAAATAAAGAATATTTTTCTAGGTAAGCTGTAATGTCTGCAGTAATTTAAAGTAGTCTAAAGAAGGCATTTTATAAAGTGGAGAATCCACAGTTTCCCAGAGAAATTATGGAGGACCCTCTCTTCTGGGATCTGTGAACTTAATTGTGTTTGTTCTTTCCTAGATGTTTGATCTCTTTCTGCCCGTCTGATGTGCCTTGCCCATGATAATTTTGTGTTCAGTACTCTGCTGAAGAGTGAGCTGAGACCTTCCTGTAATGTGTCCTCTAAATTTAGGTCTCTTTCCTAGTAAGAAATTGCTATTGATAATTGCATTTGTTTTTAATGACTGTGAGTTTCTTTCCATACCAGGTGATGCAGATGTATCTCCCATTCTGTGGGATTGCCATATCCAATGCCCAGCTATTTGCAGCTTCAAGGAAGGAATACGACAGAAGCAGGGTAAGTGCAAAATGTGTCGTGGACCAATAGCAAACTTTTATTTTTTGTTCTTGCAGGTTCCAGCTAGGTGTACCTGTTTGCTAAGCAGACAGTTTTAACTGTGTTTTATTTGAAAAACTGTATTTTCAAAAGATGCCCATCTTGACTGAGGCAGCAAGAAGAGAGTGTGGGAGGGAAGTACGCTTGTAGTGGTGGCTGTTGTTTCCTGATGTCAGTTCCACGTTCCATAGTGCTGAAACAACTGCATTTGTGGCACAGATGGTGCAGGAGAGAAAGTGTTACTTTGGCAGAGATTCAAGCTCTCATAAAACTCTACTAATCTCAAGCCTTTCCCAGCCTGAATTTTTAATATTCAGTTCATGTGCAAATAATGTGGATGTATCTTTATAAAATTGAGCAAGAAAAAAACCCCTCTGTGTGAAGGGTTTTGAGAGTATGTGTCTGCATAGAATACATACTCATGATTTCTGGTGCCATGCATGCATTGGGACAGAAGGCTCTGAAATGAAAATAATGCTGAGCTCCCATGTCATTGTCTTGTCAGAGAGGTCTTTTATTTTTTTGAAGAAACAAAATGGTAATTTTGAGGGGTTTTTAATAATGGTTGGCTTCTTTTTTATCATCCTTTCTGCAATGACAGGAAATTATATTTTTGTTAGCTTGGATCACATGTCCAAAACTTCAGTAGAAATACCTCTGGTAGTGTTGAACCTACTCTTCCTTCACAAGGTAGGGGTAACTACAGTGGTCTGGGTCTGTATGTTGAGCTCTGACATTTTTATATTCGTGATTTTAGTGCTTTCATGTATGAAAACTAATGCTTTCCAGTACTTTAAAGAATAACAATAGCCCTTTCTAATGACCTTTATACTTAAGGGTCATGAGGCATCTGAGCTTGTCTACTGTCCCGGTCTGACAACATACTATCATATTTTAGGGAAGAGATTTGGAGGAGACTTGGGGGGAAAAAAGATTTTCTGCCAAAGTTTGGTTGGTTGGTTGGTAGGTAGGTACTTTTGGGGTTTTTTGTGGTTTTTTTGATGTTCAATTAAATAATTGTCTGACTACACAGACTTAAATTTTGCTGCAGATTTCCAGGCTGCAGGGAACACTACAGACTTCTGAGGAGTCAGCATTTAATCTTCTGAGACAGTTATGCAGCAGAGAAGTGTTAGGGACATTCTCATTCTTCATTAGAAAATGGTAAATTCTAGTAAATTGGAGATACAGATTCTTTTTTTCAAATTCTTTTTTTTCAAATATCACTGCTGTTGGACAGCTATGTGGTAGCCTGTACATAAATGTATTTCTGACCTATTGGTGGTATTTAACTTTGCCTAGTCCATGGTTGAAGTTAGTTGGCAAATACCAAGGGGTGGACAAGCCCATACTGTGCCTTCCCTATGAAGCCAGACCTTAATGGTGGCAACTTCCAGCGACTGTGACCAACATTTTGCTGATGACCACTATGTTAGAAGAGCTAAGACCACTACAGTTTATATGCTTACCTATATTGATGTTCTTTAGTGTCAGTGCCCTAAATGAGAATAAAAGAAGGAGCAAGCTTCTTTGGGCCCATGGGAAGAAAGAACATGGCCTGTATTTTTATTAAGTTGATGAAATGAGAGAGGAGACCCTTCATTTTAAGGCACTGTATTTTACAGGCATGTTAGTGGTGAGGACTGGATCAGACTGCTATTGGAATATGGAAGTATTGATGTGGGTTTTTTCCTTTCCAGCTTTGAACATGCAAAATGTGTAATAAAAGAATAAAATGGAGTTTAAATGTCCTAGCAAATTCAATATATAAAATCAAGCAACTCAGTCCATACTGCATTGCATTAAAGCCATTGCTTCAGTTTTGGAACAAAATGAAATAGTTTGAAAGATTTGCATTGTTTGCTAAGAGTTAGACTGTGCCCAGGTGTGAGCTAAGAAATACTTCTTTCTTTCTTCAGATACTCCCACTTCAATTTTGCTGCCATAATCATTAAGAACTTTATTTGAATGAAGATTTCAATGGATTACTCATATTAAAATCAATCCCAGCTATGATGCCTCCTTTGCAATGTCCCATGTATTTATTAATTCTACAACCAATACAAGAGTTTTCTGTCCTTGTATACAGGCTTTACTGGAAGTAGTGAATGACCTCTTTGAGGAACAGACTGACTTAGAGAAAATTGTCAAGAAAATTATGCATCGAGCCCAGACTCTCCTGCAGTGTGAGCGGTGCTCAGTATTACTTCTGGAGGATATTGAATCACCAGTAAGTATAGTTGCACATTCTGTAGAAGGATTAATATTTGAGTGGTGGAGTAGCTGCTCTTATTGTGGTGAGGCTGTTGCATGTTATATGTAAGTACTGGACAGCAGGTATTTTTCAATGTGTTGTTCCTAAATGTAAGTTGGGTACAGCTTGAAACTTTATCAACACCCCTGTTCTTTCTTAATCCCAGCAGGCAGCTAAGCCCTACACAGCCCAGTAGGGTGGGGAAGGCAGCTGGAAGGCTAAAAGTATGAAAGCTTGTGGTTTGAGATACAGACAGTTCACTAGGTTAAGCAAAAGCTGTATGAACAAGCAAAGCAAAATAAAGAATGCATATGATCCTTCCAGTTGGCATGCAGGCGATCCATCATTTCCAGGCAAGCAGGGCTTCTTCACATGTAATGGTAACTTTCCCCAGCTTTTACTGCTGAGCATGATGTCATATGGTATTTTAGTATGGGATATCCCTTTAATTAGCTGGAATCAGCTGTCCTGGATGTGTCTCCTCCCCATCTGTTTTGCAAGCTATTCACTGGGATGGCAGAATGAGAAATACAGAAGGCATTGACACTGTTGTAAGTACTTTTCAGCAGTAAAACAGCCCTGTGTTATAAATGCTGTTTTCATCACAAAACTAAAACATATCACCATTACAGGCTACTATGAAGGAAATTAATCCCATCCCAGCCACAACCAGTAGAGTCACTTTTTCAAAAGGAAACTGGAAGATACAATTTATGATTCCTCATGGTGTTTTGAAGGCATTTAATGGATGTCTGTAAGTTGCTGATGGATCAAGTAGTCAGTGGTGTGATCCAGGTGATACACTGTGATGTGCAGTTTTCTGTGTGATGGAATTAGGCCTTACTACAGAGCAACTACAACTGCCTAGCTGAGAAGCAGGATGCTCTTGTGGTCTGCTTAAAAAAGAAAAATTGCCTAATTTGTTATCAAATGTTTATTTGCTCAGTTCCTTTTTTTCATGATATAGACACAAGAAGAAAAGCAAAATGCTGTCTGTAGCTTCATTTACACTTACCTGGAATTTATAACCTTGCTAATATTTTCAGGCTATTGACTTATCAAATGGGTGGTGCTTGAAAGCAGTTTCAGAGCCAGAAACTGTTGCATCATCAAGCAAATCTCTAATGTTCATCTTTAAAACTAACCTTTTCTGCTGTGTAAGTGTGGAAAACTGATACACATAATTTCTATTCTAGTATTTTAACATCTTCAGTCCAACTACTGGTCACTCAAAAGTAACAGCTAAAAATAAACTCATCAAGTCTTTAAGTGACCATCCTTTGTGTTAAGCAACTCAGTGGGGTCTACAGCAGCCTCAGAAGTGTCTTCACTGTAATCAGCTTGTGTCATTAATGCTTTTTTGTGAAATCCCGTGTAGTGTGGAAGAAAGCAAGACAGTGAGGGCTGAACCTGCAACACAAGGAGTTTTCTCAGCTATTTTTGGTGGCTACTGTTCCATAGGATTTGTTACTTCCCCTCACTTTAGTTGTTGGCAGGGGTCTCTTTGGGAATGGTTTTAAAATGGTTTGCCCATTTTAAAAAGTTTCTTTTTCACTTTGCAAAATAAATATTGAGAATCAGTTCCAGTTTCTAAATAATTAAACTGCTGTAAAAAGATAAGTCCTCTTGCTATTTTGCCCTAGTAATTTTTCCCTGAAGTAACACAAAATCCATTAGAAAAGGCACATGAATGCAAATGCCAAGATAGCCACTTTTTCTTGTGATAGCAGTAGGCTTTTAAATTGAGCAGGTGAAATGGAGACACAATTTCTAGTATTACTGAAGTATTTTTGGTTTTTTGCAATTGCTCTATCCACTTGACCAATGAGTAATTATTTCATTGCGGAGCTCTGTTGAACAGATGGATGTCAACTGTATGAAAGTATTTGTCAAGAGTTGGTTTTCACACAGTTTTGGCAGGGGCTTTCACTGGGACTTTACAGTTCTGATATTCATAGGGTATGAGAGCCTCTTTAAACATGTTTAAAGTTTTTATGAGTATTGTTATTAGTAATAAAATAAGTGGCTGCCTTTATATTGGTAGCTCCCTCCAGTGTTTTCAGACTATTCAATATAAGCTGCCCTCCTTTCTACTGATTTGAGAAGTAGATGAAGGATAAAATATTGTTTGTAATATCTTTTTTTTTTTTTTTCTACCCAAGTATTATTTTGTATTCACTGATTCTGCGCTTAACTATTTGTTGCTGGGACTGACAAGTCAGAGACAGAATCTTACATTTGTTTGTATGGCAGAAAAAATCCCCATTCTTTTCCTTGGAGGAAAGATATGATTCACATTTCATTAAGTTAATAAAAATTAAGAACTTTAAGTGGAGTATGGCCTAAATTATACCAGCTTTCCTAAAAGCAAGATCGAGGGTTTTATTTCATTTATATGTTCTCTACTATAGAATTTTATGTTCCTAGTTTATTTTCTCTTTCTAGATTCCAATACCACTCCCCCTCCCCAATTTTACTGTTACAAGATACAGTTCTACTACATTCTTATGAAATGTCACTGTGTTTATAATATGATTTTTGTTTTTCACAGAAAAGTCCATTGTGTTAGCAAGTTGTGGGTGGCAGTTCATTTTTCTGCTCTTGGTACTATTTCTGCCTTTGAGCTTGGAGGGGTTTTTGCCAAACCACAAGCAATGAGTTCTTATTCCTCTAGACTAAGTTGTGAAATATGGACAAAAAGCCTAAACTTTTTCAAAATGGTCATAAATCTTAGGTTAATTTGGAGTAGGAGAATAGCATCTTGCCACCCGCTTGGTAATTTTTACAAGTGGCAAAACAGTTGTTTTCCTGACTTTCCCGTGTTTTGGAGGGCTAACATATATATCAAAATAGATCTCTTTAGAGTAACTCAGTGTCTAACCTTGTCTAAAATACTGTTATTTGCCCATTATGCAGAAAGCTTTTATGATTCAGAACTGAAGATGGGGACACATCCAAAAATGTGGCCTCTGTTCTGTGTCACTTTTAGCCACTCTTAAGATGTTTCACTTACGTGCTCCTGACACGTATGTTCAAGTGTGATTGGTTGCAGTTAGTAATGCAAAGCAGCCTTTCTGTTTATTTTCCTGGATTTAAAAAGTGAAGTTTGGGTAAAGCTCCATAATTCATGTTCTGAAAGCCTTTAAATGGGAAGCATATACTCTTGTGGAAATAGTTTTCGGAAGGAATCTAATGATATAATTTTATTTGATGTTGTTTTTTAGGGAACTGTGCACAGTGTGTATTTTGAACATGAATTCTCTGTTGAAAGAATACAGATTTGTATTTTTATCCTAAGACCATTGGATAAAAATACAGTTTAAATAGAGGAACCTTACGTTACTCTTTTCTTAGATGCTTATTCATCTAATAACAATTTTAAGTTACTTCTTTTGTGACAGGTGGTGAAATTTACAAAATCCTTTGAGTTGTTATCTCCAAAATGCAGTGCTGATACTGACAACAGGTTAGTGCTCATGTCTTCTGTGGTTATAAAATAACTTCATTTTCCACATAGTTTTAAAGTTTGCTTGGTCAGGATTTTATTTTCTTATGGAGCTTTGTGTAGGTTTGACTGAAGAGTGTGAGCCTACATTTTTTACGCCGACAAGTCTCCTGCTTGCTTCTATTGAAGACTTGCTAGAATAAATGTACATGCCTATGTTTTCTTATATATGTATGTTGGTGTGTATATATATGCACTAATATTGTATCAGTGTCTCAGGTAAGAAGCCAGGAAAAAACTGACTTTTTATATTTGCTCATTGATAACATGCAGGTAAAAATTACAAAATTATTTTAGATTGTTATCTCTTACAAAATGCCACTGTACAGTTGTGTTGAGAAGTTTCCAGAAAAATTTTATTTCTGCTCTTGTCAAATTGGAAAGCCTAGAAACCTCAGAGCACATGTATTTCCTAGAAACTGTGTTCCTGTGACTAAATCTTGTTTAAATCTTCAGTCAAAACAGAAGTATATGTTTTGCTTGGTAGGATCTGTATTTAAACATTTATAAAGGGCAAATTTAAAGTAGTAAAAGCTTTTTGTTTATGTGGGGTTATTATATCAATCCCTACCAGGTTACACCACTGGTAGCAGTTCACATAAAACGTCCTGTGTACCAAATGAGGAGATAAAGATTCAGGGCTATTGTGAGAACATTTCTTCCATCTTTCAGGGCTCAGTGTTTATCATACAGGTTTTATGCAAATTAATTCATGCTGATTCCGAAGGAGAATTTTCCATATCAAATGACTGTCATGATGATAAACCTTTTCATGGATTGATTTTGCAGCATTAGAAAAATGGGTAGTCTTAGAAAATTTCTAAGACATGCAAGCTGACAGCAGAGTCCAGGGCCACACAGAAATATGGGTAGAAGCTATCTCTCTTCCATGTCCTGGTATGGGAATGGTGAAGCAAATGGAAAACAAGCAATAAAAAAATAGGAAGATTTGAATATGAATAAATAATCTGTTGATTCATCTGGGATTCACAAGTTACTGCTTTTGACAAAGAGTTTCAGAGTAACAGTTGGTCTTTCCTAGGGGGTGAAAATACATTTCTTTTATTTGGGGACAGGAGTATGAATCAAGGGATGTGGTTGTTATTCCTGTTTTTCTCAAACTTGATCTGTAGCCAGATTAGTCAAAACAATGTAGAGTGGTGTCAAGATAACCAAGCTGGTTTATTTCTTGTTACCATAGTTATATTAGCATGTTGCCACAAAGCAGTTTGTAGTAGCCTGCTCTGCATGTAGTCAAGTCAAGATTATTTTAACTTTAGTCCAAGACATGAATAAACACATGCACCTGCTAGCTAGTCTTTATATGATTCATAAAGGTATGTTTCTGTGTATTTTAATATAAAGATGTATTGCTTTTTCTTTGTTTTTTTTTTTCCTGTGGGGAGTGAAGTTGGTTGTACAAAGACCAAGGTTAGACTGGCAGATATGATGGCAAATTTGGATCTAGCACAGGCACAGCTTGAGTTATTGGCACTATTGTGGAAAAATAAAGGTTATTTAGGATACAGAACAATGCCGCGAGCCCTTGACATTTGAACATTTTTCTAGTGAGTTTTGCCCTTTTCATTCTACATTCTGCAGCTGTAACTGATGTAAAGTCATGAGACTTTTCATGTGGGAAAAAAACGGCAAGACGAGTTTCTTCATCATTACAGCAGTTAAGAAAAATATTATTTCTTTGAAATTTTAGTTGAAATCCAAAGAGATTTTTGGCTGGGAACAGTTCTCGTTATAAGTTTTATCTAAATGAGAAAGAATCTTCTAAGACAATATGACTTTCATGCCTAAGACAATATGACTTTCATGCCATAATATACTTTCTCACACAGTTTTAGAAGTTGGCTTTTCTTTTGCCCTCTTTTATCTGCCTGATAGCAGCTCACCTGTTTAATCCCTAAATATCATAATAAATACTCATATCTGTTTTCTTTGCTGTTGGTTGTAAAGAAATACCTTGCAAGGCCACACTTGCATTTATCTGTTCAGTTTGCAATTTTTCATCACACACCATGATCAAGTTTGTTTATTATTCATACTGGCACACTGATGCTCTTGTTTTTGCCAGTGATTTTGTTCTTGAAGTACAAGTTTGCCAAGTCCCCTAAATTTTCTCTCCCTTTGAAAAAAATATTACATAAATCTCAGAATCCTTGAGGGCTCAGTTCAGATGTGATCTAGAAGAAGACGAGCCTGATGGAATGTGCGGACTGTGTCTTTCCTGCACAGAAGCAGTGGTTTTGGCAGATGAGGTTACACTTTAGCAGGTAGCTGAGATGACAGTTCTCTAACCTGAGTACCAGTTGTAGTGGACAGGTCACCTGCCTGGGCCAGAGTATGAGTGGGCAAAAATATCTGTGCTCTTCCCACTGGGGCTGGTATAGAGGAAGTGCTGAAATCCCTCAACTGTTCTACCACCACTGTGTCTGGGATGACGCACCTGTCTTCTGTGTATGGGTGTAGAGTACTTGTTAGGAACGTAACAGAACCTACTCTTAAAACTTCTTCATGAATTTTATCTTGTTTCTTTTACTTGAATTCATTTGCTGCTTAAAATGCTTGACACCCATAATGCAGTCTTGATTTATGTGTCTTATATACACATGGTAATAGCATTCAGATAAGTTATGAACTGGGAACTATGCATTTGAAATTAGATCCTTATCCTTAAAGACTTTTTGATTCTGAAGTATTTGAAATAAATTAAATTATGAATTAAATTTTAAATTATAAATGTGATTTTTTACTTAGCTCAAAACCCATTATATTTAGGTAAAGGTCTCTGTCAAAGTATACACATAACATTTATTACAATCACTCAAAATTCTTATCCCAAATGAAAGTTGATTCCTTTAGATTTCTGTGAATCATTATTATTTTTATTTATAGTCTTTTAAGAATATTAAGTTTTCTTTCAGATGAGTGACGTAGTTGAATTAGTCTCCAGAAAATCAATGCAGGCAACAAAAATCAATCCTTTCACTTTGATTGAGTCTTTCAAGGATTCTACTGTGCAGCCTGCTTTCATTCACGAGCATTACTGCAAAGCTTCAAGCTATTGTAGTCTTCTCCATAGCTTCTTAATAACTTTTCTCTAAGTAATGTTTCTCATGTGTTGAAAATTTATCAGCTTTCTTCTCAAAACTAAGACAACAGGCATTTTTTTTTATTCACACATGAGTAGTCAGACTTTGCCAATGTCAAGAACCTGCCTGAAATAAGTCAATGAGAACTTTCCTGCCGATTTGGTGAGGTATGAGGTGAGGACTTTAAGGTCTGTGTAGACACTGAGTTTTCTGGAGAAGCTGTGGCAGAGTGTGGTGAGTTGAGCCCATAATTCTAGTGTCTTATGCTCATTTAGAGATAGCTCTCTAGCCCCTCAATAATTGTGGAAGAAGCTCAACCAGGTAAAAAGAAAAGGAAACCTTCATTTTTTTTGTTTTGTGTGACTACTTGGATCCACCTGCTGTAATATGCTTGCAGTATTGATTTAAGACTTATTTAATGATCCCTTCTTCAGCCATTCAGATCTGGCATTTCAGATGCCAGATGCCAAAATGAAAAAAAGTCATTTTGACAGGAAAATTGTTGAAAATAAGAATTGAAAATATCCCAGATTATTAGATTAATTTAAAAAATCTTAAAAGTATATATTTTCAGGTAGCTCTACAGAAAATATGATTTAGATCTGGTTACTTTTCATGAGCAGGCCTGTATCATACAGAAACTTACAACATAACCCACTGTTGATTCATAGGTAAAATTTATCAAATATTTGATTTACTTGAGACACCAGTGCTATTTTCAATAGAAAGAGTTATGTAAAGGAGAGAATTTTTGAGGTATTGTTTCAATAATACCAAATTCTTTTTCTACAGTTAATTTTTGCTATCCATTAATAATTGTGAATGGTTCTGCTGTTTCTATTAATGTGCATGTAAGACATGCTGGACTTTCAATTAACGTTGACTGTATTCTTTTCTTCCCTTGCCCTGCATTTTGATAGTTTCAAAGACAGCATGGAAAAATCATCTTATTCTGACTGGCTAATAAATAACAGCATTGCTGAACTCGTCGCTTCCACAGGTCTCCCAGTGAACATCAGTGATGCCTATCAGGATCCTCGCTTTGATGCTGAGGTGAGAGATTTTTACAAATGTAATTACTTATTACTTTTGGGCACTGCAACTAATATCAAAATTTTATCGTTATATCCAAGTGGCTGTGAAACGTGAATATTTATTTTGAATTATCTTTTCTCTCTAGTAAGTTGTCCTTCTGGTTGTCTGTTGTTGATATGGCTTTATACAGTAAACACAGATCACTGAATTAGTATATGACTTTAAGCAGTTACTTTGCCCATGATTCTTTTTTTTTTCCTATTTATAAGTGATAACTTCCTCTACCAATTGCCTTGATATTTATGCAAAGTGATTTTTATTGCTGAAAATTTGTTGGTGTTCAGTGTTAGCAGCACCAGTGTTGTTAGCTGTTGGAGTGACTGGGGCTGTACACACACGGAGTGTAAACAGAGCTGGTATCCAGACAGACAAATGTTGTTTGTGATCTAATTTAGCCAACTAACCATTTAATTTGCTCAATACACACTGGATTGGGTGATTTTTCAAGATACATATTACTCCCAATGTAAGCTGTTTGTGTATCTTAAGGTATTCATTCCAGCCTCAGTTAGAAAGCTGTAGCTACAGATAAAAATGTAAGTATACTTAACATCTAAATAAATGGTAGAGGCATATAAAAGGACAAAATCTTCACTGAATTCTAATCCAGCATTACTATGGAGGACTTGGCCAGCAGTTGGGCAGCACATTAATCAGAGGACAGCCTTGGTCAGAAAGCTTCCTAAAATATATTCACTACAGTAAGTGTGCTTGGAAGTGTTTCATGCTGAGAGTTTGCTTGGTTCCAGTTTTATTCCACGTGTCATTAAAGGGATTATCTCTCAAACCAGCAGAATTTTTCGAAACAAGAAAAATAAAAGGGGCCTGCTGTAAAAGTATAAAAGAAAACTGCATTGATGCTAATCTGTTTGGAATTGCAAGCAGTACAGATAATGCCTGGGGTGTTTAGATATGCTAACATAAAGCATGCCAGTCCTTGATGTTTGCAATTGTACTTGTATTATATAATGTCCTGAATAATTCAGCTGTCTCTTATTTGTTTCCCAGTTAGTCCTTTAGACGTTGGAGGCACTGCCCAATTTAGATAGTGAAAAAGAAAATGATACAAAGGGCAATAATTATTTTCTTTTGATGGGTTTCTATGAAAATTTAATTCTTAAATTCAGATTTTCTAGTCAGTTGTTTTTTCAGTCAAGAGTAGTAAGAGGAACATAGTATCCCTTATTACTTAGATACAATCAAACATACATTTGTAGTTATGAACAGATATTCTGTTCTCTGCTTCCATTGAAAATCATCTCTTATTTTCTTCTCAGAACACTACTTCTCATTTGGAAATATTAATGCTCAATTTTCAAGTCATTCACCAAGAATTTAATGTGAAAGTATTTTGCAGGTCATTTTAAGACATACGTCTGAATCAGTTATTCCCCCACTCCCCTGGATTTTAGGTGGCACTCCACACTGATTTCAGTGATGAGTTCTGAGTATGTATAAATAGGCAATAATCTAATTAAAACCTCAGTTACATCTTTTGCTAGCTGGGAGATCACAGTGATGCCATCCTGCTTCCCATATATGAATTATTGCTGGTCTTTTAGTTTTCTTCTATTACAGACTGCCTCTAGCAGTGGCAGTTTTAGTAAGAGAACATCTCCTGATCTTCTGTGAGTGGACTCATACCACTCTCTTATTCTAATCTCTTTTGAGAAAATGTTTTCTTTTCATCAGAATTTTCAGCAGTGACACTAAAGAATAAAGCTTATTAGCTGTAGAAAAGAGAGAATCAGTTGACACTTGAATTGTGAAGTTGTATACTGTATTAGATAGAAAACAATAAACGAGGCAGTAAATTATCATCAGAACAAAACTATCTCAAATCTAGGGTTTGGCTCCATCCTTCCATTTTTTACTAAATTGCACTTCTGCACAATTCCCTACTTACTCTCACCTTCCTTCTGAAAATGTGTATTTCCTGTAAGCCTCCTTTTAGAACTGCCTTGGTAAGTCCAATTTCAGTTTGACAATTGGGAAGAGTATTTCTAAGGCAAACTTGTTCAGTGAAAGTTATCTCTACTAATCCACCAGTGTAAGTAATCCAAAATTTGTCTGGACATTGCTTCAATTGTAATTTGTCTTAAGTGCCAAATCAGAGTCAAATAGTATAAGCTTTATGTGGCAAAGAAGCCAATGTTTGTATTTTCTTTGGCAATTTTCCTTATGCCATAATCCTTATGGCTTTTGGTCACTGTGAATGAAGTTTCAGCAAAATTGTTTCTGAGAGCTGATTCATATGAAATGACATTTATAAATGTAAACTTACTCCTTGACATTTCTATTACTATGACTTATAAGGCTGCAAATAGCACCACTAATGGAAGCTCTCATTTCTACATTTTAGGCAGACCAAATTTCTGGCTTTCACATAAGATCTGTTCTATGTGTTCCTATATGGAACAGCACCCACCAAATAATTGGTAAGACTTTCCTCATGGCTGCATAAATTTTGTGCTAATGTAAATTTAGTTCTGTCTTTTTAATTCTATGTTCCTTTTTCTTCTTTTTCCCAGCTGAATATTGTTAAGAAGTTACGGTACCTAGGATGCATGCTAAGTATCCAAGAAGGGATGTTTTGACTTGGATACTGTATGGACTTTTCAGCTTTCCAGTTGTGTCATTGTTAAGTTTTATATTGTGTTGAACTTTATTGAGATGAAAACAGAAATTTTAACCATATTGGTGAAAAATGTTTTATATGCATTCATGTTTTTCTTGGGTCTCCCTCTTTAGTACATGGGCAACTGTTTCTGCAGTCAAGCAAAGTGGTCATTTTCCTCTGATGATAAATTATAGACACAGTGGGGGAAGACTTGCTGGAGGGGCTGTAGCGGTGGTTGGAGTTGCCTGTTGCAGTGGTGGTTGCTGGATTAGGATGTGACAGAGTTTTATGGGATCTTTGATAGGATGCTTTGCAGCTATGCTACCCCAGGAATTGGCCCTGTATTACCTGCTTTTGGCACATAAAGGAGCATTTGGAAATAACAGTGCCAGATTCCTCTGCTAACTTTCCACAGAACTGACGTCAAAGCAATAGCAATTTATACTGTCAGGATAAGAGTTAGATCCCTGTGCCTTGTGGCTGTCAGGGAGAGCTGAGATCAGTAGTGCATTGCTGAAGGCACTTGGTGTCATGCAGGATCTTTGAGCTTCTTTAGCAGAGATGATGTGGGAATTGAGTCTTTTAAAAATACATCTTGTTGTTTGTTGTGAAGTACGCATTATCTTCAAGAAGCAGAAATAATCTGAACTGTTGACAGCTGATTACTCTTACAGTGTTTTTCTAAGGTCTTATTGTAGCTAAATGAAATAGAAATGTTTGTTGCAGTAGAAAGCAGTATTAGTTCAGAAAATGCATTTTTTCATTGGTTCAGTCAATTAATGAGCCAGTCATGAGTGAAAAAGGGTTTATATACCCAGATGATGCTGAACCAACTAAGAGTTTAGGAATGAAGGTACTGATTCAGCAAGTTATATTGGTAACTCCAAATTTTTAGGACAACTTATATGATTGCTGTTAGCAAAGTGATCAAGTTCTTTCTTGAATAGATCTTTAACCTTTTGTGAAGAGCATTGTGACTAACTTTTAGATTTGCAGTATTATACTTAGAGAGGAAGGAATAACAGCTGAAAGTACTGGTATCAAAACAATCAAACTATTGCACGTCTGTCTGTTTAGTGATTTTCAGAATAAATATTTGCCTTTTGCTTTTCAGTTTGAAATACATGTTTCACATTTTATCAATGAATAAAGCATTCTGCATTGTGAATTAATGAATGAAGATTATAATTCATATTAACTCTTTCTAAAGGGGTAGCTCAAGTGTTGAACAGGCTTGATGGGAAATCCTTTGACGATGCTGACCAGCGACTGTTTGAAGTAAGAGGCATTCAGTTCAGCATTAACATACTTTTTCAGTAGGATTTGGTATTTCTGAGTAATCTGCTTCAGTCCACTTCAGTCTACTCCAGGGAGGGGGCGAGAATATCTTGTCCATATTTGTGGTTTGACATTAATTCTCAGAAATCCTCACTTAGAAGGTGGCATCCTAATTAAAACAAGTTTCTGGCCTCTAATGTCTCATCTGGAGGCCAGTGACTCACCTGCATTCCTAAGATAACCTGTTTAAACATGATTATTCCTAATATTTCCATGCAATTTCTTTTAATGATTAAGCCAGAATTCATCTCTGTGCTTGTATTATGATTGATTCATATTTGACTTTCTTTTTTCTCTTTTAAATTTTAGGCTTTTGTTATTTTTTGTGGCCTGGGTATCAACAACACAATTATGTATGACCAAGTGAAGAAATCCTGGGCAAAACAGTCTGTGGCTCTTGACGTATGTGTACATTTTCATGAAACCTTTTCTTTCTCCTAAGTGTCACATGTAAAAGAGCCCACTATACGAAAAAAACCTACAATTATTTAAACTTCTCCAACCAGATTCAACAATATAGCACTGCCATCTGTTATGTATCTGGAGATTTTAAACATTATCATATTAAAGATAATCTCAGTGAGAAAAAAGCCTGGAGTTTTGAGGATAGCTTTATAAATTTACATTATTCCTACTACAGTAATAATTATGGGCGGTTTGAATGAAATTTCAGATCTTTCAAAAAGCATTATGCAAGACTGATTAATCTTAAAACATTGCTCTGATGAAAAGGGTAACATCACTAAGATATTGGTATTGTTTTAAATTTCACGTGTGATAAGAGAGGAAAATGATCTAGTTATCCCTGATGTGTGCACCTTTCACCTGTGTAACTCCTTTGAGTTTATCCAGTACTCATCATTACAATAAGGACCACAAAAATAACATTGGCCTGAATGAGATATGAAATTCTTTCCATTAAAACAAAAATCAAACCCAACTGTATTGCTATAAAGGGGCGTTTTTTTTCTTTGCATTAGGATTGGAGATGTTAATCTGCATAGTGGGGTTCTATCCTGTGATGCACACAGGCATATTAAGGCTTTCCAAAGTCGGTAAGACAGTTGGTGTTAGAAATTCTAAGCATAAGCAGATTTCTTTTATTATTTGTATATATCTATCCATTTAGGAGGAAAAGTTAAAAGCTTACCTTTTCAGGCCTCCTGCAAGATCCCTTATACTTTACATGTCGTAGCCATGAATAAGTGCAAGTTCCTCGTATGTCTGAGATATTTGTGCAATATGACACCTTAGAATGAATGCTCCTGCTGGCAAGAAAAACAAGCAGTGCTGGATGTCACACACAGATACACATGGATGAAACTTAATATAGAAGTTTATTTGCTACTGAAATAAAAGAAAATTGAGAATTTTTTGTTTAAAATACAGCTTCTTTCTTTGATCTAAAACAAGACTAATAACCATATATTACATGTAGAGTATAGGTTTGAGAAATAGTCACTATTCTTCAATGAAGAGTAATTATTTCTATAAATGGGCAACAGCTCTTGATAATATTTGCATAAAGTGATGGAAAATGCAGGAGTAAAGTACTGATCAGTAGAATGGCATAAGATGAAGGACTGTGGATTCATTTTTCACTAATAGATTACTTCATTGGTATTATATATTTAGCTATAATGGCAATGAAAGGCACTTGAAAATTACATTGATATCAGATGTTAAATAAATCACCTTTTTATATATCATAATAAGATTCTTATCCAGATATACTGATACAGGTTTTCATATAGTATTCTGATAAGATTGACTAATAAATAGAAGAGAAAAACATAAATAAATTATAGGAAAGGTTCAAAGCCAGGCTAAATACTTCTTTTATATTAAGGAAACAACATATCCAAATGATTAAAAGATTAGAATAACAAATACTAAGGAAGACTAAAAATCTAGAGGGATATATTGAACACAGATCAAGGAGAAGCTTGATGAGAATTTTGGTACTAAGTGTCATCTGTCATAGCAGAGGGTGTAGTTTGACTAATCTTACCAATTTCTGAGAGAAGTTGCAATATGGTTGGACAGAAAAATAGATACTATTTGAGAAAGGACGTGATGTTATAATTATACAAAGTAAAATGGGGTACAGAATAAATGAGTTTATGTTTGTTATTTATTCTTTTATAGTGCAGGAATGAATTTCTGTAAAAGGTGGCATCTCCAAAACTGATAAGAGTAAATATATCTTGGGACTTACTGCCACAAGGTATTGCAAGTCAAAGCCATAGGAGATACAGTTTAGGTATTTGTATGAATAACAGAGACATTCATAGATGAAAATTATTTCAAAATGAGAAACATGTATGAAAGCTCACAGCACATCAGCAGGTTGAGTGTTGCAGTGTGGGGAGGAGGACCTGTCCTTGCTGGGAGTGCTCTGGCTCTGGGAGCTCCCTCATGGACCAGCAGCTCGTCCCATACACAGAGATCGCAGTGGGTCCAGAACACAGGATGGCTCTTGCACCTTCTGCAGTGCTTGTTCAATGTTTGTATCATCCCATAAGGAGAGAATGTACTACATAGAAATAGATGCATACCAGCAGGTAATAAGAGCATGTGTGCAGTACTTTGTGCATTTTATTTGATGCTGCCATCTCCAGAATGGTATTGAAGAGAATGTCAGACATAGCACCTAGAGGTGCTGATATTTGGATGCAGTGATGTGCCACTAGTATAGGCATTAAGCTTTTCAGTATAGCAGAAGGCATTATTAAAAGTCTGTAAATCTGTTGTTATTTTTACATTAAATTCTTTCTCTTTTGATTGTAGAACTCCAGGAGAATAATGTAGGAATCCTTATAATATTAAATTACTTACTGTCCGTTATTCCCTATAAAATTCCCTGCAATATAAATGCCAAATGTCTGCCTGATAACCTGCAATTAGCTATTATGTGCTGTCAATCAGAACTGAATTATCACATAAATGCTAATTAAATTGGCTGTAAACATAATTGATTAGACTGCAGTATAGCGCCCTGATATTTCTACTCGTCAAGTGTATGAAAATGTTTTTTATCTTTTGTTCTGGGGCAGGTGTTGTCTTATCATGCAACATGTTCGAAGGCAGAAGTTGATAAATTCAAGGTAAGATTTAAGTTTCTACTTATTTCTGAAAATATAAGAGTAAATTAATATTAGTGTAGATTATCTGAGAGAAGTTTTACATGATAAGCAGAAAATCTTAATTAACAATGATTTATAGAGGACATATTACATGTTAGGCTGTTAAGTAGGGAAGGTGGAAGATGTCTTTCAAAGGGTCAAGAGCTGCAGTGGTGGGTGCACAGCAGCAAAGTCCCATTGTGCCAGCACCAGCTACTGGCACTGCATGTCAGTGTGGGTTTGGTGGCCTCCTCAGCAGGAACCATCACAGGGAAGTCATACCGTGTAGGAGATGAGGGAGGGACTAGAAAAAAAGAGAGGAACTTGAGACTTTCCATGCTTATAGTGTGGAAGCTGCCCTGTGCTTACTAAAAAAGCAAAACATTCTCTATCCTGATTGTGCGTAGGGTCAGAAGGCTGGATGGAAAGATGAGGAATCTTCTAACTCCTCTAAGAACCCTGGGCAGAATGTGGAAGTGATGTGTTCTGAGTGTAGCATTGCTAGGGACCAATAATTGCATGTTTTCACTGAATCCTGCCTTTCCATGGGCTAGAGAGTGGGGGGAACAGTGACCTTGATCTTTAATCACTGCCAGCAATCCAGAGCTGCTTTTGTGATAGACTGTCTTTTCCTGCTTGAGGAGGCACTTGGGAAACTTGGTGATGCTTCCCTTGGCTATGAGGAGACAATGATGGTAGAGGGCTCCTCAAAGCTGCTTGGGAGGCTCTCATGGTGGGTATCACTGTTGGTCTCCTGGACACAAAGTGCATCAGAGACTGTAGTGAAGTTTGGGAAGGAGATCTGGACTGTTGTGACCCCACGCTGCTGTCATTCCGTGCTCTGGAACCCTGGCATCTGTCTGGCTGCAAAATAGCTCTTGGGTGGTAATTCTTACTCTTGAAAACATGGCTGGCATAGAGCTGATACTGATGAGTTATCTGGGCTGAGGAAGGGCAGCTCTTGCTAGTTAATTAGTTTGAAGATTATTGCCCAAATGGTGGCTGTGCCTTAAGACTCTGTATCGATACCTGGTGATAAGGGTATAATATTCTACCTTCATTGTAGTTACTGGTACAGTTACCCAAACTTGTGTGTGCTGAAGATGAGATTACTGAAGTCTTGCTTGAAGATCATTCCAACACTACAGGGAATACTTTTGTGTGTGCAAGAAGTTGTATTCAGTGTTTGGCAAAAGGAGCTAAACACTGTGTTGAGAGAGAGGAAAGAAAGGGATAAAGATTCATCAATTTCCTATTTTATTTTTGTATTTCCATTTACCTTAGAATAAGCACCTGTAATACAGTTTCTATGACTCTCAGGATTCCACCAGTATCTTTGTATGTACAAGAGGGCCATTCTTGATTGCTGTCAGCCACTGCAAGACAACTCTCTTTCACAGTCTGTGCAGTTGAAATAACAGCCTGCTATGTTACCCTTTGGACTCAGATGCTTGTGTGATGAGAAGCTATTCTACTTGTTTTCCCAGGTGACTTCATTAATAGATAGACCAGTCTCCAAGTAAGAAATGTCTTTTTATGATCTGTTTACCTTGAAGGCATGCAACTATCCATTTAATGGTTAATAATAAGGTAAAAGGAAATGAAAAGCATTTATTCATTAGTAATGCCAAAAGATACATTTCCAATGAAGAACATAGATGAGAAAAAAAGGAATATAACCAAGCTATCCTTAAAGTAATTTAAGCTAATTTTTCAGAAAAATTTTCCCTTGCCTATATCCAGTTTTCTCATTTTCAGTTCCTGACAAAATGAGTCTCAAGTAGTCTTTGTTAATGCCTTTACACCACTGGATGTAAACAAAACAGAAGAACAAAATCCCAGAGACAACCAGCATGTCCTGTGGGCCTGTGACACAGAGCTCATCCCCAGAGAGGGCCATCCATCTGTGGGATGAAATTACTCCCATCTCCCTGCTTGCAGCCGGTCTCCCTGCTGAGGTCTCCCAAGGCATCCTACCCTGAAATCACTGTTCTTTTCTCTGTTCATTATATTGTTATATTTTGTGTAAGCCCTTTGTTATATTAGGGTCATCTTCTAGACTTGACTGGCTAATAAACCATCCCTCCCTCTGGGGGTGTTTGAGTCTAGAACTGTCCCCTCTCTCTGTGGTGATTTATTGGCAGATGTCAGAGCACATGTCTGTTACGATTTACCTGATGTCCTGGTTCAGTCAGAGCAGACACACACACGATAGGAACATCTAAATGAGAGTAATGCCAGGAGCTCACTATTGGCTCCTGACTGACACAGCACCTAGCAGTAATTAATGATTTGGAGTGACAATGCATTTGAGTTGGCAACTTCTCAACATATTACCTCAAATATATTGTAACCGGACCCCAGAAGCATGGAAATAATTACATACTCTTTTAGTACAAGTTTTTTCTTTCCCTCTTTATAATCTTATTTTTTATAGTCTTCATAAACTGTTTCTCCATTAAGTTTTATTTGCTTAGGATCTCAAGAATATTCTGATAAAAAGTGAAAAATTGCAAGTCTACTTGAAGTTTATTTTTTCTCTGGTTTTTACCAGTGAATTATCTTATTGCATTATAGAAAGCCTAGGCAGACTAGTAAAAGTTGATTTTTTTCCCTTGAAGTTTCATCAATAATTTCTTACTGTTAGTGGATGAATTCACAAACATACAAATTAACAAATATACCTGGTATCTTTTAAAGAATTAAGCATAATCACTGTGACCAGGTTCTGTAAGATTAATGACATTTATTTCTGTTTCTTATAATCCCATCTAAGAATTAATGAAGAAAACCCCACCTTAATAAGAAACCCTTAAGGAATTAAATACCTTTTTCCAGATGTTTATCTGGGAAAAAGTGCAAAGCACTATTGCTGGTGGAGCTGGAAAAATACAGAGGGAAGTTCACAGTATGGAACAATGAAACGTGAGTATATGAAAATTGACCATGTCATACAATTGGCTACTAAATATTTTTAGATTTTTTGGGTTTTAATTTTTAGGTTTAGATTATGATGGCTTCCAAAAAAAAATTATATTTATTATACTGTTAAATTCACACAACTGCATAATATTTTTTAGGTTTTCTGATATGTGCCACATAACTGTGCTAAGTAGATTTCTGATACCATTCCTCCAGATACAGGAAGAAAAACTAAACTTTGCTTTTCATGGGCATTTGCAAGTAAAACAAAAAACCCCATCACCTTGAGTGCAAATTTTTCTGACAATGTCTGCAGTCTTCAGCCTGATTTATCACAATGCTTCTCCTCCCTTGCATCTACATAATTATGCTAAATTCAAACTGAATTTTGGCAGGATAAGCTAAAGTAATGCACTGTTGAATCATCCCCACATCAATATTAATTTTATTTTTAAAAAGTTAGAAAAAGCTATTATTTTAGAAACTGTGGCAACTCAGTTCTCCCTTGTATTTTAGACTTGAAAGACTATTCTGTCATTTCTGTCGTGTACTAGTGCTAGTGCTTAGCTATAAGCATTTGTGTCACTGGAATAGATAAGGCACTTGAAGTCTGATTAATCTAAGATTGAAGCTATCCTATAGGATAGTCCTGTAGTGCCAGGTTTCTTCTTACTGAAATTCCAGTTCTGTGAGCCTAAATATAGTTATGTGTTAGACAGATGTAGATACATGAGTAAAGAATGCAGAATTGTGTCCAGGACTGGATATTTATAGCAAGAGTTACTGATTTATGAGACAGTAATGAACAAGTCCTGTGTCTTAGCAAGCAGCTTAACAAACACACATCACCTTTAAATTTAACCAATGTAGTTTCCAAAGAGAATATGTAACCACTGTCCTATTATGGGCAGTGTACAAGAAGCTATTTTTAAGAAGCAAGCCTAATTGCGCAGCTGTCGATGGTATAAGCCAGATCAATATTTAATGACTATGATGCATTATTTATAGCCCTGTGAGATATTCCCTTTTTTAGGTCAAACAGCACACAGGAGAGATACACAATGGAAAATAATGTATCACCTGATTTACAGAATCTTCAATTCAAAATGTAGCATGAATAACAATTTCTGCCTTTCTCAATTTTGCAGCCTGAAGTGTGGCTATTTAAGATCTACCTTCACATAGGGAGGCTTTTGTGTCTTTCTTAAAAACACTCATTTAACTACAGAATGATGGAAAGAGTTGAACTAAACAAGAAATAACTTTTAAGACTGCTACTGTATATGACAATATAAACAGTTGAATCCATGAAAGATGATGGATCTATGTGAATTTGATACTTGGAGTGAGTTACGCATGATTTACCATTTGTTATTCACGCCTTATGCACCCTTAAATGTGTAACAATGGGCAGCACAACGAAAAAAAATAAAATTTTTGTACTGATTTTATCTTCAATCTCTGAAGCAATAGGGAAGGCATTCCTTGGCTATGTTATTGTCATCTTTCAATTTAGAACTAATTTAATTACTTTTATAAGCTTGTAATTAAATAATTTTTAGTAGTTTATAGTAATTAATTCATAGTCTTCCCCAGTAATTAAATTTCAGAAAGGTAATGTGGCCTTTGTCTTGTACCATTTATGAAATATTGCCATAGAATATGGGGGGTTTATGCACTGCTGCTGTTCTGCTGCACTGCTGTGTCAATCTGTTTGGTAACCTGTGTTTACCAAACCCACAAGCACGTAGTCACACTGCAGCATCAGCACTGCAACCCGTGGGCCTGGCCATGTGTGTGGGGAAACACGGAGCTCTTCACATGCTGCAGATTGGCCTCCAAGGCTGCTCACACACACTTCCCTTTGGCTGGCACTGAGCTTTTCCCTAGTGCTATTCCAGCTGCTCAGGTTCTGCTGAAAATAGCAACAATAGGAAAAAAACTAAAGAAAACTTCAGGGTAACCAGGGCGTTGAAATTGAATTGTGCTCCCTTTTTCCCTTTTGAGAAAGGTACAGGATCACAAGATGTAAAACACAGTTTATTTCTCTACTTTTCCACATCCACTGCCCACATAAGACAAGCACCGTGTTAAGAGTTTCATAATTCATGAAACCAAGGTCTTTATTTATTACGTTATTTTGTACACTTCGACATGTGCCCATGTCTTCAGTTGTCATGGAAATAAGAAGTCAAGAACACATTGCATACACTGAAAATAATAAATAATGATAAAATACTGAGTGTTTATACTAGTTTCTGAAATGTGAGGCTGTCATCTGACTTCCAGCAAGTGCTCTGTAGTTCAGTTTTTTTCCAGTTTCAGTGAACAGGGAATGGCATGGAGAAGTGGAGTAGGGAAAGATTGTTCATGGTATTTTCTCATAAAATGTCTGGATTTAGGGACATCAGATGAAATTAGGGTGGAGATTTTAATCTGATTAAAAATGTCTCTTCAGCAAACTAGTAGTTAAACTATATGACCTATCACTGTAGATGTTAATGAGTTAAAATGATGAATTAGCAGAAGGAAAAGGCAGAGACTGATGTTCTCTGGGTCAGGGAATCTCCAAGGCGCAGCTCACCAAAGCAGAAAGGAGTGCACCAGGGGGGTATGTTTTTTCAGTTCAAATAATATTCCCTGAGGGGTTTTGCTTATTTTCTTCCATGAGGTGTTTTATCAGACATAAAGTCAGATTAATTTTATGTGTCAGAGACATGAGAAGCACCTTTCAGGCATTACTTCTGGAGCTGTCCTGCTAGACTGGTGCCGTACTACAGTGCCTACCCTAATTCAAGGAATAGTTAATAGAGAAAGCTAGTGGGAATTCTGAATTTGGTTTCAAAAATTTAAACGTTCAGTTTTATTGAAATTTCAGCATAGGTAATCAAGATGAGATTAAACTGCTGCAAAAGGTTGCTGAAAAGATTCCTCTTGTGTTTCTAAAATGGCCACATTTATTATTTCAGGTGAAAACATAGAGCTCCCAGAGTAAAATGTTCCTTTCCCTCTGGGGCAATGGAATATGAATTTTCCAAGATGTTGTGGAGGTAAGGTTTACAAGGAGTATTTTAGCCTGGTGAGGCTCAAGCACTGAGCTGCCATCCTGTGTCCAGCCTGCCCTGCCTGTTGACTCTGGAGGAGTTCAAGGGAGGCTGTAGTTGTTGTGAGGATACTTCCACCCTCTAAATGTCTGCAGTCTAACTGGGCAAGTTCCTTGTCCTTGTGTTGCCAAATCATCTGAGCAGGGCAAGGCACTGCTTAATGTTTTGGTTTCCCATTTGCAAAGAGGGGACAGAAATATTAAAACATCTGTGAAAGGTTTCAACAATTCTACTTTTTGGACTGCAACACATTTGTGTGATGCAACTGTATTGCATTTGCATGATAAGCTTGCACAAAACCAGTTTATTTTCTGGTGCAGGAGATAAGTAAATCCTGGTTTAAAATAAATCTTTCTTTTGAGGAAAAACTGTATATGATTGAGAGAGTTAAGGCAAAAGAAAGAAGCCTGTGGCCTGGAATCTAGCTAAAGCCCACAATTTAATCATATAATCATGCCCAGACAACTTTTTCTGTTAATTTATGAGTTTAGCCAAGTCATTAAAATAATTTTTAAAAGATATAGGCTTCTTTCAGCAAGGAATAGATTCTGGATTGCTTCAGGGCAAGGGCATTACAGAACTCAGTAAGGAACTTCTGTAGAATTTTTTTAATATGCAAAGGCAAAATATATTTATTCCTATATCTTTATGCTATGCAGAATAATCTTTGGATACATTTACACTGTGGGTTAGAAAGAAGGGATCTTCAGCGTTATGATTAAAAAGAAGAAGTGAAAAATCAACATTTATATTCTAACTGCAGAGTAAAGACACACAGTAACTAGAAATATTAAATAATAAATGACTAGTTCTGAGATCAACTACTTCATAGTTAGACCACAGCTTAAATCTCCTCATTAAATACTTTAAAAAGTAATAAACTTCAACCAATGAAAATAACAAAATTAAAATATGTGCCTGATCAAAACAGTCTTTGTACTAGTTACTTTAAAAAGCTGCCTTCTCTAAAGCTGAAATAGACTTCAATTGATCTAGATAATTCTAATTATTTCTGCTATACTCTAATATTTACAGTACTAAAAAAAACCCTTCCATGTAGTTGAAAATATCACTGACTTACTGCCTTTAATAGTGGCTGTTTTTCAGTTTCTTAGTAATTATGCACAGTAATACAGTGACACTTAAACAACAGACATTTTCAGCAGAGAATTAATAAAACACTTAGGATTATTAAGTTGTCCATACTAAAAAAAGCATGCTGCTACTTTGCTGTTCCCAGATACTGGATTTCTGTTATTCACATGGGAAATTTTGTGTTTCTTGCATCTGTTTCCATATGCAAAACTACAATTGGTCCAGGTCTTGAGAATGCTTCGAAAAACAAGTTAGAAAAAGCAATTGTTGGAACACAGTATTGCTCCCAAGTGAAGGTGACATAATTTAGTACCCAACAGACCTGTTGTCTGTTCTTCCATCTGATCAGTCATCATACTCCGTAAGAATCCCTTGTCAGATGGAAAACATTAAGGAACAAACACAGTTCAACATTGCTACCCTAGGTAGCCAGCAACCATGCAAAAAGTCATAAGGCATGGAATATATTTACATTGCCATCCAAGCCAGAGGGATATCTGATGAATGATTTAAAAAGGAAAAAACAACACTTGCCAAATAATAAAGTAGTGTACTTCAGTCAGTGACAGACTTTGGAATTTCTGTTAGGAAAGATTTTCAGACAGGAAGAAAAATTTATCTAGCAAAGACTCCTGCACTGAAAGTGGGCCAGCATAATTTAAAATTTGAGGTACTTCAGTGAAAGATGGTAATGTAGGAGTTCTTCAGTGTGACTTTATCATAGTTACTTTGCCACCAACAAGGAGCAAGTTATTCCCCACACAGTTGATAAGACATCCCTTGGGCTGGCCCTGTATGTGAACAGCTCACTCTTCTGAGACCTGCATTCCCAAGTGCTCCAGAAAGACCATTGTAGTGTTTATTTTGTCTCATGAAAGAATTTTCAAAGAAATCTATAAAAATGGCATAATATTTCACATTTTAAATTATTCTTTATTTATCTGTGCTTGATTGCTTCTGTAGCCCCAGCAGACTGAGAATTATACCTAGGCATTTTCTGGTTAAAAAATGAAGTTGCTTTTCACCAAACTTTATTTAGATAGAAACTTTCTAGTTGGCATTGATATTATCAATTTAAATTTTAAAATTAAAAAACTTAGCTGTACTGGATTTAAAAACAGGATTTTTTTTTTAAACTTAGCATATACCCTACAAATGAAAAAAATATTTTTCTTTATTTCTGCTTCTGTGCAGTGTGCCAGCTGCAAGCAATTGTTTGTCATAAATGTTTGCTTGTGTTGATTTTAAATTATTAATGGCAATATTTCTATAGGATTTTTGTTTGTTTGTTTTTAGTATTTTACAGCAAGAAACATAAATGTCTCCCAGAGGAAGAACGCAGTGTTCTTTAAAGGCTTTTGACATTTCCAACGAGTTGATATTAGAGCTAGAACCTTTTCATAAGTAAAACACTCAAAAGTGAAGAGTGGGAGACATGTTTTTTCTGAGATGAATCTGTTTGGCCACTGGGTGCCATCCTTGCTCCACTTTAAGGCTGGTCGCCAAGCAGCATTTCTGTTAAGCCGTAAAATCCTGAAAAGTAATGCCAGTGCAATTTCACACCACCACAGTGTTTCTGTGAGTGCATGTGTAGAATATGTTCCCAGCACAAGGTAGCCTGCCCTTCTTGCACAAGTCACTGAGAGACTGAAGAGAAATATCCGTGCAGGTTCAGCCATGTTATGTCCAGTCTCATATCCAGCAATTTTTTTTTTTTTTTTTGCATTTCTCCATCAGGTGGTGAGAATGAGGCTGTGCTGAAAGGGCTGTTCCCACACATGAGCATGTGAGTGACCGTGCTTCTATGCAGTATTAACTTAGGCTTTGGGATTATTTGAAAGAAAAAATTCCCTGGATGCACACTTGTTTTCTAGATCAATTTGGGATGTATGTGTCATCAACCAAAACATTATCTAGCCTATATTATGTAAAAAAATATTTGTAATTGCAATCTTGTATAGGTTATTTATTACACTGTTTCATTGTCTGCTCAGGGTGGGGCCAGCTATTGATTTAGTCTGGGCAAAATCCCTGGCAGAGTAAATATACTTTCTAGAAGAGATTGTGTCAGTAGTTCTGTGGGTTTAGTCTTTCAAATTTAAACTGCAAACACTTTACATGTATGAGAAATAGACTATAGCACACACCTCCCCTCCCAGTCATAATGTGCCTGTGCATCCAACAGCCTGTTCGGTCGCTTCAGCGTAACTGGCCTACCCCTGCTTTCTCTGCTGCCACACAGCTGTGTGTGTGTTCTGTCCCTGCAACAAGCTCAGGGACACGCAAAAACCCCACCCCAAAAATAACAGAAAAATCTATTTCTATGTATAGCCTTCATAAACTCTACTGTTATCCTGATTCCAGTATCTACTTGTGCTACCTCTACTTTCCCTGAAGGAAACCTGTTGCTGTGAGGAGTGGTAAGGAAAAGTTATAAGCAGCATAATATATACATACATTCAAAACATGAATGTCAAGAAATTAGTGGTTTTGTTTGTATTGCAGCCTTTTACCTTAAAGCAGTGATACATGAAAGCAACTTTTACTTAGAGAAAATTTATAAAGCTAGTAATACGTAGGTAGTAATTAAGGAGCTAAATAAATACAAGATTTAAGTGCCTATTATTTGGTTTTTTGTTGAAAGAATGGGATCTGCACATTTTGAGTTTTTCAGAAAGGTTGTGGTGATGAGGCTGTGACTTGTGTGTGAACCAGAGCTTGTGGGACAGTGCAGGGTGCTTAGGCTTTCTCTGCTGGGGGGCTTTGTGGATGAAGGGGGGAGTGGAGGATGTCCGTTCTGCTCTGGGCAGAGGATCTGGGCTCGGTGTTCAGCCTTCCCTGCAGAAGCCTCACATGGGATAAGCCTTGGCTTGTGATGCTGTAGTGAGATGAACCTCTGGGTTTGGGGAGGAAGCTCTTTTGGGCAGTCCTGGGTGCTCCTAGGGAGTGCTTTATGGGTTCAGAATGGGATGTCTGGATTTCTTTTAAACCTGCAATCAGAACTTGACAAAAAGTAAGGAGAAAAAGACAAAAACTTTAAAGAGAATCACTGAAGTGTTCTCTGTAGGATTCCTGCAAATGTACGTTGTCAGGTTGAAGGTGTTGTCAATATTATTTATTGTCTACCTGACAGTATTCTGCTATAGCTGTCACTCTAGCAGGTCTGAAATAGGACTTTCTCCCCAGTGGAGCAGTAACCCACTCATATATTTGCATAACTTTCCCCACCAGTCACTGTACTGCCAGCCTGATTTGTCACAGCTGCTTGGAAAGAAAATTTCAGTGGCTCTCAGGAATCCCAGTGCCATTGTGCTCCTGCAGCACCACCAGGGCCCCAGGGTGACATGGGACCGGTGGTTCTGCAGGTTGGCTTTGGTGCACTGAGAGCTGCTGGAGTGTGCTGGGATCAAAAAAATAGTGTAATACCAGTACATGTGCCATTGTGGCTCTGGTGGGATTTTTGAGGTTCTGGTTCTGGGTTTTTTTAGTGTCTGATCGTGGCAACCCCTTCACTTTTTTCACATGCTCTCTTCCACCGTGTGCCCAACTGAGAGTTGCAGGGCACAGTCTGGGCTGTTTGTCACCAAACGTGAGTTCCCCCCTATGCCTTCACATCGTGTCCACCACGACAAGAATCTGTCCCTGTTCCTTCCACCCTTAATCATGTTTTTCCTCTTCTGAGGCTTCAAGGAAGGAGCTAGAACTTTTCCTCCACTTTCTGGGTAGGAAAAGGCTACGTTGTATCCCAGTTTCCTCACCCTCCCAAATTTACAGGCATGCAGGGGGGTCAGTCCACATTACCCATTCTGCTCTTCATGGGAGTAACAAAGCTGACTTTTTGCCACCAAAACCAAGTAAAGCTTTGTGGGAAATGGCAGCCTGACACTTTTGTAGTACAGAGAAATAGTTGCCCTAGGTTTGCTGCTTGTGTTTGTTTGAAATTCTGAAACAGAGACTGAATAGACCCTTTTGTACAAACTTCTCATCTGCACTGATGGTCATAAAAACTCGACAGTTGCTAGCCTGCAGTATGTGACACATTGGTTCTTTCCTAATCACCATCAGCCAAAAGGACGTGAACACTCCCCAGCGCGCCTTGGGAGATCATTGTGTCCAATGTGCATGCCCTGTAAAACTCCAGTCCTAGGCTGCTGTGGTTATGGACTTTGGCCTTAAGAATAATAGATGCCTAGACCATTAATTGTTTTTATTTTATGTCTCTGTTCTTTTAAAATCAAAATTTCTTGTTCCTTTTATAGGCTGCCATATATTTTGTTTTTGTGTACTAGGAAACAACTTTAGCATCAAGAATTGATTTTTAGTAACATAAAATAACATATTTTGTGTCTATTATGGTTTGTAACATTTTATACATCATATTTTTATCTCTGAAATGTATTATTTCTTTTTGATGGGCCCCAATTTCAGAAAGTGATATGTTCAGATAGAATTGAGTGACTGATTAGAAATATTTGAAATTTTTTTCTGCTTTTTAGCTATAATTCTGGGCCTAGTTTTGGAAATAGTATGTGTAATACTGTAATGACATACCTTCCCTTGCCCTTTTAAAATGAAAATTATAAGACTTTTAAATTACAAATTCTTTCCTCAGGCACATACAGTTTTATCCCAAAAGCAGAAAGTAAATACCATACTTTTGTCCTAAGCCCACACTGTATGATAATAAAAAAAAAAAAAAATCCTAAATGCTATATTTGGTAGTGATATATTGCTTAATGGCTACTTTTCTTGTTCTGATAGAAGAAGCAGACTAAGCTTCTTCACGGCTTTCTTAATGCTGTGAAGTTTCTCTTTTAATTAAAAGAAATACTAGCATCATACTAAGCAGTAGTTATGTTTGGTAAATGGTCTAACCAAACACAACTTTTTGAAACAAGTCTAAATGCCACTTTCTTTGTTCTGCATTTCACATCTAAAGCACTTGTCATGCTGTTCATTTGCCATTTGACAGTGGAGCACTTGCACCACATCCATATACGTGCTTCAGCTGCAGATTTTGAAGCTGGATGCATGTACTGCATTATTCTTGGTTTACAGATGTAAAACTTGGACTAAATCAAGGAATGACCTTTTCCAGCAAAGGGCTCAGACACCTACTGTGGGACTTGGGGCACAGTTTGGGCATTTGATCTCACAATTGCCACCCTCTGTTTATCTGTAGGGTTAATCTGAGGAGGTATAAAATACACAAATCCTGTTCCACCATTTATTTTATCCAACAACTGTTCAGATACAAGACATTCACATGACTGGAACATTGCTGTTCTAGGAGTCTCGTAGATCTGGCAGCTGCAAAGTGTGTTTATATGGCAGCATGCGGTCTCCTTGGGGCAGGGGCATAGGAATGGTTGGTCTCCAAAGCTCTCTCCAAACTAAAGGAGTCTGTGTTTCTGGGTGATCCCACTATTGAAGTCAGAGAAATGCTCCTGTGATAATCATGTTTAAAAAATTATTAGAATCAAAATCAAGAGGAAACTACACATAAGTCATTTCCATACCCACTCCCCTTTACTGTAAATATTGTAAAATTCCCTGTAAATGCCACTGTCCTGCTTCTGCTTCAGTTGTCATTGGAAAAGAGGTGCTAATTCAGCATTGTGAAGGGCAAAGAGTTGCCATCCAGAGTCTCCAGTAACAGATGGAGGCCTTTAAAAGCCAGTTTGCTCTGGGCATTAAACATGCCTGAGCTACAACATTTGATTCTCTTTTGGAGAGAGTAAATGTGTCAGACTGAATATAACAGGCTTTGGTCTTCCATGGCTATGAAGTAGTACAAAATTTGTCCACTGCTGCTGATAACTGACTATAAAGATGTATTTTAAAAGATGCCTGCCTGCAGCTATAAATATAAGCAAGTACTTTAGAGGCCTTTATATATGAAAAGAAACATTCACAAATAAAAATCTTTGCCATCAGAAAATGATGTCTTCAAAATGGCTTCATAGAATCATAGGGGATTATGTGAGAGATAATGAAGGCATCACATTTAAATATTCTTCATTTTGATGCTTTCTTCAGCTTTTGATGATAATCCTTTAAGGTTTTTCAGATCCTAATCTTCTGAGAGAGATTCGAGATGAAGAGATACTTGAAAAGACAATTTCATTTCTTGTGTGTGTCACATTGTCTGGAGCTCCAGTTTCACTCCAGAGTGTACATGAGGTCAGATCCTGACCTGCTATTCGAATAGTATGTGGACTCTGGACTCTGACAATGCCCCTGGGATTTAAGATGTACACCATATCATTTTGCCATTCTTTTGCTACACTGGGATATACATTTCATGAGATATCTTTGTATGTGCGAAATATAATCAAGTTTCTTGTTACTTTTTTTCCATCAGTCTGGCAGTATTTTCTGATGAGGAAACCTTGCTGAGCATTCCACATGCCACTGTAAATAAGGTTATGCAAAAAGTGGACTACGTTCAGTAAGTGGAAGTTGCTGCTACAGAATAGTTCTAGTGTCGCATGGGAAGGAAGCTGAGTATATCAAATGGCAGAATGTGCCTTTTTCTTAAACAAAGCCATACTAATCTATTTATCAGTATGTTTCAAAATACTTCCCAAGTCTTTTAAGTGATTCTAAATCACTGGGGTGCTTTAAAAAATAATTTCACTGTAACTTGATTTTTAGTTGCCTGCCCCTCCCTTTTGCTGTCATGGTACATTCATCCTCTCTGTTTTCCTAAAAGAGAGTGTTGTTATTGCTGTTTATTTTAAGATATCCACTGGAATTTTTCCTGCAGCACTGCAAAATTTCAGGGAGGGATATGTTTTAGTATTCTGCCCTATTAATATTTTTTTATATCTCTGTAATTAAAATAATGAAGTTTTAATGACTATTCTTCTCTAAACCCTGGACTTCTGCATTTCTAGCCTAAGAAGCTGAGGATAGTCAATGCCAGGTGCAGCCAGAATATTGCTGCAGCCCCACAACATATCATTTTTTGTAACATTATTCAAATTAGGCTCTGCACTCATAATTCTGTTGTTTCCTTTATTGCTGTTGTAAAGCAAATGGTTCTTTTATACAAATGTTATCTCCTGGCTATTAATTCAGCAGTTATTTTGGATTATGGCACTCCTGTTAAATTTAGGAATGTAAAACCTCATAAATATTTAAAAGTTTGAGACTGACGTGGGAAGAAATCGTTTTTGACTTGCTTTGTTAATATCCTGTTGTTCAATTTGCAATAGATTGGGAATATATTGTTATTTCTCCATTGTTTGACAAATAAAAAACCAATTTTAGTTGAGCAACTGTGTCAAGTGTTCTACCTTGAATTGCAACAGGCTGGCAATAGTGTTGGTTTCCAGTAAAAAATAGCAAGGAAAAGATCTGTTTCTCTTTAAGAGGCCAAAAACTCTGAAAATGTTAATCAGAGCCCACTTCAAAGTTAATGAAAATGCAGCAATGGGTTTGTAAAGATTGTTTTGACAAAACAATTTCAAGAAGCTCTGCTCACAATCAAGTGCTTCTCTTTCCGCTTATTATTTAAGCTTTTCACTAAGGAACTACGGAGCATGATGTACAAATGTGTTTCTTCCCAAAAAGGGATTATACTAAGAATCTTATTTCTATCCAGTGACTGTGTTCATAGACTAAATATTAGTGTGCATCTCCAATATCTCCCAAGTCTCTGAAAAGTAACTGAATGATTTAAAAAGTCACAATTTTTGTAGGATTGCTGGAGGTCTGGACAGCACAGTCTCTGGGCCAGCATTTCTGCTTCACACCTAGCCTTATTTATTTATTTATATCCTTCCTTCCTTCCTTCCTTCCTTCCTTCCTTCCTTCCTTCCTTCCTTCCTTCCTTCCTTCCTTCCTTCCTTCCTTCCTTCCTTCCTTCCACTGGGAAGTACAGACATAGTTTTTCAGATCTTAAAGGCTGTTAAGGTGTAACTCCTGTTGGGATCATCTAGAAGTATTCCAGTATTTCAATGATCACTCAGAAAAACATGCTGAATTGATTCAACCTGGGAAAGTATGTTAGCAGACAACTGAGTGTGTAGTTAACAGAACTTGCATCTCTGGAGCATGCATGCTCCAGAGGTTCTTCAGCTGTGTCCTGGGATGACACTTGATAGGTTTGTTGTATTTCCTGTATCAGTTAAGCTCCCTGGCACAGCACCATGACTTTCTGAGGTACTGGCATGCTTTACTGGGTACTGAACCGAATAGACTTTTCTTCTACCTAGCAAGTAAGTTAAAACCACAGTGTTAATACTATTTTATGACAGGCTACCACCATCTTCTCTTACATGGTATAGCTAAAGCAGCTTAATCTCTGCATAAAGTAATTATTGAGGTGGCACTTTGTCTTCAGCCAAAAGAAGATTTTTAATGTCAGTAATTTGTAGTTAGAGTGCAGTATTTCAAAACACAGGTTTTCAAAAAGGAAAACCATAAGGTAGTCACATAGAAGCTGTAACAGTGAAGGTGAACTTACATTACAGTTGCATGAACTAATTGGTATTTTATGCAAGTGCATAGCTGAATATGCCACACCAGCTGAATCCATGTGACTAATTCAGCATTGTCCAGCCCATAGCCTGTGAGCTGGATCCAGCCCCTTTGTGAGGCTTCTACCTGACCCATCACCTTCTCACTGCAAATGACAGGGGACAGATGCTCCTTCAGGAGATTCATCCCCCTGCACCTGCCCTCTCTAGAGAGATGAGCAGCAAGTCTGAAGGGCCGTAAGGAAGGGTAGAGAAGCCTGGGAGGTTTGTCAGCACCTCTGCCTGGCTCACGCAGGTGCTGCCACTGAGCAGGCCACAGCACATCTGTGTGCTGAGCTAAGTACATTAGCCAGTCCAGCACACATTCCTATTTTGTGTGTGCATGAGAAGCTCATTCCTCTCTTACAAACAGAAGTCCCTGTTACACAGACAAAGAAAAATGTAAGGCTTTTGCTGGTTTTTTATTGGCTTACTATATAATCAGCATGTTGAAAATTCTTTTATTTTACTTTGGAGAGTACTTCTGCTAGACATTTCTTGTATTCCTCTTCTTTAGTTCTATGTGTGTATAGTGAACAGTGTAAAGCAAAGGGCACTTGTATGCTTACGATTGTGAAGACATTTGGATGAAGAAATTCTGCAGAGCAGTATATTTACTTTGCATTTCTAAGTGGTAGCAATTACAACTCCCAGCTTCTGGCTATCCAGATGTTTCTTGCATTACAGCACTGTCGTTTGCATTGGAATATATTGTGTTACTGCAGTAGCTGTAAAGTGGTCAGCTTTCAGTCTAAATGCTGTATCTGGGCTCCAGTTGGGGTGGTGAACATATTTCCTGCTCATACGAGGTTCTTCTCGTTTCCACACTCTGTTAGCTTGATGTGTTTGTATTTCTCAGATGAAGACTTACTGATCAGCATTTGAATCAAGCAGGGGATGTATTGGCAGGTCAAAACTGATGTACAGTTTGTTTGTTGTAAGAGTAAAAAAAAAGAAAAAAAGACTGAAGTTTTGAATCAGATATTTCCCTTTGGCATTTTCAGGCAGCAAACATCCCTCTGGTGTCAGAGCTTGGCATTGACAATATCCATTTTGATGACTTCTCGCTCGATGTGGATGCCATGATTACTGCAGCCCTGCGGATGTTCATGGAGCTTGGAATGGTTCAGAAATTTAAAATTGACTACGAGGTAACCATCTGCGCTGCAAATATCTGCTGCTTTTGTCTTGGCACTGCTCTGTCCATTTGTACACATTCAGTAGCCCTGCTACAAATTGTACTTTCAATTTCAGACATTGTGTAGGTGGCTTTTGACGGTGCGGAAGAACTATCGAATGGTTTTGTATCACAACTGGAGGCACGCTTTCAACGTCTGCCAGCTGATGTTTGCCATGTTAACTGTGAGTATCCAGCTACACAATCCCCTAAGAGCTTTCATTGACACATTGCCTAACCTGTCTAAACATTTTCCAGCATTCAATTTCTTTTCTAGTTATTATGCTGCTTATTTCCAATAGCAAAGCAGACTGAACTTACTCAACTTAAGGCAGCACGTATTTGGCAAAACCGTATAGTGTTTTAGTGACAGTGATATCACAGACACATTAAAGTGACTGAAAACAGATGGCAGTCTTGGAGTGCTCTTGTTATTGCAGATCTTGATCTTACAAGATGTTTTTCTTTTGGAACTCTTTGATTTGACATTTATTTCAAAATCCTGGTTGGGAACTACAAAACCAAAGAAGATTAGAATTCCAAAGTATTTATTTTGTTGATATTTATTATCTCCTTATCCAGCTTCATCTAAATAGTTTTAGAAGGTACTGCCTCAAAACGTTTGAAAATCATCTTCCAGCATAGTGATCTAAGTGAATCTTGAGTCTCCACTGGACACTGTTGACACTTAGGGGTTTTACTGCCACGTATCTCCAGCAGTACCTGCAGCTCCTTTCAGCATACAAGTAAATTCTCCTGAAAGTACCACTGCTAGCATACCAGAAAAAGTATGCTGCTCTCTCTCCCTACCTCACAGTAACCTCACTGCGTGAAATAACTCATGTTTGGCTAGTTAATTCTTGTACCAATAAAAAACTCAGTGGTCCTGGATGCTAGAATTTTGTGTGTTAGGCAAGAAAAAAGAGTCTGACTTCCACTAGCAGGTAGATGTTGTTCTAGTGCTTGGTCCATCCCAGCAGGGTGGGTGTATTTCTGTGAGTGTTGATGGAGGCATAGTGAAGCTGTACCATACATCATGAGACAAAGGAAAGGGAGATGTTCAATGAGAGAACGGTCACCTCTTCCTCTGGGCATGAGGCTGCTGAGCTGAGCAGAGTTAACATTGTTTCAGCAGGCACTTGCTGATGCTCTCTAAGGAAATTTGGTGATAATGTCTGGGTGTTGGTAGTCTTGAAGGTTTTATGAACTTGACATGCTTTTTTTTTCAGTTTTAGAAAAACGAAAAGCGTTTTACTCTGATGAGTATGGGCAAAGGCAGTCGGTGCAGCCGGGTGTGAATTACAGTAATTTCTGCCAGAAACTGCCGGGGGGGGGGAGCCCCCAGCCCCAGCGGTGACACCCCTAGGTGGAGCTCCGAGGCCAGGTTTGCGGCATTCGGCTCTGTCGGTGGGACCAGGCATTTCCATCCCGGTTAGTGGTGCCCGCATTGGGGCCAGCAGGGAGGAAGCAGGGCCCTGCTGCTCCAGCAGCCACCAGCAGCCTCCCGGGCCTCCATCGACAGATGCTCTGACCGTGGTTCTCACAGCATAATTTCAGAATCCTTTTAGCAGTCAGCACAGGGATGCAACTGTCTCTGGAATGTGATCCGGCATTTTTAAGCCAAGTTCATTTCCTCACCCATGCTCCTGGTAATAAACAGAATGAGCAATTCCATGTGCAGGGCTGGATGCGAGTGGCCACAGCATTGGACTCACCACACATCTCGCCCCACTTTGCTCTGGCTGAGAACAGAATAAGTTCAGGTGTGTGATCTGTTTGGTCTGCTCTCCCTTCCAGAGCCAGGAAGATTCATTTTGTGCAAAAACAAAGACACAAAAGAGAGACTCAAGACTAGTAATAATACAAGGCTTGCTCCTACTGTGTTTGTCTTGGGGATACCATCCAAGTTAGTGTGTGCCTTCTTTTTTCACTGGTAAAAAGGGGAAAATTCTTTGACAAACCCTTTGAAGGGCTTATCAGAGCCTTTCTCTGCTGGTTGAGAAGGCACTGCTTTGTACAGTTACTGCCCCTTATTTCTGATTTCTCCATGATAGTCAGCAATACAGACTGCCCCAAAAATATAAACCAGTAATTCTATTTTAGGGCATTTTCAGGTAGGATTTACCACAGCAGAGTAATGTCTAACCTGTAATGCAGTAGCCTCTAAGGGCCACCATACTCCCACTGAATGCACAAGGAAAATTCAGCTGTGTTGAACAAGCCGAACAACAGAAATTCAACAAAGAGTAAACCAGTTGTTTCATTCCTGGTAAACTCAGCCTTTTGCATATCTAAAGCATGTTCCTGTATATCTAAGTATGTATTTTCTCTCTCCTGAATAATTATAAGCCCAGTTCTGCAAGCCATAGTTCTATATTTCAGATGCCCAAGTATTCTGAAGACAAGCACTGCAGCAAGACTGCTCCAGCAGGTTAAGGGAGTACATGAGAGTAAAGTGCAGGATCAAGCCCAGGCTTCATTATCAATGCCTTTGCCAAGTTCACATTGATACTTATTTCAAAGGGCAAAAATGAACAAGTAAGCAATACCAAATTAAAATCCCATCTGGTGTGCTAATAACAAAACATATAGATGTGGGGCAAGGTATAATGAATGCAATTCATTTCCTCACATGAAAGAATGACCTCCATAACTCACTGGAGACTCTGCCACTCGTGAGTTATGGGTCATTCCTTTTCTGGTGAAAATAAATTTTACTGCACCGTCGTCTATAGCCATGTATTCTTTTTTCTCTTGTAAATTCAGAAAACAGGGAAATGTAATCCTCTGTTTACTTGCATTATGTTCAAAGACGATATCCCTTTACTGTAGTATTGTTTTAAATGAAATGGTTTTTACTACATGACATATGATATATTTCTTTCATATATTCAGTGACAAGACTTTTCATTAAATAAAATGTGCCATTTATTTTTGAGATATTGCTACTGTTAATAAATTCTTTAATCGGCTTTCCTGCATTTGCAATACAGGCTGAATCCTTGAATTTAATCAAAGCTTGGATTACACTAAAGAATATTTATTACAACATCAATTTTATATTATAAAACTTCTCTTTTAAGTTGTTTTAACTTAGCCATGAATATTTTCTCTAGATTGAAACTTGACACATGATGTGTTGTCAGTTAGAAACTATTTTTAATCCCTTTTTATAAATAGACCTCTATTATTATTTGTTATGCAAGAGCTATGTTGAAAAAAATAAAAAGTGAAAGCACTATTTTTAGAGGATTTTTTTCTACTTGGGTAGATGTTACTGAAACTAAACAAAAAGCAATTCTGCTAGAAATCAGGCGAATCTCTTTCCTATTATTCAAGTTATTCTGTACACCAGTGGATTCTACACAAAATTAATCGGTTTTTTCCTCATACTTGATTATTTTTTCTGATGTGTAAACTTTAAGTAATTATAAAGCTTTTGTAACAAGTCTTGCACTTCCTCAATTCCCACTAAAATGCATTCCTGAGCACCTGGGGGAGCTTGGCTCCCTGTACTGCCTAAGTATTAACTGTGGCCACATATCAGACTGTCTAAACAGAGGCTACTTAGATTTGAATGTGCATTTCTTTAAGTAGAATTTGTGGTCTTCAGGGTGAATAGCAGAGCTTTCACAGAGTATTGCAGCAATTGATTGGCATTTCTGAGTGGGGTGTAAGTTCCCACCAGGGAAGGGCAACAAGTCCCATTGTATCACTTAAACCCTCTTCTTGCCAGTGGGTGAAATTATGCCCTGTTGAAAATCAATGACATTTGGAATTCTTACATGGTATTAGTGTTCAGTCTTGGTCTGGTCCTCCAACACAAATGTATTTTGTGTTTCTTGTATGTAATTTCCTTTCATGCGAAGTATGTCACGTGGCTAATTGAGGAGTGTCACTGAAGACTGGCACTGTGAAAAGACAAGTGTTACGATTTTCCAGCTCAGCCAGTCGTTTTTGTGGGCAACACGCCCTTCTGCTTCTGAAGAAGCAGGTTGTTTCTGCCATGGGTAAGAGACACAGCACCAGTGAGGTGGTGTCCCACAGATGCTCTAACACCTCCTCCAGACAGGATCTGTTCAGGATGCTTGAGGTTAGCAATAACAGTAAGTGTTTCTTTTCTGACATGAGCCAGTTGAGGCAGGAATACTGCTATGACAAGTATCCACGAGGAGAAGCATAGTGGTAAAAAAATGTTTCTAGGATTAATTCCCCCATTCACATAGTCAGTCATGTCTGATCTGCTTGTACGGAATTTCATTGCATTTGTTTTCAAATATCTCTTCCAAATTCAAGTGGGTATCTGCAGCAGAAATGTGCCCTTTGACACATTTAAATAATTTGACTCCTTAAATCACGCCACTTCATTTCACTGTCACAGATTTTTAAAAAATCTCCTAATAGTTCATAACAGTTCCATAGAGTATATTTTACCTGGGTTCTTTTAAAGGTCTTCCAATTTAACATGTCAGCTATCCCTGACAGTAGGGATTGACTAAGATGGTCATCTCAGGATTCAGGAAATCTTTCTAAGTACTTATCTAAACATTAATTTCAAAATGGAATCAGCTTGGTTTTGGTTTTTTATTTCTCTGATAGAAAAATCCAGTTCCTGTCTCAGTTTGCCATTACTGGTATTTGTTTTCAGCTCTTTGTGCCTTTAGTGCCTCCTGGGTAGCAGAGAAATGGCATGCTGGAAATGCAACAGAGAGATAATAACAGATCACTCCAAGGACATTATCTATTCTGCTAACCATCTGACATACAGCAGGGAATAGAATATGACAATAAAGCATTTATCTTCTCCTTACTGAAATGTTCATGGCTTCAAAACAAAGTTGACTGTTGCTCGATGGACTAACATTACTTATCCCTTTTGCTACTGATCGTTACAGCTGCTATTTTTTTTCTGCTCTCAGACTGCAGGATTTCAGGAGATTCTAACTGAAATTGAAATTTTAGCTTTGATTGTGGGATGCTTATGTCACGACCTTGACCACAGGGGAACCAACAATGCCTTCCAAGCCAAGTAAGCTTTCTAATTCTTACTATTTTAATTTGGTTTTCTTCCATGGGAGAGCAAAAGGTGACCAGGATAAAGAATGAAGCATTAATTTCAAGCCTTCTAGGCCAAGGCCAAGTACTCTTATTCCTGAGTGCAGTGAGGGACTATCCATCTTTATCATTCTCTGTTCCTTTAAGTAATTGCTGGCTTGTCCTTTGTAGCTGGCTGTTGAACTGACACCACATATTGAAATGTGGTGCCAAAACTTGATGTTCTTTTCAGGCTCAGCTGTTATTGATTCTGACTTTCAACTCAGGAAGTACCTAAATTGTCTTTGTGGGTTGTTCTTGCTGACTGGGGTGCATGACATTAAACAAAACCTTGTTCTACTATTGAGAAGAAAAGAAAACAAGTGAAACTGAAACAATGCTTTCACAAAAACCATGCTGCTGCCTTCAGGCACAGTGAGGTAGAAGCAGGTTTGTAGAAGGTTTAAGGGTGGTACTTATAACTGTGTAGGTAAGGGAACTCCTTAGACTAAGGTCAAATTCATTCCAAAATCTGTGTTCCCTGATAATGGGAGGGACAACAGAAAATGTCCCCAGCAACATCCTGGCCAAGCTGTGAAATAAAGCTGCCAGACACAGAGATTCCTTCAATCCCATGTTGTTTTCTTCACTCAATGGTTACTCTGCAGTCAGAATTTGAGGCCCAAAGGCATTCCTGTCCTGCAGATCCCACTGTGCATTTTCAGCTTCTTCTGTCCTGCCATACTGCTAATCATCCAGTGTGATGGGGGAGTCCAAAGATACTTGAAAGGCAGAGTGATGCTGTATTAGCCTATTTTGTCCTACCTTTTGCAGAAGTACTCTGCTGCAATGTGTGTATGCAGGAGCTGCTGCATTTCTGGGGGCAAGTTGCCTCAGTGACCATCACTCAAACTGATATTTCTGATGTTCACTAAGCTGCCATTTCCTGAGGTATTGGTGTTGCCATACAATCTCAATGAAACAATGACACTGTCTGGATCTTCAATCACCATAGCAGGGAAAATCAATTGCAGAGCTCAAAAGACAGAGCTTGTGGTGCAAAGGTTACCAAGCACTGCTAGATGCCTTTTTGCAGCTGAGTCTTGAAGAGAATCAAAATAGATGAGACAAATGGGAAGGAAGCTCAGCTGATTGATGTTTATGTTCCTAATTTACAAAAACGAGACCTAAGATTTACATCCTAGCCATTTTAGGCTCTGATTAAGTTAACCACTTCTCTGCTGTACCATTGCACAAGAGCATCTTTTGTGCAGAGGAATGGCTGAGTTAAAGGTACAGGGTTCAGCATTAGACTGCTATCATTTATACTTGTATGACAGCAGAGTACGGAGAGGAGGCTACCATTTTATGACTCCATAAAGAAACTGCTGAAGACATTTAATGAAAGACAAACATTACCACACATGTATAAAACATCCCTGAAAACAGAAGCTGTAGTTTTCGTAACGCCAACTATGATTTATTCCTCTAACCTGACATAAATTTAAGCATCACATTTTCCTATTTTATCTTCAGTGTCCAATACTGCTGTTCTGTATGATGAAAGTTCAAGAGGTATATGATGGAGGCAATATCACAGTTGTCTCAAACGGCTCTGTTATATATGTCAACATCACATTCTCTAGGGATGATGTTTCCTGGACATCCTGTTCTCTCATATAGCTGCTTCTGATAATTAAGTATCAGTATGGTGCAGTTTTATGGTATATGCTCCTAGGAGACTCCTTCTGTCTCTAGCATAAACTCTTATTCTCATTTCTTCGGAAAGAAAACCCATCTTGTCACTTTAGGCTGGGTCCCAGAAGTGAAGTACTTTGCCTGAAGTGCTTTGGTACTTGGTGAACAGTGACCGTTTTGACAATCCAGTCCCATTCCCAGCACTTCCCAGCAATTTGCAATTTTATAATTTTATTCTGTACATTTTTGTCCTTTAAACTTAGAAAACCCACCTGCTCTGTACATTTTGAATCTGATTTTGGTTTAGACAGTAAATGTGATGAGAAAATACATTCTAGAGATATGCTAAGCTTTACTTTCATATTCACTGCTTTTACTTGTGGTCTTTTGTTTGCCTTAGTATTTGCAGTTGGGTTTGTTGTTGTGTTTTGGGGTTTTATTTTAAGAGTTTGTAGTTGCCCATTGTAAGCCCTTATGTTTATGCCTATTAAGAATTAAAAATAAAAGGTAGCAGGAGAACAGCCGATCCCAGCTGAAGGACGTTATTGTGTGTCTTTACTGTGCAGTGCTGTGCCTGTGCTGTTGCTGTTGCTGAGGCACTTGGAAAGTTGCATTACACAATGTCCTGTAGTTCTAGAAAAATCTTTAGTCAGGTGATAATATTTAACAAAGTCTGGAACATAAATGCTTTGTATCTGGATTTAAATTAGTATTTTGATCTCATCAATTGTCTTAAGTGGGGTTGCTGAAGTGGAGGTGGAGAGTGTGGCTGTGTACTTTTGTTACTAAATTGTCTCTGAAACCTGCTTCGTAAGCAGACGAGCGGGATTTGTTGACTTCCCATGTTCTGTTTCAGGAGTGGATCAGCCTTAGCTCAGCTCTACGGCACCTCTGCTACCTTGGAGCACCACCATTTCAATCACGCTGTCATGATTCTCCAAAGTGAGGTACAAAAGCATTACTGTTAATCTCACTGTAAACTGTTGGGCAGTTTCAGCTGGAGAAAGGAAATACCACATACAGTACCTTTTTAATGCCCTCTCCTTGAGGAATTATTTATTGGTTACCACAAAGGTCACAACCAGCACAAAATTAAACAACTACAAATGATCATGGAGCCCAGAGATTATATTTGTCTCAATCAGCAAGGGGCAAGGAGAATACATCCTAATCATATTGTCGGCTTTTCTCCATCTTCTTACATATATCCTGGTTTAGAGGTAGCTGAAACAGGTGCTCACCTTTCCCCACAGGTGTCATATTCAGAGTATCAGAGCCATCTTTTACTGCACCATTTCTTTAGCAGCCTTTCTGTAATCAGTATTTTTATGATTTTTTTGTAATTTAATACACTATTTTTAAAAATTAAAATCAGTAATATCATGCTGTCCAAAGTACATTAATTGCTTTGCAGATACCTGTGAAGACATAAGTCTTGCCTAGAATATCTTGCATGCAACAGTATGCAGCATGCACTACCCCAGCGATTTAATAACTGAGAAAAGTGGAAGGATGGACATGCAGTCCTTTTAAAACAGTGGATGTGTTTTCTTAATTCACATAGATTGGTTGCTACAAAATGCATTCAGTAAATATAAAAATTGTTGTTCATGCAGCACAGTTGGAGACCATAGCTTGATCTGTAGTAACTTCTGAAGAGATCTGCAATGTCTCATGATCACAGACAAATGGGAACAGGGTGATGGCTTTACCTCTGTGTGCACTGCCAGGGAGATTTGTCACAGAACTGCACCTTTATTGTTCAATTTCTTGACATTATACTTCAAAAGTAAACATGGGAAAAGAGAGCACTGGCATGAGATTTAAACAGCTCTAATCCATTTAGCCTAGGCCAGTTTATCTAAAAGGTGATATTAGGATATAAATGGCTCCTTATACTGCCAGGGAAAGGTGTACCAAAAAGCAGCATTTGGATGCTAAACAGACCGGTTCAGAATAGAAAAAAAACAAAGGGGTTTGGGTGGGGACTTTTTGCTGTTTTTTCACTAAACTGGTGACACTGTTCAGCCTCTGGAAGAAGCTTTTCTGGAAAACAGTGAGTTCTCTAGTTCCTGAAATCATCATAATTGGATGTCTCAGGCTCAAGACATGGACAGCTCTGTAGAAGTTCATAGATCGTGTCAGTCTAGATCCTTTTCTTTATCTTTTCCAGTTTAAAAATCAAGAAATTAGGAAAAAAAAATATTTGGACTCTACTCCAGGTTCTTTCAGAGATGTAAAATATTACTTGAAATGCAAGTCCTCAAATTTGATCATTCAGACAGCTACTTCTCGAGGTCCTCACGTCTAGACCAGAAAAAGGATGCTGTGTAATTTTTATCCAACACATACAGTTTGCTAATGGAACACAATACTGCTTAATTTGGAATAAATGCAGATTTGGAACCTCTAATCTGCTTAAAGATACACTGTCTGTTACCAGCTGAGCAATTGGTCTCTGAAATAAGCTGAAATATTCTAGTCTGTCTTTGCTGTCTAGTTGGAAACATAGTATGTTGTATCATTTATTCAGATTTTTAGCATGTTGGACTAAGGGGCGGTTTATCCTTTACTCTTGACATGCTAACCTCAATAAAAGTGATCGTGGTCTTTGTAGTGACATGGTTTTGTACACCATGAAACAGCTCAGAAAAGCAGTAGATATTACAGAATAACAAACATGGTAAATTAACCCTGTTGCAAGAACTCCTATTTTCTTCTTAGTACCTTGGTTCTAATTTTTTCTTTTCATAAATAAGCTTTAGATTCACAAAGCCTTCTCAATATTTAGCTGAAAAGAAACTATTTTATGCATGGCAAATTATTTTTTTTAGTCCAATAATTAGCTTCTCTATTAAAAAATGACACCTCTACCTCCCCAGACCTTACCTCATATATGTCCTCCAGCCATCATGGTTATGTTCATATGTCCATCATGGTTCCCTGTTGCTGGAAAGTTCTAGGTTTTAAGGGCATTTTAGTCTTCCTAAGCAGTAGATGGCAGTGCATACAGAATGTGGGCACTACAAGACTAAATATCACCAAAATAAGACTCTGTTTAGAAAGAACTTCAATATTTATATAGGTAATTAAGGAAAAAAGCCCTGTAATATTTTTATGTATGTTAATATATGTGACTATTGTCACAAAGATCACTTCCTAAGCTTACATTTAGAATTTTTTATTAATTTTGTTTCTTTCATCTTGCTGTCTCGAGAATTTCAAAGAGGAATTACAGGATCTCTGTCCCTCTTCTTGTTTTCAGAAATTTGGTTACAAAAGAAGCTTCCCCCTCTCAAACAGCAACATCAAATAATTAATTTCCTTTCATTTTGGCCATAGTGCATCTTTCAAATTCCTAATCCACAATCCCTTAAAAAGCAGCCAGTTGGGCCCACAAAGGGTGCTTAAACTGCATATAAAGTTGTGGTTCTTTAGCCTACATAGGCAGTGATTGCATACACTGTAAGACAGTAATGGGCAGAGTGAGCAAATGGGCTGTTTTGAATGAAAAACTGATTTAGTGTCCTTGACTGCTCTAACAGCAATTTGTGTGCATGCAAGCAGCAGCACAGATAAATCTATTAGGATCACAACTCAAGAGCTCCAATACACAGCTCCCCAAAACGTTTAATAAGGGGAGAGATTGAGATGTATCCATAGTTTTTCCCCATAAACTGAGTCTGTGCAGGGTCAGAGCAGAGAGTAAATCTTTACTCGAAAGGCTGTAATTTCAGCAGAGTTTAGAAAAACATACCAGGTGCTTGATAACAATCATCAACTCTTCTACCTCAGTGTAATCTCAGCAGTATTAACATTATTATTATTTTGTCATAGCTTTGCCATGAATCAGAAAAAGCTTGCATTACAGGGAAACAGTACACTAACAAGTTAGAAAACCTTTTAAAAAGTTATATTGATTGTTAGCCCTTTACCTCTTTTATCTCTTTCATTATAGGGTCACAACATCTTTGCTAACTTGTCCTCTAAGGACTACAGTGACCTTATGCAGCTTCTAAAGCAATCGATATTGGCAACAGACCTCACTCTGTATTTTGAGTAAGTATTGGCATTTCTTGTATTTGATGAATGAAAATTCAGAGAACTTACTCTAATGAGCTATTAAATACCAATAAGGATATATAATATGAGAAATTAGTGTTTAGCTATGGTTGAAGAGGTTTAGTCTAATACTTAGTATCTTTTAGACTAATAGAAATATCTCAAGTGTCAAAGTAAGTTTTGCTTTAATATGTAACATGTCTGTATCAACCAAAAGCAAGTGAAATCCTAGGTTTATACTTCAAAGCAATCCCAGGAACCAGTTACAGCTCAGTCCCATAATTTTTCTATCCCTTCTGTGATCATTTCTTCAGGTATATAGAAAATCAGTGACACTTGAGAATTCTTTTCCAACATTTCAGCATTTCTAAAAATGTATGCTAAGAAATACTGTATTTAGTTACAGACCCAGTTGCAGAGGTAACAAAGCAGACGCTTTGCTGCTTTGAAGATAAATTATGCCAATTCACATCACGTGAAGAGAATGGGTTTTAAAAAGCTTAACTGGGGAGAAGTACAGTAGGATCTCTCTCACCCAGTTTTCTTCCTTTTCCTTGTTTGCAAATCAATTCTCAAAGTAGATTTCAAGTTGGTGCTACTTCCTGTATTTTAATATTGTTAATTATTACCAAGCTCTTCCCAGTGAGGTTGTGTGGGAGGATGCGTGTAGTCAGAGGAGTCATGGTGTGACCATAACACTGCACTTCTGACATCTGGCACATGCCTGCAGCTGACTTAGGGGCAGAAATGCTGGTAGATGTGCAGTTTCAGTGCACTGCCTTCCGTCTTGACAATAAGTCATCCTTAGGAATTTTTGTTTGTTGTCCATTAGCATCCTGTCCCGTACAGTGCTGGGTGTCATTTAGTAATGTTTTTCTTAGGGTGATGTACCTGGATTCTGCCTCTCCTATGTTCTGGTGGATGATACCAAACCAGATTTCAAGAAAATTTCAGGCAAAGTCTTTATACTGAAATTTTTCAATTATCTATATCAACACTGTATCTTTAACTGTTAATTGTAAAAATACAAATTGGGATGCTGCAATGTTTGCTTTGTCTGTTCCTCAGTATTTGGTTCCCATGGCAGGGGCTGTTTAAACAGTACTGGCAATAGATGCACTGACGCTCTTTGTTTCCTGCAAGTCCATTCACAGAGAAGCATTCTTAGGAAAGGATTTTAGCAAGAAGTTTTATTATAAATAATTTCTAAACATTAGTCTATGAAGAAATTTCTGCTTGCTGACACAAATTTCTTGAGGAGGACAAATAAAGCCTTTTGAGCACACTCTTCTTTCAAGCTGTCTGTGAGGATTGCCTGTTATCTGGGTGGCTGGTATGACATGACCATTTGCTGACAGCTTTAAGTGAAATGGGCTTAAGTGATGGGCTGAGGACAATCAGAAGACTTTTAGCAAATGAGGCCTCTTTACTCAAAAGTCTGCAGATGAGTTATTTTTTTCCTCTTTTGTTACTCGGATTCATTAATAAGGTGTTAGCTATGCTACTTTATTTCCAAAAATGCCTGAACATAACTCTGGAAACATTGGTGGTTTACACTTCTTAAAGCCACCCTATATGAACAGGTGTTTCTACACAAGTACCTAATTTGTTTTTTCAGTTTGCTACATCTTCAATATTTTTGTAGAGAGGGGAATTCTCATATCAGTATTCTTAGAATGACTAAACCTACTGATCACAAGCTCCAGCTAGCAAAAAACCAACAAAATTCCAGGCAGAGCAAGGCTTTATGACCTTTTCAAGGCATTACTTTTATACAAACAAACAAAAAGATGACTTTCAATGACAGATCAGATGGAAAATATATTTGATTTTAGTTTATAATTCTAGATAATGATACTTGTAGATAATACAACCAGTAAAAGCATGGAACCAAAATTAAGTTTATGGAAACTCACTCAAATGATATCTTGAGCCACTGGGCTGTAAAGAAAATGGATTTGTTATACACAGGAAAATAACTTTCTCTTTGAGGCAAAATACAGCCAGAGTCAATGTTACTCAAAGACCCTGGAAAACTGTTATAATTCAGTTTGTTTCTGAAATGCTGCCATATTATATTTGCTTATTAATAGAAAACCTCATAATTTTGGATACCAAAGAAACCAGTAGGAAACACTAAATTGTTTCATTATACATGGCTGCTTTCCTCCGGTTGAGCCCTTCTTACACTGAAACTTCTATGTGGAGATGGACTACTACTTCTGCATCCATTTAAATGGATTTCAAAGAAAATCCTTAAACATTTTAGCCTAACATAAGGCCTTGAAATTCACATTTTTAGTTACTGTTTATGGATCTCTACATTTTAAATTTGAATATATTAGGTTTCTGGGATGTCATCTTCCTGAGCTTTCAGCTTTAAACATTCTTGCCTGGTTTTTGTCCAGGAACATATGAATTGCTCAGAATATCCAATACTTCAAAATGAAATCTTTTATTTCCCAATGCATAAGTGATTAGTTATCATCATGCAGCCCTTGTATCTCCCTGTTCTAGCTGCTATATGAAATCCATTACAGAAAGGCCCTATAGTAGGAGTGACTGGTCATGTAACCATGACGGTCAGGGACCAGAATAATACAACATACCCCACCATAATGTTCTGTCCACTGATCAAAGGAATGTTTCTGGAAGTGTGCATCTCCTTGTGTGCAGACATATAGTGGCTGCCATCAGACTGCGCTGTCAATAATCACTGTTCAAAATTTCAGTCTAGTTGAAGTAAACGTAGAAAATACAAGACTTGGAAAACTCTCTCCTGTTGAAGAATCTAACTGCATTTCCTCTTGACAAATAGACAGCACAGTCTCATATGAGATGGGGCACTGGACTGTCACTCAGGACATAGGTATTTATTTGCTTTCCAGCTTTGATGCTCATACGTTGTGTCACTGGGGACAAGTTGCTCCAGGTTTTTGTACCTGAACTTCTGCTATATCTTGGGCAGGATCTATTACATATTGTAGTCACATTGCAAGCAGTAACAGCTGCTTGGAGTCTCAGTGCCATGAAAGATTACAGATTATGATGAGTCAGAATTTTGATTCTTAAAGGTAACAGTCAAGCATTAACATGTTCTGTCCATCTCACATTTTGTCCCTGTTTGAGGACATGAAGAAGGCATGAGAAGACAAACCATGGGACCAAGCAGGGAGACCTAGTTTCCAGTCTATAAGAACTATGAACTCCAGACAGCAGCAGCTCCTGTGTGTGTCTGTTTCTTTCCGTGTGCTGGAAATAACAGGAGTTGCACATCTCTGAAAAACCCTTCAGGATATAGAAGTAAAAACCATTTTGCAAGGACAAGAAAACAGAAGCGTGTGTGTATTTCTGGGGTGTTTCTATTGTCTGTCTGTCCACTGCTGTAGGTGAACATTTCATGCTTCTGTGGAAGACTGAACATTTCATAGCCATTAATTTCCTTATCTGTGGAGACCATAAATCCAATATTGCTTTTACGAGGCAACTCTGACATTGATAACAGACATTTATAGAACATGTTCGGAAATTAGTATGTTTCGCTTAAATGGACTGTCAGTGTAACGGCTTTAACAATAATACATGAGGTGCTGTGATTCTGTCCCATACAGAGAACTGTGTTTCTGCTGCAGTGCTGCCCTGGAAGTGTCTTGTTTCCTTCTCTGACAATCTGGCTTTTTGCAGGAGAAGGACCGAGTTTTTTGAACTTGTCAGTAAAGGTGGTTATGATTGGACGATAAAAAACCACCGAGAAATATTTCGGTAAGCACTGCTTTTTCTTGCCTTCTGGTTATTTCAAAGTGTAGCTATATTTGTTGAAGGAATTTCATGTATTGTGCACTGAAGGCCTAGCATAACAAGAGAAAGTATCTTGTTTTAAAAATACAATCCATGATATGAAATATATGGTTTGATTTTTCAACATTAGGAAACAATTGGGATTAATCAACATGACTTCACCTTCTCCATTCCTGTTTCTCCTACACACTCTGTCATGTTTTCTTCCCTTTTTCCCAGCCTCACCAGTTCTTGTTCAGCCCTTCTGCTCTTTTTCCAGAAAGTATCAATATTCTGCCTCTCTACACAAAGATCTTTCCTGTCTGTTTCCCCGTTCCCTCTTCCTCTCAGCTGTCTTTTTTCACTGGCCATGCACTTCTCTGCTATTCCTGTCTATACCTGGGAATTTTCATATACAGAGTACTCTTCCAGCCCTCAAGAATGCCCTGAGCATGCATTCTATTGAAAACCTCAGACTTTGTGGGTGGTTTGAGTAGATCACACTTTTTAGACAATAAAATGTGTGTATTTGCATATGCATGCCTGATTATGTCTCATTTTATCTGAAATTTCATTAAAATTCTGTTATCTTTTGGTCTTCTGACAAAATATTGGCCATTTTCTATTTTCCATACCATTTCACCCATTCCTAATTTTAGATTCAGGCAATATATTTGATGTTTCATTTTCAGTGCCCTTGTTCTTCATTTAAACTTTCTTAGACTTTTATCTGCATCATGTACTGTACATAAACGCTTTCTACAGCTGAATGGTTTCTTTCTCCTAATGCATATAAAACATGGTTGTAGCTAGGTATTAAACTACAGTGGAACCGTATAGCGCATAGTAAATCTTCAATTTTTATTGTAGATGAGCAGTAGAAACTGCTTAAACAGTGTCTGGAATGCCTCCTGTGATTATAGGCTCTCTTGCTACAGCAGTCACTTACAAATAGGCGTATAAATTAATCCAGTTGCAGGTGTTATTATGTAATAATACCCTTACTTATATCATGTGAAGCACATGCTTTCTAATATATTACAGGTATTAATGTAAGTAGTGTTAGAAGTATTGCAAAATTAGCAGTTACTCCCTTGCAATATAATTTCTTCTCTAGTGTGCAATGCACAATACCAAAATTCATCATCTTATGACCTGCAACACATTAGGTTTCTGAGGGACAATTGTAATGTAAAAGCCATGCTGATGGCTAAGATTTCAAACATGTCATTCTTTTCTGGAGGAAAAGAAGGTGCGAGGGCTGACATTTTATATGTGTATTATTTATTTATGCATCAGGAGCAGAGTTGTTTAGAAATTCAACAAAGGTTGATTCAGCTTGTATTGTTCATTTCTGTTTTTCAGATCAATGCTAATGACAGCCTGTGACCTTGGAGCTGTGACCAAACCGTGGGAGATTTCAAGACAGGCAAGTCATGATTAATAGCAGGGCTGGGAGGAGGCGGGACTGGCAGGACAATATTCCCAGGGCCCTGGCTTACAAGGGACCAAAACTGGAATCAATTTACAGCGGTATTAATGCTAAAAAAAAATAGCAGGGGGTTTCTGCAAAAAATGGTTTATTGCATAATCTTTCCCTGTACACATGTTGGTGTGTACATCTGGCTTTACAACCTCTCCTCTTACTAATGTTTTAAATCCATATCCAAAAATTGATGGATTAAACAAAAAAGGCATTTAGCCACATGTAGCTGCATTTACTTGTTTTATCCCAAAGTTTTCCTTGGCAGTGGCAGAATCTTCCCTAAATCAAAAATACCAACAGATTATCTGTAAATTTTCATTAGCAAATTTTCATTAGCAAATTTTCATTTTCATTAAATCTTCAGTATGTATGATAAAAGAAATGTGTTCATTTTCTTAAGCATGTTGCAAAATTGCAAGTGTAATATAGGGCTTTCTTTAACATCCTCTACTTAGAAATCAACAAATAAAAATTCGGGGTTCTTCTGCTGAGTAGGCTCTTTAGAAATAGATGTAAAAAATGGGTCCAGCACTGGCAAACAGGTACAGTATGAGAAAGAAACCTGGCCCAAAACTCTTGTCATTTGCCCCATGATATTCCCTCTTCCAGACATCCTGTCTACACAGAAACCATCCGTAATATTTCCAGTATCCATGGTAATCATTCTCTGTCCTTCACTGAGGTCTAGAACAAGCCAGTAGAAGACAGACTGTGTCGGGTTTTGGAGGAATAGACAGCAGCAAGAAGCAAATTGAAAATACACCAGAGCAGCTGGGTTTGGGTACACACCTGGAGGAAGTTTGATATAACAGCAAGTAATAGTTATAAAGCTGGGATGAAAAAGAGAAAGCTAGGCCAGATAACTAGTGATGCAGGAGCAGCCAGATTCCTTGGACAAGGAAGTAAGAGAAGCTGAAAGGGATATATGAAAGTTACATGCTCATCAACTGAATAAAAAACATTTATGGGGGGAGGGCTTCACCTCAGCTTTCAGTTTTGCCAGGTGAGAATTTTTTGCTTTATCAGCAGACTGTGGCAACAGTTCTTCTAAGGCTGTTGCTCTACTTGGCCAGAATATGGTCACCTCACATGGAAATAAGGAAAGCTGCTTCTATCCTGCAGTGGGAAATTGAGTAACAAGATTTTTCAGTGCCACCTGGCTAGTGCTGCAGTGTGTGCAATCCCTCTTCATTTTTTCTCCTTAACCCAGTTAGCTTCTGCATTTTCATTGACAGCCAAATGTCAGGTAGGGTCTGCTTTCCTTGTTGTGAATCTTTGTGCTATGCTGCTGAATTAGTACTGGAGCCACTGGCAAACTAGGGTTTTTTCTGCTTATCACTTTTGAGGTCTACAGGTGAAAAGTCCCCTGCAGCTTAGTATACAGGTTTACTTTATATTGAAAAATCCAGTCTGGTATTACTTGAAACATTACCTGGTTGAGCAGAAGTGCTAGTAAGTCAACAGAGGCAAAACAGGAAATAGTTGAACCTTAACTGTGCCACAAGAAAAAAATGTATTTGAAACAAAGGGAATAAAGACCACATGTAAGACGGAAAAATTCAGGAAGAGAAGATTGAAACAGATAAAAGAAGAGAGAAAGGGACATAAGGAGAACAGGATCAGAATAGCACTGAGAGACAAGGATGATACTATGTCTTGATTATTTTTATACAATACACTTGGGAAACCCTTAATTGCTACTAAGTTGTTAAATTATTTCTTTATCTGGAATATTGATCCAGAGTTTTATTAATGCACTGGATTACATACATTATAAAATTCCAAACTGTGATAGCCTGGCTTAAGATTTAAGAGTACTTTGTAACATCCCTTCACCTACTTTCAAATTATTTTGGTACCCCTTAGCAAGCTTAGCATTTGTGAACATTACCTACCATGCAGTTGCTAGAGCAAGAAATTTTGAGATTTTATGAAGTTCAGGTTCTCTGCTTAGTTTACCCACTTGTGCCTTGGCGTTATGAAATAATTTCCTAGCTTAAAAACAATACACTGGCATGACAGGAGCCTTAGGATGTGTATGCCTCTTCAGTAGATTGGCTTCCAGGTTTTTTGCATCTCAAAATGTTGCATGTGCATACCTTCAAAGCCTCCCCACGTGGCAAGAGTACAGTACTATATCAGAACTGTTTACTGTTTGCCTTCTTAAGATCCCTCTGGTTTCCATACCTATATTTATTTTTAAGCCTTGTCGTCTTCTAAGAAGCACAAGTGAATGGAACTTCTGCATTGAATAGAATATCTTCATTCACAAAAGTCAGAAAGATGCATTCTAACTTCCAGCCTACCACTTCTTGATTTTAAATCAAGATGATCATCACAATCTGAGTTCATACTTAGATGCCCAGATCCTATAATGATGACAGTCACTGGGAGAAAAAGTAAAGCCTAGTGGGGGAAAAAACCCTTTATGAATTCACATTAGATTAAAACAACAGAGGGTATTGGTTAATGAAGTTTCTTTGATAAGTGAAGTTGTTATTATAGGGCAACAGCCTGTAAATAATCAGAGAGCTCTTGCATGTTTTACAAAGCATTTTTACATAATAGTGGATGCCAACAAGAAGTTATCATTTTCTGTTTTGGTCTCAGTTCGTAAGTTGCTTATAGCTGCATTGAGTGCTACCTTGGCATCACAATGTAATTCCCCAAGTCAATTCCCTATCAAAAAGGGGTAAGTCCCTGTGCCTGACAGTGACTATGGCTGTTTATACCCCCTGTATGCCCAGTCCCAAAAACTATATGAACACATGCCTGATGTCAGTCCTGTAAGTGAGGTTATTCACTTCTTTAAAGTTAAGCACAGGCTGAAGTCATGGTCTGAGCAAAAACTCATTATCCTAAAAATTAAGTAACAAGATCTCTAATCTTTATCACGATTTTTATTTTAGGCAGCCGAGCTGGTAACCAGTGAGTTCTTTGAACAAGGAGACAGAGAAAGATCTGAACTCAAACTCACCCCTTCAGTAAGTTTTTATTACTTCTGAAATAGTTACTAACTTGAATAGAGTAATAAAATATCATTGGGCTCATTCAGAAAAATGAACTGTATTTTGTACATAAAGAAAAATCTTAGAAAAAATAAAAGCTCTTTCCAATAAGGATATGCATTTATAACCATATATAAAAGCTCTCCAGTCAACACAGTCACTTTTGCATTGAGCCCTTTTACCTGTTTTCTGTATCTATTCGTGAGGTTATCCTATCAGTGAATTTTCTAAGCAGCAGGTGTTGGGTTTAATACACAGAATTGATCTAAAAAATCACAGCTACCTACAGAAATCAAAATTGTCAGATTATACTTTATGTTGCCACTGTATATCTATGTGTATCTATGTTATTTGATATATCAAATGCTGAAATGCATTTCTCTAAGTATACACCTAAATATAGTAGTGTGATTGAAGGGATAAATCGGAATTGAGTGGATTGTAGGCAGATGTGTATAAAGTGTCAAACAAGAACTAGGAAAGTTTCACAAAGATTTTCACTGAATAATTAGAAGATAAAGCCTTATCCAGGTTAAATAACTCAAAATGTTGAGCAGCCATTATCTGGAGGCAGCACAAGAAGGGTAACAGAAATTATTCTAAAGAATTTAACTGGGAGGGAGAGAGCCAGCTCAGATCCATCACTGTTCTGCTGAGCTGGAAAGCATTATATGAGAAAACAGAAAATTCTACTCAAAGGTATCTACTTTACATTCTTACAGGAGGTTATTTACCAGCTCAACTCCAACTGTGGAGCATTTATTTTACACCACAGAATTATAAAACACAAACACATTCAGCCTGAAAGTTTCAAAACAGAATTGAAAATAGTTTATTTTTCATGCCAGGCAAAGCAGTAGGAAGACAGCTGCAAAGATTGATTATGGTTTACAAAGTGTTCTGGTTGTGAGAATTTGATCATAGCTGTGAAGTGCTGGATGATGTGTCTGTAAAATACTCCAGTGCAATTAAAGCATGACAGTTTTGTACCCTTCTCAATTCAGGCCATTTTTGATCGGAACAGGAAACATGAACTACCCAGGCTGCAGCTCGAGTGGATTGATAGCATCTGCATGCCATTGTATGAGGTAATTTTTACTTACTGCTCCTGTAGAGTCCAGAGAAGATTGTTCTTGTCTCTCTAGGGAAAGAGTTAGCTTTCAGAGCAGCCTTGAAAGCTATTTAAGCTCTTATCTTACTTTGACTTTACCAAAAGTCTGAATTCCATGCAGAAATCTGATTCCCTGATGGTGGTAATGTCTGTAACCATAATTCCTCTCTAAGTTATAAAAGCTGATAGGGCAATTGATGATTGTGTTTGAGACAAACTGATTCCCACCATGGTGAGGTATGGAGCGCTGTACAGAGATGTGCCAGAGGGACAGTCTCAGTCGGTGCTGTCAAACTTGTCCAAATCTGTGTGACCCAAAGGGAAACTCAAGCGTGAGCCTTTGCGCTTCCTTCTGGCACCTTCCCAAACTGCTAAGGGGCACTCTAGGCCAAGCCTTTAGGGTCAGTGACAATTTGTGGTTTAACCTGTGCTGTTTAACTCACAGTTTACTCTTTTAAAGGTGCTTCTACACAGACTGCCTGGGTGCTTGGCACACCGTGTGTAAATGCCCGAGTACTCCTTTATTAAGGCTAGAGAAAACCACAGAATCATTAAGGTTGGAAAAGACCTCTGAGATCATCGAGTCCAACCATTAATCTAACGCTGCCAGGTCTGCACTAAACCATATCCCTAAGCACCACATCTACAGGTTTTTTGAACACTCCAGGGATGGTGATTCCACCACTTCCCTGGGCAACCTGTTCCAATGCTTGACCACCATTTCAGGAATAATTTTTTCCTATCAGAACAATGCTTCTGCCTTTTTGGATTAAACAGCTTCAGGATTTGACTGAAACCACACAGACTGCCTTGTGCCACCAAAGACTGGCCACTGACACCTGAGAAAACAGCGTGATGTTCTCACTCAGCATCCTTGGGGAACTGCAACCAGTTCTCCCTGTTCCCACCACACCCTAAATTGCCTAAGACCTCAAAGCAATGAACAGGTCAGTGATGGTGCACAGCAATACCAGCTCCCATCTTAACATTAAAATGATGAACTTGTGCCTGAATGTAGCTTCCCTACACACAAATAAAAATGGATTGGCAGTTCCTTTCATTTTATAGACCAGATATATCACCAATATCATACAATAAGGACGTAATAAGGCCCGTAAGAAGGACAATGTGCCCTCTCCTCTCTATACCTTGTGGAATCTGAGGCTGCCACCATGGCAATAATGAAATGACTACCCAGGAGCAATGGCAATTCCTGTTGTGTGACACAGAGAGCAGACACTTGTGTTAGCAGCAAGCCAGGCTGCTGCTTTGCCAAGAGATCCCGTCCCTTTCTAAGGTCAGTCGTTGCCCTGATGAAATAAACTACAGCTACTGTTTTCAAACAATTAAGGCAAAGCAAGCAGAGAAGAATATAAATCTATATTGTTTAAAATACCAAGATCATTTTGGACAATATGGGGGAGGGACGATGGACACTGATCTTGGACAGACACTCTTTAAAAAGAATGTTCCTGTCAATAAAATAGCTCATATTACACTAGAATGCATATTATAGCAGAATTCATTATTTCTAATAGCATCTGTAATCCAAAAATGTACAGTAAAGCAGGAAGAACTGATAATCAGCCCATCCTCTGCATGAGGAAACTACATCTGAGCACTAAAGCTCTGGTTAGTTAGCTCCATCTTAGCAGGAGATCTCCGGGGAATATATTCACATCTGATTTCCCTGCTTTCCACTGTGTTTGCATCATGCTGTGCAGCCATTAGCCTGCTGCTCAACAACTTTAAAAAGAGACACCATCAAACCTGGAAGTCATAGCAGCACCAGCCTTAGGGGTAAACAGAAAACTTTATACCATAGTATCACACGGCAGGAGATTCTCTCTTCAATGTGGAGCCAAGTTTTAATTTTCATATCCAGCTTAATCAAACTTCAATACACATATCCCATCAGCAGAGTATTCAGGCATTGTAAATCCTCTGTTTAGGGCTGGCTGAACACTACAACTCTGCCCATATCCTAGATTTTGGGGGTTTTTTACATTCTTAAAAATTCTTGCCATTGTAGTACGTTGTAGGAACTGCATGTGGGGAGAGAACAGATTATATTATTACAAATGCAATATAAAGGGATGTAGTGGCAGCTGATAAATCAGTAAAATATTAGCAGTACTCCTATAGCTCAGTACTTAGAAAAACTATGTTTGAAAAAATCTATAAACATTTGACACTTATTTTCATACCAAAATTAAAACATTAAACCATAGAGAACAAAATCAAGGCTTTTGTATTTCTTTTTTTCCATGCTAGTGATTAGAAATCCTGTATCCATGTGGGATTTTATAGCATCCAGAGCCCCAAAGGGAATGCTGTGGGGAATGCGCCAGTCCCTACCAATGCAGTTGCTAGAGTAGGACCTAATGCTGTGTTGTGTTATTTCACACACACACAGCAGAGGTGATCCCAGCAACCAGTAAATGCTGGCAACTCCTATTAAAGTCACATGTAGGATCAGCAGAGCTCCCTGAAATTGTCTTTTCTCAAAGTAACTTCCAAGAGCCAGATATTCCTGGAAGCTGTGGACATCTGAAGTATGCAATACTGAAGGATCCTCACAGCCTAAACTTCCAGGGGTGGTCTGACATCATCCCAGTGCCTCTCACAGTACTAGAACAAACTGTATCCTCTCTGCAGTCCAAGCTTATGAACTAGGCTACACCAGAGTGCCCACAAGGAATGGTTCATATTTAAAATAGTATATAAACTTGGCAGCACATTTTAGTTATGGCTTTTCTAGGCTTATCTTTTTTCCTCAGTTCTGAAACCTTTGTGGAGATTTGGCTCTATCTGCTCTGCTTTCTGCATTTCCTTAAGGTAGCTCAAGCCAACTCACTTGGAGGTGCAGGAGTTCTCCCAAGTAAAGGATAATGAAGTCTCCTTTATTAGGGAACATGGATCACATCCCTCTGCTTACCCAGCTAGAACTGTTCCTGAGTTTGGCCCCTTTTTGTGAGGTTTACAAGTGATTAGCAAATCAATAAGATCTATTCGACTTCCATTAGCAGTCCTGTTTGATTGCCCCTTGGAATGCCCATCCCACCCAGAAGAAAGGAGGTCAGTGATACACAAAATGTACTACACCATGAGTACTGTATAGACTGAGGGTGGATATAGCTATATATATAAAAAAATTAATGTCTGGAATTATGCACAGTTTTCCCATATCCAAGTGTCTAAATCCAAACCCTTTGTGCTTTCTCTGTGAACCTGACTCTGCTCCTGGCACAAGGTAAGCCACAGCTCTGCTCTCTTGCTCCCTCCCCTATCTGCATTCCAGTGTAGGAATCAAGCCACCTCCAATTTCATATCTTAGTAATCAAATCCATTTCCTTCACACTGTGGATCAAAGGTCTGTGAAGATAAAAGCATCTCAGGTTTTTTCATTGCATTTTATTACACTTAGGACATCATAATTTTATTAATTTACTTTTTTGCCACTGTAGTGATCATGGATCAGAGTATTTTTATGTAACAGTGGAGCTTTTGCCTTGATAGCAGAATAGCCATCGATTTACATTGAATCTCAGATTTTAGGGGTTTTAGTTACACTTTACTGCATCGCATTTGCTCTTCATTCAAATATGACAGTAAGAAAAGCATTTATCAGTAGAGATGAGAAACAAGCTTATTAGAATAATAATTTCTCTTTAAAAATGCATTTTTTTTAAAACTGTAGAGCATTTCAAAACTACTAAGGTAGCATCAGCATAAAGTACTAATTCCCTTGTTTTGTTAGAATATCCTATAAAGCAGAAAATTTGAAGCATCCCATTGAAAATAAAACACTATGGCTATGCTGACAGCTGTGTTCACCACACAGAGAAAGCATTCTGTACCTATTTGAACATAAATGTATGTGTAACAGGAAATGGGATTTTTTATAATGAAGACAAATTACCTCTCTGACCCTCCAGTAAAGAGATGGTAAGAGTTTCAACACTAACAGATTTCTCTTCTGGACTCTCTCATTTGTGTCTACCTAAAACAGGATCAGTCACAGATTTTTCCCAGCTCAGATTAGATTTCTTTGTGGGGAGCACACGGAGTGGGAGAGTGAAGATCTTATTCTTTTAAATGATTATGTTTCTCACAAACAACATCAAAGCTTCAGCGATTCACATCAAACAAAAGATGCTAACAGAAACCCAGCTCTGTTCAGGGCATTGTTAGGCAGAGAGAGTAACGCTATGAATAGCAGGGCCAAAGGCCATGCACTCTGCTTCTGGGCAGATAAATACATAGTCAGGTAGTCAGTGACAATGACAGCAGCTATTTAAATTTAAGGGAGATGTCTTTGTGGAAGATAAAGAAGCTCATGGCTTTTACAACTTATGCGTGCCTGAGATTGCCCTGCTCACCTCTACCTTGGTGCTCCCTTGAACTGCTCCATTTTAGTGCTATTTTTAGAGCTATTCAAGATTTTCTTGGGTACTGAGAACTTCAAACATATAATAGTATCTACAGAATTGAATTTGCATTACTCCATCCAGGATTCTAGGGGGAACTTGGGAAGAGTGGAAACATTCAGCCTAGCAAGTACTTTAAGTGTTTTGAATGGAATGTGGAGGGACAGATTCCTTCTTTATCACACTGTTTGAAGTACTTAGAAATGTGATCACTCTGTCTGTAACTCCAAGAGCTCTGACATGCCTGCCTTCCTACAGAAGATAATGTCTGGCCTTATAATTAAATCTATTTGTTGTCTATAATGATGTAGCTGCAAAAGCATCTATTCTTCTTATAAACTTAGATTAAATGCACAGGGTGTCATAAATGGTAGAGCCTCTTCAAAGCACAGAAAAAGTACACAGAAATATTCAACAGTCACGGCTCTCTGTGCTTTAACTTCTCTGGTTCAAGAGTTGACTTTGACACTAGAATTGGAAGTACATACATACAGAGTGATTTTTTTTTTCCCCAAAGATATATACTCTACTTAAAATTTTAAGACGAGAGATTAACCTCTCATTTGCAGAGAACATTAAAAAGGTGTTCTTCAACAATCCTGCTTACACTGCTATATCCTGATGCAGCCCTTCCTCAGTTACCACTTCTATCCCTTTCTCTCTGTCCTTCAATTAAAATTTTGCATGACAAAATATTGTATAAGAAGTTCAGGGTTTGGAATACTCCTCTAGGAAGCCCTGATTGTCCAGAATGGACCGTATGGCATGGCTTAGTCCTCACCCGGGCAAGAGTCACTGGATGCAGCCAAAACAATGAATTCTTCCTTCAGATATTTCTGTTCCGTCTACACAATTAGAACTGAAAAAAATTTTAAATTATTTAACCAAGAAGACTTTATCTGTATGAACATTCTGGAAATGGTTTTCCACCATTCACCAACACCTGGGATTGTTGATACAAAAGTCAGGGCACTGCTCTTTCATTTTAAGTTAGCAACCAGTCAGGGGGCAGGGAACTCACTAGCTGTTGACCATGCGCAATATATAGACAGTCCATGAAACATGTTTCATTAAAACACTTAACAGTTTATGAAAAAAAAAAAAAAATCAGGACTGAACTATTTGGATAGATCTGTTCAATTGAAGCAACTTGATCAGCTCTGTGTGAGTCTCATTGAAGCCAGCTTTTCCTTAGTAGCATGCTGAACGAAGAGGAGGATAACTTTCAATAGAGCCTAAAGAATACCGTAAAGATGCACAGTTTTGGCAGGGTTTGTTTCTGACATTTGATTTGGACACAGAAACTGAGAGATAAAGCATTTATGCTTCCTGAGAGTGCCTGGCTGACAAGGATTAGTAAGGCACATCAGCCCAGGATGCAGTGCGTGATACCGGGAACTGAGACAGATCAAACAGATGTTGGCAGATCAAATTAGTCTCCCTTTCTGTTGAAATCCAGTGGGTAATATTATCCAAGCAAGAGCAGGTGCAACATATTCTGCTGTGTTTGTAAGAACTTTGCTTCAGAGGAATCTTAATCAGGCCAAATGCCAGTGCTGGGGGGAAGTTGGTAGCTAAGGATTGTGTTAGGAATAAGGGTTTGGCCCAGAGAAAAGAGATTTTTGGCAAATTAGATGGATCTCTCTGTAGCCTTGAAATAGGAACTTAAGTAGGTTCAGCACTTTTCTTGCTTTGTTTCTTGTCTACTAATGATGAATCTAAATGAGGCCACCCAGAATGAATTCTCTGGAACTTTCATAAAACTCAGATACCATCCCTGTATTAAAACTTCCAGTAATGGAATAAGCATTAGCAAACTGTTTTTCTTACCTATTGCCCTTAATCTGAGAAGTTTTTTTCTGCTACTTTCTTTCTAATAGAAAAGATTAAGAAGAGCTATACAAGAAAGAAAAACCAGGAAAATATGAAAGAATGATTTTATTTGCAATTTCCATCTAAGTCCATCATTGTTTCACAGAATAATATGGAAAAGCATAGTTTTGGTGATTCCAGAGCATAGATTTTTTTTGTCTGTGACTATCATGAACATCTTCTTACAAAAGGCACAAGGAACCTGATCCTCTTTTTCTGCTTCCTGAGAACAGGGAGGGTTTCATTTGCCTTTGAAAATTAGGAGAATATTATTTTTGCTATGATTTTTATAACTTGGTGAGATTATTGATGCAACATTGTATTACTGTCAACAACTTTAGGAATTTACAAGTTTCTCCAAAATGTTTAGAAGAGGCAGCAGAAAGGAGTCCTTTTTCCCTTCAGACGAGTACTTCAGCTTACTTCTGAGTCATCTTACGCCAAAACAGTCTCAACTGAAAGGGCAGTTCATCAACAAAGGTATTTGGGAGAGGATAGAAAAACAAACATTGTCCTTTGACTTCAGTGAAGCTAAGCTTCACTAAAGGCTTTCACCCTAATCTGTGAGAAAAATTGAATAATTCATAATATTACGATTTCTGTTGCTGTTTTACTTAGAATTATCTGCCCAATGTGTTGTGAAGGAAATGGCAGTCATGTATGGAAACGTATATAAAGATCTGAGGAAGTAGATTGAAAAGTTGGCAGAAAAGGTAGAAGAGACAGCCAATAGAGGGAACTCAAATTGTACAGCAAATCTGAAAGATGAATGGATAATTTAACAGCCATTCAGTTTTCAAGAAAGACAAAGCACAAACTACATTGCATCAGAAAAGGACTAGAAATGATGATGGATGAAACACTTCAAGTAAGTGTTCAACACAACAGAATCACAGTTGCCTGCAGAATTCCCAGCTGAGGGTAAATTCAAAGAACTAAATCGGCATATGAGACTGATATGGTTTGAAGAATTTTTCAAAATCCATTTAATAGCAAGGCAGAAGACATTGATCAGCTGCTTGGTTAAAATGCTGAAAGGAGTTAGAAACATGCTGTCTCTCGCATGCTCTAGATGCAGAATCAAAACCATAAACAGCAGAGCTAAATAAGAAGTTGTTTATGAAATAATAACTCTTCCTTTCTGAGCAAACCCTTGGTTTCATGAAATTGTAGTGAACTACAGATGAATCCTTTGCAACTATAGCAATACATCAGTAGAGCTACTTCAGCTGGTCCCAGTCCTTCAGAATCACTCTCCCTTTGGCAGCATAACATGCTTGATACTGGCCGGAGCACATTTTGCTACCAGGAGCTCTGTACATACTTTCTTCCCTGAAGTATCCAGCACATTTTACCAGTGCTTAATCTTACTTTATAATCATCCCTCTGTAGTTTACTTCCAAAGGAGTACAGTATTATTCTTGCTAGTGTACCATCACCAGAAAGAAGCTTAATACTAATTCATAGTGGAAGAGCTGAACACTTGCACATGTATTAGATCCCTTTCCAGTCACAATTGGTTTCCATCCACTAACAATTTATAGAGATAAGCTAAAAGAAACTCCTGTTTTCTGTCAGGGAAATTTGTAATACATTAATTTCATCTAATTACATTTTCAGGCATCAGAAAAAAATTCCCTGGCAGAAATGAAAAAGTAATCCACTAATGTATTATGTACGTGATGACCTGGACCCTTCCTCAGTAAGCCCTAGAAGGAATAAACAAAGTCCACTTCAACCACAAGGAGATTGCAATAAATTTTTTTTCATTAACTCAACCCTCTCACAAATACTGGGGTTTTTTGCAGAACATAATGATTAAATACAGTCCTGAATCAGTAGGGCAAATAATTAATTCATACACAGTCAAGGGTCCATAGAAGTTAATCCCTACATCTTCTCTGTATCACTTTATCTTCTGTATTCTACTGTGGAAGGTAGAACTCTAGCAATTTTTTGGGGTTTAGTATATGGGCACATATACAGAAATACTTTTGGGTTTTCAAAACAATTTCCATCAAGTATTTGTATTATGAAAATAGAATCTGTGGATGACTGCAGCACAGGTTCCCTTTTATCTGAACTAATATGAAGTTCAAGGACTTTCAGATAGATGGCTCACCTTTGGCCTATGTATTCTCATGTGAAAGCCACTTCAGCAAAACTCAGGAGTCCAATTCAGCTTTGCTGTAACTGGTCATGACTCTCTTGACTTCAACAATGCTTCATATGCTTACACCGAGTCTGAATTTATCCCCATGGCTTCTCGGTCACTGGTCCTCCCTTCCAACTAAGAAACTGCCTACATAATAAAAGTGATTCATTAGAAACCACTGGGTTCCAAAGTAGAGTGAACACTGAGACCTATAACTTTTTTATATGTGCTCAGTCATAAAAATGAATTTATATGGTCTTATTCCATAAACTCACTTTACAAATATTAGCCCCGCAACCATACTTTCATGAGCTGTAATCTTGTCAAAGCTCATAAGTTAAGCAAGGTCAGAATTGGTCAGTATTTGGATGAGAATCTCTAGCAGGGAGGGGAAAAAAGTATATACTCTGTAAATCCTGCAGTGTTTGTAAGTTACGACATACTGTGCTCCTCTTTAAAGACATTTGGTACTAGTCTTAGAATGCAACAAAATTTTGTATTTGCTTTGGCAACAGTTTAGTCTCTGACCACATCTGTGCTGCATCTTGGCAGTTTCAGCTAATGTCCTTCCCCAGAGATGAAGATGATGTAGCAGATGAAGTCTTCTCTCCCCCACACCCCACTTCAACCCAGAAGTTGGTACCCAGAGGTACAAACAAATGCCTCCACTGCTCCCCATCACCCTCTCCCTGAAGGGGTTTGTTTCTACTGCTATTGTTTCTGCATTCTCTATGCTTTATCTACCAAAATATACATCTCTATACAGAAGGAAAGAAAAAACCCAAAGCAAACCACTCTGCCCTCCTTACCTTCTCCCATAATCAGCTTCCTCAGAGTATCTTATGCTCTTCCCCATTTTGAGCTCTTCCTTCAGGCAGCCCTGCCCCTCTCCCAGGTGCACACAGTATAGTGCTGAAGTGCCTTTAACCTTTTCTTGTGTTGGAGGAGCTTATATGTAAGCATATAAGAGAGAAGAATGGGAAAGAATGCTGTGGGCAGAGTAGTACACAGTTCCAAAAGACATCTAAATAATTGAAGGTGCTAAGAAAAAGTCACTGCTATACAGTAACTTTTTGACAAACAGCTTAGTCACACATCTGAGGTAATACATGGATGCAGAAGGGACCTGCAAACCTCTCTGGCTTTTCCTAATGCTGGAGCAGGCAGTGCCTCCCCCATGCTTTATCACACTGCAACTAAAACAGCTTTTACAGTAAGGGGATAGAATGGGAAAGATCACCAATCCTGTACCTACTGCTGTGGGGCAAGGCAGATGCATTGCAATGGAAGGACTGCAAGGGGGAAGGGGGGTCCCAGGCCTCGGGAGACAGGAACTCCCCCAGGCAGGGGTTCCCTCTCCCCCGAGCCCAGCTGCCCAGCTGCCTGCCAGCTCCCATCCTGCCTGCTGCACCAAGGAGGAACAAGGAAAAGGGCCTTTCTGGAGCTACTGATTTTATGTGGTGATATCCCATGTCAGACAGCTGGTGAAGACCAAGCCTTTTCCTAGGAAGGCAAGTAATAAATAAGGTATTAAGAACCTAGACACCAAATTAGACACATCACTAGTTTGTAAGAGACATGCATCAAAAAACATGGAGGAGCAGTACATCAAGGGGTTCTCATGCAATAAAATGGAAAGCAAAAACTGCAGCCAGGAGGTAGAAAACCCTGACGAGGCTACAGCCAAATAAACTTAAATAGCTTTGGGAATAAATTGGTGGTTTAATTCGGATCAGGAACAGGTGCTAGGAATGTAATTCAGTAAATGGTCCAGACCCTGCCAGAAGGGAGAGAAATGTGTTGCTTTTGAGATAATTTCCCAGAAGCTTCATAAAAGCAAATTGATTACTGGAGTTTAATAATTAAAACAGGGCCAGATATATAGTAATCAAATGAGTTTTTAATTACATCTCAAGAAGAAATAAAATCCAATTTGTGCACTTTGTATCAGAGAAGCCCTACTGAAACGCTTTGGTAGCTGGAAAAAATAAAATAAAAGCTAATTTCCATAGGAATTATAGTAGACAGTTTAATTAAAAGACTAGATCAGAATGAAAAAGTCCCAAAGTGAAAGGATACTAAATACAGAAGCAGTGGTCCAAACATCAAATCAATGTCTGAATGAAGACATTTTATAGACCAAGTGCAAAATCTGCACTGTCAAGTATCACTAATCTAAATCAATGTGTAACAAAATAAAGTTTCTTAAAATTACAGTATATATTTTGTACGTATTCCATTGAATTAATTGCTGGTGCTATGGTAAAAATTAATATCAAAGACATGGTTTATTCTTTCTTAAATACTCCTTATAATTTATTTCATCAAAGTTAATGTTAGTAGTTAACCATTCTTGTTATTTACCTGGTAGCCTCTGTTGCACCTTGGTTATTAGACTCTAATGTCTGTTTAGACCTATATTTTGAAGAAATATATGAGTATTTACTTACAGAAAATATGTTTACAGCTCATAAGATAACAGTGATTACCATAGAACTGTGGGGGTGCTTTCTGAATCTATTCCCAGCCTAGCTGGGCTCCTGGTCTCTGCTGTAGTCGATGCAAAGCTAATTGATGTAAGCACCTCGAGCACTCGCAGTCCTGGCACAGTACGTGACAGGACTGTCTCCTGCCATAAGCCATGGGATATGCCAAGGCCTGGAGGGACAGGCACAGCAGGAGGTCGTGCCCAGACCTCTGCAATTGCTCCCTGGCACTAGGCTGGAAAACATCACGGTCTTGTGGTCAGTCTTGGCAAAAAAACAAGGTTACAGAAAGGACACAGACATAGCCGAGAGCTGCACAGCCACAGTGAGACAGAGTCCGCAGTCCCAGCGAGCTCCGGCTTCTCTATCTTGCCTGTAGCTGCTGTAGGTTCCTGGTATAGCATTTGTGACAGGAACAGCCTGTACTGCATTTTGTACTTACAGATGCTGGGGCTGACAGGATGTGAGCACATATTTGTGCTTAGAGAGATTTGAAACACGCTGATTTTGATTTAATCACTGGGGTGTTTGCTTATACATACATACATACATACATACATACCTTTTTTTTTTTTTTTTTTTTTAATAGAAAATGTATATTGGAAAAATACTTCACAAGAACTTTTTGAAGATACTGGCTGTGCACAGAAAGGATTGGATAGGTTGCTGTCAAGGGCTGAGTACGTCATGTGCTACCTCTAGACACTGAGCTGGTAATGCAGGTGCTAATGGTAGCGGCAGTGAGCTTTTTACATTATTTTCAGCTGTTTATAATGCATTACTGCCCCTCTCTTTTAGACTTTGCCAAATCAGGTTTAAGGAATACACAATGGTCTGAAATAAAGACATAAAAATGGAGATTTCTGAGGCATGGGAATGGGAATGTTAAAAATCCTTATCCATTCTATAAAATGAATGACCATCAGCAGCAAGCAAAGTTCTGTGGGGCAGACTGCAGCGAACCCTGCCTCTTACCCCAGGCCCAAGACTGCAAAATTATCTGCCCAGTCTGTGCCATATTCTAAGGAAATAATTTCAAGTGGATTTGATTCAAGTCCCAGCTTCTTCCTCATGATGTAGTTTTTCATAAATGCTGAGCATTCATATTTCCTACCAAAGTCTACTGAAATAGCAAGTTTTCAGCACATCTTAAAATCAGGCCATTAACCATTAATTATCATATAATAGCTCAATTAAAAATCTACCAACACTTCAAGCCAAGCTCCCACGGTTTGCAAGCTAGCTATAAAAAAATCCAGTTCTTTAGTGGTGTCTGGGCTCTAGGGACCATTTAAAGCAGTTGCTGTTAACCCTGCTATTTAAAGCAAAAACTGATCAACTTCCTGCTTCCCCTTTCCTTATAATTCTCTGCACTTTTAGAAGAACAACTTTTGTTGCCTTCTTTGTCTTTTTTTGGTTTTTAATCTGGCACCAACCCTTTCTTTCCAATGACACATAGTTTCCATGCTATCAGAGAAAGCATGCTGCCCAGCTCTCAGCAAAAGCCACTGCTTGCTAATCAGAAAAGCTGCAAAAGAATACTCCTCTGTCCTGAAAGGACACATTACAGGACCACTTGGGAGGTAACTGATTAACCCTTTCCTGACATCCACTGCTGCTGTTAATTTCTGTCTCTCTTTAATCTAGATACAAAACCAAGTGAAGCATTTGTGGTCTTTTCACATAAGCAGCTGATATTAAACTTATAACAAAGGTATGCAGGAATTACATAATTTAGGGATGTATTCAAAGCCAGATGAAACCAAATAAAAGATTCTTACCAGCCTCTATGAGCTTTGGACTGGGTATGTAGAGAAGAGGTGATTTCAGTGCAATCTCAAAGAAAACTTATTTATATTTCATTATTTTAAACACACAAAAATTGATTTTTCTGCCAGCTTGGGAAAACACATTACTGTTGTGGTTTAGTCATCTATAGGAAAGCAGAATCTAGCACTAGGGAGATTATTTCAGCTTTGTCCAGCTTGTCATCCAATCAGTGGACTTCCTGTTCATAGATGCATAGATAGATAAAGAGATCTCAAAGGGAACAATAAGCTTTACCTCCACAGGTATTTACAGCTGGGAGTGAGGATGGTAGGGGTGTAGTGCAGATTAAACTCTTTTTTTCTCCTGTTATGCTGTGGACTGTCCTTCAAAGGAGTGCATATACTGTCAGTATTTCTTCTCTCATCCTCTTTTTAATCTTCTTCCAGTGTCTAGTGAAGCTGAATGTGAAACTGAAGCCTATGCTGGACTCCGTGGCAGTAAATAGAGGTAAATGGGAGGAGCTGCACCAAAGACTTCCTTCTCAGGCAGCATCCTTGTCCTCCTTTTCCTCTAGCTTCACCTCTCTCAAAGACATAAATTAAGCCTGCAAATACCAGTGTCAGTTAACAGTAAGGGCTGTCTGAAAGGTTTTCCTAAGCTTAGACCCACTATTTTCTAAGAAATGCTTTCACAGACATGCTTAATTGATCGGATATTATGTTGATGGCAGCATAGTTTGCTTTTCCTGGAAGGCTTAGTGGGACTGAATGGAAGGCCTGCAGTAGGATTGCACTGCTATCTGGAGTGACACGGAAGACTGAAAAGAAGAAGTGTTCATTCAGCTCTACTACATTTCAACTGCTGCTGTAAAAATCTGTAAAGCTGACAACAGATTGAAATATAAGAACTCGCAGCTTAATAAAATTAATAATACAGAGCAGAACTGGGATGCAAGCTGGCCAATTCATATGCAAGGAGCTGTGGAAAACAGAATAGTGTGTAATTACATTGTTGTTTTGCATCTCTTCAGTACATGTTATGAATCAATTATGCCTGCTTTTGTGATGTTCCTCTCTTACTCTCCCTCCTCTTTTATGCCTGGATGTTCTGAAAAGCCTGCTTTGTATTCTGAAGAAGTATTTTTTTACAACAAAGCTTCTTAGTGATTGATCAGGGCCTTTAGAATTGCCTGCCTTTGCTACATTTAAAAACAAACTTTATTATCTTTAAAAACACCAAGCTGTCCCTTCTTCCCTGAGAAATTCATATTAACAGTGCAGCAAATTTCTCAGCAAGAGGAAGTTTGCATAAAGACAAAATATTGCATGGTAATTTTAGAGTGGTTTTTTTTTTTTTTCCTTTTTAAAAATGCTCTTGTAATACATTCATTTTCTTTTTAAATTATAGTGTGGCCTAAGGAAAAGATTAATGGGGTTTTATGAAAACAGAATACAAATAAAAAGGAAATCTGTTGCTTTGTGCTTCAGGTTTATATTACATTGAAAAGCACACCATGGATAAGCCTTTCTAGTATAATTTCCAGTTGAAAATATTATTTTGAAATGGTGGAGAGGTAGAATATCATCACACTGGACTGACTACCTCTTACTCTCTCACAGTTCTTTCAGTACAATTTCAGATGCTATTATTACAAGTAGCACAGCATTAGTCAACGCTCACATGTTGACATCTGTGGTAAAGGTGTCCCTAAAAATCTAATTAAATATGATAGGTCACAAAACCAAACATGTCTCTGTGTGATGACCCTGGTACTACCTGAAAGTTGGTCTCCTTCCATTAGTGCCAAGATCCCTAATGTAGCAAACCTGTGATCTGTGATTTGAGGGTGCTTTCTCTGCTGCATGACCAGACACAAGAGGAGTCATGTTGCAGTGCTTATGAGTGCCCATTCATAGGAAAAAGAAAAAAAGAAGCCTTTCTTCTCCATGAAAAATGGGATTCTAAATATAGGGTTGTCTGGGAGCAGAAATTAAAGCTGAATTCAGCTTAGTTTTACACCTGTGCCAAACTCCATTTACTTCAGTGGAATTACCTTGAACTGGCACCAGCTTAATGGCAATCAGAACCTGGCCCAGCTGACCAGATGCTAAAAGAACTTTTCTCCTTTCTAAGGGAACTGAGTTGTTAGAGCCTTAGAAAAGCTGACTACATCTGTCTGACAATCAAACAGAAACAACAAATCTGCTGATCATTTCTTTAAAAGAAACACAACAAAACGAAAACACTCTGTGCATCTAATGGTGTGTAGGACAATAGCTGTAAATTCAGTAGCATTGCGAGCCAATCTGTTGATGCACAACTGAACCACGTCACTCTCTAGCAGAAGGAAGCAGGGAAGGAGCAGAAATGCAAACTGCACAGCAGTGAGTACATGCACCAAATGGAAATGTTTCTGCTGTTCTTTTGCCACTTCTTTTTTCTCTGGATAAAGCCAGATGCAGTTTAGTAAGCAGCCATACAAACCTGCAACATGTACTTTATGGGAAAAACAGATACTAGGAACCGACAGTACTGCTGGCAGGTACACACAGCTTTCCTGAATTTTGATATTGCATATTGCTAAGTATAACGTAATTTATAATGCATACCCTACAGCCTCCCTGAAGGTTGAGTCTCCCCTCATTTCCTCTCCTTTTTATTGGCTTCAGTGCACTGTTGCCCATGGCAACACCCACTGGCAGGGATGGGGATTCGGCAGCACCGCAGCCTGACACACAGCTGAAGCCCTAACAATGTTAACCATCAATCAAGTGACTGTTTGTAATTGCCTCCATCTATTTCTCCTGTCTTTTGGTATCTTTGCCATTGTGGGTCAAAATTCAGAAACTGCTGACTAATGTTATGGTTCTGTTCCTCCATCACAAGGAAGAAAATGAGAGCACACGGCTTGATCTTATCAAATTGTTCTCAGGCAAAACAAAGCAACCCTACTGAAACTGGAGGGCCCAGAAGTGCATGTCAGAACAGCATTTGGTCTCTGAAAGTCATATAGCTCAATCTTAAAAAAACCAACCAACTAAACAAACAAATACCTTATTTTTTTTTAAGACTTAGCTTAGGAAACAACAAAAAATATTTTGTGAGAAAAAGATGATTCTTTGGGGAAGCATTTAGTACAGTAAAGAAACATATTTCAAGTCTATTATATTTTAAGATTGTGGAAAACACTTTCTAGCTACTGCTTATAAATTTGATGATCAGAAATTGTATCTGCTTTTCATTATTTCTGATAGGGAAACAATGTCCTAGTATTTCAGTCAGTTTCTGTCTGATACATGCACAGGAGACATGATTGCGTAGGTTATTTAATCTCATTCTCTTTTACTTGCTTCCCTGCCTGCTGAATAAGGAGAGCTTAAAAAAAACCACATTGAAATCAGCCTAGTTCTGTGAATGTATATAAAACACGGGTCCACAAGAGGCAAGGACAAATCAAGAGAGCACATGGAGAAGACAACTGTTACCCAGGAGAGTGCTGCTTGGCCTTTCTCTTGAGATGCCCAGCACATCAGCAACAGACAAGTCACCATTTCTTTGCCCCAGCTGTAAGTGGAAATGTGGCCTTGAATGATGCCTCTGGCACTTACAATTCCAGTGCTAAAATCTCATGGGCACATGGGTTGTCCATAGGACACCCAGAGGTGCTTCAAGTTGTTTCAGTGGCAATGCCTTTTTTCCAGGTGTACTACTGACTCATTTCAACTGCAGCCTGAATTTGGTCCCATGAATTGCAGGCCTTAAGGTCTCACAAGAGCCAGGCAGCAGCCCTCATTTTGTCACCAGAAAATGCTCAAGAGAAGATCTGGGTCTTCATCCCCATCCTCAAAGGTAGTTCAGGCCAAACAGCCATTTCACTCAGGATTCCCACCTGTGAAACCACTTACCAAAATCAACCTTTCCTCACAAAAAAATGAAACCCAAATAAAACAATAATTTAAATAAAACCACTATAAATAAAGGCTAATCAGGAAGGAGCTTGACATTCAAATCCTGCATGATTTCAAGCACGCTTTCGAACGCAGGTGCATCTGTCCCACCAACTGGTGGCGAGTTACAAGGGTGGGCTTGTCTCCTGCCCTTCTGCAAAGGCCCTTTTCATGTGCTCAGCAAGGAGACAAGGATGCCCACTTGGTACAGCCCCAATTTTGGCTTCACTCCTGGGAGGGGCATGGAACAGACAGGCTTTGGTGGAAGAGCTCAGGTTTCATATGTGCACCTCCCTGGACTAAAGTGCTCCCCTGCAACACAACACTGTGACCCCACCAGAAAGCTGAACACTGTTCAAGGCAAGGAGCACCTGGGGTAGAGGCTCTCCTGTGATTCAGACAGAAGAACATCCCAAGAACAAGATGTCCAAAAGGTGTCTTTGGCCATAGTTTGAGTAGTGAAATCAGACAATTCCCTCCCAGCCCAGGACCTACAGACAAACAAGAACAGCTTCATAATGTGATGGAAATGCAGACATCTGCTTGTCAGGACGTGGTTTTGCTCCTGCTCCAAAGCAGAGTCACACAAGGTCAGGCAGCAGTAGCTCACTGAGGTTTAAGCTGGATGCCTCATGTGGCAGGCGGGCACAGAACTCTCCACACAGCTCTGTCACAGCCAGCCCCGCCTATTTACAGGGCCAGGGGTCTTGCCAAGAAGGTCAGCTGTATGTTTTGTAACCACAGCGTGGACAAGTATGTTTCATTTTAGCTCAGGCATTTCTTCAGATGGTGTCCTTGGTACAGCAGCTGCATTTTTCTGGTCTGGTGACCTTGCTAATTGCTCCTTCTTAGAGTGCATTGCAATCTCATAATGTGCCTGTAGTTACAAACAAAGCCAATACTAGTACTCACAAATTATTTTTGAAAACTGCAACCAGCAGTGCCTAACATCATTTGTAATATTTAGATGAATTCATTCTAGTGGAAAAACAGGAGTGTTTCAGTCTACAGGCCAAATACTTATTTTCCCTTCATAAAACTAAAACCACTTTAGTTCCCGGTAAGTCATTTGTGCGTTGAGTGAAATTTTAAAACTGGTTTATTTCAAAGTTCTGTAAAACATATTAACAGGCACTTCAATGCTTAGAGTGTTATGGGCAAGAAAATATAGAGCAAGAAGGTTTTTTACTGGCTTTGTCAAAGGAAGAGTTGTCAAAGAGTAAAATCATGTGAATGGTTTCTAACATAGCACTGAAGTGGAACATATAACCTGCTGAACTGAGATGCCTCAAAGATGCCCATCGCTGGAATGTGCCAGTATTGGAATACATCCTGTATATTGCTTGTTACCTTTTCTTTCTTGGATTACTTTGTATTTAATCACGAATTTATAAGCATGTTGGCCACTGCATCTTACAGTTTTGTGGGGAATACCATTAAAAACCCTGAACCTTTGCCTGTGGGAAACAACTGACACGTGCACAGAAGTACCACGTGTCTGTTCTAAGGCAAGGGAATCCCAGATACTTGCAAAATGTAAACGTGTGACTTAAAAGACTTCTGCATCCTTTTCCTTTCTTTTGCATTTTAAAACCATTACTCCTATTGTTTTGCTGGTTCAGCTTTCAAAGCATGCTTTTGAAATTAGCAACTTAGTTTTACTGGTCTTTAAAAAAATAAATAATTTTAATGGCTTACTATTATTTTATTATTACTTTTCTTTGAAACTACCTTGTTGGGATCAATCACAGCTGTATCTATTGATTACTGAATCACACAAATAGAAGATCCTGAAAACACGCGAGACTGAGTGGCCCAGATACGATTTTTGACACATAACCGTGCAGCACTCATTCCTGGGGGCAAACCAAACTTCATCACTGGATACACTTGGCATTAATCTGGAATGACCAAAACCCGAATCTGTCTGCTGACTCTAATGGAGGTATTCACATGTACAGAAATTATACAGATTATACAGTCTGTGGTACGGGGTATCACTGTTCAGTAGAAATATCGGGGGGGGGGGGGGGGGGGGGAAGGCCCTCCAAAGCACAATTACATTGTTGAGTAAGAAAAATTGGAAGTAGTTTCTTCTACTTTTGAAACCTGCAGGAAAGCTGTCGGATTGTGCCAAGGAACAAACATACGTCCTGCCTTCCACCAGCTTTAACCAATTCTGGATCTTGATGGGCTGTATAGGGAATGTTTCGTGTTGACAAAGCCCAAGACAGAAGTTAAATGCTTCCTGCCCTGGGCTACCTGTTTAGCTTAGAGCTTGCTTTTACACCACCTACTTCTTAAGGGAACTATTACACAACATTTAGAAATACAGGAGCTGATTTTTACTCTTTAGTCCTCCCAGCTGCACGAGACCGCGAAACGAGGGAAACATTCTGGCCCAGGCAGCGATTTCAGGAGGCTCCAGCTCTTTGCGCCAGTTCGGAATCGGCACTGAACACGCCGCGTCAGTGCTCGGGAGACGGCGGCAGGGAGGGGAACAGAGGAGGGCAGGCAAACGCAGAGGACGCAGACCAGCTCCCACTTGCGGCGGGGCGGCCGCTTGGGCCCGGGCCCGGCCCTGCCCCCGCCCGGCCCCCGCCCGGCCCCCGCCCTGCCCCCGCCCTGCCCCGCCGCCCCGGGCCGCGCTCTCGAGGGACCGCGCGCGCCGCCGCTTCCGGGGCAGCGCCCCCCCCGCGCCCGGGAGCGCTTCCGCCCCGGCGGCGCCGTTGCCGTGGCAGCGAGGGCGCCGCTTCCGCCCCGCCGCGGCGGTGCCGGGGCCGGCCATGGAGGCCGCGCCGGTGCCCGACGGGCAGTACACGGCCGTGGTGTACGGGCTCATCAGCGGCGGGCGCTACGCTGAGGCGGTGTCGCTGCTGAACCGCGGGCTGCAGAAGAGCTGCCGCTCCCGGGGCTGCCTCTCCCTGCTGGGCTACTGCCACTACCAGCTGCAGGAGTTCGCGGCGGCGGCCGAGTGCTACGAGCAGCTGGTGGCGCTGCACCCGCAGCTACTCCCGTACCGGCTGTACCATGCGCAGGCCCTCTACAAGGCCGGGCTGTTCGCCGAGGCCCTGCGCGCCGCCAGCGCGCTGCTGGACGTCCCCGCCTTCCACCGCCGGGCCCTGCGCCTCCAGGCCGCTGTCCACTATGCCCAGGGCGACCTCCCAGCGGCCCAAAGCCTTGTGGAGGAGGAGCTCGCCGCCGCTGCTGATGGCGGCCCCGGAGCAGCCGAGGACCCTTCGGAGCGGGCCGACGCCGAGGTCAACCTGGGCTGCTTGCTGTACCGGCAGGGCCGGCACGAAGAGGCCAGCGGCAAGTTTGCCAGCGCCATGCAAGTGTTGGGGTACTGCCCGGAGCTGTCCTACAACATGGCGCTGTGCTCCTACGCGGCCAAGCAGTACCCTGCGGCCCTCAAGTACATCTCCGACATCATCAAGCGCGGCATCCACCAGCACCCAGAGCTCAGCGTGGGCATGACCACCGAGGGTATCGACGTCCGCAGCGTGGGCAACACGCTGCTCCTGCACCGCACGGCCCTGGTGGAGGCCTTCAACCTCAAGGCGGCCATTGAGTACCAGCTGCGCAACCTGCGAGCGGCGCAGGAGGCGCTCACGGATATGCCGCCGAGGACTGAGGAAGAGCTGGATCCGGTCACGCTGCACAACCAAGCACTCATGAACATGGACAACCAGCCCACTGATGGCTTTGGGAAGCTGCAGTTTCTTCTCCTTCAGAACCCCTGTCCACCAGAAACTTTTGGTAACTTGCTACTCCTCTATTGCAAGCATCAGTACTATGACCTGGCAGCTGATGTGTTGGCAGAGAATGCCCATCTGACCTACAAACTTCTCACACCTTATCTGTACAACTTCTTGGATGCCATTATTACTTGTCAAACTGCCCCTGAGGAGGCTTTCCACAAGCTAGATGATGCAGCAGGGACAATGGCTGAGCAGCTAAGAAAACTCACAAAACAGGTACAGGAAGCTAGGCAAAATTGGGATGAGGAAGCTCTAAGAAAAGCAATTAATGAGTATGATGAGACTCTGGATAAATATGTACCTGTCTTGATGGCCCAGGCAAAGATTTGTTGGGACATGAAGAACTACACAATGGTAGAAAAGATCTTCTACAAATCAATGGAATTCTGCAAGGATCATGAGGTGTGGAAGCTCAATGTGGCTCACGTGGTCTTCATGCAGGAGAGCAAGTATAAAGAGGCTATTAAGTTCTATGAGCCAATAGTTAAAAAGCACTACAGCAACATTCTTGATGTCAGTGCCATTGTGTTAGCAAACCTCTGCGTTTCCTACATCCTGACAAGCCAGAATGAAGATGCAGAGGAACTAATGAGGAAGATCGAGAAGGCAGAAGAGCAGCTGTCCTATGATAATCCTGATAAAAATACCTACCATCTTTGCATTGTCAATCTAGTCATTGGTACCCTCTACTGTGTGAAGGGAAACTATGACTTTGGTATTTCAAGGATCATTAAAAGCCTGGAGCCATATAACAAAAAACTGAGCACTGACACGTGGTATTACGCCAAGCGGTGTTTCCTGTCCTTGCTGGAGAACATGTCCAAGCACATGATCATGCTGCGTGACAGTGTGACTCAGGAGTGCGTGCAGTTTCTGAAGCAATGTGAACAGTATGGGAGAAACATCCCAGCTGTCATTGAGCACCCCCTTGAAGAGAGTGGGATGCACAGTGGGAAAAACACAGTCACCTATGAAGCCAGGCTTTTGAGGGCACTGATGTATAAGATCAGTGGGTGGGCTGAGTAAATGTTACTGTACAGCAGAAATGAGAATTTTGTTCTTATGTTTGTGAGGTCATGCTAACCCTCACAAAAATCTCTATAAAGATTTTGTGCTGTATTTTAACAATGTTCAGTAGAAAATAGACTATTTTCATGAAATTAAGCTGCATCAAATAACTAGGAGCATTCTCAGTAACCAGTCCTGTTAAGTAAAGCTTAAGATATATTGACCAAGAATGTCGTTATAGAAATATCATAAAGTTTTCACCCATAACACAATATTTTAGCCTTCTGAAATTTTGAACAAGTTTCTTTTCATTGGTTGACATTTGAAAAAAAATTTGTTGTCTGTCTCTTCTAGGATGGACTTGGAATAAAGAGTTGCTTTAATTCTCTAATTTGTGCCTATGTGTAAATGTTTCTTTCTTTTGCTTTTTCCAAGGTATTTTTAATATGTTGCAGATAATTTTGAAAGTATATTTAAACACAAGAATGGCTTTATATTAAAATGGCTTTATATTAAAAAATCAGTTCTACAAACATAAACGTTTCCATTTGCTATCATTAATAATGCACGAGTGTTCTACCAAATTCTATAACTAATACAGGGACTGGGAATATATTCCAGGAAGGCCGTATTAGGATGATACCTCAGTTTAGATCTACCTTTGAAATAAAATTTGTTACAACAACTGGCTTCAGAGACACTGCTCAGTGCTGCCCCTCAGAGTCCCGGTGCCCCCACCATCTGGGTGGCAGCTGCTGCCCTGCAAACCTGTTTGGTAGCAGCACAGTAAGCAACATCTGCTTACATAGTAATTCAGTCCTCCGTGTGCAGCCCCTCCAATCCAAATACTATTCTTAAAACAGTCTCTGGTAAAGAGACCCGTGAATCTGAAATTATATTCTTTTCCATTTTTCTTAAAAAAAAGCCCATGTAACTTCCATTTCATGCAAGGCTTATAACCTGTACCCTTGGGTGGAAGAAACCTGCTTCTCAGTTTCCTCCTTGTGTTACACTCTTCCTGCATCTCTCAACACTTCTCCAAAACCCTGTTTATTTGCTTAATTTCTTTACTTGACATTTCCATCACCCTGGCATCAGTGTATTTTCTCAACAGTCTTTGCATCCCTTTTCAAACATACGTACTCCACAGTGAAATGGGACCATAATGCCTTCCAGTGTTTTTACACAGTCTGGTTCTGTGCTCCATGGCTGTTCTCCTCTTTGTGTATTCTGCCTTTTGAAGCAATGTATGAGCTGAAGTTTTCAAAATAAGGATCAAAAATCCATGGCTTTAGCTCACTTGCTTACCTTTGATACTGGCTCCTTGAAGAGCTGTCCTAGGGGAATTTTGGAATCAGGCTGCATCTCCCTCAGAATCCAGTTTCTATGCTGTGGTTTACCTGGAAAGAAAGAGAACAGCATTTTTGAAGTTTTGAAGCTATTATAAAGGAATAGAGTAATTAATCCTTCCAGAGAGTTAATGTATATAGGATGTGCATGGGCCTGCAACCATTTCGGCATAGAGAAAGTCAACTCTTGTGTGCTGGGGGAGAAACCTGTAAGGGCTGAGCATATCATGTGCAGCTAAAGGAAATGCTGTGTGTTAGGTAATGCTACAGTTTACCCTAAAACATATACTATTATCCTATAACAGTAAATTAAAATCAAATTTAACAGTATCAAAATGGAAAAATCTTCTAGAGAGACTAAAGAGCAGACAGGAGATGCAGCAAGGTGTCCTAGAGAGGCCTCCATAGCTCATCACTATGCCATTAAGCCCCTGATTATTGTGATATTAAATATTTCCCACAACTGTTTCCCCATGAGGAGGAGACCTGTGATTTCAAATTTTGTTCAACTCCATGAAGCACAGCAGCAGTAAAGCACATCTCTAATTTACAGTGCAATTGTATTATATATTATGCAGCATAAACAGCATGACCTTTAAAAAGAAAGTTTTTAAAAAGTCACACCACATAACAGTGTCTGAAGTGCAGTAATAGGCAGTGCCCTTTATTTAATATTCATTGTGCATTTTCTGTAAAAGTCACTGGACATTTAAAAAAAATTCACTTTGCAGATTCGTGCCCGTGCAAATGTTGAATGCCCTCTAATGGAGAGCAGTTTAGATACTTATATGTTCTTGGTTTTCCATACAGCCAGTGGCTTTCATGAGGGCACTGCTGCCAGGATTTGCAGCCCCAAGCACTTCATCACTTCCTTGCCTCCCATGCCCACGCAGGTGTACACCGCGAACAAGCGGAGGCAGCAGGGCCCGCCGGCTCTGGCGCACAGTGCCCGACTGCAGCCTGCAGCGCAGGCACCGGCTCCTGGCCACAGGCTGGGAACGGAGAACAGCCATGCTCCCAAGAGAAATAATGTCCCCATAAAAAGCTGTGGAGTTGTGCAAGCTGTGGCTGTTTTAGAATGTACAGCTAGAGGGCAGTCGGCATGCCTGCAATTTGCTTCATCCTGTTACATCACAACAAAAGTACAAAAAAAAGCCAGGAGAAAATGTCAAGAGCAGCATTTTTTCTGTTTTTCCCTTTTCCTTCTGTTTTTATGTGCTTTTCCTCACGGAATACGCTGTGCATCCAGACAACCCAGGGTTTCTGAGCAGGTTGGGTGATGCTGAACACAAGGACCTCAAAGTGGAGAGGCCTCTGCTCCTGAAAGGAGAGGGAGAAGTGGCAGAGCTGAGGCCCAACAGGAGAAGGTGGGCTGGGACAGGCACTTCCTCCTCTGCTGCATCAAGAGATGCTTCTGCATGGAGTCTTCTCTCCATTCCAGCAGTATTTTCCACCCTGTTCTCCATGGCCTCTTCCTCAGCAGTAGCCACCCAACCTTCCCATGGCAGTGACATGCTGGGGCAGATGCCCTTGCCCGCATTTTGTCCTGGAGAGCTGCCTACCCACCCACTCTGTGCCCAGAAGAACTGGGGCGTGCGCTCATGTGACTGACATCTGCAGTGTGGGACTCTTGCTTCCTCCAGTGGCAAGCACACATTTATAGCATCTCCCACTGCAGAGCACTTTGGTCATGAAAAATATATAAATGTTACAACCACTTTTATTACCATCTTTATACCACATTTAATGTTATCACTATGTGACTTACACACAAAATACATTTTTAAAGGAAAGTACATACATTTTTATTTAGAGAGAAGGGAATATAGCAAGTAACAGTTTATGCTCCCTATACATATAGTAAAATCCACCTAAATTAATGCCCTAAGCCAGCACAGCTTTTGTTCTGAACAAAAATCAAAAAACACTACCCAGAAATGTCTCACCATATTCCCAGGGCCTGCAATGGGCAAACAGCTGCTGATAAACCCAGATTCCTAAGCCAGAGCCTCTGGGGTTTTTTTATTGGGAGCAAGGGAAAAGAAGCCCTCTGTTGCAGCATCAGCATCTGAAAGGTGAGCAGCTCAAGATGTTTCCCATGCACATCACCACCATACCAAGGCCAATCTCCAGGATTTTATTTCCACTAATAGCCTCTTAGGCATTTTGTCCTTACAAGACATCTTGAAATGTTCTTGTCCTCAAAACTTGCAACACCCATGTTGCAGATGACAAGCTGTATTGTACTGCAATGGACACTTTTTTTTTTCCAATTACCTTTGCAGTAATCACAGCACACATTGCACGAGCAAAGGCCACCATTCTGCCAGCAGCCCACCTGCACCGGCAGGAGCAGGAGAGGCACAAGAGGGCCTGAGATACAATTTACTTTGTGTCCCACCTTGGATCCCCTTGGTGCCCAAATCTCCATCAAATGTCTGCTGACACCATCAGCAGTGAGTGCTGGGGACCCTTGTGATCAGCTCCACAGTCAGAGCTGATCAAAAAACTTCTGTAATCAAGGGGTGGCTGACTTTATGGTAAGACAGAGATAAAAGGTGAGACAGAAGGGTCTTCCTATGCAGTTCTGGGAGGAACATGATTACTGTTTTCCTTGGGAAAGTTGTGGATACTTCTACTGGATAAGCAAGCCCCTTTCAGCAGATGAACAAGTAGAGGAATATAATTTGTCTAAAAAATGGTGAAGTTACATACAAGAATAAAAGCTGATTTTGACAGCCCATTCCATAATATCTTGTCAACAACATCCTATTTTAGAAGCCTGAGTTCAAAACTTCCACAAATCCATATTGGCTTCAGCCTCCAGCAAAGGCAGAAGAGTCCAACCCTGAGAAATTCAGATTTGGAACACTGATGTGATAATGTGGCTGTGTGGGCTGAAAGATAAGCACTGAAAGATCCATCCTCTCCCTCAGGCTTCTCTTATTTCTTTTTAACCTTTCAATCAATAAAATACCTCTATATTTGGGACTCTGCTAAAACCTGCTGTTTTCTTAAGGATTAGGTATGGCCAGGACAATGTGCATCTTCATGTTTTTGCAGGAAGTGTATTTGCACCTCATTTGGACAACCTGACCTACACAAAGAAACAGTTTCTAAATGAGGTAAAAGTGGCTTTAACTACTGACAAACTTGTAGGCTCTATTTTCAGCAAAGCATCTCTTTTTTTTTTTCCTTTTTCTTTTTTTTTTTTTTTTGGCTGATGCTTTTCCATTAAGTAGAAAAATTGAGACATTTGGACTCATTTTCCAAAGAACTTTTTGATTAGCATAATTTTCCTAGACCTTTCCTGAATTTAAACTAATAAAGCCCAGCCATAGAGCAGGCCTTGCCAAAGCAAACAATTCAGTCCAGAACATTTCTATTTTTGAGGATCTCCCCCTAAATTCACTGTAGTTTATAGCCCAAACTGCAGCCCAGGAAAACCAATAAAAAAGTTCACATTGATTTCAATGAGTCTTAAATTTGCACCTTAGAAAATACCCATTTCCACAGACTACTATTTCAAGCTATCCAAGAGCAGCTTCTGGAAAATACTGGAATGCTACAACCCCAGTCAAATTCAATGACAAAACCCCTTGCTTCTACCCACTTAAAATGCTGCTTAGAAATCAGCTAACCCCATGTTTCCCATGGTGCAACTGCTGCACAATAAGAAAACATCACTGTTTGCACAACGAAAAGTAGAAGTTGGCAGGGGATTCTGATCCTTCGCCTAGACCTGGCCGGGCACAGCCTCCGCCAGCAAGCACGGAGCCGCCGCGGCTCTGAGTACAGGGCTGAGCACTCCCATCCATCTCGCGTAGGATCACCCCTGCAGCACAGCCCCAGCCCTGGGAGACACCCGTGTCCCGACAGCCACCCTACCAGGAACGGCTCGGAGAGGGAAATGGAACTCACAAGTGCCACATTTTCTCTGGAACATGGGAATCATCACTCAGCATCACAAACTTTTAAACTTCCCGGGGTGAATGTACACACTGGCTCTGAACGGTCTGAGCTTCTCATGGCTTTTTAGTCCTCTGCTGTTCACAATCATCCACTTCCCTGAATTTCAGCCCTTCTTGCTGCTTACCTTCTCCTTCCCCCCAGCTCTGCCCCTAGGACCCTTTCCGTCCTGTGTCACGAGCAGGGAACAGGTTGACTAACAGCTTTTTATGAGTCGGTTTTATTTTATAGCTCTCTTTCCCGTGGGAGAGGGCAAAGGGAGCTGGCTAACACTCAGATCCTGTTGGGTTGAACTGTTTACTAACAGCCGTTTTCCAAATTAAAATTAACACAGCTCGGATTTTTCTGAGCTGCACTTCTCTGGTGCCTCACAGAGCTCTTTGTGTGCCCCTCCGCTGATTCACGGCCGCTCACACGGCCGGCAAACAGGAACGCGAGAGCCCGACACGGCGTGTCGGATTTTCTTGCTCTGTCAATAGTATTTATCACTGCGGCTCCCACGGGGAGCAGGAGGAGATGGAGAAGCACCATCAGCGCTTAGGGACGGAGAATTCAGAGCGTGCATAAATCCTTTGCTCTTCCCCTGATGAGCAGCTCAAGGCACATCGCGTTTTTACAGCGTCGAGGGCCACACGCTGTGATGGCCGCCTCGGCAGCAAAGGCACAGCCAGCACACCGACACCCCCGCGCAGCTGCCGCAGGTGCGGAGACACGGAGTTTCCCTGAGGAAGCACGGCCCCTTCCGTCAGGAGCCGGGTCCCGGGGGGTTCAGCGGGAGCCGCGCCCCGTGTGACCCTTGCGGCGAGGCCGGACCGTGCTGCAGAGGGCGCTGCTGCGCCGGGCTGGGCCGGGAGCGGCAGCGGGCTGGGAGCGGGAATGCGTCGGGAGCGGGAAGGGTCGTGACGCCGGCTCAGGGCCGCTCCCGACACAATGGGGAGCGGAACCCCGCGCTTTCCAGCTCCCTGTGTCGCATGGCTGGAGAGAAGGAACGGAGAAGAGAAGCCCGAAGCGAGCCGTGAAACGCAACATCCCTGCTCCCTCTGGCCCGGCGCTCGCCTGTCCTCGGCTCTAGGAAATCCCTACTGCCCTTTCCCCGCGTTTAGGAGGAGCAAGGCCATGCACGGGCCAGCAGAGAGGCGTTTGTGCTGCCTTTCGGTATCAGCAGGGGGACAGCAATTTTGGGTACCAGTGCCTTCAGCCCAGAGATGCAGGCATTGCCATGCACCACCACAGCCTTTTGCACCCCTCTAACAGCGTTACAGGGACTGCACATTGAAGAGGAACCTGCCCTTAAGTGGCGTAGTCTGACCTCTAGGCAGGTGTTTGTTCAGTCCGTGCACACCGGACCTCACGAGAGCCTCCCGGACTGGTGCCGGTGGCAGCGCGGGGAGCGTTTGCTCACACACGACAGCACCGCCCCATCCGTCTCTACTGAGCGCTCGCAATTGTGTGCAAGGCAGGAATCGCCCTCCCGTCGGAGATGAGGAGCAGCCACAGCTTTACCCGGCATAACCGGGGCCACCTTCTTTTTCTGCCGCATGTCAATGCCTCTCAGCCTGCGCAGGAATCCTATCGGGGCTTCGGAAGGCATGAAATGCTGGTAACAAGACTCGGTAGCAATGAAACAGTCAACAAAATATAAAGCTGTTAGAGCGGGATGGTGTCTCTGGGAAGGGAGATGCAGGAGCCCTGCCCTCTGCCTTTGTGCTCAATCCAGGGCAGAACGCATAGAGACGCCTCCCTGATCTTGTGAAATGCCTGCCAGCGAGCATGTGTAATGTACTGTGAAATTTTTGTGACTTGCTAGGTTATAAAGCTGGTTATAGGAGAATTTAATAAAAAAAGGAAACCAGTTTATCTCTTTCTGATAATTTCTCTATGGCTTTAGGGTCTCATTCTAGCTTCCTCTTCGTGCCTGGAGAGGTGATCCTAATATTCAGCATAAAATGTACAGATTCCCTGAAGGGAACTTGAAAGAAATTCTCTGCTTCAAATTCAAACCTGACAGTATATATCACATCAGGGGATCCCTTTTAACAGCAGGATATTCAGAAGGGATGAATGATTTACTCACATAATCTCTTAAACCTTTCACTTGCAGAGTCTAAGATAGAATTTATAGCATTTTTATCATTTGTGCTTAAAAAAAACCCTAGTAAAATTCCTCTATGAAATCCAAAACCCTACTCATTGATTTTCTAGCTGATGAAATTTCAAAGAAACATGTTTTTCTGTGATAGAGTAACAGCAGGCCTTTGCCTTGGCTTTGGTGTTTTCTGATGTTAGAGATCAGATAATTCCTCCCTAGGGAGATACATTAAATAGAAACCTCTTATCTTTTGCATTTGAAAACACTGAGGATGTGTATTAACCTCCCATAATTTAAGATTCTACTATGCTTTGCAGAATTATTTTCTCTATCTTCCATTTTTCAATTAGATGCATATTTACACAAGAAACCTAAACAACCAATGCTTTCATTCTGAGTTTTAACCTAAGTAATTAGCCTTGCTTCAGGATGATGAGGAAAGCAACTTATGTGACAACACTTGGTTAATATTTCTGCCATGAAATTATTGCAGAAAAGTAAACCAAAAATGGGCTGTGAGATAGTTCTCAGGTTCCTAAGATGTTTTTCCTGTCTGATATGTTCTCCCTTTTTCTGATGAAAATATAACCTGGTTTGAGTACAGGTTGTTTGTCCTGTTGTACCAATAGAGTGCTATCATATTTTTTATTCTTCTAAAGTAATTCTTGAATTAAACTGGCAGAAACGAGCCCAGAATGAAAATGCAAAACAGATTATCATTTCATTTGCTAACGTCGTCATTTTGTTTGTTGTTTGAACCTAGAACCATTTAGTGTTAATCTGGGCTGATACAAATAAGAATGTAATAATGCCAACAACTGTTTCTTTATTTGAACTTAAGAGGTTCCAGGGGCAGGAAGCAAATGAGCATGACTGGACTGGTAATCAACACATTGGAAACAACTAGAAGTACAAACCAGAGCTACAAAAACTGAGATTTCATTTTAGCTGTTGGTGAATGTGTGCCCACCCCTTAGAAGGGGGTTGCTGGCTCTGAACTAATCTCCAGGAGGTTGTCTGCAAACAGGGATGCAATTCCAGTTAGGACTTCCCACCTCAGACCACATTTCTGTCAAGCCCCCAGGGGGCCCCTCACCCCTACTTTTCTGCCTTACGGAGCTCCTGCACGAGCTGGGGATTTGCTCAGTTGAGATACCCCTGACTTCCACAAGGCAGGGTCCTCACTGAGTTCTAAATTATGCTCACACTCACCCAGCACAAGCCCCAGTACTTCCATGCAGTTCAGCAAAACAGCCAAATTTACACCAGCATAAGTGACAGCAGGATTTGGCCCTGTGGAGCAGGGTCTGTAAGGCCAAATCCTCCATGGGTATAAGTTAATTTGGCTCAGTTTGCATTTGCAGTGCCAAATTTACTTCTTTCCATTTAGTATGTGGCCAAAGGTCAAGTTAAGAAAATATTTCACTGTCATAATTATTCCCATGAAATCCAGGGCAGTTTGTATTTGGCAGCCAATGTCATTTCCCATGCCTTAAGAAGCTGGCATTAATTTCCTGACACTGAACAAAGACAGATTCATTTACCCATTTTCCTGACTGCCATTTTCTTCACCTTGCATGTCTGAATCCCTGCAATCTGATGCAGTCCTGGAGGAGCCTTCCTGGGCTCTGCTGTAGCACTAACAATAACCACATCTCCTTTTAGTGACGATTTGTGCTGGATTTCATTCGGGGGAGTTTTACTTTAAACCTGGGGAGTAAGCCTGACAACTTTGCCTCCCAAGGGCTCTTTGCTGCTGTATTTTCTCCCTTAGAGCCTGCCTGTCCCCATTAGAGAGGAGAGGCGGGGATCTCACAGGAGGGTGATTTCAAGCCTGTCAGTGTGTGTCAGTAGCCCTGCAGCTGGATAATGCTGTGTGGTGTGCAGCCCTTGGGAGCAGCTTAGTGCCTCTGATACGGACCCTCCAGCACCTTCCCTCTCCCAGCATCCTGACTATGCAGCAAAGCTCCCAGGGAGAAGCACTCTGCCATTTTTCCCATCTGAAATGAGTCCCAGACTAGGAGCAGCCAAGCAGTTGCAGATGGCAGCAAGGGCACTGGGATGGAATAAAGTCTTTAAGGGCTGCAGGGGAGCCAGAGTGCACTTCTGTGCCTCCAAGGGACTGAGTTCTGGCTCTGCCTGCAAATGCAGTTGCAGCCACCCCTTTTCTTTTTCACAGAAATATTTCAGTCCATGACATGTAGCTAATATCCTCAGCTGATGTTGGCTTCCCTGGCTCCCCTGAAGCAATGAATATTTATACTAGCCAAGTAGCAGCATACATTTCATATCCTTCTGATTATTGCTTACAGCTATTCCTTTTTGTTTTCCCATAGTACTCAGAAGGCTGAATACCTTTTTCATGCAGCATGTTTCCACCATCATTTTTCCCCCGTAGGTTTCTTCAGATTTACACATTTTGAGTTCCTATCACAACTTCGCACTAATTTAAACAGGGCAGTGGCAAAATTACCTAAAGTGCATTTGCCCCACCCTGATACACAAAAAAAACCACAAAGTCACCCCTCTCTGCTCCCCCACCAAAAAAAAAGAAAAAATTCAAGCCAGATAATTCTCCACAACCATGGCAACAACACAAGCATGGAAACAGCAGGGTGGACCCTCCCACACCCTGGCCAGTGCTGCAGGATTTCAGTAAAATTTCCCATTTCTCAGGATATTAAGTTTGACTGCAAGGAAATCTAGACATCATGTAATCTCACGCCAGCTTTGGAGCTAATAAAGATACATAAAACATGCCACAACCTGGAAGCTTGCTCAGAGGCGCATGTTTAGGTTTTGAAATGAGGACAAGTACAGCATGGGTGCAACGGGACACAAAGCAAAGGAGGAGAGCTCAAATACAGATAGCATAAGGAGGCACTGCCTGTTGGAAAAATACTAATATTCATAAGCAGGGAAGGCCAAGTGCAACTCAGGTTTGGATCACACAGTTGCCCCACTGTGGCAGCTCAGTCACTGCTGCATGTGTGCTCCCCTCCACTCCTTTGTCCCCCAAAAGGGATCACCCATGGCAGGGACACACTCAGGGGTGCCCTGAGTAGGGTAATGGCCCCCAGTGCAGTGGGCAGCAACTCTTCTCCTTCTCCCAGAGATAGGGAAGTGGGACCAGACTCATGCAGGTACTGAGGCTGGGTTCTGACCACAGAAGTGGCTTTAAAGGATCATCACACCCCTTCTGCCACTTCCCTCTCTCGTCCAAGGTCAGGGGTGAAGCAACTGTGGATGAAGCAACAGAGCCCTCTGGCCAAGATCTGCATGGCATGTAAGCACCTGAGCTTCACCATTTCAGCAAGAGGTTCCCAAATACCTCTGGGAATCTGTGCCTTAGGATATGGCATGCTGAGACACCACCTGAATGCACACACCTGCGCTGGGGCTACGTAGCTGCTCTTGCAAGGTTGCTCACCCCTGTGAAGGGCAAGGAGCTGGCCAGGCAATGGCTCCTGGGGCCAGACAGCAGCATTGTGATGCCTGCGGAGCAGACCTTCACCTCCTGCTTTGGGCCTTGCAAATGGAATGCTGAGCTTACCGGGCCGTTGACAGTACATTTTTAATAGCTCAGTTTATTGTCCGTCTTAAACCGTCTCTTCTTCAATCCTTCAGCTGTGGGTTTGAAAACAGGTGCTGTCATGAAACACAAATTGGGATTTGTTTATTCCTACACCTGTTCTGCTGTTAAATGCAACACTAGAGCCAGTCTCACCAAATCCATGACCACGACTTTGTGGCAGCAAAGCACTGAGGCAAAACGCACAGGGATGAGGAGGAGAAGCATGGTTTCTATCACACAACCTAACCTCATGACACACGAGAGCACTTCATTACATGCTCAGGAAGCATAAGATGGCCTCATCAGCTTGGGTGGACATCTGAATCTGAGATGGGACTGTATGTGAGACACAACAACCCCTGGGTACAGACTGGTGGAAAGACAGAGGGGTGAGGGGAGAGCAAGCCTTGCAAGTCAGCAGGACAAAGCCCAGAAAATGGGTATGTGGGATTTCCCTTTAATTTAACATGGCTTGTACAACTTGTCATGTCAGGACAGCCTCCCATATATATGTGGTCTCAGAAACCTTTTAATTGCTTTTGAGGATTTATCTTTTTAATTGGGATAGTTTTCATCATGCAGCAATGGACACCCATGTCAGTTTTTATAAGGGCTATTACAGCAGAAGCTGACAGAGGTGTTGAGAAACCTCATGATTTTAAAAGAGTTTTGCAAGTTTTATACCTCAGGGTAGATTTTACATTTTTTGTGCTCATTTACAGTAAAGAAATTTGTTATCCCTTGCCTCACTCTGTATTTGGTCACTGATAGGAGCTTCGTGTGTCCCCCCTCTCCAGGAAGAAATTCCCAGCTGGACAGAGGCAATGATATGCTGGCTTGGATAAGAAAAATGGGTGCAGAGTGTATAATTCAGCTCTGAATCATGATGTCTTAAGGGTTTAGTGAGGAAATCTAATTGACACATACAAGTGTTCAGGAGTTAAAACCATGTGGTGGGGGCTGTCTGGTGATTTTGCAGAGCTGCTGGCAAGAGCCGGTCTGAGGGAAATCCCCCTGGTGATTTGTAGTTTTGGGGAAGGAGGACCAGAGCTGCTGAACTGCCAGGAATTTGATTTCTCGCCACAGCTGTTTATTCCATCTAGTACTGTTCCCTCTCACAAGGCAAACCCACACCTTCTGAAGAGGCTATAACACGCACTGCTTATTTTTACCACATCACAGAAACATCTGACTTGGCTCCCCCCTGTATTTTTAATGCTTGCCAGTTCTAACACTTCAGATATAAAACTTACAGATCATCCTCTGCCAAGCTTTTGGTCTTCAGTTTGATTTTTCGTTAGCAATGGGACATGCCCCGAAGTATTTCTGAGGAGAGCAACTCTCATCTCAACAAACGAGAAGTCCTTGGCTCTGTATGATATATGCCCTTGTTAAAGTAAACAATAACATTCATATTTTCCCATAGTCTGCATCAGAGCACTGGTCAACCATTCAGTAAGTAGCTCATATTTCTTACTGCAATTTATGGCCTTGAGATGGACAGGAGCTAATGCAAATGTCGTGAGCTTTTGTGAGGGACGGTGCAGGGCACATAATGGCTTTGTAGTTACAAATGCTGAGCAGATACACAGTTCACTGATCTGTTAAGCACTTTTGAGATCATGCAGTGTGTAAAAAAATACTATGTACTTGTAAATGTCAAGAGGAGTTACTGATATTTATAGAAAAGAAACTGTTTTACTATTTCCAGTTCTGAGGAGCAAATACGCTGTATACTTCAGGGTTCAGCTCCATCAGCTTAGTAGTTTCCGTGTGGATCAGATTTTTGGAGTCATAAATTGATTGAGGTGACCCCAGCAATTCAGCCCCATACCCAGGTCATTTAAAGCCCAAGGAAAAGCAAGTGACATTTAACGGTGGGAAAACAAGCAAAGCAAAGCGAAGGGAATATGGAGGTTTTTAAGATGACGGTAAAAAACAAGGCATGTGCATTTTATCAGTTGGATTTCATAAAGAGCTTGATCTTGCAAGCTCTCTTTTGCAAAATATGCCTGGGCATAGGAATTTATACATTGACACAGAATGCCAAAGAACTCACTAACAGGACTTGCCAAACACAGAACTGAGGCAAGCAAGAAAAGAAAGGATCAAGTCTGACAATAAACACATTCTGGAAATTGCAATTCTAATTTAACGCACCACATGGAAGGCTTTGCATTTTAATTTATCAGTTTCTTTTTAATTGACCAGATTAATTATTTCCACCTTGCCATTTGGCAGGTAGGTCACTGTTCTTTTTCACAGCATTAATGAACTAATTCCGTTTTTCCTCCTGTAATTAAAAGTGCTAGTTACAGAGACCACATTTATAAATTGGCTTGGCGCACAATAAAATTTACTCTTTTTTAAAGAAAATATAACATCATTTCGCATGTCAAAAGGGTCTTTGTATTTCTCCACCAGCAAAACCATGACTGGAAAAAAATCCCTTCAACCCTGACTTTTCAATCAGTAATAAAAATGGGTAAAATAAGATTACCAGTGAACTCCTAAACATCCACAAGTCTCCCTTGGGCACACCATGCTCAAGTACAAATGTGAAAAAAATTGAAGGCTCACATTATCCATGTTTTATGCTCTAATCAAGGGCTCCCAGGATCAGATCAAAAAGCAGGACTCAGCAGGATCCCGCTGCCTTAGCTGAGGCTGTCAGCTGCCCGTTAGCCCAGTTGCTCACTCTAAGAGAGGCTGGAGGAACATCAACGCTTGTCCATTGCAACCAGTACAAGTCAGACTCCTTGGGCTGGGCTGATTTGGGGGCTGCCACACCTTCAAAAGCTCATCTGAATTCTTAACTTAACCTCTCAAATTACTTTTTGTGCTTTTCCTGTCTTTAAATGTCATAACCCAGGGAGCTTACCTAATGGAGCCCGGTTCAGGTAGAGGCTGGATCTCACTGGTTGTACTGGTTAAAAATACACACGATAAGATAGGAAGGAAGAGGAAGAAGCAGAGGGCTTTGTATAGGAGTGGGGCTGGACAGATACACAAACAATTGCCTGAAAACATTATTTTGTATTTCTAATGAATTCACTATAGTCAGGATGAAGGCTCTTTTCAGTTTTGATGTTAGGCTCTTCTGAGTAGCAAATTCAGGTACATTCAGCATCAATACCTTCTGCCATCATTTTGACATCTTCTCATGTATGTGCTGGCACTAAACATACCTGAATTTGTCCAGTCAGACACTGGACAAAAACCTAACTGACTTTTTAAAAGATGTATATGATCTAGCTGCAAGGTAAAAAAAAAAATTATATATATGTTAAATGTGTTTCAGGAATGTGTCTACCTGTGAATTCTTGTTCATGTGAGGAAACATGAATATTTTCTTATCTAATCCCTTACCTTTCTCTAGTGCTCAGGATAGCTATCACAGGGCTTGAAGAGGGGGTGCAGAGTGAAGGAGAATTGTAAGGGTGGCAGAGAAAAGAGAAGGGAAACAAAGGGATAGGATAAAGTCAGGGGGTGCCAAAGAGAATTAGAAACCAAGGTACTGGTGCTGGCCTGGGAAAATAAGTATCCCAGTCCCTGAAATTACAGCTGCCAAGGACAAATGTGGCTGACAGCCCTCGTCCCTTTCTGCTCTGGTGTGTGCATCTGAAGCCCAGCTGTTACAAAACATGGTTTTCTCTCTACAGATTGCATTTTTTCCCCCACAAAGAAATCGACTAATATTTAAGCCTTCAAAACAGCCTTAGGACTCGTTCTCTGTGCGTCTGGGAGACTGAGATTAATTCAACAGGATTGTGAATAAAAATACAGCAATTGGTATTTCTAATTCCATTTCTCAGTGGAAAGTTTCTAGTAACAGCTAATAACTAAGTCATACTAATCAACTCATGACAAAACCTCTAAAGTATGTAATATAACATAGTTTCTGATTTTTTTTTTTAATCGAACCTACATGTTGCAGTCTCCTACTCTGCAGCCATAAAACTTTATAGTCTTCTCTTTTGTCTACTGAGATTTCAGGTGTTTAACCACTGACTTCCACCCAAAGTCTGTAGTAATAATAATGCTATCCATGTGCTGCAGTAAATGAGCATTTCAGCTTGGCTGGCAGTGACGCCTTTTCCATACGCAGGCAAGCAGAGTGGTCTGAATTCTGCCCTCTGCCTGTGTAACTTCACTGCAACGTTCATGGCTGTCAGTGGAATTACTTCTGATTTACTCCAGTGCAACTGAGGAAAGGGTTTGACCCAGTTTGTCTATATTTATGGAAAGAAGCCTAGAGAACAGCGTCTGTTCTTGTTTAAAGTACAGGAGGAATTCCAGCATTGCTGAAGGAAAGCATGCAAGCCAAGACTGCAGCCAGCAGCATCATTGCTATGGCACACCATCCTCATGATGTTCCTAAAATGCCTGGAAGTTTGGTACCTTGCCCACTGTACCTGGGGGACCAAGGCATGCTAAAGCATTTATGTTAAATGACTTTTCAATTCAACTTCGACCCAGAGGCACCTCTAGAGAGACGGGGTGGAGGAGGAGGGACAGCGTATGGGAATCTGAAACAATTAAAGCTGTTCCATGCTCCCCTAGCCCATGAACTGCCTCATATCATGTTGAAGCCAGGAAAGTTTGGTAATAAAAACACAGAGGTTCAATTCAATAAACTCTTAAGGCACAGGAATGTAACAAAACTAGGGAGTCACCTAAACTCATTACTAGTCCAGACTGGCCATAGCATTGCTGCAATGATAAAGAGTCATTACAAAAACCTGTAATTTGTTTTCCATGTCTTACCTTGCAAGAATGATCAAGGGATCCTTCTAGTAAGCACGATCCCATTGCCCATGGGGAAATTTTAGCTTGCTAAAGTTCTACACTCTGGATTTCCTTTGGGTGGTAATAGAGACCAGTCACAGCACTCAGTGCTATTATGCATCATTACAGCCCCTGCTAGCACAGATCCAGTCAAAGACCTAGCAGTACTTTTAATCAAATAACTTGTTTGAGGGGTTTGGAACCTGATTATAAAAATTTGTTTAAGGTTAAAACTTTGCGCTCTGGCACTAGAAAATGGCAAAAAAACCTGAGAACTGAAAATAGAGCTAGATATTTTCAAGGTAACAACGCAGAGAGAAGGAAAATGGAGCCAATATGGAACTGCACGATTTGAATTCAGGTCTGCAAAGCTCTGACATCTGTTTTCTTCATTCAATCCTTGACAGGAAAGACTTGAACTCCAGAAAAAAGCTGCCTTAAAACCTGAGAAATATGTACCTTGAAATCTTTGTTTAGAGTTTACCACCTCACTCCCAAGTTTAAAAATTTCCTGAATTTTCTGGAAGTATGCTTGTTCTTTTCCACCAAGAGTCTCTTGGCATTTTGAGGAGGGGAAGCCAGTGTCCTCCTTCCGCCTTGTTATATTTGCGTGCTCTACCTCCAAGTATCAGTTCTTACTATTCACTAAACACCAGAAATGTGCAAAATGAGGGCTTGAAAGGGTCAAAATAAAACTCTTCCATGTGGATGCACATACTCCAGAGTGGCTTCTCCCACTAAGTTAGTCTCTGCTGACTTCTTTGACACCAGTGAAGCTCAGCCAAAGCCAGCAGCACACCACCATCACCATAGACTCAGGCAACCCTGCCTGAATTCTTACACACCTTCATGACAGCCAATCTTGGACAACTACAAAATCCACCCACAGCTTTTCCCTCCAAAATAGTTTCTCCTGACACCAGTTATCCACTCCTGAGATGTCACCACTCACGTTTTATTCTGGAGTTCTGGCTGGGTGGAGTCACCAAGCCTGGTGACAACAGAGAAGTGCCTACTCCAGAGCAGTAAGGCCTATGTGTCCCAAATACCAGTGAGTCTTCATGCTGCTAGTTACATGATTGGAAGCAGCCTCTGCCGCATTGAGCTCACCAAGGGATGCACATAAAGGGAGAAGGGACTGTGCACAAGGCATCTGTTGAGAAAATGCTTCTCTTGATGCCGAGCCTTCATGGGCAGCCAGGAGCCAGAGAGGCAGCTGTCTGTGGGTGCCCGGGCTCAGTACGGATGCATAGGGTGTTAGTGTAGCATCTTTGCCTGGTAATATCAAACTCTGTGAAATTGTTTCTGGAAGTTATGGGTGCAAATTTTCAGGTGCCCAGTTGTTTTGATTTAGAGGGAGTTTATTTCAATGCAATCTCAATCCAGAGAAAAAAATTGAGGTGCAAGAGTAATGCAGAAGGAAATTTAAAATACACACTTGACTTTTCCCTGGAGCATTATCACTTAGTCTAGTAGTAAGAAAAATTTAAAAGCACCAATGGAAAATAAAAACAAGTCTGTGCACATCACATTTCTGTTGTTTCCAGATCTTCTGATCCCTATTGTTCTGCCTGGAAAACTATGGAGATCTCTTATGATTTTATTCATCAGAGCTATTCTCACGCCTGACTTGCTGTGCCCCCATAAAAGCACACTGTGATTTGGGTGGGCTGCAGGTAATTAGTGTCAGGATCCCTGCAGACAGGCTTGAAGTTGCTCGTGCCAGCTCAGGGTTTTTCATAGAATTTCCTATTCCAAGACCTTCCAGTTCTCCTCAGACCAACAGTCAGGGTCCAGCTCTTACAGAGGAATAAGGATTTTGGCTAAATAGGTTTTGTTCTGCTTCCAGTACATCAGGAGAACCTGCACTTTTTCATCCATCTTGTAGTAGCATCAAGGTACAAAGCGAGAGCTGAAACCCAACCTGTCCGTCTCTGTCTGTGGAGTCAGGCAAGAAACACTGAACTACTTCAAGTCCCACACCAGGTGCTGGGGATGAAGATCTGGTTGTGCCTACTGCCAAGGTTGTCAGAAGACTCCGTTGTTTTGGGGTTTTTTCCTTGTTTTTTTTTCCTTCACTGCCTCGGGCAGTTTCCCATCAGATTCATTTATCCAGGCACTGGGCCAGGCTGGAGCTGAGGGAAGTGATCAGGAGGAGGTCAGGGAGGACCTGGTCCTGCTGTGTAAGGCCACACTGTAACTCAGCATCGCAGGGAGGAGCTCATCACATCAACGAGCGCCACAGAAGAGAAACTTTGTGCTTAAGTGCAGTAGATACTAAAAAAACTTTAAAGCAAGGAAATTAAAAGCTTTAGACTCAGCATGGAAGCTATTTAAGAAACTTGTTTGTAGTCATGGAGAGCACAAAAAAAGGAAAAAAGAGGTGTTCTTTAGGGAGAGAAGGCAGGAAAGTATGGGGAAAAGCAATAAAATGGTTAAACTGCAAGATATTGTTCAAGCCAAACAGGTGCCTTTCAAAAATAAAACCCAAAGACTCAACTTCAGCCCAACTGAAGCCAATAGAAAGAGAATATGAACTACAACAAATAAAATGCTGGGACATGAAAGTTTGGAAGGCTGACAGTAATTATAAACAACCAATAATGAAAGACATAAAAATAAATAACTAGAAATTCTTCTGGCAAATCAGCTGGTTTACCAGGGATTAGAAGCAGCATTTTGTAGTAAAGAGGTGGCGGATTTGCTACACAATTTCAGGGAGAATTTCAGAAACACCTACTGCAGCTGCAGCCTTACACATTGCTGAGCTGAGAAGCTGTCAAAAGAGTGGTTAATGAAACAGTCTGAAACACTAAACCACATGGGTGAGGGCAGAGAGGCTCTGGAACAAAAGGCTGGGGTCTTTCCCCTGTGTCTGTTAGTGCTGCCGTAGTAAGTATGAGCACATTTACTGGTGTGAACTGGAAAGGGTTGAGCAATGGCAACAGGGCAAGATGATTCATATTAGCATTCTCTCAACAGCACTTCTGTCCAGGAGAGAATAATTGCCAACCAGTATTGCTTTGGTGGGCCAGAAGCACACAAGTCTCCTTTCAAGAGTAAAGGACAGGGCCCATCAATGGGCAATCCACTGAACACTAAAAATCAACTGAAAAAAAGTCTCCAGAATGGCATTGTAAGTAGCGCATCATAACACCCCTCGCCTTACTCCTCACCTACTTTAGATAACAAATCAGTACCTGATCTCAACATCCAGTATGGAAAAGAAACCTGGTTACAAGACATCTTACATTTTTCCTAATTCTCTGTATAGATCTGGTAACAGTAAGGTTATTTGTAAAGTCAATGTAAGCTTGGCCACTGCATTGATCATACTGTGCAATGCATCGTCTGTATCTCCTAGATGGTCTAGAAATAAAACAAATCACTTATCAGCAGTATTAAAAAAGCAATATGAATTCATAGATGACCGAAATCCTGCCAGACACAGGCAGCCAGGCATGCTCTATATCCATTGTCGCTCTAATTTCAAGTTAGGCGAAATGAAGAAAAGGTGAAACAGACACAGAACATTTGGTCTGTATATCTGAAAAAAATAAGGTTTTCTGCATAATAACTTATGGTCCTCATATTTGCAGCATTTGGATTGAGGTAGCCACAAGGTGTGATTCAATTTGGTTTTTAATTCTCTTTGCTATACTGTAAATGCAGGCACTGCTACAGGTCTCTGTAAAAATCAAAGGCTGGCGTGGGTAGGCAGACATGTGGGTAAAACATTCCACTGGGATCTATAAATGTGGGGACTGGATTCAAAAAGCACTAAACAAGAAAGCCATCAAAAATAAGTGAGGGGGCAGGAAGAGAGAGAAAAAAAACTATCCCTAAAAATGACATAAATGTTTAAGAGTAGGTAGCTTGTAACTTCTATTCAGTTTCACTGAAATTGAAGTCCAAAAATCTTGGTGGTGCAGAGCACAACTGGACCCACACACATTCAGCTCTGAAAAGGAGGGTTCAGCTGCAGGCCAACAGCTTCCTTCCTTGCTACCTGACCCAGTGATAAAATCAAGCAAGACCAAGCAGAGGGGGATTTTTTAAATTTTTTTTTTTAATAACTTCATCTATTCAAGTACTCCAAGATTTTGAAGATATGCCAGGCAGAAGAGGGGGCTTGAGAAGGGTCCCATGAATTGCAAATACCATGGCCTGCTTTAAAGTTGTGGCTGAAATCAGAGCAGACAGAAGAGGATTCTGTAGGATTTTCCCATTTGGATCATTTGTCTGAGAAGAGCCAAAAAATAAATCCCTCTGGGCTTGGAATTAACCCAAATGTTGAAGGATTTTCCCTTACGTTGAAGATCAATAAGAATATTATCTTTAGCAGTAGGATGGTTTACGTGTAGGCCACACCAGATAGGGTGTAAATCCAGCATCAGGCTGTAAATTGCCTCAAATTGATCACTCTGGGAAATCAAACTACAGAGCCACATATAGGACCAAAGGTGACAGGAGTCCTCAACTTTACTGTCCCTCTGTGTAGAGATTACAGCTCAACAGCAAATCCCACACAGTCTGTGTTCTGAAATAATTCATGAACAATATGAGAAAAGAGGTTTATCTTGTGCTTCTAGTCCATTCTGGAGTTATTCTACCTCTTATTTCATATAAAAATTCAGAATTAAATAAAAAAAAAAAAAAAACCCAAAAAAAAAAAAAAAACCAACCAGAAGTAGATTACACCTTTGCAGCCTTTGAGCTCAGAATAAGTTGCCTCCAGGTGGGTTTTGATTCTCTCCAGAAAAGGAAACCTCTACCAAAGGGCACTGTCATAACAAAACTGGCTTGAAGATCAACTGTTGAAACTGTATTTACATTTAAAGAGTTGCATTAAGGAGATGTCTACATCACTTAACTCCTGCCTGACTGCCCTTATAGCTGGTAACTGAAGTCGACCACAGTTTAAAATTTGATGCCAGGATGCAGCAAGCTGAAGGAAGCAGCTTATTCGTCACTCTCTGCTCACTGTTGTTTAAACTGAGACAGAGCAGTTGTACAATACAGAGATGCAAACTAGAAAATTCCTGAGGCAACGTGAAATTTTAGCATGCTGCTACTTCTGAAACAGCTCAGCATCAAAGACTGAATTCAACTGGCACAGCCTTTTGAGGAAGCAGTTATAAATAGCACAAGGAAATGTTTGTGGAAGACCAGTCCTTCTGATTTGCAAGCTAGTTGGCCAAAAATACCACCATGGAAGAGAGGGCCAAAATGGGTAATGGAGAATTCATTACTTAACAATGGCTCACTCGAAATCATAGTGCTCTGTCATCCCAATTCTCCCTTGAAGAAATTGCCATTTCTTCTACATCCAACTTCACACTGCTGTTCCCAAGCCTGACATTCTCAGCAGAAATTGCTGCTACTCAAGATACACATATTACTGAGAGGAAAACTACCTACCTTACAGTGAGGCTTCATGAAAAATGTTAACTATGAATCCTGCTGATTTGTTGAGCAATGCTTTATTATCATCAGCTAATCAAACTGAGCAAAGTCTTCTGTATTAGAATAAGCCAAATCATTACAATCATATTTCAAACGCACACGATGTGTTTATACCTCTCATGAGACATGCTGTCCACTCCATTAAAAATAACAACCTTTGTAGTTATGCATGCCAAAGTATCAGTAATCAAATCTCATGCTTCATGGTGTAAGATGATCACTGGAAGTGTCAGGTAGAAATTATTTCCTAAGAGATGGCACAGCAAGATGTGTTTGTTGCCTTTGAATCATCACACGTTGTCAGTAACAGCATACTCATGTGTTAGATCATCAATCCAACAATTTGTTATAGCAAATTCTATCTTCTGATGTTCAGCAAATCAATCATTCCAAGACCAGCAAAATATAAATCTGCTTTCACTGTAAAGTAACCAGCACTAAATTTTGAGATGGTGAGGAATGCAAGGCTGCCTTCTATGCAAGTTTTAAAGTACTTCTAGAACTGGCGTAATCAGATCTCCAGATTTAAGAATCTTCTCAAGTTTTCAGGCATCAAGATTTGGCTCAGAAATTTGCTATTTGGTACCAATCTCTCTCAGTATACTATTAACTTTTTGTGACAATCTCGATGGCTGAATTAATTTCCCTTTGTCCCCTGCTTTTCTGATGATTCCTAGGGAAATTAAATGTAGCAGAACTGTCACTTCCATACCAGACTAACACCATATAACAGCTGGAATTAGGCAAGGGGAGGATTGCTGACCCAGTGGTGTACTTCTTCACACTCCACATTAGCCTTGTTTGCCGCTGATGAGCTTTTGGTAACTACAGGAATCAAGAGATAATCTGTAGCTGATAGGATCCTTCCCAATAGATGAAGATATCAATAACAGAGATGCATGATTTTGTTGCTGTCATACAGATGTTATTATTCCTATTGCAGGTCTGGTATTTTAAATTCATCAATGAGTATTTCTAGAAGAGAACCAGAGCATTTTCTCTTTGGTAGATGTATCCCAAAAGTCTAGAAATTACCCTTATAAAACTGTCAGATTTCTTAAATTTAAAATAGATTGTTAATTCCTGAAAGTGCCTTCAGAAGCAGTGTTTTATTATCATCCTGGCACTTCTTGCTCACAGTGGATGCTTTTCAAAATCACCTTGGCACCAGAGTTCTGGCCTAGCTGTAGCTTCACATCACCTAGCATCAGTAGCCTGGAAAGAGTCCTTTGAGATAAATTACTAAGGCACCAAATAGTGGCATAAAACTGGACAATAAAATGTTTTCCTTTCAAGAAATAACTCTGATGCTGTGAAGTTTTGCTGTCCTCTCCTGCCAACTCCCCAGAAGCTGTCCATGCAGAGTCTACTCACAGCAGGCACCCTTGCAGAGCCCGAAAACTCAACTGCCCTCCAAAAAAAGGTGCTGAAGCATTACTGCAGCAGCATGGCCTCTGCCACTGCAGCAGCATGTGGCTCTTCCTCTCTCACAGACTTAGATGAGGTAGAAAGTACCTGTGACTTGGCTTTTGGAAGATCCATGAAAAGGTTTCCAGTCCAGCACTTCTCTTCCAGCTCACTGCCAGTAGGCACTTCACTGCCAGAACATCACGCCCACCTCTGCACCCAACACTTGGCTCATGTCACCCCCCAGCCCCTACACCAAGGGAAAGTCCTCTTAACAGTTCCAGTTTCCTATCCTACTTTGGGTTGTGGGCAAGAAGTTCCTGCTCATGTGTGCTGAGCTGTCTTGTCTGCAGTTTTGCATTCTTTGGCACAACCAAGAAAACAAAAATCACAGGTTTGATATCATAAGGAAATGAGCAGACATAACCCAGGCTAAAGTCCATGAAGACAAAGAGCCCAGACAAATGCAAGAGGGTTTCTCTCTGCTGAAACACCACTATTCTCAGTCCTTAGCTGTGTTTCCCTGGGCTAGCTGGAAAGGCAGCTCTGCCTGCCCTGCCAGCACTGAGGCTGGAGCCCGGTGTGCAGCCCTGCACACCCACCCACGCTAGCGTATGGTCCGTACAGCTGCTGCTGGCTACCAGGGCCAGTGTCTGGCAAAGATTATCTGTAACTGCAAAGCCTTTCTGTCAGCCCACCCACGCTGGCCAGAGCTGGCAATTATGTTGTTTATACAAAATACCTTTTGATTAATGGTTAGAGAAATAAAAGCTGTAGCATATGTTGCTCTCCATATAAAATCATAAGTCTGTCAGGCTTACGGCGCATCTGGCCAGGAAGGGGGGGACAAAGATTTATTCTTCCTGTTATACCCTGTACCCCCCGCGTTCAAGTCTGAGCTCCCTCCATCATTTCACCTATTACATTCTCGACCGATTTGGCAAAGAAATCTAGGCATGGCCTCTGCAGCAAATCCCACCAAGGTGTCAGAAAACATGAAGAAGGTGGGATGTTTTCGTGCTGACAGACCAAGTGGTAAATCTTCAGTAGAGAAGCACAGCTGGGACACCTGCTGGCAGTGGCTGATGAGGATCTCTGGAAAGGCATTGATTTCACTTGCTTTTAGGGAAACTGAGGAAGTGGCTTCCTTGCTCAAAGAGGTTTATGAAATTCCTGCTTTATATATGGGACTCTGAACACTTGGTGCACACAAGCATTGAAAGGCATTGTTGCCATCTCTGCTTCACGGGGCTCTGTCATGCCAGTTGTACTGGCAGCCAGAATCACTCACCGGCACCTGGTGTTCACTCACCCTGACCTGGCAGCCCTGTCTGCCTGGAGAAAACAGGCAGCAGCCCTCACCTCACTGTGTCCAGAGGTTCAGCCACCACTGCTGAACACACACCTCAGAGGGGGACCTGGAACCGCCCACTCATTCAAATAGTCTTGGCCATCTTCTTTTCAAGTCCCCTTTGAATAGGTCGTGGGTTAATAGTTCAAGAGTACATCGAAATCAGTATTTTCTAACTGCATCTGATTACTTGTGAGGTACAAACCGCAGTGCTGGACATGTGACAGCACAACAGGACCTGGGGGAGAGGGTGAAGCCACAGGGCCCAGCCCACCTATGTAAACCCAGCAAGATGGTTTTGTGTGCTCCCTTCTTGCAAGAGAAGGGAGAAGCAGCACTCCCAGGGAGGCACAGCCAGTTACCACACCAACCCTAACAAACAGACCAGCTCAAGGAAGAAATAGGGTCAGCTGCACGGGGGATTGTCGGATCTGGGGAGAGATGACCACGAGTCTTCTGTTCCCCAGGTAAGACAGCTATGACAAAAGGGGAGGGCTCAGTGCAGGGAAGAGTGCAGGACCCAGGAGAGAAAACTCAGTGCTTCATCATTACTCAAACTTTTTTCATGCACCTCTGCTGTGAACAGACTTACAACAATTTCTATGGCATCCTCAGAAGATGAGGATACTAAAGATACTTCTCCCTGAAAAGAGTCTTGCATGCCAAAAAAATTCTGTTTCCCACCTCCCCCGCACTCCACCCCCAAATAAATCTAGGGGATCTAATAAAAGATATTATCTCTCTCTGCAAATTTTATCTCAGTTATAAATAAGACATTGGGCCAGATTCTCAGCTGGCATATATTTTGGGTCACTGAATTGAAGCTCAGGAGAATTGCACTGATCTGGCCTTTTGTCTGTAATGCAGATTAGTAGAGGGATGGGGCTCTAAAACAGTATCTGCAGCCAGACCACAACTTCAGGCACTTCCTTGCCAGTTCCTTGTGCGGGGGACCATAGATCACAGAAAGTTACAATGCAGATCAGAACAAAGTGCAAACGTATGGACACCCCAAGCACATTAATTCTTGAGCAAATCCTTAAAATGAATAGAAGAAGCCCAAGAAGGGAAAAAAGAAAGAGTACAATCTACTGGCATTAACAATTCAAACACACAGTAAAGTTAGGATTAGAATGATTCTGTCCATTTCCTAATGGAACACAACATTTATCAACAGAGCACTGACAATGCTGCCTCAAGATTCTACACGGCTGAACTTCTGCATGGAAGAAGTCCCACTAAACTTCTCAGCCTGGCAGAGCAGAAAAGCCAGCAAAAACAATCGGACAGGGGTAAAACCAAACAACAAATGAACATATATTCAAGCTGTAGCGTAGCGAGAAGGAAGCAAAGCCTCAAAGCAAGCCCTAACATGCTCCAGGGCACAGGATTGCTTTGCCAGGGCCCATTAATGCCATGTAGTTGTAACCCAGCACCCACAGAAAGAACTATGGTTTTATATAAAACAACATGAAAACCTATCTAAGCTCAGCAAACCACCAAAAAGTAAATCAAAGTAGCTAATAGAACTCAATTATTTTTTTAAAAAAAGGATGTAATATGAAGCAAGAAAAGCATCCCAAAATTTTGGAATGGTCAATCTGGAAAAACTCATGGATAGTCCTTGATTAAGAACCACTTATTATTATTATTATAGCTGCACAACTTGGACCTGTGCTTTTGTATGGCAAGGGAAATACCCTACGACAAGAAGTCTCCTCTTGGGGGCTGTGTGCCTTGTTAGCAGTGAGACCACAGTGTGAGAGAGACCAGGAGAACAAACCTAGAAGTGACTATGGTGAAACTGAAGGATTCCTCAGCACAGGTGACATCCTCTGTCACTAGGGTCGGGGGAACACAACAGGCTAGTTCTTCTTTCCAGCTGAAGCCTTTCCCCAGGCTTTTTCTATCATCATCCCTTCTAATGTGGCAGCCTTGCATCATGTGGTTGCACCTCTAATTCTTCCCTCAGCCAGTGATTAAAGGACGGCCCTGAACTGCAATGTTTGTACGAAGACTTTGAATGTCTGGGAGTTTGGGATCTTTGGAGCAGATCCTTTGGCTAAGTCTATGAGAGAGATAAAGATACCTGTCAAAAGGGGAGCCAGTGAATTTCTGTTTATAGCAAACTGCCCTGTGTGGGCTCAATTCACATCAGAGTTTGTCAGGGACAGTTCATTACTCACAACTGGGCTAGGGGCCCACCAAGCATTTGAGGAGCTGCTGGCCTTTAGTAAGGCCATTAAAAACAAAAAGCAGTAATAAATACTGTTGTTATGCCTCCAGAAAGCCCAAAGATTAAATGAACTGGGAATCTTCCTCTCTGACTAGAGTTCCTCCTGATCACAACAGCCTCTGTAACAGAACAGACTGAAGAAGCTTGCCAGCCACAACTGGTGCTTTTCTAGGGTACACTGGCATAAACAGTGATCAGATTGCTCAGTTTTCCCTATGAGATGTTATGACTGCTGTATAATAGGCAAGTAATGGGAAAACAAAGATAAGGGCTTTGAAAGGCATTTATTTTAAAAACCCAAACAACCAAATCAAACAAAACAGCTTGCTAATTGTCTTTAAAACTTTTGTGTTAATATTAAGCACCTTAAACCCATCTGAGAAAACTGAAATAACATTGGACTTATCTTTGACTGCTGCATGGTGGCAGTAGCAAATGCTTTTCAAGACCAGAGGAGTCCATCAACTCTAAGCAAATAGTCCATTATCCAGTTGCTGTTCAACATCTTTCCTCTCAGCAATCAAACCTGCACTACCTGGCTTTAAGTGGGACTAAGCTTTCTCTGAAGTCGTAAGATGATCTTTGAGCTGGAGTTAAATAAAGATTTACTGTATTTTCAGGCTGCTTTTGACCAGCACTGGAGAAGGCAGAGGAGAGAGACTTGCTCATCCATCATGTCATTCCAGCATGGCTGGTAGGAGACAGCTGCAGCCTTATCAGTCAGGGAGTGCTTAGCTCCAGTGCTAGGGAATGGGCTTGCTTGCTCTGCCAGTGAGCCTTGAGACAGCTTTTCCTGTAGCTCCAACTGATAAAAAAGTTGGAGTTTTTCTAAAAGCAGCTCAGGAAGCAAACAGGTCAAACCACACAGTCATGTTGCACTTGCAGGAAAGGGCATACCTGAAAAAGGGACCAGAAATACCCCCTTTAGTCCAGGGTGGGGAATTAGAACATAAAAAATGCATGTGAAGGAAAGGGAGGACTGAGAGGTTCATATGCCGCTGTGAACCCTGATTGTATGGACCCATAGGAGTGACCCAGAGCCCACCAGGCAGGACTCTACTCCAGGCACTGCTCAATGCATTGGTTTGGAGTATTCTGGTGTATGTTGTTGTGATTCTGGTGTATATAATTTGTTCCTTTGTTTTTAAGGAAAGAAAAGAGGTTAAAATAATAAGTAGCAGTAAGACATACACATTGCCAGTCTTTTCACAATAGATTTGTATCACATAAGAGAGCTTGCACCTTTTATTCTTGCTGAGCTTTGGTCAGCACTATTCTCTGAAAGCAGTCATTTTGCATAGCAGTTAATCTCCATCATACTCACGGATGCTTAGATATTTTCAAATCTGATTTTAAAAAGAATAAAATCCAGCTACAGCTCTCCCATGGGTAAAAATATGTTAGGCAATTTTTTACACATTGTTTTACAAGCTAGTTTGCAGATCTGAATTAAAATTTAAAGGAAAAAAAAAGGAAAAAAAAATTATCCGTCTCAGAAATGTGTTTTCATTGTGGAAATATCCATGAGGTACATTTTGATCCCAAAGTTTCCTGGTTTCAGAGCTACCAATCTGTTTTTAGCAGGGGATGCAAATCACAGCAGAAGTGCAGCTCTATGCCAAAAGTACTTCCCATCTAAGAAACGCATACACAACCCAAACTGGTTGTTTCTGGCAGCATGGGCTTCGTGACTTTGTCCAGAAAAAGGCAACAAAGCTGGTGAAGGATGTGGAACACAAGTCCTTTGAGGAGCAGCTGAGGGAGCTGGGGTTCCTTAGCCTGGAGGAGGCTCGGGGATGACCTTACCACCCTCTGCAACTCCCTGGAATGAGGCTGTAGGCAAGTGGGGGTCAGCTCTTCTCCCAGGCAAAGAGCAGCAGAACAAGAGGACATAGGCTTCAGCTGGGGGAGGTTTTTGCTGGATATTGGGAAGAAATTCTTCACAGAAAAGGTGGTTAGATATTGGAATGGACTACCCAGGAAGGTGGTGGAGTCATTATCAGTGGAGGTGTTTAAAAAGACTGGATGTGGCATTCAGTGCCATGGTCTAGTTGACAGGGTGATGTTTGGTCATAGGTTGGATTCCATCTCAAAGGTCTTTTCCAACATAATCAATTCTGTAATTCTATGCTAGGTAGAGGGTTTGGTGATGTCCCCCAATTTTCCTAGACATTTATATCTCCTGGGCAAACACTTTAAATACTTGAACACTTCAATGTCCCTATGCTCACTACAGCATTTGGCTCCATTCAGCTGTGTTCACATGCTGACTTTGTGAGTGCCCCATCTCCCTGCAGCCACTCCATCTCAGATGCATCTTTAAAAACATAACTGCACAGTCCAAAATAGCCTCATTTCAAGATTAGTTAGACTCCCACACTGCATATTCCAGTCCAAAATCTTAGCCAGTGTACATTTGTACCATTTTTCTTCAGCTATCTCAAGGGATTTGCCAAATGTATACCAAAATTTCTTGTTCTTATAAGAGAATCAAGTATATGTCACACTTAGATATCAATATATTTAAATCAGATTTGGTAAGCTTAAATTTGACATAATTGCCTTTCCTTCTTTTTTTTTTTATTTTCATACGGTATGATCATTGGCATCTGTCAGCTTTTAATCTGTTTAAAACTTTATTGGCATAGTCATATAAGGTAAGTAAATATTTTTTTCATGAGCCTATAAAACATTATTAGTTTATTTTTTCATCATGTCAGGTTGGATAAGTATCTCAGTGCCTGTACATCTTCATGAGGATTTTATTATTTATTTTGATTTAGACTAAACTAAAATGAAGACCTGTGCCAAAGCCCTGAGCTTTTTTGACAGTCTTTAAAATATACAGTAATAAAATTGAATTAACAGGCTCCCTCAGTGATTTCCAGATGGAAATACACTGGTAACAGCAGAGAAACCACAAGAGCTTTAGCCCGCTCTGTTCTGCCCCAGCATTGCAGGAGACAAATCCTTTTCGTCTTTCCCATTCCAAAGTACAAGGGCCAGAGGGCAGTGGCAATGGGGCAAGTAAGAATGGGATCCAGTCATCAAAATAATAACCTTGCCCATTCCCAAATGTCAGACGAGAACATGAGCTTTGTAGGCTGGTGCTGGACTTTGCAATTTTTGAGAAACAGTAGCTCCAGAATAGATGATTCAGCATTTTATCCACACAGAGGATTAATAGAGATTATCTTCAGTAGTGCATCAATTGTGTTGTAATTCATTCTCTAGTTTACTTGTACAGAATTAATGTCTCTGTGTAAACGCCCTTGATGTGAATTAAGAACACCATAAAGTACATAGTTTACCCCAGACCTGAGGGGAGAAGAGTCTACATAGGTTCATTTTTCACCTGATGAATCCTGAGTGCTCCAGAGTAGACAGTTCTGACTCAGGACACTTCATTATAAACCTCATCTTTTGTCCAGTTGAAATAACCTAAGCTATTTCTCTCCAGCTTTATAAACTGGTCAAAACAGGTAAATTGCTTTCTTTGAATTTATTAAATACCAAAAGAATCAACATCGGAGGAAAATGTTGTCCTGCATGGAAACATCTGCATGACTTTGCCTTTGTACACCCAATGTCCCTATCATCCAAAGAAGAATAATGTAACCTGCATGAGAAGCTCAGAAGAGTGCAGTGTTATATCCACATTGAGCAAACCTCATCTGAGACCTTCAAATGCATTGCTCCTGCAGTCTTTGCTAGCCAACTCTATAGGAATAGAGCAATACTCAGTTGCAAATAAGTGAAAGTTTGATTTTTGTGCTTGAAAGAAACTCTTGTACCTATGAAAGACGTGAGTAACCTTGCCAGCCCCCTGTGGATGGCACCACTCTAGATGCAGAGTAGCCTTTTGGACTGATTGTGTTGTGTGGGCTTGATCCATTACAATTAGTGTGTCTTCAAAAACAATGGTAATTGTAGGGGCTTGGTAATTGCAGGACTGAGTCCACAGCCCTACAAATAAACGGGATGGAGACAGAGAATAAGCAAATTAAGCAAACAGAGTTAAACACTTTTTCTGATGTAATTTCTCTATTCCACCCAAATGATTCCTCCTTTTGAATCCAAACACAACATCCTTTTTGGGTACAAGATGCATCCTGCCCACTTACACACCTGCTCCTCCCTGTCCTGAGCCTTCCTTACAGAACACACTGGGAAATGCTCTTTTACAGGAATTACAGTTTCTTCAATGCAAAGATAACACATTCAGAAGAATCCAGAAAGGAAATGAGGGTTCTTCCTCCTTACCCCAGCAGATCCTGAAGCAAGAGGGAAGACTTCACCTTCAGTCAAGTTAAGCAATACATATCGATGATACCAACAGGTAAAGCAATTCAATAGAATCCAAATCACTCCTGCTACAATTGCTGTTGAAGTACAGAGAAACTGTGCTCTGGACACTATCATTATTTAACTAAGGAGATTTGATTAACTAATAGTTAAAGAACCCCAGTGCCAGCAGATAGCATCCTTGCCCATGCAGCTGTCCCATTTTTCCTCTCACCCCTATGCCACGTGCAGAATACCTGGAGGGGGCTGGGCCACCACCGATCTGCAGGACAAGGCAGAGAGTCCACAGCTGAGGCAGCTGCCTCCTCTTGAGGGCTGGGGAGGCCTGGGAGGTGTGGGACACTTGGCTCAAGGCTTCCTTCCCTGTAGTAAAATCAGGAGACCTCTGTGCTACCCTACATTGCGCTGGTGCCAGGTGGTGGCAGACCAAAGAGCTGTAACGAGGTCTCTGTGGTTTCCCTTTCCCCCTGTATTTCCCTTCCTTTCTCCATGGCATCCCAAAAGTGAAAGTCATCAAACACACAAGCCACCATCACAGTTGGAAAAACACTGGCATGCAACTTCAGTAAATATAACTCAGTTGTACCGATAAAATTGAAAACAGAGGAATTACATAAAAAGAATGTACATTATTTTAAATTGCAATTTTTATATGTTCACTTTTATTGCCTCACTCTTTAAAATAAATCCAGAACCTGACTTACTTTAATAAAAGTTTAATTTCACATCTTGGTTTCAATTCTGTACTTTTAATTTATTCTATGGCCAGCCTTCTGACAGGAAAAGAGCTAGAGCAGCTGGGGAGTTTTACAGGCAGGTTATACTCAAGTCACTGTAATACAGTGGTTAAAAGCAAATTCAATTGTAGCTTCCACTATAGAGGAATGTTTTTGTCTTTCTTTTTTTCATATGTATTGTTTTGAAGAAGTAGCAAATGGAAATGGAGCCATTTTTCACACCTGAAACTGTTAAACAAATGCATCGGCATTTCTCAGTCACATTTCAAAGTCAACGCAGTGGCAGACAAGAGGCCAAACGCAGAGTGCATTATACAGAAGTTACCCACAGCAGCTTTCAGAAGCCTCAGCATACCAAGCAAAATTTGAATTATACTTCTTTTAACTGAAAATTGCCAAGCGATTTCAGAGCACAAAGGCAAATATCAATTACTTGCCTTGCTCCACAGCTGAGCAGTTGCTGACCTCGAGCTCATTCAACACACATTAGCAAAGCCAGGTTGGATATAAACAAGGGCAGAACATGAGTTGCAAAATGATTATCAGAAGTAACTAATACAACAGCACAGAAGTGAAATTGCCTCTTTAAGCCATTGGAGACTCACAGGTCTCATATTAAATGCTGCCTCAACACATCTGAAACACAAGCAAAAGCCAAGAGATGCCCACAGACACACCTTGGGGGAGTCTGGACTCCACACGGCCGTGCTCAGCGCTCCCCATTTCCCCAGGGAGCGCCTGGCTCTCCCAGCCCTGGAACAAGGAGTCCCCCCAGCCCCCTCTGAGGGGGCACCTCATACAGCTTCCCCTTGGCCCGGGAAGGGGAGCCCTTGCTGCTCTGCCATCACCTCCGAGCCTCTTGGACCACAGGGCCTCTCAGGGTACCGTGTCCAGCCAAGAGCGGTCCCACTACGGACCTCCATCCCCGACCAGCACTAGCCATCGGCTCCAAGCCCCCATGTCGCTATCAACAAGCAGCCAAGGAGGCAAAAAATCACTAGCAGCCTCATAAGCATGTGCTCTTACCTGGAGGAGGAGTGCCTGGCCGGCCCTGCCCGCTTCGGTCGGCAGCGCTGCTCTGTGGAGAGCCGCGGCTCCGGGGGCCGCAGCCGCCCCTCACAGCCCAGAGCGGCTGAGGTGAGGAATCGCCGCCCGCCCCCGGGCCTGGCACAAGGACACAGCTGAGGCCTGTCACTGTCATTGGGGATGGGGACACATCGGCGGGAAAGGGCCAAACAGCCTTTCCAGCAGCAGCCCTCAGGAAGCGATTTTTGACCTCTTTCTCCTTTGTTTAACCATCCCCTCGCCAGAGGAAAAAGCTGTCCTCAGGGGCTGCCAGGACGGGTCGGGGGGCTGCGTGTGGCAACACGTGCCATGACCAAGGCAGGTGGGATTTGCTCAGGCAGGGCTGGAAATCATGTGAAGGACAAAGCTGCCTCTCTCAGGACCAGAATACACACAGCCAGAGCAAGTTAAGTATATTTGGAATAAAATGGCAGGAGTTTGCAGATGCAGAAAGTGAAAACAACCCTTGTGAGGCAGCGAAGCTCTCCGTGTGTCAAACACCCACACAGCCCAGCCTGGCAGGAGATCAGCAAACCTCTGCTGTCTCGACATGTGACTCCCCAGCCACTTTCCTGGGAAGTCGGCACACATAAACATCCTGCTTCTGAAGAGTTTATGTGCAAGCAATGAGCAAATCCCATCCTTCAGACTCACAGTAGAAGCACAACATCACACTTACGATGTGAGATGCCAAGAGTCAACACGGAACATGCGGGTCTGCACGCAGTAGGGAAGAGATGCAAACACAACTGCTTCTGTCCCTATGCTTATAAACCTGCTCAGCTCCCTCTCAGGGAAGCTGCGTTTAACTCCAGTGGTGGGTACTTGTGCTCTGGCTGCTGAAGGTCTTGCTTATTGCTACAGTTAGCGAACAATTGCTAACTCATCACTAATGTGGCATTCACAAGGTTCCCTATCCAGCCACTCATAGCCAGTTTAACTTTGCTCTGACTGGTCTACAGCTGTAGCATATCAGCACGTGGTTTTAAACAAAAGAAAACTAAAGTGACCCTATTGCTCTTTCCTCATTTTTTTTTGGAAGGGACAATCAGCCTATGCTTTCTGCAACAGCAAGAAGGATAATTTTGGTTTTAGTAATGTAAATCACACAGTGACAGAGGTGAAGAGGAAGGACCCGAAGCTGTAGCATGGCTGAGCAGGCAGCCCACAAAGGCTCAGCTGTAAACACCTACTCGAGCCCAGATATGCACGGGAGTCTTACGTGAGCTACTGAAAAGAACAGGAAATAACATTACGTTTTATTTGTGTCTGCAGAGCAGCACACAGCTCTACAAACGAAGAGATAGTGATTTCCTCTCATCAGCCTTAAAAAAGTACTAAATTGTAACCAAGGCAGCAGATTTGTTACCATCTGACATTTATCATTTCTCTGTAGCAACCAGGTCCCGTCTGCCTGACTGTTGCTGCCAGATGTTCATTTCACTGTAATTTAGCCATACACACAAGATACTGGCTTGCACTGCCCTTGCTCTGTTTTCCTCATTAGCAATTCTCTTTGCTTCCTGGTCATGATTTCGTTAGCAGTAAGTCATGCAACAGCCAGGTGAAGTTGTACAAAGAAGTTTTTATTAAGCGTGCTGGTGGGCTCTGCTGCCCGCTGAAGCTTTGCTGAGGGACAGCCTCTGTGTACCAGGAGGTGATGCTAAACCTCTGCACTGCACAGGAGAAAGGACCTTCTTGAGAGCCTTTCTCCACTGTCCCTTGGGCAGCTGTCACTCATCTCCTCCTTCAAAAACAGTAAACCCTGCTCCCTTAGCCACATGTTGGGTAACAACACGGACGGACTCCACCCTTATAAAGCTACAGCAACATCCTCCAGCATCTTTTCTCTTTGGCCTTGTCTCTCCCCAATCCCTTTTCACAGCTTGTTTTTGTTCTCTGCAGACTGTTTTTAATGATGTGCTTGAAAGGGATCTCACCTCTTAAGGAGAAGGCTACCAATTACACTTCTGCACGAATAAACTGAGCTCCGATACCATTTCAAGGAAGCCAGCAGCTTCTATTCTTCATTTTCCTGCACTAGAATGTGGTAACCTGCAAAACTGAACATAACTGAGAATTCAGGCATAACACAGTTACAAGCATGAACAGAGAAAGACAAAATCTTCATTTTGTATGAAAATCTTAATTTTAAAACACTTGACTGAAAGAACAGCGTTGCCCTGTACTTCTAGAAGCAACAGTACTAAGAAGGTAAATTTGCCTTGTGGCTTGCCCACTTACCAAAGTATTGCGTTCAGCTCACCCACATCTTGCTTTCTAACATTAGCCAGATTTACTTCCCTTAATAACGAGCTTTTATGGCCTCATCTCTACATGTATTTACCCAGCTGCTATGTATTTGCTAGGTGAGCATGTGTGTCACTTCATGTTTCAGAAGGGCTTTTAAGCCTCGCCTCTGGGCAGTCAGGATTTCCTGCTCTGCGGCGGCAGGAACAGAGCGAGACAGGAAACACTGCCGGCTGCTGCCACGGGCTGGGAGGGAGCAAGGTCAGCGGCTGGGTTTGTACCTTCTCATTACTACCACAGCCTCAGGACTGAGTCTAGTCAAGAACTGAACTTACCAAACTGCCCTTTTATGTTTTCAGTATTTGCCAAACTTAATTTGAGTACATAACATCAGTGATATTCCTTGTCTTTAAAATGCTTTGACTATCGTGTTGCTGAGCCAGCACTGACTGGTGCAATGGTAGTGCCAGATATCCACACGCTCCGTGTCTGTGTCCCTCGTGGGAATAGAGCCAAGCCCTTCCAGCCCCCTGAAACGGGAGTAGTTGTATCATGACCCTGTCTGGAGATCATCCATTTTATATTTTGCTATATAGAAGCATTGTAGGAAGTCAGCCACACTCAGACAAGCCAGATGACATTGAACAGCAGAGTTGGGACAATCACTTGACATTCCTCATAATTTAGAGTTTTAAAGTATTATTTTTAAACAAAAACATTTTTCATTTATTTCCTAATTTGATCTCAAGTTTTAGAAGCATCAACTTAAACCTTACATGACTAGAGTCACATAATCAAATTTTTGTCCATTGTCTTTTAGCACACACACAAATCCACTGCTGTGGTCAACACTTCTGTTTTATCCTTTAGAAGGCTGCCATGATTTACAGTACTACAACAAATACATTAATGTAAAAATTGCTATGGGCCCCATTTGGTGGGGGGGAGGCAATACTACGGACTACCACAAAGGTGTGAACAGGCAGAGTGCTACTCAAATAGGAATGTTATACTGGAAATTACCAACAGTCGATTGAAATTCAGATTTATTCTGAATCAAAATGAAAGATTAATAAAGTTTCCCATAAAAAGATCAATGCTTTGTTTTTCCAAAGTGCAAAAACAAATTAATAAATGAAACATTTCACAGCATTTCAATAAAGATACATATTATTGCAATTTGTATTGGTAAATAGTGCAAATAACAGTATGATTTAAAATATCATAGCCCCCATATTTTTGAAATGGAATTTTTAATTTCAAACTGACAGCACTAGTATTTTTCAGAGACAGCACAGCAAACATCTTTGCACAGTATTTCTGACCACCTCTGCCCTTTGAGCAAAGCAGACCTTAAAGCTGACACTGAAAAAAGCAGCCACCTGCCAATTCTGGTCTCCATAGAGGGCCTGAGGAAAGACATCAATTTATGTTAAAGGTAATGTGGAATTCAAAGTCAGTGTTGGGACTATAAAACCATAAACAGTGAGCCTGTAGTATTTACACAGCTGTGAGTTCAGATCCAACTTTTTATAAAATTTATGTATTTCAAACAAAGAGAACACTGATGGGGCCTGGCTGTCATCCTGAGACAAGTATATCATCATCTAAAATCTCCTTCAGATTGAGACAAAGTGGATCCGAGTAAAAATACTGCATTTTAATGCTGTTAATAGAAGGAAAACACAAACTGCTTGATGACCAGGTATTCTCCTTCCTGTGAGCAAGCACACAAAAATTGAGAAATTGTCATAGTTGTACAAGGTGAACCATGTCATTAGTTCTTCTGTCTCTTGCATACTACGCCTTTTACAGGTTTTGTGCAATGTGTTAAGACTGAATAATGGTGCTAACACAAGACAATGCAACATTTCTTTAGAGCAATGTGATTTCAGCCAGTTTAGCTTAAAAGGCACAAAGACTTCATAGCAGTGATGCAGATAACTGTGAAATATTGCTTCTGTTCACACGTGATGCATTGCTGCACGCAGAACTCTAAGAGATTCCAGGACCTGTAACAAGGAAGTTTTACGTGAGATGAGCACAGCAGCAGGAAACAATATACCTGTTGCAACAGCTTAATACAACAGGGCTTTGAAATGTGGGGAAGCAAAGTAAGACAAGGTCTGCTTCTGTACTATATTTGAAAGAAGTTTCAAAGAGCAGCTCAACATTGTCCCTGTCCTGCCCTCACCAAAGGGGTGAAATTCTCAACCAAGCAGCCTGGCGTTCAAGTGTTGTTTTGCCCTTCCTTCCCTGAAGTTCTCTCTTTCCTGTTTTTGCTTTACACGGGACACAAAAGCAGAGCTCCTGTTAGCATACTTTTATAAATTCAATCTCTTCTCTCCCAGCAAGTGCCAAAGCTTTCCTAATAGTTTTCCTTAGGTAAGAGATCATCACCAAATTAAAATGAAGCAATATGACAAGTTAGTAGAATATATTTGTTTAGTTTGATCACAAAAAACCACATACTGGTTTAGGCCAATTTTCTTTTTATTAATAATATAAGGTTCTGTAATCTCTTAACATTACAACTGAAGCTTTACAGTTAATCTCACACTAAAATGACAAACACTGTTTGGCTTTATTTGCAGAAAATTAAATTACAACCTTGATAAACATACATTTCCAAGATTGAGAAGCAATTTGTGTTTTCTGAATTTCAGTGCTAATGTATTCCTGCCCTTTGAAATTGGTTTCAGTTAATTAACATTGCTATGGAAGAACTATTTGGCCTTGCCTCTTTCACAGCTGTAAGGCAAAGATGACATCTCTATTATACTGTAAGTCAAATCAAGACACATTTTTCTTTGACTGTAAGATTTAGATCCTGGATCAGCTTTTAACAGATTTGCTTCTTTCCCCTCAGACTTTTATAAAGGTCTCTCTAATGTAAACAGATTTTACAGTCAAGCCACAGTCACTCTCTGCACCTTTCCTCCTTCAAAGGGAGCAGAAGCTGTGTAATTGGAAGTCATTACAAGATTAATTAAAACTGCTTGTAACTTACATATGGCCAAAATAGTCAAGCAAATGCAAAAGTTGTGTTATGCATCAGCACTTCTAATCTGCATGGATCAAACTCCATCCCTAAACAGGCCGCAGCTACAGGAAGGGAAGTGCGTAGAAAGAAAGAGCATTCAGAAGGAAGAGGCGTGGAAGACTATAGTATTAGAGAAAGTAAGATTTTGTTTAAATGGTGAATGATCTCTATCTAGGTCTTCTGAACTTGCATTACATTTTTTTTCTATTTGCATTAGCAATTTAAATGTGAAATTAAAGACAGTAATACATATGTTTCAACTGCAGTTTCAACTAAGCTCTGACCCATTCGTAAGATAGTATTTAGGAAGACAGCAATATCCATTACATTTGTAGTTAATCTTTTCCTCAGAGCTATCCAGAGACAGTGCTTTGGGACCCTTGTTATTTCACCTTCCCATAGGGCAACTGACATACAGTAAAAATCTTTACTGCATTTTAAATCACTTCAGAAGTCAGTGGCTATTTAAAGGTTAGAGAGTATAAGGAGTTTTTACCTGTGTACTTTCAATACAAAAAAGGATGAGAAAAACCATAGTCAGAAAATTTAAAAATGGGAAGGATGTTGTGGAGCTGTGTTGTACTTTAGTCAAAATCTTAAGAGATCAGTATTACTAAGCTATGACTACTTGTTCTACTCTTTGTGCTGTCATTCTGCAAAAAAGCTTCACATGCTTTCCTTCAAAATTAATTCTTCATAGTTACACAAACTTTCATGGAGGCACATAAACACCCTTCATATTTACCAGCTCCTAGAAAGGCTTCCACTGGGGAATGACACAAGTCATCAGTGAGACGCCAGCTGTGGCCACAGAGTCACCACTGTGCAGCTGAGGTGAGGAAGCCCCTGCACCACCATGTGCAGATTCACTTCACCAAGACACCTTTGTGTACTTAAGGAACACTTAACCACAGTGTGAAGGCTCAGTCTCCTAAAACGGACTACACTTACTGTTTTGGTTACTGCTGAAATATGAACTCTGGGGACAAGAAAAATTAATAGATTTATATACTGAAATGTTGTGAAATAAAGACCATTCAAAATAAATCCAGCTGCATTTAAAGTATCACATGAACATTCTTGTCTTACGACCTGCAGATCATAAAAACATTTTCTTTCATTACCTTGACAGCATGCAGTTTAGTCATGTTTTGAGTGTCCGTGTTTTTCAATCATTTGAATTGTAGCATGGAAATTAATCTTAGAACAAGTTCAGAACTGTCTGATATGCAGTATTTTTCCAAGAATTTTATACTCTTTTTGGTATATTACCAAAACTGAGAGCTAATTAGAGAGTATTCTAAAATAGTTTAAAAACAAAAATGCAATTTATCTTTTTCTCCTCATTAGCGGCACTACCAATACAAAAGGTGTCCAAACTGACACTACAGAGCTGTGAAGCAGTTGCCTAGAGACAGTGTCCTCAAAGGATAGTCTGTATTTTTTTCTATCTTATGCATATACATTAATTATCAAAAAGTTGGATAATTTGCTTTAAGAAAGAACCCACCTTAAAAATGGATCATGAGTATTGACAAATACTTTGTTTATTTTACTGATTAAGATTCAAGTTTCAATGTAAAAATGCTTACTCTCACATGATACGGATCAAGAAAATATTTCATTTTCATAAAGTTCAATGGACAATTAAAACTGTGGCTACTGTGAAGTAAATAAATGATTCATAAAGGCCATAGGAAACTGTACAAAACAAATGGGAAATCTCACTTCCAGGATGACAGCAGGTTGTCCATTAAAGTGTTTTATTAAACTGTTGTGACTGTTTCAAAAGACAGTGCTGGGCAGTTTCATTTGAATAACTGAAAAAGAAATTTTGCATCTGTGCAAAACAAACACAATGGGAACAAAACCCATACACACTAGGACTGAAGTACAGATGAACACAAAATTTTGTTACAAACCTGTTTTCAACGTACAGTGAGAAACGTCCATTGTACAAAACTTAGTGACTGACCTACAATTAATTTAAGATTATCCCAGCAATGCAAATACAACTCAGAACAGTTCAATTGTGTAAGATTTTCCAGCAGTACTACAGGGAGAGACTACTGAATTTTTAGTAGTTTGACTTACACTGTCTCTTTTGATTAAAGCCTACATTTGTACTCTTAAGTATTTGCTGGTTACAACTCTGTTACATGCTTAATTCAGTACAGGGAGATACTCCTTGGTGTTCTCTCATCTGTCTCTTTGCAGCTTTCCTTTAGCAAGAGGCTGAGCTGAGCAGCTGCTTCTGTAGAAAACACTGTTGTCAGTCTTTGTCCTCCTTGCGGGGGATGCTTTAAGTAAGAAACATCTGGCAGTATCCAGCACTGAAAATACTGTCAGCTGTGCTGCCTAGCTGAACTTGGAAACCCAAATTTGCATTTCCTGGTTTGTACTTTGTGCCCAGTAGGTTGGAACATTGTTAAGTAAAAGTCCATAAACATTAATAGTGATGTTTACACTTTATTGGGGGAAGAGGGAAGGGAGTAGCAAAAATCAATGTAAGTTACTAGTTTTTAAAGTTTAGTCTATGTTATATTTGATTACTGGGATATCAATACAATGAAAGTGGAGGAATTTCAACAGTAATTTTTAATTTTTAGTACATCATTTGTGCAGAGCTTTATAAAAGATTTTTGTTTCCAAAGATGTTATTGGGGTCCACATATTCTTTAACAGATCTCAGCATTCCCAGGCCAACATCAGAGATGCTCTCCTTCATCCAGCGCTTCCGCAATTTGCCTACTGGAAAAACAAAAACAAAGTGTTTCAATATATGGCAGGATTCTAGGAGCCAATCAATCTTGTGACCATGAATGAATAAACACTGTGTGATAAATGCTTTTATTCAAAATTGAGAAATGTTTTGCTTTATTTGATTTATTGAGCCCACCAGACTATCAAGCTCATTAAGCTCAGCATACTCCCAGAGGAGGACTGTGTTCCACACTGTCTACTTTCCTCAGAAACTATGAAATTTAGATGAAGCTTAGGCTGAAATCACATATTCTATTAAGACAAGGAATCAGTAATAAGTTTTTAAAAGCCACAAACTGATTTTAAGTAGTCAGCTGTAGAGGAGATTACTAAAAAGCAGAACCCTACGTTTCTTGATTACTTTAAAGTGAAAATGTAATTCAATAATCAAGCTTAAACCAGTATTGGTTTAAATAGCTAAAAATTTTTTTTCTACGAAGAAGGTTTAATATTTCATTTGAAAACTTCTATGCTGGTTGGTAATTGCTCAATAGCATTACACAAGAGCTTTGTTTCCCATGTAAAACTGGCTATTCACAACATATACCAAATACAAACAAAGCTGAAACAATCTTTTAAGAACTCATTTCACTAAATTCTCATAATAGTCCTGTTAAATGGCCAAGTGTTCACATGCTAATTAACCAAATCATCAACTCTGATTAAGAGATCATTCAAAACTGAGGACATTTTTTTCATTAAACACACTCTAGCATTTAACTTGTCAGCCTGAAACACAATCCATTTGTCAGTATGATAAGACATAGTAAAGGTTTGAGAGACAGAAGCTTTAAGAGTATCTGAAGCTAAATTCAAGCCATCTTTTGTGCCCTGTTTCAGGGTAACCATCAAACTGTCATCAGAATAATAAATTACAAGGACACCTCTGGAGAACAGAGTATATTTGTTTCTACCTTAAGGAATATGAGCCAGTCACAATGCCGACAGAAAAAGCAAATAATGTGAGACAGAATGAAATTTGCAGTTTGCTAGAAAACAACTACTAGCAGCATGTGTGTCAAGATCAAAGATCACAACTGAAGGACAAAATAATTTGTCATGTGGTAGGAACTGTGGCTGTACTTTGCAGCCCCAGCTCAAGAAAGAATCCCTGTTTGTGAATATACTATCACTACAATGTGACTGTCTGAGCAAGCTGATGTGGTTGAATTCTATCTGTTAAAACTTTACTACTACTACTGAACACCTGAATCGTGGATGTGGCTTGACCATCCCTTCAAGTCACTCACACTGGCTCTTACACAAGCAGCTGAAGAACAGTCATTACTATTCTCAACTGTTATCTGTAATATAGTTTCAGTGAATGTGTTCTGTGGTTATGGATGTAATTGTCCTGAAAAGACTGCAAACAACTGCTCCAACAAGATGGAGCACATTAGAATCACAGCAGGCTGCCCAACAGCTAGCATGCCTGCCTCTTTTACACCTCCAGTAATAATGCAATTCCACAAGGAACTGAACTACTGTCTGAGCAGCACCAAACAGTCGTTGCATATTTAATGAAGTCGCTCACCAAGTGCTGGAAAACAGAAGGTGCTTGGAGTGCATCATTAGTTCTGTCAAAGTGATAATTTACACATCTATCTTGTCAAATTTTCTATGGTTTATACTTTTGCAATAATAAATCTAACATACATCTGATTAGTGAACTGGAAAGAAAAAAAGCTGTACTACAGTTACCAGCAGTCCTTCACAAACATGCTCAACAAAAAGATTTTAACCCCTTGATAACAGCAAAGTTGATCCCCTGCTCCTACCGTTCATGTCAATAAAATATACCTGGAGCTTTCAACTACTCAAGTTTTCACATTAGAGTTAAAAAGCCTTGAGGTAATCTCTCCAAATTCTAAGCTGATCCATCAGATAAAATGGAAAATAGACCAAGTGAAGAAAAGGCTCTGTGAAAATGAGAGCAGAACTTAGAAAAGTCATTTATATATTGCTGCACTTCAGGTTAGTGCTGTGCTATTTTCTGGTCCTTCTCCACAGGACAACCCAGTTGGCTCCAAGGACAAGAAGGGAAAAGGAGGAAGAAAATGCCATAATAGTAAAAGATGTTTCTGTGAACATAAAAGCAATCCCAAGTGACAAAGTTGCTTACCTCTACTCTTAGACTAGCTAAAGAACAGCTCTGCACTCAAGGAGGCCTTAACTCCCCTAACAAGAAGGTCTCAGTTAAGCCTGATCTTATCACAGACTACAGAAAACCAACTTCCCATTTCTAGCCTAGAGAAAGCAGACTTTTGAGTTTTAGCCCTACATGATGGCATTTACCTAGAACTGATGGGAGACTGCACAGAACCAGAACTGATACAAGCATCTAGCACTTACAGGCTTTTAGCACTGTATACTTTTCTCAATCAAAAAATGAGATCAGAACCCCCTGATTCTATATGCTACATCATAACATTATTAACAAATCAATTTGTAGTAGCTTAGCATAGCAAGTTACTACTTGTCCACTCAGCTATACACACCACCACATGCACAATCCTTGTGCCCCAGCTGGAAACAAACACAGCCCTTCCTTCTTGCATCTTCTTCCTCTGAAGACACTTAATCTTGCATCTGAAGGGACGGTGTCATAGAGGATGGAGCCAGGCTCTGCTTGGTGGTGCCAAGCAAAAGGACAAGAGGCAATGGGCACAGAAGTTCCATCTAACTATGAGGAAGAACTTCTTTACTCTGCAGGTGCCCAAGCACTGCCCACAGAGGGTGTGGAATGTCTCTCACTGGAGATATTCAAGAACCTTCTGGACGCAAGCCTGTGCAATGGTGCTCTAGGATGGCCCTGTCTGAGCAGGGAAACTGGATGAGATGACCCATTGTGGCCCCTTGCAATCCTACCCATTCTGTGATTCAGTGATCTTATTTGTCCAAGATGAGGTACGAGAGAATTAGTTTTCAAGTTTTACAGGTGTCAAGTGGCCTGTTCCTGAGGTGTGCTGAGCAGTCTAATAGTGCCTGAAAACATTCACTACTAGTAAGCCAGAAACCTCCAATCTGAACCCCAGCCTATTATACTGAGTACAGACCCCCCAGCATGGCAGAGAGCCTACTTCACACAAGGTACTTCAGATCAGAAAGCCAAGGAGCTTGTTCAGTAGCTACTCCAAAGACAGTCCAACACCAACCTTAGTTTTAGGTTTTTATCCATCATTCTAGTCCACATATGAATGAGAAATACATAAACTGTCTAAGTAACTTTTCCCCAGCTTTGATACATGCTGCTCCATGCTGGTGTCATTGGAAAAGCTGTTCATCTTTCCATTGCCCTTTTTCACTTGCTCATCTTCAAAAATTCATCTGGATGGCTACAAAACATCTGGCTGCTAAAAATGGAGTGAGCAAACAGCAGGCAGCCATTGGTTTTCTCACTTTTGGAATATGAAGCACCAGGGCAGACACAAACAGTCTTGTAAGGAAAGTTTTCATGTAGCTGATTGATTCCAGGAATTACTCTACACCCATGCAGAACAGATTTATAGAACTGTGTGGTCCCAGTGGAAATAGGTTCTGCTGGCACTGCACATTGTACTTCCTCTGCTCCAGCCCTTTCAACTTGAGGAGTCAGTTACTGCAAAACAATAGCTTTGCAGAAGGAGCAGCAGTGACAGGTCCTACAGGTCCAGCTGTTGCATGCTCTTCCTGAAGCTACCTGTCCCTCCAGAAAGCAGCTCCCTGCCCTTATAAACTGCTTAAAAAGCTATTACTCTTCCAGGGAGAACTCTGCAATACTGAGCAAGGTCAGTGCAGTAATGTAAAACATGGCAGCACTGGAGTTCATTGGACCAGCGTATGCCAAGTCTACTAAATAATTAACACTTACCATCACCATAACACTTTGCATATTTTACTTGGTATCTTAAACAGCTTAAATATGTTCAAGTTCTGTGTTGATGAATCAGGAGGTCTGTTCCTTTTCTGTTTTTTTTTTGAAAAGGCACTGAAGATGACTATTCTATTAACACTTTCAGCAGACCAAGGAGGAAAATACAATTGTGTTATGTTATTGTATTATTTCACACGAGATTACTCCATGTCTAACAAATATTACAGTTTCAACTCATTCTGATGAGTAGAGCAAGCTCTAGTATACTTAACCTAAGAGGAGAAGATTTTTTTTCCCCTGTGTAGAAGAGAAGAGAATGTGTTCAATCCCCCCTCATAAAAGAACTTTATAATATCAGATTTTGTAGTTTGTCTGGATTAATTACTGCAGTTTATAGCTTAAGCCACAGCCTCTTAATGCCAAAGAACTGCAATGTCAAACGTAATTGAATGCAGGTAAGGTGTAAGGTTTGTTTTTTCCTTTGTTTTGTTTTGGGGGTTTTGCTTGGGTTTTTAGTGTTGTGGGATTTTTTCTTATTTTTTGTTTTCCTATATAAACTGCCACTGATACTATAGCTAAGCCTGTGCAGTGTGGGCTACCTGGTTAACGTTTATTCTAGCCAGTTGTTTACAAAGTAGAAGAAAATTAGTTCTATTATGTTAAGTGGCTAAATGGGGCTATTTTCCTCAACCCCACTATCTGATAATTGTTTCCTTAAGCCACCAGTTGTAGTTAACAGTCCCTCAAAGGGAAGCAATGCATCATTACTTTTTACACTGTTCTTTAGTTTTACATGGGTCCTTAGCTCAATAATATGAAAGGGATTAGGCACAAACCCAACCTTCTCCCTTTCTGATGCTGTACCCCAAAGGGGTTATAGTGGTATTTATACACCAGTCATACCTACTGATATTTCCTCAGCACATGTTATTTCATGCATACAAAAAAAAGGCATGTTTTATGAAAAAGAAATTCAAGAATGAAAGGTGTGACACATCATACAGGTGTTTTTAGGGCTTGCCATAAATGATTAGAATAATTATTTATCTAAATTTAAACTTTTATCTACAAGAAATTGTCATTCCTAATGCTGCTTTTTAAATGCTACGTTTGTAAACACTATCTATGGCCCTCTAGCAACCTTACTTACATGATTCTCAAATCTGAAGATACCCAGTGCCCAGAAAAGCAGAAGGATCAATGCTGTGCTTGAAGATGTGCAATATCCCTTTCTGAGCACAGGACACAGTCAAGGCAGGGTGACAGCTGTAATGGGGCGGTCGGGGGAAAGGAAGATGCATCCACAGTAAAGTCTTCCTCAAGCTACTCTTCCTATAGTTCAAAGCACCATGATTTCAGTTTTCATGGTGGACTGCAGCTGTGTACCTACCTGCAGTCAGTACCTCCCCAGATGTAAAGCAATTTAGAGATTTACACAACCCAAACTGCCATATATGACCATTTCTTCACTCAAGGAGTATATGAAGATTGACTTAAGCAGGCTTTGTATTTCCCATAGCCTCAAGTCCCAGACTACATCTGTTTTCTGATACACAACCCCAGAGTTAAAATAGCTCCATTTATCACAGTGTGATTGTACGCAGACAAATCAGCCTGTCTGTTTCCAGATAGTGAAAACAACTGTTATTAATCACAATTACAAGACAAACACCAAAGGAAATTGCACCAGGATTTTCTTTTACACCACACAATAGACCAGGCAGTACTAAGAGTGACAAGGCCTGAAGGTCAGTAAATAAAACTGACAATATTAGGCTAATTTTCAGCAGCACATCTACTAAGAACTGGAAAAAATTCATCTTGAATATTGAACACAATGCCAGACAAAACCACTCAAAGTAGAAAATATGTATCAGTATCAGAGGCAGTCATGCAAACAACAGGAGTATACAAAGTCAAACAGAAACCCCATTTCCATAGCTGTGGAGTCACAAAGTTCAAGCGTGCAAGGGTTTGAAATGCTATAGAATAGTTTTTTTTCTTGTTCAACACATGCTGTAAGCAAGGTTTTTATATGCTGAGGGCAAATACATCCAAATGTGTGACAAGCTCCAGCTGCATGCAAGTTAATGGATGAAATGCTAGTCAGTAAAATAGAGCTGCCACAGCAGGGAAAGCAGGAGAGTACATCATGGGGCTAATTCCACATCTAGTGTGTGAGAATTGACAGGTCCACTACACCACCATATTAAAGATTTAATCAGAGGACCATAAGAGCATATCAAACAAAAAATACTGAAACCTTTTCACTCATATTATTACCTACACATCCTTCAATATCCTGATATTGCTAAAGCCAGGTCCATTTCAGTTTCCATCACAAAGCAGGATGCCTGAAAACAGCCCTAGCTAAAATTTTCAAGTCTAGGAAGTCACTGACTGTTTCAAAGTACAACTTCTGCCCTTAGTTTTTTTCCCCACATAGAACTTTTAGAATGACAAAGTTTTTCTCTAGTTTTAAACCATTACCCTTCTTCTTTGCTCTTATATCTGTGACCAGGCAATGTCCCACGAGAGCAGAGAAAAGAAATGCATTAAGATAACCAGTTTCAAGAAGATAGCTGCACAAATCATACTGACTTCACAAGTCTTCCTGACATCCAAGGTTACAGCATTACATAGGACACATGCAATCAAATTAGGCTATCCATGTAGGTGGGAAAAGCATATGTAAAGCATCAGGTATAGGAAGTATCATTTATACATTACATTGGTTCTTAATATTAAAGCAGAAAATACCTTGCGAAGATGCTAGTAATACAGGGCAAGTAATTCCCAAACTCCAAGAGAGGAAACTAGATAGCTAGAACTTATCAGACAGCAGACCAGTAATGTCAACACTTACTTAACATCAATTATGCAACAAATGGTAGATTGCAACACAGTCCAGTTTAAAGTCACTGGCTCTTTCATTCAGACACTTTGCCTAAGTGCTCTAGAATTTGGGCTAACAGCATTCACAAAGACACAGGGGCCACAAAACTGTCTTAAAACTCTGAAACTCCCATTTCAAGTCTTTGTAGCTGAATATTTATCTGCACAAGGATCAGCAGAAGTTGTTTAAGACAAACTGAACAAACTGGAAAAAGAGTGAGAAATTTCTAGATAAAATGCCAGGAGATCTCCTTTCCCCTCAACCGCCCCCCAGTAATTTCTGTTAATGCCGCAAAATACTTTTCAGAGTTCTACTACAAATTATTTTATGTACTCATGAATATTTAGCAGTATCAAAGAGACTAGTATTAGACTGAGAATATTACCTCCATGGTGATGTGAAAGACTTCCTCCATTGGCAAGTATTTCTTCTCTAGCAGCCCTCTAAATTTGAAAGATATGTATTTATTCAACAGAAAATGCACAAGATTTTTAGATTTCATTAAATGCTTGCTATTGCACTCATACATACAAGTGTATGAAAAGTTTCTAAAGTAATTAGGGTACACTATATAAACATTATACTTCAAGTCTGCAGATAAAGGTAAGTAAGAGTCTTCTAAATAAACATTATGAAAGCCAAGACATTTCAAATGGCATCTCTTGTAATGAATTTATTACTCAACAATAGAATATTCTGGATCACTTTCCCATTGCCAAAACTTAAATAGTCCAGTGGCTGGGGTTGTCATTTGGAAGATGATTAAGTCTCAATAAAGAAGTGTGAAAACAGGGTTGTCAGAGTGATTCAAGACCATTATTCAGATCAGAGTTCAACCAAGATCTCCAAGATCCTGGCTGAGGCAGTGAGGTACTTTACAAATGACAACCCTTTCATGAGAGTAGTTTGTGGCAGAAAACAAAATTTACTTTTTTATGTTAATGTTCAAGTTGTAGAATCTTCTTTGCCATTCACCTCTCAATAGTAGAGAGCTTAGAAGGTGTAACAATGGAAGTTTTCTAAGCCCAAGAACTACATGTTTTTTTTTCAAGAGAGTGTACTTTTTTAGGAATAACATATATAACTGTACCCATGCAGTTAAGAGATTTCTTTCAGTCTGCCATAGAGTACATATACTTGGTCAGCAAATTCTCTTTGTTAGGTCAAATTTAGTCACTACAATGGAAGATGTGCATCCAGGTCATCACATTAACTCCAGTAAAAGTAATATCTAGGTATTAGTACAGTTTCATTAAATAAACACTCAAGTATTACATTCTTCAGTGCCCTACATGCAACAGGCATGGAAGCCTTTGAACTTGTAGGTAAAACTTTGCATCTGCTTGCTAAACTCAAGAGAAATTTCTAAAGAATAAGCATGAGAAGAATGATATCCTAGTTATAAATACTATTTCTCCACAGTCCTGTTAGCAATTTACTGGTGCTGAAGTTTGAGCATAGGAACCAGAAGGTAGGACAAAAGGCAGTTTGGCCATAGTCTTTCTAAGAATTATGTCTTCAAGGTAACAAGGATATTAGTTTCCCCTAACTAGGCAAGTACAGTGTTTCATCAGCCAAAGTGTTAAAGCAGAATTATTGCAGAGCTTCTTTGCCAATGCTGAAGCAGCCTGCAACTGGCCTAACAGACTGGACTTAGACCAGTGCTTATCTGGGCCTAACAGAAATAGCATGAGACACTCCCATTCCTTACTCTCTACATGCAGCACTATTAATAAGGGATGATCTTGATAGTTTTACCATGCATCTTACAGACTGAGTATTAAGCAGAAGAAGTAGCTTTGTAAATAACAGAACTAAGGAAGACTAGTTTCCCATGGATTTGGGGCTTAAGGTTTGAAGTTTCTGCCATCCAAGAAACTCCAGGTCATCTCTCCTATACTTCAGTCAGAACTGTTGATTTACTGATATCTAAAACAGTCACCTGGTAGTCTTTTCTCTACTTGATGAACTATTAACATGTACCTCTTATTACGAATAATGATCAAAGCTTTACGGACAGACTTGTGAGATCTTTCCTGCAAAACTCAGTAAGCTTGGCCAACAGGTTCAGAATATAATACAAGTCATCAGCTTTTCCCCCTTTATCTATTGTTGCATTTTGTATACATTACCTCAATTTGTTCATAGACATGAATAGGATCACTAATTCCTCTGTAGTTAAAGGCAAAGTAGAAGTAGACACATGCACCTGCATCATAAGTCTGTGTCACCCTGTTGAAGAGAACTGCATTACAAACAAAGCTTTATGACATTAAGCCAACCACTGTGACATTATAAAATTCGTAAGATTATTTCTCTTATTCAAAGGGATAGCATCTTATTAAAATTTTTTTTATCCTTTTTGCTCATAATCCATGAGCAACTCAATGCTATGACTTTGAATGTTGAAGCTCTTAAGTCATTACACTTGACTCTTGTCCATATAAGCAAGAGTTTAAAGCCTAAGCAATTGCTACTAATCCCTTGAATTCCCCACTCTTACATGTAATCCATTTGCAGGTTCAAGAGGAAGGTCATGGCCACTAGTATTTGTAATATCATCACTAGATCTCTTACTAAACAAGGATTCAAGAAAAAATATTTAGATTATTGCACAGCTTACCTACAGGTGGAAAGAGGAGCAAACTGAACACCCTTTTCTTTGCATTCTCTTACTATCCTTTCCTTTACATTTCTGCAAAGGTCCAAAACCCTGTAATGGGAAACTCGTTAAAATATAAAATTTTAGTATGTGATTTTATACAACTTCTAAAAAAAAAAAAAAACTTCAGCAACCTTTTTTAAAAGCATAATCTAATGCAATGTAAGAGGACCTTCTAAATCAGTGTTAACTAGCTTAGACTTTGTTCTAAGAATAGTAATCATCAAGACTACACTGCTTTTTCTGCACTTCTCCTGACAGCAAGTTTACTCAGAAACAGAGAACCTAAAAGCTCTTTTTCATAAGGAAAAGGTGTCAAAAGTGCTCAAAAAAAAAAAAAAAAGAAGGAGATTACCTACTTCTGAATGTTTTTACTTTCTTAGCAAAACAGCCTCAAAGTTTTGGCAGAGTAGTTAACAAACACAGGAGAAAGCTGGAGAACTCAAAGGTCTGGCAAACTCCGCTAACCTCATACCTTTGTTTTGCTGCAAGACCAAAACTGGAGATCCTTCAGCTGTGCACTACTGTGCCAGCTTGAAATGCTTTAATTCTAATATGGCAAAGAGCTGTTAGACCTTTACATAAGCCATGCTTGTTCTGCTTTTTATTAAAAATCTTCTAGGACAAACAAACTGCTAAAGCAACCAAAAGAAATCACTGTTTTTCAAATTACCATTTCTTCAGTTATACATTCTCCCACAAAGGTCTGCAGTGCTATAATTCAGATTAAGATGTTTTACACAGATTTTAAACTACATTAAAGATTCACAGAACACAAGAGAATTTAACCATTTAGTGAATAAGAATGTCAACTAAATATTTTATTCAAGTATCTGCTACCCATCAAGAACAAGTTAATCAGTTTATGGAAAGTTACATGGTTCTTACAGGTCAAAGCAGAAAAAGGTTTTCAAAGCATTTGCTTTGGTGACAACAATTTTAAGTACTTTCTTAAGTTCTTAAGTAAAAATTCAGTGTCTTCTGAAATGAGGGAGAGGCAAAACAAATTGGTGACTAAGCAGTTAGCATGCTTCAAAATCTATAAAGCTGAAGTAAAATAAGGAGCACTTTTGCTTTTAAATTGTCCTCAGATTTCTTCTACGCAGTTAGGATACTTTGCCAATTTCAAATGGGCTGGAATTTACCATTGCCACTAAATTTAATAGCAAGAGCATAGGCTTGCCAGCTTAAGTCATCATACTTTGCATTGAATACTGTAAAGCTTTGATTCAAATCACTTTAGATCCTACTTAAGAGATTTCTGGCTTACCAAATGGACAGGAGCATCCAAAATGATTCTGTATATTAAACTCTGTTGTGGGTCAAATGTTTCTCAACCATAGCTAACAGATAGAACAATTTTAGGAAAAAGATCTCAATCTTGGGCAAAAGTTACCTTTTCAGTTTTCATTTCCCTACATTACTGGAAAAAGAAAAAAGTAATTTAAATATACTTATTTTTTTTCATCTTCACTACAGACTCATCCATTTGAAATACACTGCTGATCCCACACACGTGGCTGCTCATCACCCACTGCAGTTATTGTCACTAATGTCCTGCTTCCTAAACAGGGTAATTTCAAGTCCTAAATTTGTTATAGTAAGCTAACCTAAGAAGAAATGTTACTGAATACTTGTTACATTGCATTTACAAAATCCTGGTATGTAATTTATCAGCAACTTTAGCAAGAACACACAGCTGCAAGACTTGAGGTATGTCAGGGTGCATCCAATATACACAAGGCCTAAATTAAGCATCCTCATGAGCAAACAGGAGTTAGGAATAATTTGAATGAAATCAAGTTTTAAGAAATTCTTAAGAGTAATCACAGTTTACCTATCCCAAGGAACAGACGTCTCAAATGATTCTCCTATTACATAGTAATCCAGGCCCAGGTCCTAATAAAAAGAATAAGGAAATTATTAGTAACATTCAGCATCAGCATCTGGGATTCCAGTGTATGCTATACAGCTAACAGTTGAACAATGTTTTAGTTTGCAGGAGAAAAACAGATATTCTAATTTAGCAAAACCATCATATGTCCCAGTGACATAAGTTTATTATTATGGAAATAGGGAAGCTCTTAAAAGACAAAGATGACAAACATTTTGATGTCATGGCTACAATGAGACAACTTGTCAGACTGTCAGTACATCTACACTAATCAAATATTTGTATCACTCTAATATCAAACCAAGTGCTTCACTGTGCTAATCAGTATAACACCTAGTAGAAACATTTTTTTTGGAATGTAGTTGCTATCTAGATAGAAAAAAGACAAACATCTGCCCATCTTACACACAGCCTGCTGAAATAAAGGGAGATTCAGTGATTTGACCCCAACAAATCAAGCACTCAGGATGTGCATATTGTTCTGAAAAATAAAATCTCAAACAGTAAGACTAAAATTCATAAGAACAGCTGCAGCAGTTTAGACTAAAAGTCTGTTGTCTTGGAATTCTGATTTAAAGCACAGTCATAAGCAGGTCTCCAAAGAAGACTAAAAAGACAAGTGAACACATGAGCTTTTCAAGTACACTCCAAGCCCCTGATTTCATTCAGCCTGTGGATTCTTCAATCTAATTCTCCCTACCCTTTATAAGAAGCTATTTTCTTAACAAGAATATAAATAATGTCTATATGGTGTTTTGCAGATGAAATTCCATGAATAATCACTGCTCAGAAATGGAAGAGATACAAGCCCTGGGAGAAGTCTGAGATATCACCCAAGGAAGGCTGCACTCAGATTTCAGAGAAAGCATCTTCAAAGAAACATCTCTATGTTTTGTTACATTAATTAACAGAAGTTTCAGCAGACAGACAAAAGCTGACCTACCCGAAGGTAAGCGATGACGAATGTCAGCATGTATCCTCTCTGTCCATTATCTTCTCCTGCTGCCAAGCCACTGCAATTTACAAGAATTTAATTAATTTTCCACCCAATTAGTCACCAGTTTACAAAAATATTTATAAAATAACTTTGATTATTAAATGTATGTGCAAGTTTAGCTGCCTAAGCTGTATTAAAATACAGCTTGTTAATAGTAAGATCTCTTCAATAGAAATCGGAAGTTACTTCAGACCAGACCTTTTTCATTTCTCTTTTCTGTCCATAACTGGGAGATCAACTTAAAATATTTGATGTGATCTTAAAATAACAGCCTTCAAAACTCATAAAAGAGTGGAGAAACACAAGTAGACACAGTACATCCCAGATATTAATTAACAGGAACATGGGTAACTACATTTCTAAGCATGTTGAATTTGTGTACTTGTATGCTCACAGGTCATGAGACCCCAAGACTTAAGATCGCCAAAGCGTAAGAGATCTGAATGAATTTAAAAAAGACACAGCACTAAAGAAAAAGGAAGCCTTGCTTTCACTAGTCTATCAAGGATCATGATGAAAGCATTTGTTTTAACTATTGGTTTCTAAGAACAAGAAAGTGCTATGCATCTGGAATCAGTCTTCCTACAAGCTCCCATAAATCTGAAAGAGGGGGGTGTGGGGGTGCATGTGAAATCAGACACCCTGGAAGAAGCATAGAATTAAAGTATTTTATACCATAAAGCCATTACATGGTTTAGCATTTTAAACCAGGTTACACTGTTAAACGCTTCACTAATAGGCTTAATAAAACAGCACAGACAGCGCCATGTTCTAGTGGATCTAACAGTGAAGTTTCCCCCCTTATCAATACATCATCATCTTGAAATACCAAAATACAAAACGATTCACAGTTCAAGTAATAGAATGAAAGCACAACAAAAGCACAAATTTCAGAAATTATAACCTTGAAATGGATAAAACAAGACTTATGTGTATATTTGAATAGCTGAGACTAATATTAGCAATAACAGTACATTCTTGACAAATCACAGTTTTAATGATGGTTTTCATCAATCACACTTAATCAAAGCAGAAGGAAAGAAACTGCCTGATCATTATTCAGCCTGCCACTTCAATGAGTGTTTTCTGTCCCTTTGTGGGACAGAAAATCACTGCACTCTTTAAACCAAAGAAGTTTCTTGTATTTGTAAACTCACATGAACTCTGCAAAAATTTAATACCACCCTTATGATTTTGTCTCCCTTTCTGTAGTTAAAATATAGTCTAGTACTGCAAAACAAGCTGCTTCCATGCCTGTAAGCAATTAAAAGGGCTACTTTCCACTTTAATAACATCCATTCTATATTTACTAAAATATTCTTCTGCAATACACAGTCAGCTGAAGTTTTTCAGTAAAGTTACCTAAGAGTTAGTACAAGCCATGTGTATCAAAGGGAATATTCAGTAGCTAATTGATTGCTGACACTTCAAACTAGTAAATTGAGAACATATCTGTACAGTAACCACTACAAAAATATGGTAGGCCAATTTTTCCCTGGACAGTTCATTCCCAGCTTCACATTGAAAATGTTCTTTGAAAAGCATACCCAAACTTGGTAGCAATATCATAGACTTGCTTTTCATGCTGAAGAACCTTCTCTCTGTCACCCTCAAAGAGCAAGGTAGCTACACACAGTATGTTGGGATCAAATCCTTTAAACTGCAAAGAGAGACAAACTTTCCATTAGTCACAGTCTACGTGGTAGAACACAAGGAACAAGTTTTTAATTTTCAAACACATGGCACGTGCCCTGGTCAGTAAGTGTTGCTGCAATTAAGAGGAATGATTGGCAAAGAAAATCTTTCAAAAATTTACTCCCCGAACACCTAAGTTTTTCCTTGACAGGACAGGTCAACTGAAATAACAGAAATTATCTGTCACCTCTTTCTTCCTGTTAGAAAGCAGGATAGACATAACAGCTGTCTACCTATGCTGTAGAAAAAAACAGGTCTTAAATGCTTTGAGCAATAGAGACATTTATCTTCTATCAACTATTCCTATCAACTGTAAAAGCAGGAAGAAGACCATGACCACCATGAATGTGGAGGGAAGGAAAAACTTCTGGGCAATCTCTAAACCAAATATGTATTCCCTAACAAAAGAAGTCCCAAGACATATGTTGTTTACCACTTCAATAGTCCAAGAAAAAGCAGCAGAATCAACACTATTCACTGCCTTCCAAAAGTAAGCCCACTTGTGGAAGATCATGAAATTTTCTACATTTGAATACCCATACTTGCAGGAACCCTCCAGTTAGCTAATTTGGAGGAAAAAATCAATAATAAGACAAAATATTTAATACAAAAAATTATGTGCCTAGGTGACATCATTTTAGCACCAAATAATTGTAGGTTAAAAAGGAATGAATTTCAGAAAGACAAAAAACCAATTTATATGGGCAAATCAGCCAAATATCTTGAGGATCTTGCAAAATTCTAGCTCACTGTAATAACAAGGTAGATCATGCCTTGACAAAATCTAGGAAGATAAAAACATAGTATAGTGTTGGCCTTGCTCCATCACTATTAACTGATGATCACTGGTCTGCAAGCTGGGTAAACTGGTTCCAGTCTTCCCCTGCCACCAAGTTACTGTCAGACAAGGCACAATAATCTCTTGTACAGGTATGACCAGTGACAACAGCTCTCTTGGATTAACTCCTCAAACACAATCTCATTTGAATTAAACCACCTTTAGAACCTCAAATTCTTGCACTGCAGTATCAGTTACCCCCAAACTCAGCTGCACTAGAAGCAGTTTACCAAAAAATCTTGAATTTTATGAATAGCACGCAAAATTCAAACCAATGTTAAAAACCCCAAAATTACCTTTGTGATGTAGAATTTTTTCAGTCCATCCAAAAATGATGTAAAAATGGAAGCAACTTGTGGTTTAAGAGCATGACCTTTGGCAAAAAGCAGAAAAAGGCATATTAAGGCAAACAGTGCTTTTAAGATTCTTACTTCAAGGGGCAAATAAAAAATGGCTTGGTAGTCAAAATTACTAGAATTGCTTGGAGCACTTTGATTATCAAAATTAAAGAGAATTCTCTCTACTCATTTAGAACATTATTTAGGAAAAGGTTTCATTAATTTTTTGAAGACATATGTACAACTGTGCACAAATATTTGACACTTTAATTAAGGCTGCCTTAGTTTAGATTTCACAAGCCTATGGCACGTGGAAAATTTTTAAGAGAGCACTTCATTAGTTTTTATACCTCAAAACTAAGCAAAAATCAGTGACTTTTTTTAAAGTTATACCAAAACCACTGAAACAAACAGCTAAAAATGGTGCAAGGTAGGAGTTAAGCAATTTTTTCCTTAACAGTTACACCACTTGTGTGAAGCTTTCTACATAAAGCTAGTAATTGCTTCCTTAATGACAAACGGGGAACTAAAATTACCAGGATATATAAATGGTGTCTTGGAGCCTGTTAAATTAACATCTCTGCCTCAGGACTGGGTTTAATTGAGATGAAAGTCTTTTACTGTTTGTTCCATTGTTTTCAGTCACAAACAACTTCTGAACTCTCATTACTGCTTCACTTTAGCAGCCTGGCATCTGGCCTACATGCTGTGAGCCCAATTCATAAAAAGTTATGCACCATTTACATACTTCCTTCTAAAATACTTCACAAAGCATTTCCTCCTGAATAACACATGAACTTCAACAACTGACTACTCTTCCTTCCTCTTCAGCAAAGGGGGACTCTCTCTGCAGATACAAACCCCAATGAGTACACCTACAAGCACACTTCAGTAAGCACACAGAAATCATGAAAGGACATGAATTTATTAAACCACAATCTAAAAATTTACTTCATAATGACTACAAGAAAAATCGATATTGACACACCTGAAACTATGTTTACAGGTTGTAATTGGTCAAATTGTGCTTCCCAAATAAAAAAGAAAGAAAAAGAAATGCATCTGCCTTCTGTTGGACATGTCTGAGCAGAACAGTGTAACACAAAAGAGTGAGCAAAGCAAGCAGCAAGGCTTGCTGGGCCTCTCAGGTCTTACAAATGACAATTTCCTTGGTTTGAAAAATGAAGTCCAGCTTTCTCAACACCATTATATTAATGCCATTTGAAGTTGAGATTCATCGCTGAGGCTTCTGTGCAAAAGAACTTTCAGAAATTCTGACTTGTTGAAGTGCTATTAAAATAGAGATTTCAAGGTCAGTCACACTTCCCATTTTCATCTTCTGGGTACCAAAATAGCATGGTCTCAGCAAGTTCTGCAAGCTATTAGCTTTTGGGTTGAGGAACTTTAGGGTCTCCATGAGAGTGTCTTGAGACAGAACATACCTTCTGCCAAATTTCCTAGAGTTTAAAATGACAGCTTTCCCTAAGAATTGCTGAGAAATGATTGTTCTGCATGTTTGACATTGTCCTATTTAGGTGTTTGAACTAGTTGAAATTTTATAAAATCTTTTGTCTTCAGGAATCTTCTGGTACCTTCACTGGCTTTCAATACCTAAAGCCTCACAGCTTAGATGTATTTGCACACAGTTACAGCATTTACAACATCTGATCTTTTTTTGAAAACAGACAGATCACTTTGCAAAAATATCATTGCCTCTCTACCACCCAATCAAACATTATCACATCAGAATATTTTCAAAAAACCTACTACTTCTAAGGAATCTGTTGAGATGCTTTCATGAAATTTAAAGGAATCAACCCACTTACCTTGAAAATAAGGTGCTGGCATTCTGATTTTTTTTTCCTATCCAATTTCTCATTAATACTCTTAGGAAGAGAATGTTTCAAGTACTATATTTTAAAACTAGATCTCTGCTCCTTTACAGCAAAATAGAGGAAGTGACTCCAGAATTTCAATTTCACCAATAGACTAAATGTCAAGAAAGGAAACATAGCAGAAAACTCATCTCATGTATTTATACGCAGAGCATGGCTCTATCCTGACTCAAGTAGTTGATACTGCTTCCTCAAAGACAGGCTTCTGTTTCTGAAACCACATATTATGGCACTATCTGGAGTTTGAACTCTAGGTTCACTGCTCTCTGTCTGGATTTGAGCAAAAGAATTACTACCCAGAACAGACTCAGGCTACTAAAAACCCTTTGGAAAGTGATACTCCACGATGAGCTACATACTTACCAAACTGAAACTGTGCATTGTCAACAAGGCGAATTGAAGCAGGAGCACATCTCTTGGAGGTGAAGTTAGGGGAATAAAAGGGGGGAAGAATAAAAAGATTATGTATATAGTTGGTTTTAAAATTCATTACAATCAAATTTGCATTTTAAAATAGCATAAAAGAAAGCACACTTTGGTACCAGAGACCTCTGGCCATCATCATCATTGAAAGGGGGTTTTCATTGAAAGCTTGTTTTCACTTGTATAGCAACATCTACTAGGTATGTCTAGATATAATGCATTGAGAATTTTCAGTTTAACATCAAGCCAACACAGTAATAGTCCAAAAACTTTGATCTTCAAATTTTGAGTGTTTTTCTAAAACGGCACATGCACTAAAGATAGTACACTTTTTTAATACATCAAGCTTATGTTTCTGTGTAATCAGAGATACACACAATAAAAATCCACTAAAAAAGTTTAATTGTTGAGGGTCACTCTGGCATGCAGCTGAGCACAACACAGCTGCTCACTCAGCCCCCTTCCCAGTGGGATGGGGAAGAAACATCAGGAGGACAAAAGTAGAAAAACGCATGGGTTGAGATGAAAACATCTTGGTAAACAAAATGAGAAACAAACCCACAAAAGCATGATGTAAAAAGCAACCAACTACCATCAGCTGACCAATATCCTGCCAGTCTTCAAGCAATGGCAATCCCCAAGAAACTCCCCCCTCTAGTTTTATTTATGATCATGACATTATATGGTATCTGCCTTTGGTCAGTTTGGGTCAGTTGTCCTAACTGTGTACCCTCCCAGCCTCTTATCTGCTCCCAACATACTTGGTGGGAAGAGAGGGAGAAACAGAAAAAGCCTTGACATTGTGTACACATTGTTTAGCAATAACTAAAACACTGGTGTGTTAACACTGTTTTGGTTACAAGTACAGAAGCTAACACCACACATGCTGCTATGAAGAAAGTTCACTCCATCCTGGCTAGACCCAGTACACTCATGCTCTGCCATCAGACTGCAATTAAAATCTGTACTTGGGTCTAGATTCTGCACTGTACAGAAATCTCAAAAACTGTAAGAACAGCTGCCTTCAGCTAGGTAAGTTTCTGGTCATGCATATGCCTACACCATATAACCTCTGATGGTCATGTCCAATTATACTGAAATGTATGGCCAGAGGGATATGACAAAGTCTGAATTTTAGGCTAGTCATCATCTAATCACATGGATATGGAAGTACTCCTCTTCCACATCATTTGACATGTTCACCCTTCACAGTATCATTAACATGTATTTGGTCACACAAGAGGAAGAAAGAACATGAAGAACTAAGAGAGCTTGACAGGCAGGTCAACAGAAGAGACTGTGGGAGTGGTTTTAAATGAGACCAACCCACCCACAACCTGCAGGTTGATTATTCTTACATTAAAGTGGACTGATACATAAAAGAAGGAGCTTTTCTGAAAGCAATCACTGTAATTACTATTGAGATTGATGTGAGGGGCAACAGAAGAGAAGAATAATAAGTAGTTCAGGCTCAAGTAAGCAGTGAAACAGCAGCAGCAGCAACAGAAGCTTAGAAATGGAGCAACATTAAGTGGCAAATAGTGCCTCTTTTTTTCCTCTCTAACTAAGCCCATGGACAGGAAAAAGACATGAGTTCCTTAATTGATTTTAAATGTTGATCAGCCAAATGATTAAGCATTCCCAAAAAGTCTGCTTTGGTACCTTTAACAAGAAGGACAAGCACCAGCAGTAGAAGCACAACAGAAAAACTGGCAAGTGCTGCTGACTAGCATATACATGTCATTCATATACCAGTTTGAACATCTGGCTTGGAACATTAAGCCATTAATTTAGACCAATCACTGGAAAAAATGTGAAGCTGTGTTTAGTTTGCCATTAATTAAAACATTTCTGAAATTATTTTCGCAATTCAGGGTACATTCTACTGTTCATATACACAATTTGGTATGTTTTGCACAGAGCAAAGCAAAGTTAGTCAGTGGAGAAAGAGGCTAGCCAGAGTAAGATTTGTTTGGAAGCACAGCCTTGAGGAAAACTATTATAGAACTTGGATACCTATGTACTTCTCTGCCTGAAACCATCTGACTGCACTATTCGCTAAATACTACAGTGTAAGCACAATTCCACCTGGAAATATCCGTCTCACCTGTCCATGTCACTGTGCTCCAGGCACTGATTTCTAAATACAGGCCATATCCTTCCACTGCATTCCTTTTGTTCCTTTACCACTTCAAAGCCATAAATTCAACTGCCTTTTATATGTATGCTTCAACTCAATTCCTGTCAACACTGGTCCCTTTTACACAGTCCTAATTAATCTGAGGGTAAAGTTCTCAGCTTAAGGAGATACAAAGCTGAATTTTTCAGGCTGCAATACGAAAACAACTCCCACTGAAGCAAGCCATTAAAAGGCTTGTCCATGTTTTGGCTCAGAATACCAAGAAAAGTCATAATGTGCTCAGTCCTCAACTGCGTAATTTCCAAAATCCTCATGGCCCATATCCCGCATTTCATGGACCATGCATGCTTATGAGATTCCTACTCAAATTCCTGGTTATCAACTGCCAGAAATAGTGAACTATCAATACACCCTCCTACTGCTAGAATCCGTGTCTCTGAGTGAAGGCAACATCCAGCTTTTCTTTACCTGCTTTGCCACCTCCCTCAAGCAGGCCACCCCTCGCTCAAAGTTGGGGAAGACCACAGAGCCGTACTTCTGGTATTCAGGGACCGGGCGAATCTTTATCGTAACTTCAGTAACCACTCCAAGAGTTCCTTCAGGAGAAAAGAAGAACTGAGCAAAATGTTTCAAGATAACTTCTTGCAAGATATCCAACTTAACATCTACCAGAATGTTGTAAGTTAACATAAATCAGAAATCCCAAAAATTCAGTTTGCAGTAGCAGGTGATTTACTCCTCACTTTTTACATGGAGAATTTTTACAAAATATTCTCTAAATCGTGATCTTTGTTACTAGACTTGTAGGCTGACTCCACAGGTCCATTTAAAGCACGGTTAAAAGCTGCAACTTCACAGTCCTAATTAAGGTCTCAATGTATTATCCTAATGCAGGAAATTCATGCCTGCACAATGCCACCCATCAATACACTGGAAGCCACAGCATTAAAGATGCTCAAATAACCAAGCCATTACAGAAGCTGAATTAAGATGCAGTATGAGAAATTACTCTGTTTATACCTTCAGATCCCATAATGAAGTGATGGATATCAGGTCCCGTTGACATGCGAGGTACTTGACAGTTTTTTTCTACTATTCCTCTAGGAGTTACCATTTTTATATGAATCACCTGTTTAAATGAAGTGCAATGACTATAAATACTAGCATTAAGCACAGATTTTTACTATATTTATTTTCTACAAAACACATGAGGTTTGATACAGTTTGGCTTTATAGATTTTAGACATTCTGTAGGCAATCCCATGAATCCGAGGACTGTTACCAACAATTATTTTAACACAGCATGGTTTCCCCACACAACAGATTGTTTGCATTCTATGACAAATCTTATCAGCTGTTGGCTACATGCAGGCAATACCAGTTAAAACTGTTTTGCTTCTCCGTGTAGAACTTCACAGATAGAACTTTATATATACCAGGATTTTAATCCAGAACATACATCATACTACAGAGGAAAAAAGTGAGGTTAAGTTTAAGCTTTGCTTAAGTTTTGCTTTAGAACTGCTGCTCAATAAAGCTACGGTAATTCAGTCATTGATTGCTACAGAAATATTTTAATTAGGAGGAAAGAGAGAAGTAACTGTGTGAAATAGATTATCAATATAAAAGCTGCCATTAGACTGACACATGTGTAGGGCTAGACAGTTGCTTTTTAGACAATATTTTCCAGTGTTACTGCTTCCAGCTTTATTCAGGCACATGCAATAGAGCCCACGTGGGATTTTATTAATCCTCTATTCAATTCAATCCTCTATTTTATACCAAGAAAGGGCAGAGCTTCAGCTTTTCTTTAGTGGCACCTTTAAATGAAGCAAAAATTACTGAATTTCAGCTAATGGCTTTAAAACTTCAAAGCACAGGTAGCTCAGTAATTTTCACTATATGCAATTTATGAACCGTTGATTCTGCAGTAAGTGGGTTTTAGGCAGCTTATATAACACACTGCTTCGAGATAAAGTTCCTCAGAAGGTAAACACTTCCCTGAAACATTCTCACTGTGCTATTTTGAAACTCATGAACTGTTCTGAATCAATTTTCAATCCTATTTCCTCCTAATGAAAATTTCAGAAGCTGTTTTAGCCTGAAGTTATGCCTCCATAATAGAAAAGCCTTCTGCTTCACAACTCCCAGTACAAGCAAAACTATACCATTCCGTAACACTTCAGGCAGCAGCGGAACGATGACACTTTGTAAGTGCTACTAGTTTTAGTTCAGCCAGGTCTATTGAATAAAAACTGTGTAGTTCCTGCCACCAAGCTCAGTCACTGACAGTGAAGTGTCACATCTGTGCACAGAACAAATATGTCTGGACCATGAGCTGATGAAAAAGCCTGAGGTAACATGGATATATTACCTAGAGCATGCTGGAGGAAAGAAGGAAAAAATTCACACATGGAAGGGTTACTGTACAAATTATGAGAGAAAGCTGGAAGTTTGAAGCAAAAAGGAAGTCAAAGACTGAACAGTGATGATTTATCTTCAATATATTCAATGCATTTGTTGTAATGGAAAACGTAGACTTTAAAATCAAAAAGCATGCTTAAAAGTCAAAAAATTATCTGAGCTAATATAAAGATGAAGCATTTGAATGACTAAAACAGATTCAAGAGTAGAATACTGCCATTCCCAGTCCACTGCTTCCTTCTCCTGGGTTCCTACAGACCATGTGGTGGCACTACATCTCACCATGTACGCCCACATGGGCAATTAGATCAGCCTACTGATTTAAAAAATACTCCTAGCCTAGGAGATGTAGGAAGGTGGGGAGCTTGCTGTCAGAGTTAGACAGTTCAACTAAACATCCTCAGGTACACACAACAGGTAGGAAAGAACGTGGGACTTCTGGTAGTTTGATGGGATCATTACACTGGATTAATAGAGAGTCCAGAATGGTAGAAGACAGCACCAGAGTGAGGACAGGGTAACAATTCCTTAAGCTAGTCAGTGAGTTTTTACTCACTGACGAAACGAAAGTTACTTTTAGATCAGTAATAAGGATTATTACTACTAATACCAAAAGCAAGGAAACAAGCTTTTCAGTCAAGATTTGATGCCAAAACTGTATCACACGAAGAACCACAATTTACTCTCCCATTGTGAGTCATTATAAAAGTTAAATATCTGAACAGAGAAATTAGAACAAGTATTAAAACTACTTACCAGATCTTCAATGTTTCCATAGATGTTTTTTTTCATGCCTGATGCTCGTGTTGCTACCCATCCTCCTAGTGAACTGAACTCCATGGAGTCTGGTTCATGGCCTGTACAGAAGCCACTTTCAGCAAGCTAAAGAAAAGAAAAATACATCCTACAGGTCCTGCATTGACTTAGTATTCCAAATTCAATATTCTGTATTTGTTTGGTTTGGTTTTAAGTAAGTATCCTGATCACACACCCATTTATTCAAGTTTTATCTTGGATATGTACAACATGCAAATTGGTTCTGCTTCTACTGTGCATACCTGTGCTACATATCACCCTATAATATTCCTCCCCCATATTTTAAAACTGAGAACTCTATTGTTCAAAACAAGGTGCGAATTCATATACATCTGCACAAAGTTATAACTTAAATAACTGCCAACTTTGCACAAATGCTGCCAATAAATAAGGCACTTAATCTCTTGTTCCTTTCATCCTAATGTGATATGCAGCAGGTCTGCAGAAAATTTGAGCAAATTGCCTGTACTTAATTCTCTCAAGGAGAGATGTGTTTTAATATACAGCCATCTGGTTGGGCTTCCTGTATGCAACCGTGTCAACTATTTGTGATGCAGATCATGCATTCCTGTACATTAAGTAGTCACTTGTTTCTCATTTTTCTGTATTAACTTGGCTTTGCCATCTGCACAGCACCTGAAGTTGACTGGATGCCCTCAGAATTACAACATGAAAGCTGTCAAACTGCAAAAATTAAAGGCCAAGCACCCTCACATTAAGTGATAACTGCATCAGAGCATTTGAGATAATCAGTTTGCACTGACCAACTGATAACAATCATGTTGGACAGCTGTATTTAAGTATACCATATAACAAGGACCATTAACTATGTTCTGTTGTACAGAGTGGTTCTAACTTAAAGACTGAAAGTCACTTCTACATCCTCTCTACAGCAATTCATTTAGCTCATGGTTCTCTCTATACCACAGGAACTTGTGGCTTTGTATGTTTACTGGTCATGTATTAGGATGGGTTCCTAACCATTGCATGTAATTCTTACCAGCTGCATGAAAACACACAAGAATTAAGCTAGAATTCAATGATTTGGACAAGATATGAAGAATACCCAAGAAAAATATGAAAAAATACTAGAAATGTAACCAGATAAAAATACCTGCTTTTCCAGATCTTGTCCAACAATGCCAGCTTCTACACAAGCTGTTAAGTTTTTTTCATCTATCCAGAGGATCCGATTCTGTTGAAAAGCCAATCAAAACTACGAATCAGTGTTTAAGATTTTTGTTGATTTCCTTCTCTAACGCTATAGGATTAACATGCTTAGTCATACAATTTACTATTAATACCACTCCAGCTATTAGTTATTCCACAGCAGTGGAAGCTGAGGCTCCTTACTCCCTCCAACTGCTACACAACAGGTTTCAATTTATGAAGTCACCACTACAAGAGAGTAACACACTCACCAACTTATACCAGGAATGTTTAGAGAATAAAAAGCAAAAAAGCCAGAAAGAATAAAGTCAAAACTCTTACAGGAGTCTCCCCCTCACAAAATATGGGCTAACTAATTATTCAAAGCCAACTACTTCAGCTCCTTCAGTTACAACAGAAACTGCTTACCTGATCTCAGATGCCTATATGAATTAGTTTTTATGCAATATAGACCCTTCATATAAGTTGAAGATAACCACTAAGTGTCTATTAAAATAGTAAAGCTTCAGCAATCATCTTAACTGCTCCAAGACACACACATTTTAACTTCGACAATGCTTCTTTTCACCTTATTTTTCTTATTTTCCCTCTTCATTAATGATTACAAGAATTGGCTGGCCATCATTCAAGACACAGGGAAGTGGTTTATTTTCTGACTCAATGCTTATTTACGTATCTAGCTGACAAAAAAGCAAGATAGTAAGAATTAACCACATTTCCTTGCCACACCAAAACCTGACAGAAGTCAAAGCTATAAATCAAGGAGTTCAAATGAGGGCCTGAGTCACTACTGTACTCACTGCATTTCACTCTGCATAGGCACCTGAAGAGCTTCCTTCAATATGCAACTACCACCTCTGCAGAAAAAATCCCTTTGTTTAACTGAAGAACAACTGAGTGGAGAGAATGGAGCCAAAACCCAGGTCTTACCTTCAAGGCTAAAGGAGTTAATAAGCTCAGCAGGTACTTGGAGGCAGTAGAGCCTCACATCAAAGATAAGAGCTGTTTCTGAAGCATCTCATTACCAAGTAGCCATAAATCTATCACTTAAAAAGTACAAAGCTCCTTCATAATGGAAAGATGAAAACTAGCAATAAATTTTACAGCACTTCATTTCTAGACTGCCATAAAGCTATGAACTTCACATTCTCAAGATGTTATCTACACAAAAAAACCCAGTTATTTCTTGAAATTTTATCCTTCAAGTTGATTTATAGATATTAGGTCATCTTATCAACATTTGCTTTAAGTAATTTAAAGTCTAGTGCAAAAACTAGTGAAATTTGCAATAACAACTTCCTCTTGGCCTTTCATTTATCCTCAGATACAAATTCCAATATAGAAGAAGAGTCGCTTTCTCTAAGTTTCATCACTTAAAGTTGCTATAAGGCTTAACAGTGATTTTTTTTTATTAAATATATACAGAACATATGAAGTAGTACGGACTAATATCAGAAAAACAAACTGAAGGAGTACCACTTTAATCATCATGGTACAGATCAATATTTCCATCCCTACTTTATTCTGGAACATAAAGAAATGTCATTGTCTAGTGATCACCCAAGTAACTGTAGGATAATTTTAAAAAATCAAAATAAAACATTAAGAGAGACATACCATTTGTGATGTATCCAGTGAGACAATTGTTCTTTTTTCTTCTTCAGGACATTCAAGGGCACTAGAGACACTTGTCCCTCCTGAAAATATGGGAATGATATTGTGATTATAAAATTCTCAGGTAGATTTTCTTCCAATACCATGCCTCTCTCCCTCCTTTCTGATACGGAACTGAATAAAGAAAGATCACTAAAGTTAACTGGCTGAGGCTTGTGATTAGCCTCTTAAGGCTGTCACCTTCTCCCAGACTGGGTTTCACAAAATCAAGGCAGCAGTGGAGCTGGACAATGCTTTAGCAGCACTCCGTAACAAATGTGACATTCTGTGATCATCTCAGCTGCTTGTGTTAAGCCAAGCACAGAGCTTTAAAACAAGGAAGGATGAGAAATTACAAAGCCATTCAAGAAACAGAGAACTATAGTTGCTATATATTCTTCAGATATTACTATGGAAGCCACTACACTTCAACCTAAAAACTTGGAATAAGAAGTCTGTCTAGTACAGAAATGTAATACTTATCTGAAACCAAAAATACTGAAAGGGTTTAAGTATAAAAAAAAAAGTATAAAATCAAGCATCAGACTTCTAAGAGATTTCTAATGTATCTTTCTAGGATGTCCCAGAAGAGCTTCCAAGAAGCCTTTTGTTTCCCAAAGACTGTTACAGGCATAGGAGAAGAGAGAGTAGGATGCTTGAGATCCACAGCAGTCTCCAAGAAGAACAGCCAAGGGTAAGTATAGAGAAAGCACCAGCTAATAAAACACCCTGCAAGAGCAGTGAAGGCCATCACCTTTGTTTCCAGTGACGGAAAAGGTGGCATTTTCCTTAAATACCAACCCCTACTGTAGTAACTTCACAAGTTGACTGTAGGTTACTAGAAACAAACTTGGAAAATAACCTGAAGATCCTTCTGTATCCTGGTCAGTGAACAAGAAATAGTCAATATTGCTGCTTTCAGCTCTGTCAGTTTACTAGTGCTAGTTAAAAGGTGACTTTTAGCAGTCTTGAAGCCCTCTAGATGCATCTGGCAAGGGTGAGAGTGCTTAGGGAGGAACCAGCTCCACGAGTGTGGTATCGTCTTCAAGTGAAATACTCATCTTCTCAAATAGTTAATGCCCTTCTGCAAGGCCTGTACTACAGCATAAGCAAGTACCAAGTAAAACACACAGATTTATACCACAGAATTAAGAGTTCTTAACAAAAACCTTCTCACAGAATGAGCTAATGAAAGCCAACCCCCCATGTTTCCTGAGCTCTATGTCAAAACAAGGTAGCTCACAACTCTACTTCAGCAGGCTTAGAGGAAAAGACATCCACACTGAAAACCTGAAGTCCTTCACTAATCCTTTAGGCTGAGAAGGACACAGATGGTATAGGCCTTTAGCTGTACTCTATCTGGAACACTTCCTGAAAACCCCTTGCCACAGCAGTCTCTACTGAACAACGTCTACAAGGAAATTATAATAACTTTGCAGTAGTGTTTGACCACAATCCTCTCTGAAACTTTGAGCTTCAACAGTGCAATGAAAAAAACTAATTTATACATGTTGTGGGAACAAAGCACAAGTAATGAAGAACACATATTTAAATTGAAGTAGAAGACATTTACACTAATAACCTTAAACAGGTATGAGATTTCATAATTGCACTTACCACCAAATGGTATTATGCAGAGATTATGTTTGCAGGCTAATTCCACAATTTTAACTACGTCTTCATGGCAAACTAAAAAAGTACAAACAGTTAAAAAAACAGGATTTGTGCTTGGTACTGTTATTTGTGCTTATCACTAAACATTGCAGTCTGAAAAAGCAGCAGCTCCTTTTCTGACACCAGCAAGGAAGACAGTTCAAAGTTAGGCACTAAATAAGAGCTGGGCTCAGAAGTATCACTTAGAGAGTAAGGTTTAGACTTCAAAGAATTCTACATTTGAGAACTAACTACAGTCTTAGTCTCTTGCCCTACCCATGGATTGAGAATTCCCACAAATTCTCAGGGCAAGATGGGCTACCAAACATTAACAATTCACCTAGGTATCTTGGAGAACAAATCACATGTAAAGCTTTTATTCAAAATAGGCTGTCCAATTTATTTTAAGTGAGAAATAAGTTTCTTCTGAGAGATGAACAGCACATCTTTTTCTTCCTGGCTGACATTCAGTTTCAGAAGTGGAGTTGCTGATGAAATCTAGTTTTTCAGGATGCATTCTGTACCTGGTCAAAGAGGGAGGTGGAAATGCTTGTGCACAGCCAAGTAAAAGGATCGAAAAAGAGATCAAATACATTCCATACATGAGTTTGTACAAACAGCAAAGAATTAGCAGGACTAATAAATAGTTTCCAAACTCTGGCTACTTTGCTTTTGTCATACAGAGCTGTTTTAAATGAAGGTACTCACTCATTTTGTTTCAGCTGCTTTTGGAGCTACACAAAATAGAAGTTCTGGCAAGTACTGTTCACAGTCACCAGTGCTGTCAAGTACCTGGCCTCAAGTAATGAATTTGATCTTACAGTGCCTCTTTTCATGCTTCCCATTTTTTCCTCTAAATAAAGGAGGCAAAACTGAGTAGGACTAAGTTCTTATAAAAAAATTCTGGGGTTTTTAATGCAGTGCAGCTATCAAAGTTATAAAAGGTAACGAAAGAGTTGGAATCATACAACTGAACAGAAACTGACATTTACTTAGATCAAATGACCTTTTGGTTCACTGCTGAAGAATGGTACATGAAGTAGTTCCTAGTGACCAAAGATACATGACTCAAGTAAAAAATAAGCATTTGTATCCTTTTACTAGACAGAAACAAACAGGCCTAGCCTATACTCAGATTGCACTGCTCTTCAAGTCATTGATCTTTTGTAAAGTGTTCTGATAGGATTTACAGGTGTTATACTTTTTTTTTACTGAAGTACAGAATGTAAAAAAAAAAAGTTCTTAGATACAAATATTTCACTAACCTTCTAGCATCATGTACACCTTGAACCCAAAACTGAGACTGCCATTTTTGACAACTGCTCTTGCTGAACATACACGTTCACATTACACTGTGGTTACTTAAGTGATGAATTAATCTGTCAACACAAACTTCAGCTATATTTAATAATAAATTGAATTCTCCACAAAATGATGGAATTTCACAGACCCAACCTGCAGTCCAGATGCTAAAGAATCATGATTACCACTCATGAGAAAAATCCTTCAGTTTCTGTAAAGATGAGTGAAGTCAGTGAACCAAGAGACAGCTTTCCCCTGACTAGAGAGCACAGGAGTTTAGCAAACAATGGCCTCCCAGCTCAGAAGGGAGAAGATGACAAAGCTTACCAGGCCATACAACTATATCAGGAATTCGCTTAAACATTCCTTCCCTGAGTACAAATATCTCGTGTAGGCAGTGACCTGGAACACAAACAATAAGTTAAGAAGTTCAAACAAGGAAGCATCGAAAGCAGCACAGTTACACAAATGAAGCTCTCTTACCATGAGCTCTGAATACCCTATCTTCTGCATCCTGGGAATATGAGATTTTAGTGGCTCTAAGATCCTGAAGAAATTCTTCATTTACAATGGATGGAGGTACATCATTAACATTTAGGGATGCCTACAATACAAGAAAATAAGTTCATTAAAGATAGGCTCACTCTTACAGCATTGCTGTACAACAGAAATAAGAAAAACAGGCTAACGCTGACTGATACCCAAACACAACTATTCCAGATCAGAAAGACATCAGTTCTCCTTCACATCTTCAACCACCAACCCAGCTTGTCCTACTCTGCACACAAGAAGTTTTATTTCAGTAGCACATTCTTACCTTTCTTTCTCCTGATAAATCTGGAGAAATACGTGAGCTTATGAATGCATATTGAACAAAATATCTCTTTTTAAGACTTTCCAAGGTACTACAATACATACTAAATCCACTACACACTGCAAATTCTTCTACTTACAGTTCTGTTTTCACTAACCCAGTCCCCCCTTCCTGTCATGTACTGAGAGTTAAGTCCAAATTGGACCAAAGCCTAATCAGAAGTCCAGTGCTAGGTAAAACTAAGTTTGACTGATATAACATAACTGGCACACTTTAAGCAGACCTCACCTCTAAGAAAGACTCCATAAAATCCATGTTGAGTCACAAACATGCAGGTGTTTCCAGAAAGCCTCCATCTAAAGTCCTGACCAACACCTTGGAAAGGTGTTCTTCTTTTGAAGAAGCTACACAGGACATTTTGACTTACCAACAGACCTTGAATCAAGATTCTGTAAGTCCAGAGGGAAAACCTTAAAACCTGCTTAAGATTTTCTAGCAGCCAATTCTTCCAGGTTCTTCCAACAGATGCCTTGTCTAAGTACTCTAACAGCTTCTCGGAGTGCAGACATACCCACTTAACTCTCTTTTCTGAACTCTACTTTAGATTATTGGTCACATAAAAACATAGTTCATGTGTCAACTTTTTAAACCCACTCAGATAACAAGAATTCTTTACAAGATTCAGTTTAAAAAAAAATACTTTGCAGACATTAAGTTCAAGACTTTTATGTGCTTTGAAGATTCCACGAAGACCATGCTTTTTTTTTCTCCTTAAAAATGGAGCAAATGTGGGTAATCTCCCTAAAGGAATACATCTTCTATCACAAATGGCCTCTAGTTAAAGAGTTCTGTAATTAGATAAAAACCTTGTCTGATGACTAAAATCTAACTTCTTGACTTCAAGTCGTATTTCAAAAGAAAATGTTGGTCAAGAAGCTTATTTCCTGTTAACAAAGTTCATCAAGTGTGAGAGCAGAACTGAAAGTTTTTTTACCACCACATCTTGTATTTTAAATACATTTTTAAAAATCAGGGATTGAACAAAAATTAGTTAAATGAGTGCAGTGCTTTTCACACTTCTGCTATGAAAGCCTTGCTGGAAAATTAACTGACACCAACCCAAAGAGAAGAATGCGCTTGCACTTTTGCTAAAAAGCTCTCAGGAAAGGTTTTGGGCTGCCTAGTGATGCCTGAAGGAGCTAATTTACAGCCCCACCATCAAAAAGTATTTTGAAGTAATGTTCCACCTAGTCAAAGAAACTTAAGACATCTCTCTGACAAGCCTTACCTATGCTTCTTGACAAATACAAAAATAGAGTAACAAAATGGAATTCACTTTGCTTTCATCTTCTGAAGTTTGTCTTCTACAAAAGTATACTCACACCTCTAAGTTTTCTTTCCTAGAAGAGAGTTTTGCCTATCTTTGCTCTACATAACCTCCAGAGCAGCCGATACTTTTTGCCATTATGGGTCTTAAGACAAAATCTCAGCAGATAGTACCAGTTAACAAGCTAACAGTAAAGAAATTGGAGATTAATAGTCTCCCATCTGCCACAACAGCAGCAGTCTATTCTGAATGGGTTGAGTCTCAAAGTTGTGAGAGCTGAAGAAGGTAAGATTTATACTTATCACGAAAGTTGTATCATTGTGATGAAGCATTCACCCTACAAAAAACTATGTAAGGTTATGGAGAAACTAAGAGTACTGACAGGAATAATTCAGAAAGAAATAGCTGCATGAGACGTTCCTTACTGACAGCTGACATCATTCAGAGGTTCAAATGGATAGCCAAAAGTTTGGGTTAGAATTTTTATAAGGAACATGTGACATAATAAAAATGCAGAGTGACTGGACTTCTGGAAGAGGATATGTGCCATCCTGACTTGCTTTAAGGATAATGCCGTACTTACTAAATAAGGTGTCAGACAGCGAAAAAAAAGCCATTTCCCTCCAATATATTCACCTTGTCACCTACAAACACAAAAGCTGAAATTAAGTATTGTTAGGTGAGAGGCACTCCACTACTGAGACACCTTGATTTTAGGAGCCAGTCACAGTAAGCACAACATAAATCTGGTCTTGGACTGCTGCTCTTACTATTCTGCTATTAAGGCACATTCACACAGTGCTGTTTGCTAGCCCAAAGGACTCTGCTAGCAAACATGAGGAACAAACGAATAGGTACCAAATAAAGATCTTTAAATCACTTGTTTTAAGAAAAACTCTTGCTAGCTATGTTTACATTTTATATTTTAAACTTCTGTTTCTTGATGGATTTCCATAGACAGAACTATTTCATATCAAGTTGAACACTAAGTGCCGGAAGATCTTTGTTCTCTGTAACAAGAAATACTTAAAACGATAACAATTCTTCACAGATGGTTTTAAGTATCTTGATTTTTATAACTCTTCCACAAGTTTTTTAATCTTTTAGTTTTAATCTTCAAGATTAAAAAGTTAATATTTATCTATAAAAATCTTCTGCACAGTGACAAACAAAAATATACCTTTATTTATTCTCACAGGACTGAAATATTTTAAGATTTGCACCCTGAAAAGCTAGTCAGGAAGCCTGTGTGAACTAGGTCTAAAGTGCTATCTACGTTAAGTCTGGTCTGAAAAAAGAAACAGCATCAACAGTTCTTGAACATCACAGAAGCAGGTACATTTACTGTTGTTAATTAAAACACAAAAGTCACATGCAACAGGGAACCCTCCAATCTTATATGACAGAGGCAGGAAGAGATGGGATAGAAAGACAAATGAACCAAGAGACCACTTTCCTACTGCTGTTCCTATACACAGCTTTCTTCATGCTTAGGTGATAGTAGAAGTTGAAAACCCAGCACAGCATGACAAACTGAAATATACCCTAGGAGCTATGACAGCCATGAAAATGAGGGACCTGCAGTAGTACTTGAGACTAGCTATGAGAAGTCCAGGTATATACTGGAGACTCCAAAGAGTCCTATCCCATATCAAGGTAGTCAGCCTGCTTCAGATCACAAGACCATCAAAACCAGAGGAGCACAACATAACAGAAAAGCACTCAACATTGCTGGCAGATATCCTGAGGAGCTGGTCTGCAAGACATACCGTGGAATCAGGGTATTAGTAAAAAAATCTGTACTTGTCCTTCAATTCTACTTTGCTCTATCCTTTCTCTACATGTAAAAAGGGAACAGTTCTCAAGACCTCTGTTCACAGCACGTTAAAGCAGCTGCCAGTTAAGACCAACCCTGGTCAACAAAAACACACCCAGAAGAATCTTTCAAAATATATTGGCAGATGGAGATCCTGTAAGTCACAGCAGATGAATTATTGTCTTGATGAATAGAAAACTGAAGAAATGTTCAAGTTTTCAGGCCCTATGAGATTGCCTGCTTCAAAGAAAATGCGATCTTGAACTCATTGACTCAACCAATGGATGGGTTGTAGCCATCCATTACCCAAAGCAGGGCTGCTACAGTCAGTACAAGCACAGCCTGTTTCCAATACTGCTTTAGCAGCTATCTTGTCAGGAACCTGAAGCTTCAAAGGGATTCTAATAAGGGAGCCAGGTCTCCTGACTCTAACATAAGTTACTCTTTCTAAAAAGCAAAGTACGTATGACTTACAAAACCCAGAGCATTCCCAACGTGTTATTTTTCTGAAAACGTTCAGTTCAATCTTGAGTATTCTGGTAGTCAGTTTTCAGCACCCAGACATGGAAATAAAAATTACTGTCAAATAAGAATTTTGACATCTTTCAGTACACCGAAAACACATCACAGTTTAACTGCCCTGTATTTTCTTTGTTATCATGAATAACATTCATGTTGTATAAACAATTCCCTCTAGGCTAACAGTTTCTACAGTCTTGAAATGTAAGCTAAAGACAGGACAAAAAACTCCCTGTGTTGGGAACTTCCATTTCAATACATGTACTACCAGTTATCCTGAAACCACAAGTCATGCTAAGACATGTAAGGTTTCACATAGTAGTTCTAAACGAATTTTTTTTCCCAAAAAACTTGGAGGTAGTAATACACTGTATTTAAATCAATTATGTGCAACAGCTGAATCATCTTTAACAGTGTGGTCTTGATTATCACCAAGACTAATGTTCAAAAGAACTGGTTCAGCTATTTACTTACTCTAGAGGTAGTTTTGTGCTCCAGACTTGCTCCAAAGGTTTTTTCTATCCATTCCTTAAAAGTTGGTAATACCATACCACCTAATCTGTACCTGAAAAGTCAATATTACACAGGGTCATTTTAAATTAAAAGAATGTATGTCAGATACATTTCTTTCAATTCTATGTACACACAAACAGAAGTTTTAAACCAAACTCTTTACCTACAAGCCTGCAAAGCTTCTGCACATTTACTTTTCATGCAACCGCATATTTCATTGTATTTAACTGTTCTTTACTTCACATAGAATCAAATAATTTGTCAGCATGGGATCACTTTTCTTTGGGCATAAGGCTTTTCAGTTATCCCACCCCACCACTCTTAAGAAAGGTCTCTCCCTTGCAGTAGTATAGAAAGCAGCACCAGAGTTTACAAGCCAGGTACAGAGGACACACTTCAATGTAGTCTCAGACACACAAACCCATTTCAGTACAACTTACGCTTTCAAGAAAACAGAAACAGTATGAGGTTGCCCCTTCACCAAAATGCATCAGAATCCATCAAGCACTGTAAAATTATGTCCAGCACAAACTGTTTGGCAAGAGCTTAGCCATATGACAAATGCAGACTTACAATGGACAGAGGAGCTGGTTTTGACTATGTGCACCACATGTGAAAACACATAAGGCTGGGGACACACTGGAAACAGCTAGAAACTACTGCTATTAATTGTACACATATACACACCTTCAGCACATTTATGTGTGCAAAACTATTCCCAGAAGAGAGGAGAAATAAGATCTTCCTTTGATATTAAGAGCTTTCAGCAGCTGAGAATCCTTACCATAGTTTTCACCTGGGTCACTGCATTAGACCTAATAGGGCTGTCCCTCTAAGATCAGTCACTGTAACTCCAGTTATGACCCTGTCCTTCACAGCTTGTGCAACCAACTCTACAACTGAGTCACTTGTTACACAGAAAGATCAATTCTTTTTGTTTCCTCATCTCTACTTACCCCCCAGCTCTTCTATTGACAAACCCCCTACTCTACTCCTAGAACTAAAAGGCTACAACCTTATCTCAACTCAAGCTAGACTCTTCAGTGTGGAAGACAGTGTTCAGTCATTCCTCCTGTGACAGCTGTTACTGTTTCATCATACAAATATAGAAATTATGTGAATTCTGTGAAAAGGAAAGTGCAATAAGTAATGAAAGTTTAATGCATCTGCATCAAGAGTTTGCAAGGAAGGCAGAGACCCAGGTCACCTCAGCGTGTTTTCTTCCCCAGACCTACTTCTTAGTATTGTCAAACTATCACTATAGCTGGTTTGTGAGGGTAACCTTAATCACTTACTCAAAGGACAAACTAAAGCTGTCAGGAACCCCAAAACTTTTAAGACACAGACAGAAGTCACAGCATAGAAGTTAGTTTACTGCACAGAGTGCAATGCATAATTGCTCAGGAAGCAAGCGTTGTATGTATACACTGATGGTGCAAGAAGCCCCCCAAAAACTGTTTTCTGCAGACACACTCCAAAAAACAGCTTCAGTTGCTCAGACTAGCAAGTATCATCTATCCCTGTGGAGATGGCAGAGTCTATAATAAAAAGATCACTTGATGCATGGTCTGTAAGGAAAGTCAACATGACTTTCATAAAGGGGAATCCTTTTTCACTAATCCTTGGAGTTCTATCAGGGTGTAAAAACAGCGTATAAAGTGGACACAATGAACATGAAGTCCCACATTCCTTTATATTTCCACAGGTGTTCGCTCCAAATATTATTTAAGAAAACACACTGCTACAGTACTGAAGAAAAGGTTCTTCTACAGGCTGAAGGATAAGATAAGATTAAGTTAAGAAGCAAAGGGCAGTTTATTGATCACACTGATAGGAATTCAGGACCGTAAAAAAAAACTTAAGCAGACAAAAAAAGATGGAAGTTAAGATAATTGCAAAAGCCAAAAAAAAAAATCATTACTTGATTATTTTGCAGAATCACACTGGTAGTCAGCATCATGGCATCTTCACTGACCACATACAACAGCCCACATGTTGTGGCTGTTCCCACATGAACGGTGCCATGCATCAACTGGGCAGGTGTAAGAAAGAAGACAGTTCATCCCTTTCTGCTGCTCTGTAGAACGCTGCTGTATCCTCACCTTGAGTGCTGCACACACCTTTTGTCCCTATCTCCAGAAAGATCTGGTGGAGCTAGAGACGGTGCAAAGAACAACTGTAAAGACCACAGGGCCTTACAAGCAGAAACTGGAGGGCCCAGGACTCCAGAAGCATGGGGAGAAAATGCAAGAGAGGATATGACTGAGTATTATAAATCAATAACACAGTGGATAGGCTGAAGAACTATCACTCACCTAGTCCTGCAAAACAGTAAGGGATACTTGTTTCAAAACACAAGTACTTTACACAATCACAACCTCGAACTTGCTGCCACTGGATGCTGCACAGGCAGACAGTATGAGCAGACTTGCAAATTTAGACAAATTTATGGACAGCAGACCTGTAAGTGGGTACTGAAAGGATGAGGCATTTACACCACCTCTACAGATGCTTATTATCCTATTTTGACTTCAACACTCTCCTTTTGCCACTGTGGCAAACTATTCCAAAGAAACTATACAGGTGTGGCCCAACAAGGCATTTCTAATGTTATCTCTCAGAGACAATGTGGATGATGGAAAAAAACCACCATTCTCCTATTCTAGGACAGCGACTGATACGTATCAGTCACCCAGCAGTCAAGCAGCCTTGTTGCTTCCTTCTGAAAAAAAAAGTAGTCCTGCCCCTTATTTTTTTTTTCTATAGTGTGATTTTCTGTGCAGCATCTCCCTAAATATTATACAGTGAACTGGCTTATACAAGGCTTTGCATTTTAATTTGGGCCTGAAAATCAAGAAATTAACAACTGAAGTGCTCAACATCCCAGTTAGGTTTTTGCAGCTTTGACTCAAGCTAATTCATACTAGTTGACTGACTCTAAGACTAGGAAGAAATTTTTATGAAGGATAGAATTTTACTTCTCCATTCTTTTGTTTTTAACTCTTATGGAAAGTGTATTTTTTAAAACAGGGAAGAGACTGCAAGATTACCTTCCACTCAGGAAGAAAAAACCCCCGAACCAATAAGATGGCAAGTGACAGGTTTAAATTCCACTGGAACAAAATTAAGAGATCCCCAAGTAGGCTTCATTTTAATGTCATTTCTCAAAAGATGTATTTCTCAGAAAAACAACCTTGCTGTATAAAGGGTTAGAGGGTAATAAATCAGAAGTGGTGCCACTACAGAATACACGATTGAAGAGCAGTTTCAATTTTCCATTTCAGAGGATGAAATAGCTCAATGCACAGTGGTTAAGAAATCCAAAACAAGGTGGGAGTTTAATAAAGAAACTAGTTGATGCTCAAGAGATTCTCAAACTGCACTGACGTCCTGCATGTTACCTAAAGCTTTAGAACGTGGTGCAGATTCTCGGTGTGATTTCATTAATGCACAGAGTATCAAGTTACAGAGAAGACTCACATAAATTTGTCTTTATAACGTTTTTAATAAACGTTCCAATAAGCCATACAGTCTATTTTACTATGTCAGACTATCGTGTATAGACTTCAATAAACATGTTAAATGCAGAACTAATAACCTGTTATATGAGACGCAGCAACTTCTTTGCCTTCTTTGAATTAAATGTACTGTACTGCTTTTAAACTCTTTTCAAAGAAACTACTAAATAAGATACTTCAGTTACATAAATTTTCAACTCACCTTTTTCCGGTGAATTCTGCTTGACCCTTCTTATTGAAGATGAATTTGGAGTCATTATATCCCCACCCATTCCATTTCAAAAGTTCTTGCCTTAAAGGGAGAAAAATATGTAAGTGACAATATTAGCATATTGCAGATCCAAAATGATTTTCCATTATATGGTTTTGGAAAAAAAGCCTTACCAGACAGCAATTCAAGAAATCAAGTACATACCAAAAGTACACAGAGCCAAAAGAAATTCTGAAATCACAACCATTACTCCCTCAGACTGCATCCTCTGACTTGAAAGACCAGATGCTCTATAAAAACAACCACCAGCTTAAGTCATTGCACACTGTGTCAAATCATAGAATCCTTAAGGTTGGAAAAGACCTCCAATACCATTGTGTCCAACCTTTCACCAAACACCACCACGCCAGCTGAACCACAGCACTAAGAGCCACATCCAGTCATTTCCTGAACGCTTTCAGGGATGGTGACTCCACCACCTCCCTGGGCAGCCTGTTCCAATGTCTGACAGCCCTTTCGGTAAATTCTCCCTGATGTCCAACCTGAACCTCTCCAGGTGCAGCTTGAGGCCATTTCCTCTCATCCTGTGTCACCTGTTACCTGGGAGAAGAGGCCAACTCCCAGCTGGCTCCTGACAGGGAGTTGTAGAGAGTGACAAGGTCACTCCTGAGCCTCTTTTTCTCCAGGCTAAACACCCCCAGCTCCCTCAGCCGCTCCTTATCAGACCTGTGCTCCAGACCCTTTCCCAGCTCCACTGCCCTTCTCTGGACACGGTCTAGCCCCTCAATGTCTTTCTTCTTGTGAGGGGCCCAGAACCAAACACAGGAACACAGGTGTGGCCTCACCAGCGCTGAGTGCAGGGGGATGATCACAGCCCTAGTGCTGCTGGCCACACTACTGCTGATCCTTGGCCACCTGGGCACACACTGGCTCACTCCAGCCAGCTGTTGACCAGCACCTGCAGGTCCTTTTCCGCTGGACCGCTTTCCAGCCACTCTGCCCCCAGCCTCTAGCAGTACATGTGGTTGTTGGGACTGATGGGGTCTGTTCTTTTGTTTTTATTTTTCTTCTGTGTAGAGAGAGTGAGTAGATCAGTGGTGATATGGTGATACTCTCCAATTGGCAAGAGTAATGTGTGAAAGATGCTTGGTTTTCAGTCTATACATAAACACCAACATACAAATACGTAACATGTAAATATTTTCAGAATAAAAACGACATTTAGTATTTCAATTTATTTTCTTGACAGAGAATAAAGATTTTAGTTGCTTGTCATCACTACTGCAATCCCACAGCATTCTTAACATTCAGTTGATGAGGCACTTTGAGACACATTTGGACTGAAAGTCATAAACAACAAAACCCCAAGAAGTGCAGGAATAACATATCAAATACAACCAGACTGTGATAGCATAAAATTATAAATATATAAAACTCAAACTCACAACTGCCAAAATACAAGCAGAAAATGGAAAAATCTTAAGCACAACCATATCAGAGGATGTCTTAAGTATGATAAAGTCATCAGAACTGTATCAATGTAAGTATATTTAAGGCTTAAGAAATACACTAATGTAGATGCTAGCAGGGCCTGACAGAGGAATTTTCCTGTGAAACTTTCCTTTTTCATAAGAAAGCAGTTAGAGAAATCCAGCTACTCACAGCTTCTCTGTGAAAGCTTTCATTCTCGTGAGAACTGGATGGACAACAGTTTGTAAGAATGTAAACCATTTCTGCACCTGCGGGTTGTTGTGAGAATTGTTTTCAGTTTTGTGAGAATAGTATTTGGGTGTCTTATTGCTCAACCCATCACCTCAGGAGCTGGTGGGCCAATAGGCCAATCATGTAATTTCTCTTTCAAGAACCATGCTATAAAGGTTATGGGTGATTAAATGAGGCCATACCTTGCAACCTGGACTTGTGTCGTGATTCGCTGTTCTTTGGGGAATAACAGCAACACACTAATAATAATTACACATTAATCTAGCTTTGCTTTAAAAGTTTGCTTATTTATTTATATTACAAATGAAATTACTATCCTAGAAACTGAATTTTAGTTAAAAGAAATGCATCTCAATGAAGTCTGTCAAAGGATCATTTACCTCCCTGCCCCATATACAGTGAATGTAGCTCTTACTCTTTGCCAGCCTAAAAGTAAGATAATCGGGGTGGCCATTTCAAAAAGACCTCATGATTCAGAGAAAGCACTACCTCAATCACTTTCATCTCTAACATTACATACAAGATAACCATATGATGATTGATTACCAAAGGTTTTCATTATAAAGATAATATTAACATAGACTGCTGACATACTATCAGTGCTGTAATTCAACAGCCTTGGCTTAAACAAAATCTATTTTCTTCAAACTGCATGTATGCAAGGTTTTAATTAATCAAATGGAAAAAAGCCATGGTCATGCATTTCATTACAGTTGCTGGATTCAGACATTCTAATCAGCCTTTGACAAATCTGGCACTTAAAGTAAACATTATCAGTTACTGAGTACTGAAATGAGACTACAGTTTTGTGAAACAGCCAGTCTAGGTTGCCCTTCCATACTGAAGAATCGATTCTAAAATTTCAGCCAAAAATTAAACTGAGCAGAGCTGTCCAGATAGAGAAGCCCCTTGGGCTGCCTCCTCTCTCTGATCTTTACACATGTAGAGTTCACACAGGAAAGGACAAGGATCCACTCATGTTCCATAGCATGGGAATGCCTTGTGCTATTGTGACAGGTTATCAAAAAGGGTTCTTAAAGCATGTTATGCAGACTTGCCCATTTTTACCCTTATTTCTATATATGTATATTTATAAATGCTGCATATATTTATACGAACTTCCACAAAGAAACTAAGTCATACACAATGGAGCTGTTCCCAGCTGAGAACAAGGTGACACAGAATTGGCCAACTCAAGTGATTTTTTTTTTAACTAAATGTTCCATTCAAATCCCAATCACTGCAGTCCTCCTCAATGCAAGATTTCTCCCTCTGCTGACTAAATGCAGTATTTCTATATACCTGACCTCTGTAGTTTGTTAAATCTTGTAAAGTCAGAACAGACTTGATACTATTAAGCAAAATTGAAGAAGGCTCAAACAGCTTCCCCTCTAAGTTAGAGAGGGAAGTCCTCTTGCAAGGTAGTGCCAAAATAAAGATGACAACCATGATGCATGAAAGAGGCTAGAGAAACTAGCTGCAAAGCTGGAGACAATCAGAGCAAGACACAGAAGGCCAGGCTCTAAAGAAACTGGTGACATGAGATAAACTGATGATGGCCAGGTTTGAAACTATCAACAGTCCTGGTGTCAGTAGAGACAGATACTTCCCACAAAATCATGGGGAGGTACTATTACTTAAGGACAAAAAGACAGACCCAGATACGAGGTTTTTCTGTTACACTGAGCGCATTCCCATTTGCTTGCCTGTTCTAAAGGCCTGATTTCCTAGGCTGGTGTTAAACTACCTGGCACTTTGATCAGGCTCTAAAATACAAAACAGAGTGTAAGAGTTTTAACTCCTAAGAGTTTATTTTCTGGCTGACCTATTTCTGAATAAAATTAAGTACACAAAGCTTTGCTCTGTCAGACAGCATATCTCCTGTCATTGGCATGATGATAATAATTTAATTAAAATCTAAAGTAACAGTTTGCATGCTTGTAGAAGAATAGCTGACTCAAACATCTTGGCTACCTTGTAACACAAAGGCAGGAGATTTCACACCAGTACACACAATAGGCAGTATTATATCTTGTGGCAGGTAAACACCAGAACAAGAAACTTAAGCACCTAATTTTTATATTCAAAACTATACTGAGCAAGTCTGATCTTTCTATCTGGAGACAGGAAGGGCTGTTTTTGGAATGAGTCATCTTACAGTTATTCTTTCTTTTGTTCCACCACACCAGAATACTGCCAGTTTAAGAACTGTGGTTTGATTTACATACTGCAGTTTCTAGCACTTCATGCCTGCATGCCAAGAACAAGTCAGAGGAAATACTGCATATGGCTCCCTAAAATAAGTGAAGCCTAAAGAGGCCAGATTTTAAAAGAAAGGCTGATCATGCAGTTCCGATTTGTAAATCACACAGCCTGCAAGAAGACCAAGCTGTTCAGATCTTCTTGCATTACCACTTGAAAGGTATGTTCTTCATAAGCAAGAGCAGGTGAACCTCAAGACTCAAGAGAATTACCCTCAGCAGAGAGGAAAGCAGAAGACACCCAGAGGAGATCTCCAAGCCTCCATGACTACAGAGGCAATAACAATATCATATTCATATAATTAAAGACTGAACTTTTTGGAAGAATGTTACACATTAGTTGACATCCTATTCAGCCCACCTGCAAGCAGCTCTGCCAGATGAAGCCAGGGCAGTGCGCTGCTCTTCCCTAGGTCTGGCTCACTAGCCCAGCTCCCTCAAGTAAGGGAAGTACACTGTAACACACACTGGCTCTGCACTTCCCTGTCTTTCTAGCTCTCATTTGGAAATCAAAACTGCCAATTTGACAGCATAATAAGAAATAGAAGGCAAGCAAGGGGAAAAAGTCTTTTAAGTGTTTTAACAGCATTCCTCCCTTGGCATTTTCATACTGCCCCTGGACAGCATTATTTGTACAGTCACCGTTCCTTAGAAAACGCTTTTCACAGCCCAGCTCCAGCACAGCACTCCCACTGCCCTCTAATGCCCTGGTGCAGCAATTAGAGCTGCCTGCCAGATTAGCATCAGGCACCATGTTTACCTTGGCTCTCAAGAATGATCCAAGCTGCAACTGAGCAATCGATGCAGCCTTCTGCATTTCCCAAATTTTTCATTCCCAGTATCTCGGTGTTAAGCTATAATGCCAGATGAATATAAAGGGCAGAAAGAACTGCTGACCATCTGCAGACTTAAGCACACATTAAAAGCTTCCTCCCTGTAAAAGTACCCAGTGTATTCAGTGCTGTCTCTGAGGACTTCAGCTACCTGTTGATATGCAACTAATATGTACCTTCATTATACCTAAACTTTTACAAATTATGTATCTGCTAACACATCAACATTTTGTACCATCTGAAACAAAATTACCCTTGCAGTAATAGCTTCCATCCTCATTCTTCAAAAAGTTAAGAATTTGGTTGCTAAATGTTAAAATAACTAAAAAAAAAAAACCAACAAAAACCTGAATACCCTGTATAATATCTGAATACATCAAAACATGTCCCATTATGAAAAAAAAAGCTGCTTAGTTTGACTTAGTCAAGTGACATGTTCATGCTACACGTGTTGTATGTGTAGCAAGATATAATTTTTACACCCTTCTGTTTTTCTTCCCAGACTCCTTTCCAAGAATACACACAACCAAGAATCTCACCAACATTTGATACTAATCTCAATTTAAACTAAATGTTATTCAGTATTGTACCCAGTCTACTTTAAAAACAACACCTTTCCTATTCAGTACATTGGCTTCAACAAAATATCAAGCTCATTAACTATCTCATTTTTGACAGAAATGTGGAATATTTTAGCCAGAAATAGTAGAAACTAACCAGTTCTTTCTTGCCTTCTAACTTAAGAGATAGAAATTCACTACTGAAATATATGAAGTAGTACAAATCAAACCTTGCTTAAGGTTTTTAATGTTTATATATACACACAGAGAATTATACTGCCTGAAAGGAAACAAGTTACCATGGAAGCACTGACAATAGATTAACACAGCTCGACTAGTTTAAGCGAATTTAAATACGCCACTTTCATTACAATGCCTAACACTGAAATGCTAGTTTGACTCACTGAATAAGGATTTTTACAGTCAGGGGGGCAGGAGAGTGGCTCCTGGCCCATCAGCTAAACTAGTGCTCCCAAATCATCCAGTCACTCAGCTGGGCAGGCAGAGGCCTTTGGATTACACTATTTCAACGAAACTGTACCTGCCAGCACTGTTCAAATCTCAGGTTTTAGTGACTGTCACAGCGACTGGATGAAAAAGTTCTCATCTCTCCCTTAGGAAGCTGAAGAATAAGCACAGCATCTCCCACAGATAGCCAAGGCTTCTTTGGAGAAGCAAGATGAAGGTGCAGCTCAACCCAGCTGGAGAAACGTGACTCAGGTGGAGCAAAGCCCAGATGCTCCCATCAGTTTCCTCACAATAACAATTCAATCACCAGCTGATGCTCAGCATTAAAATCACATACACATAAAATACTCACAGGCACTTCTGTTGCACAATGGAAGAACCTGCAGATTCTTGGAAATCAGTTTAAAGTGGCAGTTTTAAGGGCTACCCCACGGGCTTAAGCACCAATATTTGCCTAATGTAACAGTCTTGCAAGTTGTAGAGTTCTTGCAAAACTCAGTGCCTGGGTGCAGTAATACTGAGGCAGTCTGGTGTGGTAAGGTGTTATAACAAGACATTACCCAAAGAACAACTCCTCAGAGCCTACCTCAGTTGGACTTTGGGTTACCAACCCAGCCCAACAGCTGGAAATTCAGAACCCTTTCCACAGGTGGTACCAGAAGATCACTCTCCCTCTCCCCTGGAGCAGTATCTCTGTTCAGATTATACAGTCACACTTCTCAACCAAGTAAGCAACACTACAGAGTGATTCTGAAGCCAGTAGTAAATTAGTATCAGGTGCCTGAAATAAAGAAAGAACATGTAGCCCAAGAAATTGCTTCAAGAACTGCTTTGTGAAAGCATCATTTATCTGAAGAGGAATGCCATACTGCAGGCAGAGAGTTATCTCCTGCGTTTGTCACTCTTATACTCTTTCCCTCTTGGAAGACCTTCCCTGCAGGAAACCTAATATAATTGTTCTCAAGTCTGAAGTCAAATAACGTGTTTTATAACCTTAGACACATTCAGGTTCTGTAGCCCACACTTTCAGCTAAGCCCCTGCAGCTGCCCATACACCGAATCAGTCGCTATTCTGTTTGCTGAATATCTGATATGACAACACAAACCCGGGCTCATATTTACAGTTTAAATCTACAGTAAGCAGCAAATGCAGACAACCAGATTTTAGGCATAAGACATCAAGAGTTTAGATACCCATAAGTAGAGTGCTTTTCTTTAAACTATTCTGATAAAACAAGTGTTCACTTTCCTTACACACGTTCTTAGCCTTGACTATTTCATTACTCTTCATTTCACCACACTGTAATAAACAAAGCCCCAAGGAATAAGGAAATTAGTGTTTCTCTAGCGTTCTTCCATAGTAAATAAAGTCAATTAGGGCAAATTAAAGATCGAGGAAAGCCAAGACATTATCATCTTTCTTCTCAGTACACACTTGGCCAAATGACGATTCTTATGCAACAGAATACTTTACTAGAAGCTCTCTCTATTCCACCTACTACTTCAGCTGACACCAGTTTCACTTTTATCTTTGAAGAGACTGCTCTACTACAAAACACACACACATGGCTACTTCCAGGCAGTAAATGAAACAGCACAAAGACATCAATCCTTTGAGAAATATTTTCTGAAAGCTTGCAAAACCAGGAAACCTGCTTTGCTGTCTTAAAAGAAATAACTTAATGACGGAATCAACAGTCTGCCATTTATCTGCGCACGTAAGTTCAGTTCCTGGACAACACTGTTTTACCCATCCCACAGAGAATCTTTTAGCATGCTCTGTAGCAAATATGAGATAATTGCTCAAGGAAACTTTCTGGCCTACCCCAAAGACTTGCACAAAACAACCCAGTTCTGGATATAACAACACTACAGAGGCATTATGCTTGTCCATCACATTCAACCTGCAACTGATTTTTAATACTCCACATTATTTATTTTCTACAAAGAGGTACAGTAACACTTCAGGAAAGTCTAGTTGACTGCAATCTGCTGCACTACTGATCTCCTTACTTTACTTCAGCTCCAAGTAGCTTCTAGTTCAAGCAATTACTTTAGTCTATTGCATTATCAGAGATTACTCTAATTCTATTCAGTTTAAATAAACACATCAAGTTTAAATAAACAGCTATATGCACATTCATTTTCTTGTACATAACAGTTCAGACCTCAGTAGATATTAAGCAGCTGAACTACTAAAGTCTTTCAGTTTTTGCCATAAACTGCTACTTGCTTTCATATAATAATCTATATTAAGCTTCACATATCAAATACTTCACACTTTTACCTAGGTTCTTTTTCTAATAAAATTTAGCTAATGAATATATCCAGTTTGGCTTACTTGGTATCAAATGATCTAACAATAAATATTGTATTACTTAAATTCTGATAGATTTCCTACACTTCATCTTCCTGACGTGCAACTACTTGGACCTACACGTTAGACAGGAATTGCTGCTGCATATGAAGTCACTTTTACCATCAGATTATGACATCTTTTTTCATGCTAATATTTCCATGAGAGAATCTTCTTTATCTGTTCCTCTACTTCAAGTATTAACTTTGACTAACATTTAATTGCTTTGATGCAATCACAGAACCTCCTGTGAACTGCCACACCTTCCTCAATGCAACAGGTTCTTACTCTTCTGATTTCTTAAGACTGGTGTAATGGCACCGGTTCTTTCCTTCTCCACCCTAAGTTTTCATCACTTTAAACTCAGAAGTCAGCTACACCAGGATACAGTTTAGCACGAAGTGTTGCTTAAGCACTGTTTTCTAAAGGATGAAGTCTTTATTATAAAGATCGCTCTGAGTATTGCAGGTAAGATACAAAGCCTCTCTGAAGACACTTGTTGTATTCAAGTAGTACCAATTCTTTAGGAGTTAATTAATGCTGCTGCATAATAAAATCATAACTGTTAGCAGCAACTACAGCAAGAATTGCAAGTGTGTATATGAAGAAGGTTAACATTAACACATTACTCTGAACAACCTGCCTGTGAACTCGACACACAGTCAGCTGGCTACACACTCATCCCTTAGTTTACCCCATGTAACAGTATGTCCACAATAATTAAAAGATATGCACAAGCCTCTCTTCATCCCCTAGGAAAGCAGCTTCTCCACAGAGAGACAGGATAATCAGAAGATCCTGTCCTGCTTTCTTTTGCTCCAGGACAGAATAAATTTTAAGCCTACAAGCTACCGAGTCAACATTTAGCTGAACTAAATCATTATCCCTTTTAACAAAACCCAAATTGTTTAAAGTTTGATTTGAATAAGTTATAATATACAAGTGATTTTGATGAGATCAGCATCAGTGCAGGCTCCACCTCTGAGGCACTCTTACTTTCTAGCACACCTAGCAGTTACTCTGGGACAACTCTATTCTAGAAAGTTGGAGCACCTGACTGCTTCCAAAGCAGTACAAGTTGAATACTTCATGTACATACAGTTATTCTGAAGATTAAGTAAGTTTTTAACTCATCAGCAGAGTGAGCTTACCAGTCAACAGCATAACATAAAAAGATGGGAAATGTAATTTCAGGGAACAGTTATTTTCTAGTTCAATTGTTTTATCAACCTTTTCAGCATGCCTATCATCATGTTAAGGCTTCAACACACATTGTGTAACTATGATTCCCATCTTTCACTGCAACACTCAATTAAAATATTACATTCAAGCCGGGAATGCCACTGAGAAATAACATCTCTCTACTCTTACAGTACCTAAGATTTCCCTCAACAGGATACTCAGACAAATAGATAGTTGCTTGTCTTTTGAGGAATTTTCCCACCTCAATAACTATAATTTGAAAAAGCACAAAGTGTATTACGATACTTACACACATCAATATGCAAATACATTGCTCAGTCTTCAGAGGCATTTTTATTTGGAAACAAGAAGAGTTGGATGAGACCTACAGACTTTCAGTCAATACCACATACTCTCCACCCTCCCCTCACTGGTGAGAAATGTCTGGGTAAGATCTTTAACAGTTTGGTCTTTGAACTATCAACAAGAAAGCCATGTTTCTAGAGGCCACTGTCTACTGACTGTTAGAAAAGCAGCCAGAAAAAAACTTCTGTGATCACAGATCTAAAGTACTACAAAGGGGTTTTTAATCAAAGAAAGCCATCTACTTTGCAGAAGAAATGCAACATGAGGAGAGTGCACCTAAATCTGCTAAAGCAGTGTGTATAGCTTTGCCACTATTTAAACACTACAGGAAAGATGCAACAGGTGTAAAGAACAAAAATTTTGCTTAAGGTACTTTGGCTACGGCTTTGCTAGGAAAAATTACAATAGTTCAAAAGAGGCAGAAGAGCTGACTCAGGATTCAACAGACTACAAGAAAATAGCATCCAGGCTTGGATCGTCCTAATATTACTGGTAAAATGCATGCACTGTCTCTAGGTCAGCTATTTTTACTAGATTTTCCCATCAACCTTCTCGGTCTCATATATAAAAATCAGCTCCAGATTAGATGAGAGTCACTAGAACAAGACTCACTTGCCCCCTCCAAATCAGTGTAGGCAACAGAACTGTCTTTCTCTGCCATCACTCCAAAACCTGGGTATTATCCTCAAACACAAGCTCGACCAAGATCTCCATATCCTAGCTATACTGATTTTCACATGCAGCATCTTAAGCATGTTTCAAACATATCTCAGATGTTCAGACAGAACCTTAAGACAGAGATAAAGCTGCCTTTAAGTTTTTCTTGTTTCTACACATACAAAAAGGCTGGGCTCTAAGTACAGCAAGAATGTTGTACCTCTGGTGCAGAATAAGCTTTCCAGCAACTCCTTTACACCCCCACAGAAAATTTTTGAGTCCAGATCAAGTTATTTAGAGTAAAAACAGTAAACCATTATGATCCTACAGCAAATCCTAATAGGGGAGAGCAACGTCAATAACCTGTAGAAGTACAGATGTTAAGTTCCCTAAGCCTCTGTTTCCACAGAGAAAGAAGCTATCTTTCAGGTCACATGCATCTGCACTGAAGTTTGTTTCTCCTGCTCTTCATGGATGCAATAATTAGCTGTAGAAATTACACAGCGATCCATTTAAAATAAATCCCTTAAAACTAGCTAAGCTGATATTTTTCCAGAAACAGTGATTTCTTCCTAGATTCAAACCAAAGCAAAACTCAGTATGGAAGGCAACAACTTCAGAACAACCCATTTGTCCCAGTGAGCAGCACTGTTTGATACATCTCCTGCACAAGCATCAAATTCCCCTCGACGAGAACTAAAAGCTTTCAAAGCCGTTCACAGCTGACTACATGCGCATGACATTCCAGTCCTCCCAAAGCAGGCAAGTTCAGCTTGTGACCATAGCCCACAAATTGCCTGTTAGGAGAATTGAGGAGAACTGAGGAGAATTGAGGAGAATTCTTGCTCTCTTTTTGAAAAGGTTGAGAGCAAAGCATGGGCTGAATGGATTCTTCTCAAAGGAGGAACAGCTCTTCTATTCACTGCTTGCCCAGTCTGCCTCTGGAGTGCCCCCATGCACAAACTAGTCCCCGTCCACAGCTCAAGAGAGAACAGGAGGCTGTCTACAACCTAAGCCTTAAAATGCTCCTCTAAGATAGCAAGCCAACACACATATAGAAAATCCATGTCTGAGAAAGGGGGGAGCAGTGTAAGAAAGTCACAAAACTAACACAAGTCCACCCCAGCAGAAAGGGGGCCTCATGATAATAAATTACATGAAACTACATAATGGTATCATAATCATAGCATTTTTAAAAACTACAGAATAAAAACAAATCCAAGAGCCAATGAAATAACTTCGAATTAGAGAATTTGACTGTTCATCTTCCCTTGGTGTAGTGTGACCTGAGACACGTTACTACAGACAGTAAAAACCAGAAAAAGTAGTTCATATCTCTAAAATTATTCATTTCTGAGAAACTTTTGCTAGAGCCTAATGTATGAGCACACTTTGCCAGCATTCACGTCAGCTGAAGGTTTCTGTGAACAGGGGAGGACCGAGAGACCAGACACAGACCTTGCTCTTTACACGTGCTGCATTCCCCATTAGAGCAGCTTCAAGGTATTTTACAAAACCAAAACTTCTTCATCACATCTAAAGAAGTGACTAAGGTGACCATGAACGACTTTCCACTTTAACACCATCCCACTTACTACAGAAACAGGTAAAAGGCTGAAGACACCTTCTTGTGGTTTCCTCCAGTCCCTACAGCGATGAATGGCTTCAGCACTTCACCCGCGACTGGGACGTGCCTCATCCTCCTCCCCGCCGCTCCTTCCCGCCCCGCCGGAGCCCCGCTCCTCCCGCAGACCCCACGCGGGGCCTCCGGGCCCCGCCGGCCCGCGCCTGTCCCCGGGCGGGAAGAGAGCGCTGTGGGCAGCGCGGGCGGCCCCGGCCCGCACCCACGGCCCCGCGCTCCGGCACACCGCCCGGCCCGGCCCGGCCCCGCCGGCGCGGCCCGCGGGGACCCCCGCCCGCACCCACCGCTTCTTCGGGATGGAGCCGGAGGCCGGCCCGGCGGAGCCGCCCTGCGCCTTGCAGGGGCTCGGGGAGAGCGCTCCCCGCCCGGGGGCCTGAGGCGAGCCCCGGAGGTGCCCGGAGATGATGCGCAGCCGCCGCCGGGCGGAGGACGGGGAGCCGCCGCCGCCTCCCGCTGCCTCCCCGGCCGCGGCCGCCATCGCTTCCGCGTTGTGCCGCGACCGCCGCCGGGTGAGAGGGCGCGCGGGCGGAAGGCGCCGCCCGGCGCTCCCCGCGCGGGCCCGGCGGCACCGCCCGCCCCCCCCGCCCCGCGCCCCGGGGCCGCTCGCTGCCGTTCCCCCGCTGCCCCGGCCCGGTCCGCGCGTGCTGCCGGAGCCTCCTGCCTCGGCAGGGCTGGGCTCGGGGGACAAGTCAGAGAGAGAGAGAGAGAGAGAAAAGGCGTTTATTAAAGATTTCCCGCACCTGGTGCTGTAATTATAGCCCCTCTGGGTCGCTGAACAAACTTGAGAGAACACAAAGATATCCTTTAGAGATGAGGATTGCCTAAGTTAATGATGAAATCCTGATTAATGGCAATAGCATAGGCGGGTTACTTAAGAAATAGGTCGGTGAGGTGGCACATAGTCCTGCGGGTGTTAGAGATTCTGTCGTCGGTGTTGACAGGGACACAAGGCCCTGGTGAGTGAGTGCATCTGAGCCAGGCGCCTCTGGCTGTGCAACTCGGCTGTCCTAGAAGGGAGCATCCAGGTCCCGGTGATCTGCTCCCCCTGGAAACCCGCACCACGAAATGAATGCTGACTGACTGCTGGGAGTGCATCCCCTTCTGTATCTGGGACAGCCGTCATTGGGCCAATCCTTGCGAAAACTGTCAATCCTGACCATATTTGGGCCCTGTGGGAACATCTAGGATTCATCTTGTAGTATCACTTTTAAGAGGGAAAGGAACTGGGATTTAAGGGGAGATACAGATTTGATGCAACCCCAGGTGCTTTCTTCTACTATGAATTTGCCTTGATGCACCAGAAAGCTTTGGAGTCCCACTCAGGGAGGGATGTGGGAACTGGAAAAAATTTAAAGTAGAACAGATGATAAGAGGGGTTTTTTCCATCAGGAATGAAAAAAAAGCTTAACAAACTGAGTCCCTTACAAAAGACTAAGGAAGATAGGTTATCAGTCTTCAAATATGTAAAAGACTGCTATGGAGTGAAAGGAAGCAATCAATCTGCCCTTCATGTCCCAGCTAGGTTGGTGAGAAGTAATGAGCTCAAACTGCAAGACATAACTTCAGCATTAGCACTAGACTACTTTCTAATGGCACTGAAAATGAAAAACTGTTGTAGTCTGCCTAAGTAGAGAACAAAGTCACCTTCATTAGACAGTGTTAAGAACAGACAACATACATCTATCAGACATATCATTATAAGCAGTTCTGCTCAGGGCAAGGTGATGGGCTAGATGACCTGCTCAGATTAATTCCAACTTTTCCTCTGTGACATGAAGTATCTCACACTGTTGAAACCTACTCAGTTGTAACACAGGACCTACTTTCATGATCAGGTTTTTGCCACTGACTGGCACCGACCAGCTTTTTGGAAGTTCCAAAGTGGATTGCTGGGATCTATGTGATTACCGATACTTTCATCATGACATTTTGTCTATCACTGTTGATTTATTTGTTCATTTCTTCCTCAGATGTTTGCTACATATGTGAAATAAAATCCCATGAAAATTCATAAAACTCTTACCCTCTTTCAAACCTCTTTCAGGGACCTGTTTCTCCCATGATACTTCAACATGGTACCTTTCCATTAACTAAGCAATTTGCAGGAAGTCCTCCAGGGAGCTGTGTGTACTGCACAAGCAGTGAGACTTGGGTTCAGTTCCTTACCTCACATGCAATATTGGTGCTTCTTTGAATCATAACTCCCCATATGTAAACCAAGGATTACAGTATCTCCCTAGAGAGACTGGTCTGAAGATAAATATACTATTTATAAATAGGACCAATCCCAGTAAGGCCTACTGATGAGAAGCGGTACATAACAGCTACCCAGGTGTTATTCCTATTTGTTTTCCTTTTATTCTCACCATTGTTAATTGATTTTATGCCCTCTGTGTACTTTGACTAGAAAATAGTCTGCAATTTTCCTGGGGCAGTGATTGCACTAGTTGCAATGGGATCTCAGCCTTCAGTTAGGTTTCTGTTTTCAGTGCAACATAAACAGCTGTTCTGGCAGTTTGATAGTTTGGTTATGGAGTTAAATTTTCCCCCTGTGAATAATTTGTATACAAGTTTCTGGATTAACTCATGCATATCCACATTTAGCTGTCTGCTTCTGCAGAGGCAGTCTGTAGGGAACAAACACAGATCTCGACTGAATTTCCATTCACATTGTTTACTGGAGTTCTGGATATAGCTGGGGGGACTTTCAGTCACAGTTATCTAAAACTTTCCACACTGCTGAACGCTTGGGAAAGAGATACTAAATCCACTCAGATGTTTCTTTGTATCACAGTCACTTGTAAGGAACAATAATGAGCCCATTGGTCATTTATTTGGTGCTAGTTGCAGAGGTTCACAGTAAAAAATTGACCTCAAGTAGATTCTGATAAGCAATATTTGTCACCACCTCACAAGTTATTTCTCAAAAAAGTTCCAAATTAATTTTTAAGTATGCATGTGGACAAAGATTTAACTGGGGATGGTAGAGACACGGTAATATGGTTTGGTAACTATTGAGAGCCTTGTCTTTTGCAAAGCAGAGGAGTAGCTAAGTCACACCTTGTTTTTGTGAGAGAGTGGTCTTTTCTTACAATAGGAATGCTGAGCTCCTATGAGTGGTCTGCAGGCAATCCCTGCTTCCCTTGGAAGGATGGCAATCTTCATAAAAACAGTAACATAATGTGCTGTCAGATGGTGAGGTCACTGTTTCTCATTTGCCTGAAGTGAACCACTGGCATATTTTCAAAAACTCTACCTAATTTAATAATATAATTCATTCTGGTGAGTAGTAGTGCTGAGAAGAAAACTTAGGAAACACGATTTTAAAAGTAGTATGTTGTGACACTGAAGAGAACTTATATCAGTAAAAATACCAGCAGATCTACAATGCAGTAGTTGGAAGTATTCTAATTGTTGTTGAGCCAAAGCAGCAGCCTTTGCCATTCCATGAGCTGTCCTTCCCACAAAACTGGGTGCATCTGCAAGCATAAGTGAGATTCTAGCTCAATGTGACATCTCATGTCATCAAAGGCCTGCATTTCCAGAATTCTGTGCATTGGCATTTTCAAGAAACATAGTTTTAAAGCCAGTTTACAGTGCAATACAAAGCAAAGTTGCCAAACTACTTTAAACTTTCAGAGAGGTCTTCATAACAAGGTTATGAAGTTCTATTATGCAGTGGTCTCATGGGAGACCACGGAGGGAACAGGCTGCTCAGGACAAACAGTACACTCCTAGGCAACCTGCACACAGGCTGTGGAAAGAAAAGACTCTTCTGACAAATCTTCTTGCCTTGAGTGGAGTTCTGCAATGGGTTGTAGAGAATCACCTAATATAGCATGAGAGCCCCTGAGATGGAGGTATCAGATGCAGAAAATTAGGTGATGGGAAATTGCAGCTGTACATCCATCTGGGAGAGAAGGCGAAGTACAGTGTTCAACCTAAACTGTAGTAAGAATTTTGAAACATTTCAAAGAAGTTTTATTGAACCGTGAGAAAGTTCCCAGTCCCGGCAGGAAATGCGGTGCTGTAGTACATGTCCTGCTATTCCTTTACTGACTAAATAGCAGAAAAAGTTCCAGGATTTTTTTGTTTATTTTTAATTATAAAGTAACACAGCTTTGAGCTACAATTCTTAATTCACCTTGCTGCTTCTGAAGGCAATAGAAGATTATCATAATACCAGGCATTGATAAAATAGACATAAAGAAGCCTTTGCTTTCTAGAAAAATAAAAAAGTAGAAAGTAATTTTTTCAAGACTCTTCATTTCATGGTGTTACTTGCAAGGTTTAAACAGAAGGAAACACCTATTGAATAAGGTATGTTTCAGATGTTCTTGCTTCCTCCAGTTCAACTACTATTAAGATGTGATTGACACTAATGAATTAGAACACCTTTTTGTTCTGTACCCCTGTTACAAAAAGACACCACCTACAGAAGAGGTGGGGTTTTGGCTGCCCTGGGTATCAGATGGGTGTGGGACATCGACAGCTGAATCATGGACTCAGAAGAAGCTGTTGAGGCAATAAAAGAGGGAAAAAGGCATAAGCCCTTGAGATAACCTCTGGATTAGTCATTTTTTCACCAGAGGAAAAGAAATAAAAAACAAGCCTACACACATTCATGAACATGTCATTCAACACCAAGTAATTCATGCTCTGGGAGGAGTTTTGTTGATATGGAATGGGCCAAGAAGTTTTCCTGAAGTAGCCAATTTCTCTAAGACCTACTTAGGCATTGTGCCACTTTTATAATGTCAGCAGAGTCCCTGGGAAAAGGCACTGCATCCATCTGTCAGTCCATCCATCCATCCATCCATCCATCCATCCATCCATCCATCCACTACCATCTTATGGCACTCACTTATGAGCTCAGTCTGTTGGCCTCAGTGCCACAGAAGAAGAAAGGCTCAGGTCTCAGAGCTCAGAGCTAGGGAGAAGCCTGCAGGACCTCAAGCCATTGGCAAGGATCATCCTGGATTTGAAAGGTTACACAAGGATAGGAGTGATAATAGGGAAAAAATTATAAGACAGCGCATGGGCCGTGAATGAAACCTCCAATTTAGGGATCTCCAACTGGAAGCTGACCTTTTTTATATGGAAAATGTTAGTGGGCAGTATGTTCTCTCTTTAAACCTTCAAAAAATGCAGATGTTTTTGTACATGATGGTCAACTCTCTCCTGTTAAAGAGAGAGAGTATGAAAGAAACTCTACTATTTCAGCTTTCAGTCTACAAGATGACCTGAAATGCTAGAACTTAAAAGTAAGTCTGTATCTGTATGAACGAGGGATGATCACTGAGAATCAAGTACTAATTCCTTGTCCATAGTATATTTAAAAATGCATATGGAATCCTCAGTGAAACTGCTGTGACTTCACTAAGCCTTCCACTGGTGCTCTAAGGCAGAGTTATTAGCAATATATTTTTACTATCTATATATTTAGTAATTCCAGACCTGAATTTTCTGTACACCAATTTTGCATGAAAGAAAAATACTTGCTAAATTGTTAGCTGTATGCACAGATGAGTTTGTGCATCTCTCAGTTCAAAGCTGGCCTCTGCAAACTGAATGAGATGCATCTCTGTTTCTTCTGATTACTTCTGGTAGTCAAACCAGTTGTGCTCTGTCACTGGTAGCAATAGTGGCAGATGTGTTTATCAATGTACATACTTTGCAGGTGCACAGTGAACTCATTTCACCTTCTTCATTCTACTGTAGTGACAGTGCTGCTGCATCCAAATAACTAAGGGAAGAGAGACAAGCTTCATAGAAAACTCTAGATAGAGATGTATAGCCCTGCCCAGTTTCAACTCTTCCACAATGTATGTCGAAAGTGTGTCAAGAGAAAAAGCTTTCATACTTACTTTTTGAGGCAGTTCTGTAAAACCAAATATAGTTGCCACATATGGCTTCTCGTGGCTTGGTCAGTGAAATTAAGCATAATTTGACCTTTACAGACATTTCAAGGTGCATATCCCAAAGGAGCTCAAGTGCACACTCTTTTTTACTGCCCTAAAACTTTCTCCCCATACCCTTCCTTAAGAGAGCTGACAGTTAAAGTGAAATGTAGCTGCCCAGCATGACAAGGGAGCTTCTGTAGAAACTATTTGCCTCTGTAGTTTCCTGGCTGTTGCAACTCCTGCACAACTGCATTTTGTCTTGGTGACTTCATCTCATGACTATTCTCAGTTCTCCATACTAGAAAATAGATTATATTACAAAATTTTGCTAAATAATCCAGTCTAATCATGTAGTTTGATGCACTAAATTTTTTACATTAAAATTCTCCCAGTCTGCTGGAATTTCTCAAAATTTAGAGGAGAAAGAAGAAATTACCTAATAATGACATTTGCTTAATTCTGTATTTTCCTTGTTTGTGTCCCTAGACATATTGATTCTAATAACTGTTGTTACTCCTAAGGGTATATAACACATAAACTGTATTGTGGAAGAGAATGTTGCTTGTGTTTTACTTAGAAACTCAATCCTTGTATATCCTTTTGAGAAGATTAAAAGTATGACAAGAGCTCTACAATTTCTGGGTAAGAACAGCATCTCAGGAGGAGGCTAAATACAAGGATGTGAAGATTGCTGATTGTGCTTGAATGCAGTTTAAGTCAGTTGAATTTTTATGTGTTTAATTAAAATATGAAAAGGGTGTTGATGAAAAGCCTAGTGTATTTGTACAGTTCTTGACTGAATCTTATTACAGAGTTGTTTACTGCTGGAATAGGGACATTTATTAGATAACTTACTAGAAATGTTTGACATATTTCAATTAAAACTGTAACAACTGTTGTAGCTGACTCACAAAAATCCTTTCCTGGATCAGATAGCAAGGCAGCTTAAGAAACAAATCAGCTATTGCAAGTCCTTCCTCAGGGTTTAAAGAGAAGGAACAATTTCTTCTAGTGTTTATTACATTTTAAGACAGTTCTTAAGTATGCTCTGGGGAATACCAAGGTATGCAACATCAGACACACAACTGAGCAACGTAATTGTGCAAACATCATGTTTGGGATAGGCAGAGTGTTTGAATAGACCATGCAAATGGAAGCTGACAAATAATTATGTGACTCTTTAAAACGAACAAAACACACCTGCGTGTGTTGTGTTTGAAGTGTTTGATTCTACTTCTAGCATTCCCTTCACATAGTACCATTGGTTTGATCACTTCTCATGTGAAACAGTGTCTTTTCCCTTGCTTAAAACAATAGGTTTTCATGATCTTGAGGCAACTAGATGGCAAAACAGAATAAAACATCCACAGCTTAGATTAAGCCTGTCTCAATAATTCTCATATCATATCATATCATATCATATCATGTTACGTGATCATTATCTCCCACACAGTAATAAAATTGTCCTGTAAAGGTAGCCACTAATGGAAAGTCAAGATTATATAATTAATAAGAGGGAATTTTACAAACATCTGATTTTCCAGGTGCTTTGTGAAAATGGAAGGCAGTTTGCAACTACGCTGAAGCATCTGTATATGTTCTGATATATGCAGGCACCCATATCCTTTTCTAAATCAGATCCATACTGTTTTAACACACAGCTAAGAGTGAAGGTTATCACTGTCATTTAAGGTCTGATGAGGGGAAATGGGTTAGGCTGAGTCCTGATGTTCTGCCGATTTGAAGTTTATGCACTAAGCTACTTTAAGATACTTTCTCCCATGCCCTGTACTTGCATCTTTTTTCAGCCTTGGGTGATATTCAGTTCCTTCTTAGTCTGTTCCCCCAAAGTTTCCTGCAATTCCTTCTAGTTTGGCCCAAATTCCCTCTGGACTGGCAAAGCAGAGGTGCCCTCCGTGTATGTATGAAGAAATATAGGGGACTAATACAATTCATTTTGAGAGACATGCTTCAGAATGAAGACATTCAGGAATGCGTGCCAAGATTGTGAGAACAGATTAGATGAGTCAGGCAGAGTGCAGACAAACACACATGGTGGTATTGGGCATTTAATGGTCTCTTCATGTGCTGTGCCAAGAGGGGATTGAGCACCCTAAGCAATTACATGGCAAGATAATGGAGGCAAACGGAACATTAAGAAATGGCTTTTTTTGAGCTTGCCACAGAAAACTTTGGCAGGAGACTGCCAATGCCATGAACAAAACATGTTCTGTTTCCTTGTACCATGTTTCTTTTTTATGTCTCCCATCCCTCAAGGAACGGAGAAATGGGAAGGAGGAATTGCACTCAGCAAAAGAGGAACCAGAGTCACAGAGCTGTGAACAGGGAACTTAAACACAAGCTGGTGAGCACCATCCACCATGTGGTGTTGCACTGGTGGCCAACCACAGCAGAAAGGGAGTGATTTAATGGTTTACAGGCAGCTAAATTATCATTATGCCAGTACTATACCATTTGCACTTTGTTTGGGGCAGAAGCATGCAGCTTACATAACTCATTCTCCTTTTCCTTGGAACTGGATCTAAGTTGTTCAGTTCTGCCTCTTCTGAGAAAGAAAAAACAAAAGGAGGAGAGAGACTGAAGTCTGAATAACGAGAACAGGTAGTAAATCAAGGAAGTTTGAACAAATGTAGCTAATTCTGTCATTATGCGAAACAAAACAAGTGTTGATTCAACTCTAGTTCAGGCTGGGGTGATCAAAGGCAGCTGGACAGAATATTTGAATGAATAAAAGCAACATTCCTGATCAGATACAAATATGTTGCCATTTTTAAAACAGTTTTAACATCAGAATGCTGGTGGAAAGGGTTAGTTTTCAGGATTTTTCAAATTACAGCACAGTATATTAAGATAAATGAGTGGCAATTTATCTGAATATGCAAGGCCATAAACTGGAGCAGTTCAGCAGCTGCTCCACAGGCAGCTAAACTGTCTTTGTGATGAGAGAGAGATGCTCCTGGAGAAGAGTAAAGTGGACACTCATGGGTAGGAACCACTAAAAAGCATCATTACCTATAAGTAAGCAAGCACTGCTAAAGCAGACAGAACAGTGAGAGTCACTAGCAGCCAGCCTGGCAGTCTGTCTCCCTTTCCTTTTTGGAAATAACAGTTATTTGTTGATTTTAACTTTTTAAAATGTTGTTTCCTTCCAGATGATGACGTGATTTGAATTCATCTGCATATTTGATTTTTGCCTTGTAGAAGTTTAATTAAGTATATGCAGTTAATGACTGGCATCAGCTTATCCTGTGGAATTTGCAGCAGCTGGACACCTTAAATGCTCCTGCCGGTGCTGCCTTGCCAGACCTGAGGACTCCAGTCTCAGGCACTGTCAAGCCAATGCTGTTCTCCAGTGCTTTGTTTCAATAGAGAAATGTGGCACATACAAGGGACAACAAAGGCAGCTCCTTTTTTGAAGAACACAAAATAGATTAAGTTGGTCTCAGCTGAAAAGGATGCCATCAATTTAGACAGCAGCCTGCTCTTTCAGCTGAAAACACGGGAAATGGAGCAGCACAAATGGGTGAACTGCTTGATTCTCCAAAATATTTGTGAGATAATTAATCTCTGCTGCTTGCTTTGTGTGATAGGGGACCAGCTTACTGCTCCATTACATGCAGTGATGTCGCTGAAGAAGGTAGGCATTTTCAAATGAGAGAAAAACAGAATTTATTTTCTCTTCAACACAATGTTCTTTGTGTGTTGAGAACTGAAAAAACAAGCTGTCCTTGTGTTCATGGCTCCTCAGCGCTGCAGCACTGGAAGTTTAGGGGCAAAGGAACAGTTATAAAACAGAAAGTGGGGGCAAAGAAAGCAGTGCCAGACTTTGAGGGAGAAAGTACTACTGTAAATATACCTAATGACTAGGCATAAAAAGAGGTACTGAGTGATTCCTCATACTCTTGTGAGCTGAAAGCAGCTTGGTGAGAAACCTGAGGGCAATCATTCCCAAGCTTGCTGGAACATCAAGACTCTGGGATAATAGTGTTGGCTCCCCTGCTAGAGCACTCCCTCCTGCCCTGTGGATGCACTAGTTTTAAGAGGGCAGTTAAAGAAAATAGTACAACCTTGTGACTGAAGGAAAAATAAAACCATGATAATAAATTCAGCAGAGGGAGAGTTAGAAAATTGAGAGATTTATCAGGACAATTGTCTTGCTGTGACAATGGTAGCACTTGCTTGGACATCTTGGTGCAAAGCAACTTGGGCCAAGAGCATTAAAACTGCCCTACTCCAATTAAAAGAGCAAATTTCAGCTGGAATGGAGAGGGTGACTCCTGGTACACAGGAAAGCAAACAGCTAAAATTACCGTTCTTGAGCCCCTAATTTGAGTTTTTCATCTGTGTTTGAATTTTTCCTTAAATGGCTAGAGATAATTTCTGTCTTATTCCTCCAATAAGACGTTTAAATTCCTCATTTAGTGCTTAGTACATCATTCAAACTCTCCAACTCCCAGAGCAGAAAGCACTGCTTTTACAGTGGATTTTACAGAAATCTTTTTAGCAATTATTTTGTAATCAACTGAAGTGTGTATTTATGTATCAGCGAAGTCTCTTCTAAACACTTTTGCTATAGTATCTAAATACATTTTATTGCAGCTTCTAACCAGTTTCTAAAAGCCATTAAAAATTAAAAAGGAAAAATTGTTTGCCTCAGATTTATTTTCTGGGTGATACTGTGTACCCCAGAATCGCCAAATGTTCCTGCCTTCCGTAGCTCTTACTTGAGTTGTATGACACTGGTGGCTGTGTTAAAACAGGCAAACTTGATCCTTACTCCTTGTCAATCTTACTTGAGATTTGAGTCAGTTATGTTTGGACTGGATTTAAAAGAAAATATTTCCAATTTTTTTTTTTCCCCTGTCAACCCTTGATTTCTCACTCCATCTTACCTTCCAGGACTCTTCAAAATGTACCAAGTATTGGAATGAGACTCCAGAGCCAGATGCCCAAGCATCCCTCGGACTTCTGAAGTGCTGACCTGTAATGAGCTGCTTTGACTCTGTGGCAAGTTTTGTTGGTGTCCTCAGCCCTGCAAATCACTGCAGGAGGTCCCAGCACAGCCCAGACGGGGCCGGCAGTGGGTCCTGGAGTCCCCAGCTACTGCAGACATCCCCCCTTCACATCCTGAAACACAGAGGCTGAAGCTGGACCCTGGGACCTGGTGACATCTTTTCATTTGACCTACCACATCTGGGCACAGCAAAAATCTTACGCAGATAGCATGTCTATGTGAAGGCAATTTGAAATTCCACGATACTCAGTTCTGATCTAAGGAGATCTGGTAAGCTGAGCAGGGTGTATTAACAAGACATTTTCTGATCTGACACAGCCTAAATGTGTCATTAGCAAAGGACTGGGATGTGCTGTTTGTGACCTTTGCTTCCAAATGCACCAAAGCCCAGCCTTCCTTTTACCCAGCAGATGGCCAACTGCTCTTGCTAACAGAAAATAAACCTAAGCAGAGGATTCCTCACTAATGTTTATAGCCCTGCAGATGGACACTTTAAGGGAAAGGCAGCTTTGTTAAACCATAAAACAAAAACCTATGAAATTTTAAATTCAAGGCCTGTTGTTTTGTGCTCTGTGGTAGACCTCCTGTTTCTTCAGACAAGTATGCTTGAGTAATAAGGTACATGCAAGGCCTCTGGGAAGTGCAGCATGTGCTCTGGGGATGTGGGGTAGTTTACTTCTACCAGGAGTGCCAAAGACTGCAATAACAGAAATGGTAGGCTTTGTACCCCTGGAAAAGCTTAGAAATATTAAGCTTAATTACTGGATAAGATATAAATAAATGTTTTGAAGTTTTGTTCAATGCAGCTCTATCTGCCCCTTCCCTGATGCTGTTCTTTCTCTGAGTGTTCTGTGATCTCCCAAGGACACTGCTGTTTTAGCTGGACCCAGCTGCACACAGTGGTTGCAATTTTGCGTGTGACCTTAGGTGGTCAGAGGGCACTCTGAGATGGGAATGTGAAAGTCTAAACTTGAGCTAGTATTTTCTCCAAAGGTACATTTAGGATTCACCTGGCAGATCAGACATGGTACTGCAGAGTGTAGTAACTCATCCAGAGGAGATAGGTTCAACTCACATGCTTAGAATTATCCCTAGTATTTTGTCTCCCACCACTAATCTCTGCTGGTAGGTAGTTACCAGCATGGGCCAGCTGATGAACAGGCATCTTCTAGCATCAGTGAAGGTCCCACAGTGACAAAATGGACTAGCTAATGGAAAGCAAATTGGGAATGGAAACAACAAACTTTCATCCATTGCTAGGACATGATGCAGTCTAACACAGTATGGCAACTGTTGGCAGACGCTCAAAGCTGGAGCATGGGGTGCTGGAGAGGCTTAGACTGAACAGTCACAGGCTTTGTCAGCCAACATCTCCAGGAACTGAGGACACAAAAGACATCAGTTCTCCTCCCAGACCTGCTCTGTTTGCAGTAGTTTTCCCTCTTCTGCTTTTGCCATAACTATTATAGCCAGTGCTATTCAATCACCAGGGAGGTAAATGCACATCCCATCAAAGGTAACAGTAGAACAGAGATTACAGAAAACAGTTTCCTGCTATATTTTATATAACCTCTAGCAGTATTGGAGTTACTGTTTTATTATTCCTCATATGTAGCCAATTAGTTTTTCTATCTGAAAATCTCTTGGATAATGACACAGCAAAGGATATATAGTAAGGAAGTATGACTCTCCACTAGAAAACTAAGAAAACTGGCAGGAATCTTTTGGGCAGATAAAGTAAATAAAATAGCATTAACAATCTGAGCAAAGCATTCCAGATTTTGAAATGACAAAGCCCTTTTCAATAAGCTTTTTGCATTACTTAAACACTGACTGCAATGTGTTGTGCAAACAGTTTGAATGTTCTCCCGTTGCTGAGCAGGAGGTTATGCAACCAGACCACAATACACACGTTGCTTTTTGAAGATAAGTTTATAAAGCAGTAAAGTATTATACAAGTATTGTTAAAGAAGCAAAAGCTCTTTCAAGTCATTATAACTGCTCATGTCACAAGAAAGGGAGGTTCTTTAAACTCTGTGTCATGGGATATTATGCATGTAAGGGATAAAAAAATAACCTTGGGAGACAGAAGCCCTACCTGCCTCAGACAATAATGTGTGCTACAAGTGTTTGCCTTTCAGAGGTGGCAAATAATAGTGTAAGTTCACATAAACAAGTATGTACAAATGGGCTAAGAAATGCCAAATAGGTGGAAAGAAAAATCTGTGGCATGGAAAGCCACTAACTGAGGCAAATGTCTGAGCAAGTAAGGCTGAGAGAGCTTCTCTGCCCTGCTAATGTTCTCTGCCATTCTACCTTGGCATCTGTTACCTTGATATGCTTTTAGTATTTCCTGCCTGCCCCAGGTGTCTCTAAGCTTAGTATTTGCTTTTGCACCCTTTTCCCTATCTTGCTTATGCTTGTTTCAGGCAACAACAACGGCATATAAATCTTTGAGGTTTTATAGAGCCATTGTTCAAAACTGTGTTTGAGAGTGCTCCTACATATTTGCAATAATAAACAACAAAAGAAAGAAGCTAAACTTTATAAAAACATAACAAAAAGGCAGAGCTAAATACTGTTATATACAGTGAAAGCACTTGGAAGTATGAAAGTACAAAAAGGCTTCTTTGATTAGCATGTTATGAAGGAACGATCGTTTTTAGAGAAAGACTTTGCAGTACTTATTTCATCCACCAAAATGTCATTGGTTTTGTGTTTTGAAACCAGTTTTCAATAAACCCTTTAGGACAAAGATGTTAGATTCACTTTCTTCATTTTGTAAGTACATGTCACTTTAAGTCCTCTTGCAACCAAGTGCCCAGTCCTCTGGTGAGCACTGGAGCAGGCTCAGTGATGATCTAGTTGTGTTCAGACCATGGTTGCTCCAAAGGGAGAGATTCTAGCTAAAAATATAAGTTTTCCCTCTTTTCTATCATACCCCTTTTTGGCAGAAGAGAAGCATTTGGCATACAACTGCTCTGGAAACTCCACACCAGTTCAGAGGTTGCCTTGCAACAGAGCTATGCCTTGGAGTCTGTATTGGACCTTAATGCTGGAAAAAAGAGAATGGCTTGGTGGTAGCAGAATTTTCTCTGTGGCCTTTTTCTGTTTTTCACTGGGTTACCCACAAATCACTAATTAAAAGGAATAGATCCTTAGAACAGATGGATTGAGAGTTACCAGTCAGACTTGCTCTTTCCATGACTATTTTATATTTTACAAAAAAGAGAAAGAAATTACAGCAAACATCTTTTGATAACCTTGCAGATTCCACTCATATAGCTAACTCCTATTTTGTGAACAGCTCTATGTATATTGTGAATTTTTGTATTATCTAGAACTTCAGAACACAAGATGGCAGTGTACATACTAGTGATTCAGGCTTGGAGATGCTCCTGCTACTCAAACTAAGCATACAGCATTTTATCGAGGCCTATATTAATCTAATCATGTAATTGGGGCATTAGAAATAAACCTGAAAGTATTTGTCAACAGCAGAAACAAATACAATTTGCTAATAAATGAGTATTGCATGAACAAGTGTTAGGTAAAGCTTAATTCAAGCTTTTATTGTACACAACAACCCTCTGGAGACATTAAAAGCCTCTTATGAAACTCCTCAATTGCAATTACAAGAGGGTATCCCTTTATGAAGGAATGGAAGCTGGCTCAGTTGTAAGAGCTTCAGAGCAAAATTGGCTGCTGGGGAAAAGCACATAGGAGAGCTGGCAGCCTGAAATACATGGAGAGCTCAGGGCTCTCGGAGGAGTAGTGCAGACCACTGAAGTGGAACAGGCTGAACAGTATCTAAAATTGAACAGGTGCCTTTCTGTGAAAAAACTAACAAAGCAGACAACTGTTTGGCATGACAATTGAGAGAAAAAACATTTCCACTGAGAGGCATCAAATGAGAGGATAGGTCTCTGGCTGAGGAGAAAATTGCTTCAAGAGCTACAAGGAGTTGGACCTTTCCGTGTGTAGCTTCAGAGAAAGCTCTTTCAGAGCTTCTCTAGGCACCAGTGGGTACAGAGAACTGCAGTAACAAGCTTTCAAGGCCACTACCCAGAAACCTCTTTGGCTGGGTTGAGCTGAATACTGGAATTAGTAGGTGTAGCTAAGAAGTTGTTTTGGCTGCCTTTCCTAACATTTGGTTATGCAAACATGGCCTTGCTACATAGTGAAAAGAGCCCTTAGAAAAATAGTAATATTTAAGAGTATAAAATAATCCTTGAAGTCATTATCCCTGTGGGATGTCTAATGCTGGCAAAATTCTAGGTAGTCTTCCTTTCTCCATGGGGAATGTTCAGGTGACTTTGCCTCCCTGTATCTAAACTCATGGCAAACTAATGGGCAAATCAGATTGATCCAGGAGATCAAAACTCAACATTCAAGGTTCATTATTTCTGGATACAGAAATTTGACATAGTTATTAGGAATTAGATCATGAAAAAATACATTTTTTTCTCAGAGAGGTGTGATATAACTATTTTCTGGTTTTCTCTCCAGAATGGGAATACTTGTTATCCTCTGTTGTACTGCACCATGGAGGTCCTCCCAGTGTGAGTGGAGATGGTGTACTGAGCTTGACCAGTGTTTTTGACAGAAGGCGGAATTTGGGGAATCCTGGTCCCTGCGGTCATTATCACCATGTTCCCAACCCCTCAATCACAGCAGCTCCAATGAAAAGTTGTCAGATTTTTCATGGTGGCCCACTCCTGTTGTTACAATTGGATCAATTGCTGCTTGTTAAGGACTTACGTTCCCACACATAAATCACTGGGTTAATACCAGGACTTCTTTTCCCTCTCTCTTTCTGAGTTTGCGTAAGATTGAATTTGGCATTGATTCAAATCAAATAATTCAAATGCCTGGTATTTAAACTACAGCTGAGTGTGGGTTCATGACTAAAATAAAGTGTATTACCTAGCAGTTTCAGTCATTTGGTCTATTTGTCACAGTAGATTACAGAAAGTGTGGCACGCACAGAATTATGCATGCCCTTTTCAGCCATCTAAAATGGAGGATAAATTGAACATGTCATGGTTCTAGGAGAGTAATTTATATTGAGTACAAGCTCGGAAGGGACCAGAGCCAAAACCTCAGATCTAAATTACTTGAGTTCCAGGGAAATTTTAATCCAAATAAAAACTTCAGAGCTGTTCATTATATAATGAAGTGAACCAACAAGAGACCATATCTCAGCACGCACTCCCAAACTAAAGCATTTACACCAAAATTGAAGCTTTGTGGCTAACTCCACAGATGCTTAATACTGACTGTGGTCACTGTATGGAGCTACTGCCAACTGTCTGTTGTAACCACCCCACATGTCTCTTTTGGCTTTGCAAATATCCCTCTTCTTAATAAATGAACTTTTCCAGCCCAATAATAGTTCCTCACATAGAGTGTGTTATGAGGATTCACAAACTCCTATTTTTTCATGCATGGACCATTGAAGTTGGTCTCATTGTCTTCTCTTCATTGCAGGTGCTTTTTCAAGGTTTTACCTGCAAGGGTGCCCCTTCCCTCTGGCAACCCTGGTAATTATCTGTATTTCAAATTCCTGTGAATGCAGGTGCCACCAGTAACGTCTCTCAGGAATGAGAGGAGAAGGAAAACACTGGTTTTTTCTTGCTGCTTCTGTATCATCTGCCCTACAGTCTGTCTCATCTTCTTTTGCCTCTAGTCAAAACCCAACTATTCTTTACTAGCAGTAAAGAAAACCAGCAGTAAACTAGCAGTAGTCAGCCCATGTAGACACTTGGTAAAACCCCATCTTTAGGTAAAACAGGTCTTTAAAAAAATTCTATTCAGAATCATTCCTAATCCAACCTTATTTTACCAGGAATAACCAATATCCACCAAAGCAAACATAATCTACCCTTTTCCTGTGATAAAATGTAGCTGTAATAGCCCACCCCAAGATTAAGTCCTCCCTCCACAGTATTTTACAAAAGCACCTCTTTGACCTGACCCAACACAAATCAAAACTAATGTCTTTCCCATAGTCCAAAACAACTTCTTCTCCCTAAAATAAACTCTTCTCTTGACATTAAAATGTAATGATCCCCACAAATTCAGGAAGTCATGGTGCAGCAGAATTATTGTAGTCCTAACGACACTTTAACCTTTTCATTTACTGCAAGAATCATCCCTCTGCCTGTCATCAACCCATAATGTAAAGGTGAGGTCTGGACTAAGAGGGATGGAGCAGGAAATGTTGGCAGGCTGGAGATTGTCACCTTCTGGTCCAGCAGAGGCACACAGGATCCAGCTGAGGCTTGAGAGTTGTTCAGAGGACGCAGTTACTGGGAAAAAGGGTATTGGAAGTTATCCCTATCACTGATACATTCCCCAAGCAAACATTGATGGTCATAATGAAAGTAAAAGGTGTTATATTTAAAGTCAAAAGTAATATGCCTGTGAAACATGCTGGCAAATGGTATCATTGAGGCCAAGTGCTTAGCAGGATTCAGTAAAAGGTTATACATACATATTCATACATTTGTGAGGGGAGTTAGATTGGAGCTGATAAAAATTCATAATGGATATAAATGTTCACAGTTCAGGGCATAAATCAGCCACCAGCCTGAGGTTGGAAAATAACTTCCCCTACAGTCAGGCTGTTACATAATTATCAATTATACTTGCAGAGGGGGGAAAGGAGGTTGAAGAATAGGGCAATTTCCTCAGAGACATCTGGGAATTACTATTGGCAGACAACTAATTTAGATTTTATCTGGTATGGAAGTTCTTATTACATCAAATAATGTAATTTAGAATTAAAGCATGTGATTTATTTTGTATTTTTTATTCTTCATGTAATCAAGTTCATGCCTGGGGGTAACTGCAGGCCTTTCCGTTGCAAGCCAGCTGAAGTTAGTGAAATTCACTGTGCTGTGTTTTCTCACTGAATCTCCTTAAAAACAGCTTCAAATTTTGCAAGGAAGTCAGGCAGAGTCCCAGGAATTTAGTTTATCAAAGCTAGCCAACTAATACAGCCAACTTACTGTGTTAGCAGAGAAAAAATTACATGCGCGAGCTGCAGCAAAATCTCATTCCAAAAAGTTCTCATTTTTGTTGTTTGCATAGTAAGCTAAGAAGACTTGCAAATGTCCTGAACATCTTGAATTATAGCGTGGCAGCTACGCCAGGCCTACTTTTTTTGCTTGGTATTGTCAGCTCCCCTAGGCAAAACATACACATTCAGTGGACTTGTTTCCATCAAGCAACACACCTCCAGCTCTTGTTGCACTTGAAAACAGTCTGCAAGCAAAGGTAACACACACTGCATGCTAAGAAAAGCAGCTTTTGTGACTGTGCAGAGAGCTTGATGGAAAATCAGATTCTTAATCCATTGATTAAGAAACTGCAAATGAATACAGGCAATCATTTATGTTTGCCGCATTGGGAGAGTAGCTGCATTCTGCTATAGTTTCTGGAGCACGTGATACACTTATTGCAATTACAACATAAATCATCACCACAATAGATGTGGAAAGCTGAGAAACATCTATTAACAAAACATCTCACCAATTCTCACAAGGAAAAGGAGTGGTACTTGGCATCAGTCTCTCCTAAGCATAATTTCTGTTCCTAGTGAGTATTACTAGAAATATTGCACAGTGATTGCTCAACATCTGGAAAGTTCTAGGGCCACAATCAACAAACACTATGGTCTTACTAAAAAAAAAAAATACTGTGTAAACTTGAGCGATGTGTTCAGATAGATTTATAAAAGGAATGGCTGAAGAGAAGGCAGCAGATGCAATGTAGTAGATTTTTTTAAAGGTCTGAAATCCTATTTTGTGGAGATTTGACTTGGAAAATGAATCCCAGCTGGGTTTGCTGCGCAAGCCGTGAGCTGCTGAGGACACCCGTGCCCTGAGCGCAGGCGCTGAGTGCCCGGCTCCGTGCTGGTGCTGCAGTGCCGGTGCATTGCGGGCTCCTTACCAGCTGCCCTCGTGTCATGCAGGGGCTGCAGAAGCAGCACCACTGCTCCATGGCTTTCTAGAACAACAGGGCAACTCCTTTGAGCACAATTAGCTCTTAACAGTGGCAGCGTTATCAGCCGTGCAGCTGAATCTCAAATGAGGATTACAATCATTTGGGGTGGGTTGTGTTAGGACCATTTGGCAGCAGTCTTCTGCCAGTCACATATGCAGTTCTGTCGTGTCTCTGGCCTCCTTCTGTCCTGCTGCTGCTGCTGCTGCTGCTGCCACCCTGCCAGCAGCAAAGCATTTCCCTGGGAAGCTCTCAGGCTGCGTACAGCCCAGCTGTCTCGTTCTGCCAACTTCCAAAGTGGTGCTCTGGCTCTGACATCAGCTTGTCTCTCTTAAACGTGGTTTATGTTGTGCTGGAAACCCCAGTGTATACTGGGAACCTCAATACAGAGCTGCAAAGACAGGATACATTGAACTGTGAGGAGATGTTTGGAGGTGTGAGGGATACGGGGGCAAGGACTGATTTTTTTTTAATATTTTCATCAGGATAATGAAGTAAACTTCAGAACGCTGCCAGCACTTACAATTGTATGTCTCAAAAATCTGCAAATACCGATGAAGAACTATAGATGGGGTGTAAAGAAATGATGTACTCAAAAGTGGTAGTTTTGATCTAGAATAAGGCAGATTGATAAATAGTGTACAAATAATCCAAATAATCTTTCAGTGGAACAAATAGCCTGAAAACTATGAATTGGAAAAGAAAATTATGGGAAACTGTCCTTCTTCCTTGGCAACTAGATGTGAGTTGGCACAGGATATAGCAAGGCAAAAGAGCAATGTCATTTTAGATTCCACATGAAAAGCTGTAACATCATCAGGTTAAGTAATTTTCTTTTCCATTTAGGCATAAAATATTCTATTGTATCCCCAACACTGTCAAAAAGACAAAAGATAAATGAGAAAGAATTCTGAAAAAAAGCCAGAAAAAAACAGTCATTGGCTGGGGCCAGATTTATTTGGAAATATGTGCATATGTTTAACTTGTCCAAACCTTTAAGGGTGATTAAGGGGAACTTATAGTGGATGACTTCTTCTGGAACAAGGTATTTAGATACAGAAAGTAGAAAAAAGGGGTTAGTGGGTCATGGCCTGCCAGAGATCCTGACACTGCTTTGTTAGCTGCTGCTGCTGAGCAGCCACAAAATTACTCTGGTAGCAGATCCCCAGAGTGCATAAAAATGAGGGTTGCATTTACATATTCTGAGAATTAAGCTTAGGTTTTGTTTTCTCAGAAACTCACTCCCAGAGACAAACCTCACACGTTTCTAACAGGTATTTAGATAAAAATGAGGCACACGGTCCAGTCCAGTGCTAAGGACCACACTGACTGTTTGATATTGCTTCCCATTCAGATTCAGTCTTCATTATCCTGGGCCAGCATCCCACCTGTGTGGCTGCTCCAAGAGCAACTCCTGCAGAACAGTGGGAATAAAGACAGCCAATTGTTTAGATTTTAAACCTGGTAAGGACAAACTGCCTGCTGCATTACCGGAATATGTGGGGCATGACAAGAGGCTGAGGAAGTAAACAACGTTTTATATTCCCATGTCATGTCATGTGGCAATCAGGAGGAAAATCTCAAAAAAAAAAAAAAAAAAAAAGGGCAGTAAAGCAGCCAGCTTGTCCCATTCTCTCTGAAAATCAGAACAGTAAATAACTTAGGGTCTTCCTGTTCAGCAAACACTTTTTTTTGCAGAGGACGTACAGAATGAAGATTTAGAAGATAAGTAGGGTATTCCCTAGAAGAGATTATGAACAAACTATAGATTAAAGACAGTTTCTGTTAAGAGTTCTATTTGTATAGATTTAATATACTAAAATATTTCGATAGGACAGATATCCTACCAATGCTTGTATTACCTCTTGCATCAGAAAATGAAAGTCAAGGAAACCTCTGTGTTGTTCTCACTTTCACACTTTCTGGACTTTTTTTGGGTGTGGAAGGGGCAACCAAAAGCTCCATGAACAATAACAGCGTGCAGTTCAGAAAAATCTAGGCTCCTGGGAACACTTGAGAATTTAAAGGAAAAGGCAGGCAGGAGCTGGGTCAGCTCACCTATGGCATAACTGTATTCCAGCACTTGGAAGATGGTGGGGAGTTCAACAGTGTATCAAACATGGGGTTCTGACTCTAATAAAGCCCATGATGCACTTTACAGTCTTTGTAATATGTTTATTTAGAGTTAGTCCGGCTTCAGCACTTGAAGTCACAAAACTAAGTCTTTTAAAACTCTTCCCACTATATTCAATGCAGTACAGGCTGCAACCATTTCTATTCACACAATTGAACTCATATTTTAAATAGTAATATATACAGGGTCATTAATTCTGGAATAAGTTCCTTTATCTATTTTAGCATATTTCAATATTTATTTCTATAACAGTTATTCTATTCTAGATTTATCCCAGAACTGTCTTGGCTCCAGAACGTCATAGAAGTATCTTCCATCTGAGACATACTGATATTGTAGTATGCCCTGGGTAAAACAAGCATTAGGATTCTAGTTGGGTTGGGTGCACAGATCACATTATTTATTATTTGCAGATGCCAGGACAATAAAACTTTCCATTGTTTTCCCACCAAACTGAATAAGGCAGTTTGTTAATACAATTACCTCTGTGTAACTGGAAACTAAATCAATGAGTCAGTGTGATTTGAATGCTACTTTAAATAATTTCATTTTTATGATGCCATTTTACTGCACATGGTATCACCACATAGCTTATTCATTTTCCTGCTGACTGTGATTTGAGTTTGCATATTTCTCTGTGATGGAAGAAGCACGTTTTCAACCTTTCTAGTTTTCTGGGATACAGTGTGCATTGCTTTTAGTTATTTAGGCTGACACACATTAACACTAAAAGTCCATAGTCCATAGTGAGTGAAACAAGAGGGAAGGACTAAGTGGACTATAACTTCCCTGGGAAAAAAGAGCAGCCACCAGAGGTCTCTGGCGAAGCCCTTAAAGGACAAGAAGAACGTGGGGTAGACAAGGTACACAGAACTTAAGTATTATGAAGGATTTCCCTACTCCTTTCAGAGGAGCATCCCTAGTCACTGCCTGTTTGCCTCTGTTTTAAAATATTTGGACAGGTAATAGGGAGAAGGGCCACAGACTACTCAATCTGTCACAGTCTGTTTGGATCTCTCAAATTCACAGGATAATGTACTTTGCAAATTAAACTTCATAAGCTCATTAGGAAAGAAAGCAAATATGAAGGAGAAGGGCTCAGTCCCCTTTGTACAAACTAGTCTAGCTCATGAATTCACTAATTCATCACTTCAGTCATGAGGTTTCTAACTAGCAAGTTCTCTAATTCATAACTCGCAATTCATTAACTTGTAACTCGTACACTTTGCATATGAGCAAAATACCTATCCAAGAGTGAGAGTGCTCATCCTTCCTCCTTGGTCACAGTGCAGGTGTTGCCTGTGTCACATGAGAAGCACAAACATTAGTGTTTTATCAACACTGTCTTCATCACAAATCCAAAGCATAGCACCATACAAGCTACTATGAAGAAAATTAACTCTATCCCAGCCATAGCCAGTACAATCTCTACACATTATTCCCTACTATTTACATCATACTCAGGTCCCATACTATCCAACAGATCCTCATTAACCACCTTCCTCTTTCCCATCCTTTGATATCTTCACAGATAAAATTCCCTGCAAAATATCCATAAATCACCTGTGAAATGTCCATTGAATTAATTTAGTCCAGGACATTAGGCTCCATTTGTTCTGGTGGTCACTCAGGACCAGAGAGGTGCTGTGTTGTGTGGAGTTACTGGGCACCAAAGCCAGCTCAGGTCAGCTCACTGCTTCACATGCCCCACCTTCTGCAAGGTTTGTTCTCCACTGGCAGTGGTTCCTGCTACAGTAATCCTGTAACGTGCAACTCAGATCATAGTTTACAACAATTTAAAGGTGTATCCATTACAGTCTCCATCTCTGGTCCCTTTGGACTCCTACCCTTGGTTCTGCTCCAGTGGACATACTCATGGGTCACAGTCTCTCCAGGGTACAGCTGATGTGGCCTGGCCTTACGTACAGCCACAGTCACTGTGAGGTGCACTTTCTCCAGCACAGCCTTATCCAAGGGCTACAGTCTCTTCAGGGGTGTACCTGCTGTGCTGTAGACATACTCATGGCCACAGATGCTTCTGCTCCAACATGGTCTTATCCACATCCACAGATACTTCAGGTTTTCCTGCTCCTGCACGGCCTTATCCACAGGTCAAGTCCCTTCAATTCAAGCTGACACTGGAGCTGCAGCCTGGCCCAGCAGCAATGTCCAGGCCACGGGCCAGCCCTGGCACATGGCCACAGCTGTTATCAAAATGCTCCCAGGCACAGCTGGGTAGGATGATAAGCCCTACAGCAAACAGCCAGAGTGAAAAGCAGCCACTAACAAGCTCTAGACTAACGCACAGCAGGGCGAGAAAGAGCTATGGCAAGCACAGCGCCCTGCCAATTAATAGCTAAATAGCACAAGAGCTATAAATTCAGTCTAGCAAACTCCATCCAAACCTGTCATTACCTCAAAGCATTTGTACCCCAAGTGGGTCACCAAAACAGGACTGTCATGGTTTAACCCCAGAGGGCAGCTCAGCCCCACACAGCCACATGCTCACTTACCCCAGTGGGATGGGGGAGATAATTAGAAGGGTAAAAGTGGGAAAATTTTTGGGCTGAGATAAAGACATTTTAATAGGGAAAGCAAAAGCCACACACACAAACAAAGCAAAACAAGGAATTAGGCATTCAGCCATCTCCAGGAAAGCAGGGCTTCGCTACAAGTACTGGTGACCTGGGAAGAGGAACACCCCCAGTCCAAACATTACCCTTTCCTTCCTTCTCCCAGCTTTATTTGCTGAGTACAATGTCATATGGTCTGGAATACCCCTGTGGTCAGTTGGGGTCAGCTGTCTCAGCTGTGTCCCCCCCCAGCTCCTTGTTCACCCCTGGTCAGCTCCCTGTTGCGGCAGCCTGAGAAACAGAGAAGGCCCTGACACTGTGCAAATACTGCTCAGCAATAGCTAAAACATCCCTGTGTTATCTTTTATCTGTTTTAATGCATTGTTCTCAAGAATTTTTCAACTTGAAAGGAAGTTGATTTCTAAGCTTAGGTCATCAAGCCATAAAAAGACAGAAACCCTGACAATCATGCATTCAAATCATATCAATGTCCTATTATATATAAATCCTGTTATTCTACAGGAGGAGACAAGTACCAGCAGATCAACTGCTCCTGGCTCCTCTGAGTCAAATTTAAAGTTGAACTTCCTCAGGAAGATTAAGGGTCTATATTCTACTTACTCATACTCATGTACAAGTTCTTACCACTTCCTGTATTTCCATGGTTCCCAGGAATGAGATCATAACTTAATGTCTGGGATGTGGGCAAAGGTTGTAGGCATATGGTAACTATTTCACTAGTCATAGAGACAGGGTCTTCTCCATGAAGACATGAAAGAACCAGTACTGTACTTCAGATTGTATGTTAACCTCACCTAACTTTTAGATGGTAGGGGTTAGGGAAGACGAATTGCAGCCATGGTGGCTGAAAACATGCCACCTTATGCCAACTAGCAAGCAGGGATCTATGGTCCATCTTATGACTCTGTGATGTAAGAAGGGAACAGAGCTTCTGTCACATGTGATGCTCATTCCAGGGTGTTTGGTTTACACTTCATGCAGAGAACTCTGTAAAACAGAGGATGGCTCCCTACTACTGAGTGAAAAATAAATGGTGCTTCACTGATTTCTTTCATCAGTGTTTTTCTAGGGACATCATAGGGACTAATTTTAAAATAAAATTATTTATTAAAAATGCAACATCAAAAAAACTTCTAGTCAAAATCCCAGATCCTCAGAGTCACTTCTCATTAGAGTTTGGGTCAAAATAGTCACTGGTTGAAAAGTCAGAACTTCAGTGACTGAAGCTGACTTGGCAAGTCAGGACTTGTCTCCAACATATTTCAGAGGTTTGAAAGTTGTTATTTTACATCACTCTTTAATCTGAAGGTGCCCAAACTAGCAAGTTTTTTAAAACTTTGTTTTCTCAGCAGTAGGTGGCACTACAAAGTTTCATAAATATTGAAATATAAATTAACATAAAATTATATGCACATAAAATTATTTTTAATAAAATTGAAAGTATATCAGAATAAATTCTGATAATAAAATAAATATTTTTCTAAATATTACAATTGAGAGAAAGTCTAATGCAAGAACAGGAATGAGAATGCCTAATATCAAAATGGCAACATGTAACATTCTCTATCCTTTGTAAAGTACCACCTCGAGTTGTTCTTGAATATACTACTTCAGCTACTTTGAATTTCCCAGAAATTATATGTATCTTATTTGCATATAAAATGTAATATTGCAATAATGAGTGTCAATACATCCAGAATAGGTACTTTTTATAAGGTAAATGAGTGTATACAAACAGGAATAGGGCAAATGGAAAAAGCATTTGGATTTTTCTTTTGTGGTCCAAGTTTATACTTAACAAGCAGAGACTAGAGCACTACATGTGGGGCCATATTCCTCCACATATACTACATGGGAATGTTACTATATCCCAAATAAACTCCAGGACCAAAAAGATGCAATGTTAATTGAAAACATTTTCTTCAAAACTTTACTATATAAAAATCTATAAAGGGCAACTCACAAACCAATCTGTGCTTCCAGGTATTTCAGATTGTCTGGTAACACAAAATAACAGCATCACAAAAGTACTAAGGGTACTTTGTTTCAGAAATAATGTCATAGACCTCATTCCTCAGCGGTGTACAGCAGGAATAATCCAGCGAGATGCAGCATTTTCATTACGCTGATTTTTGGATGACTGCCTTCTCATTAGAAATGAAGTGCTGGTCTGCTTGAGCACAAGGTGTGAAGAAAGGAGAAAAGAAATTAAGCAAGGAACACAAATGAAATATATAGTCAATGCTCTTTTATACGGCCTGACGAGAAAGTGTCTTTGCTATTTTTTTTCACCCCAGGCTCCAAGCAAGCTGCTTGGCTCTGTATACTATTTCTGCACTACAATACAACCCATGCCAATGCCTAGGAGTCACACTTTATTTTGTTTTCTTTTAAATAAAGCATGTAGAAAAGACACTTTTATAGCTTCACAACATTTTTCATGAACTGATATTGGGTATTACTCCTTTTGTGCTAAGATGGTCTATTTATTGTTTCTTTTACAATACTGAAGAAGTCAAAAGCTGGTACTTAATAAAAACATAATTTTCAAGGAGCTGGCAGCAGCTGCATTCAAAAAGTTTTTTAACTTCCAACAGCCTGCTTCGGTTTCTAAGTTGTAAAGTCACACTCTTGCACCTTGAAGGGCAAACCTGAAAATGAGATCTTCACCCTAGCTCTGTTTAAATGGCACTAACAGCTCAGCAGCTGTGCATACCCAAAGCAGGGTCTGAGAGAGACCCAGCACAAAGCACAGAAACTAAGCACCCATAAAGGAATAGGGAGATTTACCAGGTTTAGTAAGAGTGTCCTAACTCCACACTATTTGATTCAATTAGATCATTGAAAGTAGCCTCAGAAATGGGCTCAAGGAGTGACCAAAGGATCATCTGAAAGGTATATATTGTCATATAATGTCAGCCAGGCTACACGTGCAATGGCAGCAGTCAGACCCTTTTCAAAGTGGTATTCAGTGCACTGAATTAACTGATTTCAAGGAGAGTTCACCTTGCTCTCTGAGTAATGTAGTTTACCATATAATGACAGGTGCTTTAAGATAAGACACTGTAGTAACTTGGTAACTCTAACACGCGTGAGGATGCCAGCCCGTGGCTTGTCGGCTCTAAAGCATTCCGCCTTACTTTTGGGCATGCTCTGACACGTGCTTTTTTACTCCTGCGGAGTGCTGGGGGCTCTGGCGCGTTGTTAATATGTGTTGCATATTAAATAGCCGAAAAAGGCAAAAAGTTGACAAAATGGTATCAGGACTAGTACCACTGCCGCTCCGAGGGGAACCTCGCCCGGAGCTACCAATTCCAAACACTTTGTGTCTGCCGACCCCGAATCTCCCGATGTCTTTTTCGGCTCGTTTGACGGCTCGTTCGGGACCCCCTGTCCGGCAGCGGCAGCCGGCGCACACGGGGCTCTTCCCGGAGCTCTGCCGTCCCTCCGCGCTGCCCGCCGGGCTGCCGGCAGTGCTCCCTGCTCCAGCGCCGAACTCACCGGCCTCGCCCGGAGCAGCGGCGCTCCTCCACTCACCGACGGCACCCGGAGCAGGGGCTGCCCGGCGGGCGCGGGCGCTGCATCGCGGGAGCGCGGACGGGGTGCCCGGCACGGCCGCCGCCACTGCCGGGAAAGCCGCCGCCTCCGCGGGTCCCGCGGGCGCTGAGTGGCTGCGCGGCCGGGCCGGGGCGGAGCGGAGCGCGGGGGCGGCCGCCGTCCCGGCGCGGCCCCGTCCCCAAACAGCGCCGAGAGAAGCGGCGGGCGGTGCCGGGCCAGCCGCCGCCGCGCCGTGCCGGCTCCGCCGTGCCGGCTCCGCCGTGCCGGCCCCGCCGTACGCCCCGGCCCCGCGCCATGGAGACCGAGCCGGCCGCCGCCGCGCAGGTGAGAGCGGCGCCCGCGGCCCCGGCAGCGCGGCCCGGCCGGCGCGGCGCGAGGGGCGGGGCGCCCGTCACGAGCCCGCGGAGCACGTGGCGCCGCCCCGCCCCCCGGAACGTGCTGAGTCACGGTAGGGGCGGGGCCGCGCAGCCCCCGCCCGCTGCCCGCGGGGGGGCCGGGCCGGGCCGGGCCGGGCCGGGGTCAGCGAGGGCCGCCCGCAGCCGCCGCCCGCAGCCTCGGCAGCGCGCGGAGGGCCGGGCAGGGCGAGGGGCCGGAGCCGCCTCCGAGGGAGCGGCTGGGGAGGTGCCGGCGCCGGAGGGGCTGCCCAAACCCGGTGCAGCCTCGAGTCGCTGCCCCCGGCGGGCCCGAGCGCTCCCGTTCCGCACTCGGGTGAGTTACCGCCGCTTCCCGCTGCTGCAGCCCGGGCCCGCTACGGGGCTGTTGCACAACCACGCGCTGTCCCGGGGCGGCTCTGGGTTCGCCTTCGGGTCCGGATCAGCCTCGCACACGCAGCCCGAGGAGCCCGAGCTGGACTGGCCCGGCCGGGGAGCGCCCCGGCACCTCCGCCTGCTGGAAACGCCCCGCCAGGGCTTTGGGCACAGAACACACGGGGCCGGGGTGGCCTCTCCTAGGGCGAGTGTCCTGGAGGCTCAGAGGTGTTTGTGGTTTGTACTCGTGTGCTGTGGAGCCTTTTCTCTCGAAGCCTGGGGAAGCTCAGTACTGTTATGTTGCAAACTAGTTGCACAAGAGTTACGTGAATAACTGAAAACATGCTTGAACTCCATTTTAAATTTATATAATTGTGCTTTTCTTGGACTTTTAAATAGAAATGTATCCTTATCAACAAAGTGCTAGGTCTAAGGAAGTAATACTTAAAACTTGTTCTGGATCTACTTTAATTCTTTTTTTACTGCAAAATTAAGACTCAAGTGTTCAGACGCTCTTCTAGTGTGTGTTGGTACAATATACGCTATGCAGTAGAGTTTCATCTAACATTGTCCATTCTTTAGGATATATAAGTGGGTACTTCCTACAGGTACTATCACTTTAGCAGTATTGGATGTACCTTTTTCTGTTCATTGGATACAGTTCCTTTCAAGTCTTGGGCTGCTCATAGCTCTGCTTGGCCCATCTGTTTTTCTAGCCGTGGGTAGCACAGCCATGACCTCCACCTTGCCTCCTCAGTTTGTTGGAAAATACTGCAGCAAAAATCACTGTCTTGGCCTGTGCTACGTAAACACCCTGTGAATTTGGTTTTGCCTATATTATCCAGGCACTTTTGGTCTCATTCCTAAGGGACTCTTGACAGACCAATTCCTGCATATATGCTTTTGTACCTTCTTCACCAATCCACTGTGACTTCTCTTCCAGAAACCTTGCTTTTGTTACTCGTTTGCCTGCTTTGCCAGACCCTCTCTACTAAGCCACCTGTTACACTTTTCCTATCTGAGCTCAGCAGCTGCTGGTTTCTTCTCTTGCAGACCTGCCTGAAAAGGCACTGTGTTTTTTAGATAGCAACTTATCATGATGTTTGATATACAGTTCTAAATGTATTCATTAAATGGAAAATTCACATACCCTGTACCATAAAATGTTCACTCAGAATGAACAAGGGGGACCACAATTTCATTTAGCCCCTCAGATTTTGCAAGGCAGCAGATGAGAAGGGTGTTCTTAGTGTCTGTGTGTCTGGTAGCAATTGTCATTCCAGTAAAGGTGAGTGTGCAGGGATTGATCGAACTCCTTAACCAGAGTGTAAAACCTCTGCTTTCAGCTACGTACTTCTGTGGGAGTTAGCAGAGCTATTGCCTGCAATATTCTTGTAAGAAGTATTCCCTTGTTGTACCTTCCTGCCTGGAAATAGGATACACCTCTGTATACAGAGATGAACTGAAACGTTGCTTACATGGACCTCAAACCATCCAAGAAAAAAGATTGCAATGGAACAAATAGTCTGGATGTTTCAAATCACACTTGTGAAGGCAGGACTTAGTAGCTGTTCCCTTTAAGTAAATGTGAAGTTATTGAAATGGTTGCTTGTAACCTTGTAAAAAAGCTCAACAAGCTCCTTAGTTATTAAATTTTGACCCTCACAACAAGAGGGCAAAAAGAATTCCCTTTCCAACACAAATAATGAAGCTGTGGGTTACACTGGAGTGGAAGTAAGACGAATTACAACAATTGGCAAAACCAAGTAGACAAATAATTGAGTGTGCATGCAAGTGTATCTGTTAGGGTTTTTCTACCTAGAGAGCTGTCCTGAAGAGTCTCCAGCTCAATTTGTGTGATCTCTTCAGTCTAGAGGGCTTTAATGAGGAATTACACATACTTCTCTTTTTGTTGTCCTGCTGCATTAAATTGTTAAGTGAGTGGGTTTATTTTTATTCTCTAATAGCCTCTCATTTCCACATGAGGGCAGATTCTGTGGGAAAGTCAAACAAGTACCCCACTCAGAGCTTTTTGGGTTGTTGTTGTTTTTTTTTTTTTGTTTGTTTGTTTCTTGATAATGAGATTTAATAACTTTATTGAATAGGAATATCTGATCAAGATATTTGTAGATATATCTATTCACGTATGTGTGTGGATAAGATTCAGAAATGCCCATATTTCTGAATATATTGTTAGCTACTAAAATGGAGGACAGGTTTGGAGGAAGTAGATGAGAGGGTGGCACAAGCACTTCCTTAAGTAAAAATGCATTTATTTTGACACTCCCAGTAGTTCTGTGCTCGCTTTGATATCGAGCTGTATTGGTAAAGCTTTCTTTCCTTCAAAACTCAGAAAAGAATATCTTCCAGTTAAGCCAGTGTTAGATATAATGCAGTGTAGCATGTTTGGCTGGAATGAATGTAGCCTAGCAGGAGCTGATCTTGTCAATCCATTGAGGAGAACAGCTAATTGGATACTGTTATTAGTGTAGTAAATATCCATCATATGAATCCTGTTCTGTAGCTTGTCTTTAAAATCTACCAAGAACTTACAGTTGTATTGGAAACTGGGGGAAGTGCAAGTTCATTGTCTCAGAAAACCTGAGTATCTGACTTGAAGAAATTAATTTTTAGCTCTCAAAGTTGGAAAAGAGATTGGCTTTGAAAGTTTATTGGGAAATGTTTGAAAGAGACCAAACTAGAACAAAAAAGAACACTCATTGTCAGTAGAAGGCAGCTGGATGTTCTTGTGTGCTTTAAAGAACTTGAGAAATTTTCATAGGACTGTGTGGGCGGTTAGGAAGGTTTGTGTACACTTCCCGCTAATGTTCATGGGCAAGAATAAATTTTGGCTTTCTGTCTCTTACTTTTTCCTTTTTTAATTGAAAAAATAGAGATGGTATAATACTCATCCTGAATAAAAATGCAGTCGGTTATATATAACCCTGAAAGACAAGGAAGTGGTTGAAAATTATTATCGTATCTATTGTTGGACATGAATACCCTTTTGATTTCTTTTGCTTTCTTTACCTCTTAAATTTGCAAAGCAGAAAAATACTTGTTTGGTAGGTACTGCCACTTTCATGATCCCGACTAAAATGAATGTAGCAATAGCATCTTGAACATGCTTATTTTGTTAAAAAAATGTCAGATACCTTTGTGGAACATGCTGGACTTTGTGAGGTGATGTTGAGGAATACTAGAAGTGGAAGGACCTAAGTGAAGTATTTATTCTGAGTAAAATCAATTCATCTTATTCCTTACTCGAGTTTTTCATACATAGTTGTAAAATTTTGTTGTACTTGTTCCTTCAGTAGAACTAAGAAAACCCAAAACAGTGAAAGCTGTTGGAGTTTGTCTTTGAAAGTTTTTGGAATGCAGTAGACTTTGCAAGGAGAATGAAAATAGTCAATTGCAGGCTCAGAAAAGGGTGAACTTGAGGGAGAAAGAGAAAATATAGAAAGTCCAGATGAAGATGCCAGTAAATTATGCCAAGTGTACCCATACCTGTAACACCGGGTGTGTGATTGATTGTGAAGAAGAAATTAGTTGGATTTTTGTACCTAGAACACTGCTTCTTCCTTTTTTTTTCTCTTTGCAATTATAAAGATAAGCTTTAAAATTACTAAACCATTCACTAAAATTAGGCCAATTTGTGCAAGTGTGATGTATTTACAGTTATTGTCTTGGCTGAGGCCGATGCAGTACAAGTTCAGACAGTAACCCATTGGCATGAATTAAATATTAATCCCCTGCTGATTGAGTCGCAGCCAGCAAGAAGTCCTGCAAAGTCTCCAGGTTAATCACCTGGTTAAAGTTTGCTTTGGCCTCTATCTCATTCCAACCCTCAGTAACTTATTGTTTTAATATAGCACATTCCTAGAAAACTTGAAAGTGTTTGAAGTCTGTTAATTTTTCTGACCCAGTATATTATACCAAAGTTGGACTTTGCCACAGAATGCTGCTTGAGGTGAAGGGGAAGGAATACAACACGTTGGTCGGCTTAGTCCTTTTTCAGCAATAAACAGGTTTAATTGGTTTTGAAAACACGCCACCTCTGCAAGTCTTTGAATATGGACCAATGAAAAGTTGTGGAGGAGGAGCTGGAAGCCATGACTTTGAATTTGTGTTATCCAAGGATGACTGATACACTGTGAACCACAATGCCGCTCAGGGTTGCTCAACTGCAATTCTTGTATGGCATATTTGTTTCATTAAGGTAAACAATTAAACCAGTGGTAAGAGCTGAAGGCGGCAGTGCTCTCTGTAGTGGATAAAACTGCTGAAAACCATGGAAGGGTTATCTGAAACAGATACCGGCAAATGCATTTCAATTAAAGATAGGCAATGTGTACTTTTAGCTTTCCTACCCTGTAACTGCTTTCTGTGCAGGAAAAGCAAAGCTAATGACAGTCACACGTTAATTGGCAGGAGTAAGAATTTAATTATCTTGTAGCACTTAAGTTTTTCTAAAGTGAAAGAGCAGTATTACTGCTCTGTGCAGCACAGTAGTGAAGCAAGCACAGGGACAACTATTTTACTGTTTATGATTTATAGATACATATTTCTTAATTTTTCTTTAGCATTCTTTAAAATAAGGAAATAAAATATACATTCCCCAGCAGATTATCTTGTTTTAATATTACTTTAGTTTTACTTTGACATGCATATGCCAACAGTGTCCATTTCAAATGGAAGCAAAGTCTCTCAGAACCATACATTTAAATTAAGTATTAATTTGGCACCATACATTTAAATTAAATATTTATTTGGGTAACCAAGCAATCTGTAACAATATTTAGTAAGGATAAAAGTGTTTAATTATTTGACTGCTTTGGAGAGGAGCATTTGTCTTTATCTTATGAAGGATCTTCTGTTTTCTGTCCTATGCCATTTTGAAATCATGGTGAAATATTTTCTCTGTTTTATTTAAGTAACACATTGATTTTTCAATGTAACGTGTCAATACATTGGCTTTGTATTTGCCTCTTAATTTATATGTTAATATTCACTTTAAAATTCACTTTAAAATAATTAGATGTTTTCATATGTTGTTCTGGAGATCTCGGAAAGCTATTAGGAGATCATAAGAGTGTTAATAACTCAAAGTTAAGTTACCATTGTCTTACCAGCAGAGTATAGCTGCTGATCAGTAGTATATTATTAAACCCTAGCACAAGTACTAATTGGCAAAGCTCTAGTAGAATGGGTATAGCTTAGAAATAAAATTTATGTGTCTGCAATTTATGTACTACAGATACAGTTGAAGTTTATTACGTCAGTTTGGATTTCTGATTTTGGCCTGATTAGCTGCAGTTTTTATACTGGGAGGAGGGAATATAAAACAGTGTTTGTTTAGCAAAGTTATTTGGAAGGTATTGTAAATGACTATTAATGTTTTCTATCTTTAAATGTAAACTAAACCATTCCTATAGGTAATGTCTTCATTGTCAATGCTGTTGCAGTACTGAGGGAGTTGAAACCACACAACTTTGTACATGTCTTGCAGTTAGACTTTTAGCCTAACTCCTGCAGTATTATTATTAGCAATATAGTTAAAAAAGAGAAGAGAAAGGAAAAGAAAGTTCCTTTAAGGTTGAAGTTGCAGCAAGAAGTTATGTAAGATCAGTTTGAAACCATCTCTTTAAAACCTTTTAAGGAAGTATCTTCTGTATTGCTATGAAATGTAAAGATATCAATCTTTCTGTCCATGCCACTACTTCTGTCTTGCAGTTTCAAAGTTTTATTGCTGTTTGCTGTATTGATTTTACATGCTGTCTCTTGTAAGTATAACAAAAATTCCAGTCCTGGAGACAGCTTGCGAAACAAAGTTTGCATAATTGAGAAATTGACTCAGAAGGAGCTTGGTTGATAGTGTGCCTGTAAGAGGACGTTTGTTTTATGATTAAGGGTGTGTCTATTTGCTGTGTTTGAAAATTAATATCTACAAAATGTTAAAGCAGTGGCTTTTCAACAGCTGAGTTATGTGAAAAGTTGCTATGACTTTGATTTGCTTCCTGCTTAGGTCATCACCACCGTTTAGCTGTAAAGAGATGATAAAAAGATCCTGGGGGTTTTTGTTTGTTTGAAACCTTGTGGTAAAATTAGTATCTTCCTACTTCTTGCTGTAATTAGAGTGGAACAACTCCTGTGCTGCTTGGGTTTCCCAGTGGGAGATCCCCGTTCAGAATTCTCAGGCAGCACGTGGTTGATGCAGGTCTGCTGCTCGGAATGCTGCCTGCTCCCATGTAAGGTGGCCAGTTGTAATGTTTGCTCTGCAGCTGGCCGCCTGGGCGTGGGCACGCCATCATTTCTTCTTTCTGCCTTCAGGAACTGTTTGCTTGAGTTATGTGCTGTTGAGTAAGAAGACTGAATTTTGTTCTAAATCAGGCTATTTCCAGTTGTATTGTGTGCAGTTATGTGACGAGATGACGTGTTCCACAGTCAGCTGGGTAGCAGAACAATGGACAAGAGAGGATGGCAGGGATGAGTTAGTGGCTCTAAAGGCTGGTGCAGCTCAGCTCAGATGGGTAAGATTTTCAGATGCTTCATGGCTGGAAGGAGAGCATGGAGACTGTAGCAGCAGAGGTCGTCCAAGATCTGTCAGTGGGACTATTCCACCCCAGTTTGTGACACTAATGCTTGGCTTCACCGCTATCACAGAAGGAGTCACTGGTATGTCTGCACCAGCGCAGACATGAGTCATGAAGTCATGACTGCATCATGGAGTCATGAAGTGTCCTTGGTACAAGTGTGCTGTAGACCCTGATGCAATCTGCTGTGTATTACTTGACATGAGATGCAGGGACACGTTTTCTGTTTTCTAACACGGACTTGTATTCACGCGTGGCTTTGTTTCTCCTGTAGATGGGTCTTGAGCAGATCTGCGTCAGCTGTGGAATTTCTGGAAGATTGTCTCACTGATATTTGTAAAATAAATCAAATGATAGCATAATACGAAAACTAGAACTTACATTTGAATCTAAAACGTGATTTCTGACAGGTGGTCTTCCACATTATTTAAATTTAATTCTTTGGTTCTGGAAATGCACATCATATTTATGTGCCTTATAGCTGTGTAGGTTGTAACAGAGAATTACAGCACAGTGACTTCTGATACTGTGCTTTCTATTTTGGTTTTAGTATTTGAACTAGAATGTTATCAGGTTAATTTTTCAACTAGTATGAATTGTTGTGACTCAAGTGAAATGTTGTAGTGCCATGGAATGTGTAATCCTTTGTCATCTACTACTTCAGGAGTCTAGTCTTCACTGACCACTCTCGGGAATCCTTGCTCAGCTGACAGCTAGCGTGTACATCTCTAGACATCTTTCATCTCTCAAAGTTTCTTTTTGTTGGCAAAGGGAAGAATGGAAGCCACTTAAATAATAAAACTGTTAATGGAGTGCTTCAAATTAGTCTGAAAAATCTCACTAAGGTCAGACCCATAGAATTATTTTTTGATAAAATGGGCTATGAATCTACTGTATAGTCCAAGGGGACAGACATGGAAGAAGCCCCAAGAAAAATGGTGGGTAGTGGAGGCTCTTGATTTGGATGGAATGACACAGTTACTGATGGTTGAGTTCTGCAGTTTTGTTGCTCTTTTGAAGATATTGAGCATTACTTTGGCAAGAGGTATAAAACCATTTACCTACTCTGGTTTATGCCTTGGAAGATGATTTAGATCCTTCTGCTTTCGGAATTTATAAATTGAAAAGTGAGAGCTGGAATGCACCACACAGACAAAGCTTTAGTTTTCTACCCAGTTATTGTTCACTTCCTCAGTGGGTTTTCCTTTTTTAAGCAAAAGCTGTCGTTGTGCACAGAAATGATAAATTGACATATGGATGCCTGACTTGTTGGGCCTTATTGGGCTTTCTGATTTAGTTGTTTAACTTTGCAGGACCTTCATGTGAAAGAGCTTCCTGAAGCTTTTGTGGGGGTGCATGACTTCTAGAGGCTTGCTTTTTTTGCAGATAAATGTGTGGATTACAAGTGCTTAAGAAAATGAGTAAAATCTACCCTTGCTTCATTCTATGAAAGGATAATTCATGTATCTTGGTGTGGCTAGAGAAAGGGGAAAAGCAATACAAACTCCTTTAATGCTAATTAAATAATGATTTCTAGGATGCATCATGTAAATTTAGGGAGGGTGGTTTTGGTCATCAGTTCACAGTTGAATGGTGTTATTATTGGCTGAAGTATGTCACTAATGAAGGCTGTTCACAGTGTCAAACTAAGTTCATAGTGTCATTTAACCATGAATTACTCTTTTGGAAAGATCTTGCCAGCACAGCTAAAATGTGCCCCACTGGGTATACCTTTCTCAAATCTGTTACAATTCTGTACTGCCCAGTGGTGAGCAGTTGAATAGCAATGTATTTTTGATCTCTTTCCTGGGTTTAGTTTCTTTTCCCCTTGCAAAAACTAAATAATAAGTGTATTAGAGATTGAACACTCCAAAAAAACCCCCGACCCTGCTTATTTAGTCAGAACTGTGCCCTGACAATGAATTCCCAGCACGATCTATATGGATTATGCATGTGAAAAGGGCACGTTAATTGCAGGACTGACTCACAAGAGTATTTACCACCTGTGCCCCACAGACTGCAGTGGGAACTGTGTACCTATGTACTCTGCCAGATGTGGGTACATCTGGAGCAAACACTATTCCCTGCAATATAACCCTATTCTTAAGCTTTTAGTCTTAGGTAGTACTCTTGGCTGATGAGGTGTTCGTATGGAATTTCCTTGATGCAGCCATAATAGATGTCTGTGTTTCTGAAAGGGGGCTGCTGGGTATGTGCTGGCAGGACACTGGGTGAACCTCATTGCTTTCTAACTCGCCCAGACACTCTAGTTGCTTGCCATTGTAGTTTGGTCCACAAACAATAACAAAGCAAGTTGCTTGTGAGATTGTGAGGTGGAAGTTGACAAGATGTGTAGAGCATGCAGTGTCCACATCCAGGCCGTGGTGCAGCTGTAGTGACCCAGCTGGTGCTGTCCCTGTAACTTGCCCAGCCATCAGCAAAACGACAGCTGGAAATGGGGTCCTTACACTAAGGTGCCAATGCAGTCAAAATGTGTAGTACCAGGAAGATTCTGAATAATCCTGGAGAATATATGGACCCTCAAACAAACACACAGTTTTCATGTTGGCTTGAAACCTGCTTTTCCAAAATGTATGAAGCCAGAATAGTGGCTAATAGGTTATAATCCAAGATTTATACAACTTAATAAATGTTACTTGCAGTCTTTTAGGTTCTTTCTCTGTCCCTATGTTCATTTTGCTTCCTGATTTGTTTCATTGGACAAAAGAATGTGCTGTAATTTGACTGCATCATGTTTCCCAGATGACTGAGCCATTATTATAAACAAATCCTCTTGTGTATAAACTAGTGAGTATCCTGTGGCAATGTCTGCAGAGTACATGTTTGGCTGGGTACAGCAGAATAGCTTGAAGATAATAATTTAACAGGTAGCTGTTTTTCAAGTAGTGTAGGTTCAATACAGAAAATAAAGTGGGGCACAAAGGCTTTTGTGTTCCTATGGTTAAAAGATCAGCAGTATTTTTCTTATATTATTTCTTTACATATTGGGGGGTTTTGTTGTCATATAAATGACAAAATTCAATAAATGCATGTTTTATTATGATGCAGTTTTAAGTTGGGAGAAAAAAAGAAACGCAAACATAAATAAAGCATTAAAGCCGTATTTCATTTCAGAAAAATCTGGTCTATCTGAGATGGCTGCTGTTTGAATGCCTTTCAAAATGGAGTTACGTGGTGCAGTACATGGTGATTTAGACAACAGCTACAAAGTCGGCCGCAGCAGAATCACTCATTTTACTTGTTAGGGCAGCACAGCAGAATTTTGTTGATGTATCAAGCATGCAAAAACAAATAGACAGACTAACCCAGTCTTAGAAAACAATCCTGTATTTTTGCCAGCCTCCTAATTTTATTATGCAACTTGTGTAATAGATTTTAACTTGAATACATATTAACTTTTTGTGCTTATTGACTTAACTTTGGAATGCTGCTGATGCAAGATAAAGAAATAGCAAGTCAATAACTCTGTTAAGCTGAAAGAGGGATCCAGAATTTGAGTGGAAGGGACTGCAGCACTACCAGCCAAATATACTGTGGAAAAGTGTTAGTTGGATTAACACAATATAATTAAGACTGAAAAGGGAAAAACAGAACCCATTTAACCAAAACAGCAAAGCTCTGAAAACATGTACGGCTCATTGCTTTAAATACAGATGTTCCAGAAAGCACTCTGGGATGTCAAGAGTTTTAGGACTAAGTTTGAAGAAGTGAGATGACAACTACGGACATTTTTAGCTTGTTCTGAGCAGCCAGGGTCATACTTATAAATATGGGCATAATTCAGTTTATTCAAGAAAAATTCATTGTCATCACTTCACCATGTTGAATCTTACTCTGTCTTTTCCCTTTGACTAAGGCATAAATAAGGGAATTTGGAGCAGATACACAATGCATGTTTGATCTGGTCCTCAGTACTAGAGGATAACTTTGGAAAAACCAGGTACTGGGCAAAGAAAATAAGTACTAATGTCAGACTCAAGATTTTGCTTTCTGTAAGCCATGCAAATGAGACAGTGGGTTTGGATTTTTTTTTAAAGTATGTTGAGGTGGGATCAGTCTAGACTCCATTCAGCCCCTGGAGACCAACACTCCATATTAAACTCCTACTATTTTAAACCTACCATCTAAAATATGTATTGATTAAACAATTTAGAAAAGCACAGCTGCTTCTGGAGCGTCTGAGATCATGAAACAGTCTTCTGCAGAAAGATCTGCAGCACTGAGCAAGAATCGCCTGATCTGTTGTACCGTAAATGGTCTCCTCAGGGCAGACCAGATGTGGTAGGAGAAGGACATAGATGTGTATTTCTGGCTATTGATGATGAGATTGATGAGCTAGAGAGGAGAGTGTTGCTCCTGCTGCTGTGCCCCAGGCTGGGAGTGCTGTGAGGCACTTGCACATGTCCAGTGTTTTAAGGAGTGGCAGGGAGGTGGGGATTGATTGATTTTGCAGAAAAAGAGAAGACTTGCCAGAGTGAAGAAGTAAACTCTTCTGTGTCCTTCCTTTTCCTCTTCTTTGCTGTGTTTCTGATGGTGTTTTTCTTTACCTGCTTTGGTCTTGCTTTACTGTTAGCATTAGGATTTTGCAGATCTGGGAATTGAAATTGAGTTAGTACTTTAATGACCATAAACAGCCTTCAACAGGTATTTTTTATTGCAGTTACATTCTTGCTCTTCAGGCTTAAAGAAACTTGTCTTTTCACTATATGGGGTGTATTTTTTATGAGGTGTATTTTTTCCCTGGCAGTTTGCAAAGCTTGCTTGCCATGGGATGTGTATAAGAAAGCCATCATGTTGAGAGCTGTACATAACGTACAGGCTTAGCCGTTGTTGATACCATTCCTAAATATTCCACCTCTGAGAGAAGTTGTTTCTGGAGTGAGGGTTGGGAGAGTGGGTGAGTAGTATCCAGAGTTGTACTTCCAGCCAGGCAGAACCTCTCCCCATCTTTGTCAGAGTGATGCCCTTAGACAAGGCTTGTTGTGAAGCTTCTTAAGAATGCTGGACAGTCATTTTCAAAGAAATTTTTCAACTAATCTAATTTATAAGAGTAGATCCTGGCAATTTTGCATTTATTAAGAGAGCATGCTGGAATACAGTGGGAGGTACAGTTTGAAATATGAGATGTGTGTTAGGAGAAAATAGAAATTTGCATACATACACTTAACATTTCAGGAACTGATCTCATCTGGCTCTCTTGGGGCAGAAGAATGTCCCAAGACGGATGGTCAGCATGAACAGCATTTAACAGGTTTATTTTTACAGACAGGGAGTGAAAATTCTCTTGCAATATCACTTCTTTAAAGCTAGGGCTTTTCAACCCTTTTTGAGTCCTTTCCTAGTTAAGTTAGCCTGCCAGGGCTTTGAGAGTGTTTTGTGGCTCAGGCATCCAAAGACTTTAGGACCAGGAAGAGCAAATGGGCATAAAGAAAGAGAAGCAGACTGGTGTAGTGTCAAAACATACTGGTTTAGTGTCAGTGCAAGACAGAAAAAAGACACCCCCTTACATCCATCCAAGCACCTTGTTTTCTCCCAGATTTCTTAGAAGGTCTTGGTGAAAAATATGGTAGAGTTGACAGCTCTGCAGGGCAGTCAGGGTTTTGACCTTGTGTATTCACAAATCACAGGCTGCTGTCATGTGGCTTTGTTTGACAGCTGTCTGTTCTGTCACACTTCCAAACCCTGAATTCAGATGTCTGAAATTGCTGTTGTACCCTTCTGCCTGCCAGTGTAAATAACTTCTGTCATTCCCTTTCCCCCATTCTTCTCAATTGTTTTTAACAAGTTTGGGTGTTGGGCTAACTTCATCTGCTTTCTGTGCCTTCTCTTAAGCGTAAGGCTTACGTGTCCAGAATTTTGTTCTGTAATTGTAAGCTGTAATAAAGTAACTTACCTTGAAAAAGATTTAGAGAATGAAACAGTAGTTACAGAGATGCCAGAAATCATCTGAAAACATTAAATTATTTATAAATAATTCTTAAAAACTACTTGAAAAAAATCGGTTTCTCCAGAGGATGAGGGGAAGACATTCAGCTGTTGCTTCCACTGTGCTTTTCTTAAGTGGTCAGATGTTTCCAGCTCCTCTCGTACTTGCCTTATCACTTGATGGCCTCCTTTTCATTCTTGCCTTGAAGTATCTTGGGTCCTTGCGCCTGCGTCACTTCCAACACGTTTTTTTGATTAAAGCAAAAATGTAAGGTGCCTTTTTGTTCATTCCCTTCACTTTCTGGAAAACAGATAAGAATTGAGGGATACTTTGCCCTGTCTCTCTCTGTGAGTAAGGTGTAGGAATGCTTTCCTGCTCCTTGTGCGGTGCTGGTCTGAGCTCCCTGCTGGATGCAATGGCCATTGATTCTGTGCTCTTCTATTGCCTCATGCTGGCATGTGAAATCATCTGTCTTCTTGGGGTTAGGTGCTAACAGATCATGGGAAAGGAAAACAAATCCTTGTCTGATGAGAGATTCTGCTCATGTTATCTCAGTTTATGGTGCAAAAGGCATGACTTTAAGAAGTAAATGCACAAACCCCACAATGTGCTCTGTATCCAGAGGATAGCTTACAATGGGTTGAAGGTGCTGAGATACCATGTTGTTTCTCTGCTGACACTTGGGGTGCTGGATGTTTCTATTCTAGCAATGCTACCTGTAAATGGCTTATATTCCAAACAACACCAAAACCAGTCAGATAAACCAGACAGGGATGAAACAAAAGATCAGCATTTTGTTTAAAGCACGGAAGTCAGTCTGTGAAAGTAACATGGAAACAGGGTCTCTTTCCTTTGTTTACCCTTCTGCAAATGTTTGCTTAGGAGCAATAAGAGTTAATTGTCAAACTTTACAATGAGATTTTCTCATAAAATGTATAACAGACTCTGCCCAGATGGCAAATGCTGATATGTAAATCTAAAACATGAAAATTTCCATTGGGGGCCAGATGGTGGCTTAATGTGAATTGTTTAACATTTATGTTTATCTTATTAAAAGTGCCTTTGTATGTCCAAACTAAGCTATCAGTGTGATAGGAAGAACATATCACTAAATGAACAGAAAAATCAAACCATCAGTACAAGGCACCTCCTGCTTACATGGAGCATGGGAAAGCAAAGCATGTCTGTTGAGAGAAGTTGTTTCTCTGTCTTCAAAATTGCAAAGAAAATGTTAAAATCAAATCACTGTGTGTCTGCTTGGGGAAAATCTTAAACCTGTACCATTTTCTCTGAAGTTAAAAATGCTGGACAGCAGTGGTACACAAGTTGAATCCCATAACGTATTTGCCCTTGGCCTAGGCGTTGGTGTTCAGCGGGAAAGAGCTGAGCTCCAGGCGCGGGGGAAGCACCGCAGCTGCAATCCCTCCTGGGCACAGGCCTGGCTCTTCCTGCGAGGCCTCTTGGCTCTGCCAAACCCAGCATTTCCTCTGATGCAATCCAAGGAGTTGCACAACAGAGGAAAGAACAAGCGGGCACTTGTGGAGGCTGTCACATGAGGCTGTGCCTTTGCAGTAAATGTGTCTGATATTCAGGGAAGTGGTCAGCCTGGCTCTGCAGGGCAGCAGCCAACTCTGGGTCAGATGAATCTTTCATAGGACTCCCAGTGCACATGTTCCAGTTTGGATGCCAGTCTGTGCTCACTTGTCCCTCCAAATGAGTCTTTCTGAGACCAGCACATTATGTTGAGGCACCTAAAAACCAGCAGGTCACTCTTGCACAGGAAAGCTTTTCACAGCTTTAGTTTAAAGACTCCAGGTGTCAAGTACATAGCTACTTTTGGGATACTTTCACAGTAGAAGGGGAAAATTGCTTCAGTGATGAACCGAAAGTAGAATGCTTGCCTATGGGGGTACCTCTGTGTATGTCTGTGCTGGTGTTCAACAAGGCAGGGAAATAACTTAAAGAGGAAGACTGTGGGGAGGCTAAAGGAACAAAATTGCAAAATGTTTGCTTTCGACTGCAAGGTTTTTTTTAAGAGTTCTTGGCCACTACCTCGTGCTTGTGGTTGTGATTCATTCCTTAGTGAATCACTGGTCGATGTTGACTCCATTAACTTTGACCTGAGGCTTTGGACTAATGACCAGAATATTTTTTTTCTTGAAAAGGGCGGTATTACTAAAAGCATTGGCTGAAATCATAGATAAGTGTTTTAAGTGGCAGGTTAATATTTAAATCAGTGTGCTGTTAGATACTACATATCAGCTTACTGACCAGAAGAACACTTCCTCCATGTAGCCCATTTATGCAAAGAGTAATTAGTTGAATTGTTATTCAAAGTTAAGACTAATATTGCTGTAGTTATGTACAGCTTTTCAAACTGAAAATAGGAGGGCTGTTTTCTAGTTACACGGTGGTAACAAAAATAAAACAACTCATCCTTTTGGTTTTAAGCATCACTAACACAACAACTAAATAAAATTGAAAAGATGCTCCTGACAAGCATTGCCCTCCAGGGTAGAGCATGACACTGTTTGGCAAAGCTCAGCTCTTTGCCAGAGATAAAACACTGACCTAAATATGGTCCCTTGAGAAATGGTGACACAAGCCAATCAGTGCTGTCACATTTATCAAACAACAGCTCAAGATCCTGACAATCTTGATAAGCGGGCAAGCATATTCATTCAAAAAAGAATCCTGGTTGCTGAACTGATTGCTGCACACACACAGAGGCAGTGGTGTACAGCCACAGCATTTTCTTTGGTCAGCTGGTGTCTTTGGAGACATCTCATCCCACGAAGGAGGCAGCACCCAAAGCTACTTACTTTGATCATGAATATGGCCAGTAGAATGGCTGACAGATGTAATAGCTGGGTCTTGTGGTTTTGTACTAAGGCTGTGTGGATTGTCTTCTTAAGGAAAATGTGTTTTGCCTTCTGTAGCTCTTCTTTTTGTTCACTTTTGTTTTTCATGGTTTAACCTGAAACTGAGCACCAGTTCTGATATTCTTGTGCAGCAGTCTGTTGCAGCTCATAAAGGAAAACAGCTCTGCTAATTCACAGCTTTCTGCATTATATACACACAGGCACACAGAAAAAAATCTTTTGAGTCACATTTTTAATGGTGCTTTGTAAATGAATAATTCAGAAGTGAGCCCTAAAATCCAGATCCTGCAGTTTTATCCAGAACATATTGCAAATGCTCAGAGACTAGGAAGCACTTTTGGATCTGCTGCAGGAGGAGACACTGAGCAGCTGGTAAACTACTGGCCCTTAATGAAGCTATACCATATTGCAGTATCTCCAATTACTGCAGAACTTAATTAGTTTGTTTTACCCTGCCAATCTGGAAAAACCAAACACTGTCTTGGGCAGCCACTGTAATAATTTCAGCTTCTTCATTGCTGGCCATTAAAGCTGAGTTTGGTGTCTCCCAGCAAGGTATATTAAATATGTTTTAGATTTGGAAGTGCCTGCATTGTGTTACACAAAGATATTTTATGTAGTTACCCAATTTTAATAAAAATACATTTTTTTAATGTATTAATAGAAGTCATTCATGCCAAGTGAAATGAGGACACTGAATTGGTTTGTTCAAATGTGGACTTGGCCTGAAGCTTTTTGCCATAGCTGTTGTACAGACATGATCATTTTGAATGGCAGCATGAGTTGGCATGCAGGTTACTTTGCTTTTCTATTTGAAAATAACCTTTAGAGAGAAGGGAATGTTTTAATTTGATATGATGGCAAAAAAATTGTATCTTGGGTGTAGAGCTGCTGAGTGAATCAGGAAGGTTCTGTTTAAATGAAATGCAGTGTTTGGTGTATTACTTGTAGGGTGTTAATCTGAAGAGGATGACCAACACTGAACATTATTTTCACATGCTGCCCAAAGGGTAATTTTAAGCATAATGAAACATGATGTAAAATCAAAAACTTCCAGGCACCAGCTGAATGGTTGGCTGGTTGGTTGGTTGAGAAATGTGGCTACCAAGTAATAAAATTCTATATCAGCAGGCATACAAATTAATAAATTTTGGGTGTTAGGTTTTCTTCATAGAAGAAAATACTCTAGACTTCAGCCCTAAAAATATTGACTATTTGAACAGTAAAAAACAAAAATAAAATAATCTACTAACCCCCTTGCCCTCCTCCCCCAATTAAAAACCCTGATGCAATAAATTAAAAGTATTTGTAGACAAAGCAAATAGTATCAAACAATTGCTTTTTCCTAAATAGCAGAATTTTGTTTGTCTCCTGAAACACTAAAGGTGCAAGGGCAACTGATTTCCAAGAAATCTAGGTCATTGTTAGCTGTCTGATAACAGTGGACTCTGATGAGCCAGGGGCCAACTGGTTAACAGTATCTGAGACCTTGCGACCACTGTTTATACTTAGCTGCTCCAAACCAACCACATTTAGAACATCAACACTGACTAAGCTTTAAATTACAATTTCTAGTAAAAGTCTTAATAATTGTCTTGAGTGCTAGTGATGTTATGTCACTTGGTGTCTTTGAAACCAGATTCTCTGCCATCTCTGAAGCTCTGTTCTGCTGATCTTTAAGATCATTAATATTCCAAAATGCATTTTGCAGGATGGCTATTATTGTTTCTTCAGGAAGCCTCCATCATGTTTCTTAGTCAGCTTTTGCAGTTTTACAAGAACACGTGGAAAACAATTTGCACGGTCAAACTTCCCAATTTCTCTCTTTTCTCATAAAAATTACTTTCTTTATGACAAATTCATTCTGTATCTTCATATTTTTTCTAAGTTGAAAAAGAAGAATATATTTATCCTCTGGCTAGTTCCTTTATTACCTTACCAGTTGTAATAAATTCTCGGTTTCTATGAGCCTGTGTGTGGGCCACAGAAACGAAAGCACCAGGTCACACACTTCAGAAAGGTCATATAGAACCATATTTTATTTTGGTAATTTTGTAGGATTAAGAGAATAAGTTTCAGTTACGTAAGTCTACCTATTTGACACAGAGATTAAAGCTTTGCTGTTGTTCTAAACCAGGTCTGCTGGGGAGGAACTTACTTTAAAAAAGCACTTCTGTTGCAGGACATGAACTTGATCGACATCCTTTGGAGGCAAGATATAGACCTTGGGGCAAGACGTGAAGTTTTTGATTTTAGTGAGCGACAGAAGGAGTATGAACTCGAGAAACAGAAGAAACTTGAAAAGGAAAGACAAGAACAGCTCCAAAAAGAGCAGGAGAAAGCCTTGCTGGCTCAGCTGGAGTTAGACGAAGAGACAGGTGAATTTGTTCCTGTGCAGCCAGCTCAGTGCCTTCAGTCAGAAGATACTGAGCCATCTGTTGTTTTCTCACAGGTAAACTTCAGTGTTGTGAGTGTGTTTAACCCTTTTTCCCTTCACAGGAAGGCATGGTACTCATGGCTGCCTAAAATGAATTTGCGTGTGTTGCTGTAATGGAAGATCCTCAGTTATTCAAAGACGCAGTAACCTTTTTTCATAACTTTCCTATTTAGGCCACAGAGCCTTCAAAACCAGAAGCAGAGGCTTTGTCCTTTGATGACTGCATGCAGCTCTTGGCAGAAGCATTCCCATTTATAGATGAGCATGAGGTAAAAATGCACAGTACCGTGGTTTCATGGGTGGTCTTCCACAGGGTCAGTCTCACATCTTCTCTAAGATTTGTCTTCAGCATAAGACTTGATTTGTGATCTGAGTATTTTCCTCAAGCTGGCTCCAGCTGGCATAAAGCAGTGAGTAGGCTTGAGCCTATTTTTATATTATTCCATTATTTACAAAAAAAGAAGCTTTTCTTAAGAAATACCTGTTTGTTCTGCAGAAATGGTAGAACTCCAAAAGCTAGATTTTTGCTTTGGAAAATGCACATCCAGTTTTTTGAATGAGTTTTTTAGTTATCATTGTTTTGTTTGGCTTTTTAATTTTTTGCTTAAACTTTTCAGGCTTCTTCAGCTACATTTCAGTCACTGGTTCCTGCTCAGGTCAATAGCAACCCAGCCTTCATTTCTTCTGATCAAGCTCAGCCACCTGAATCCCCTGATCTAGTTCCAACCACTGATGCAGAGAATATGCAGAACATAGAGCAAGTTTGGGAAGAATTATTGTCCCTTCCAGAGTTACAGGTTAGTATGATAAGCATCTGAAAAGCAAAGCATGATATTTTTGGAGGACTGTAGTATTTTGGAGAAGGCAGTACAATAGCATCTGAACAGATGGTGATAATGACGGGTTCTACACCTGTAGGGTGCTTATAACAATATGAGCTTTAATTTTTTCAAAAATAATATCTTGAAAAACATGTAGAAAGAAGGAAATGAGTTGTTTATGGATCAGCCTTAATGAAACTTCTCAGTCAAAACTTCCTCTTGTTTAGCAAGTCACTGTTTGCCTCTGTGTGCAACTTGTTACAGCGTGATCATGGTTAAAATTCAGCTGCTCAAAAATGGACACTTCTGAGTCATGGATCTACAACAGGAATTGTTTTCACAAGTGTTATTTTAAATAGTAGGGGACTTTTTGGCAGTGTCTGTGTGAATATGATTACTTTTGATTTCAACTTTTATCTAAGGAAAAGTTTTTTTTTAAAGCTGATAGTAGAATATATATTTAGGTACACAAAAGAGTCAGGTATATTTATATAAATGCTGTTTATATATATTCAGTAAGAAAAATTTGTGTAATGTACATGAACTGGATATTTCAAAAGAACAAAAAAATCACTTTGCTAATACAGAGGATATGTAGGGATTTTTAGCCTGTCCTTATATTTCTATTTCCCTTATATTTGACTATAAAATTGAATAAATTTATTTTCAAATATAATACTGTAGAATGTTATCATGCTTTCCAGCATGATGCTGCTCTACTTTATGCTCTAATACAAGAGATGATTGCTTGGTGAAATGCCCATAAATCTGAATCATATTTCAAAAAAATTAAGTGAAAAACTTGCAGGAACTGAGTTTTTCCTGCCATTCTACCTTTTCCCTTCATCTTTTTATATTTTTTATATTTTTCTAGTTTTCTAGCCTGATTACTGTGTTAGGCTTAAAGGACCCACATAAGTAACAAGGGCAAGTGGCTGTGAAGAGGCAGCAGTGATGGTGAAAATACATTAAAAAACCAAACTAAAATAATTTATTGCAGTAATTCTGAATAGTAAGTGAATAATTTTCTGGGGAAAAAAAGATAATTAAATGGAGGGCACTGCCTTTTACAAATTATGTAGAGAAATGGAAAAATAGAGCTCTCACGTTCAAAATCTTAGCTTAAACCTTGAACAACCTCTAGTTAAGTAATCAGTGTGTGGACCCTTCTTCAGAGAAACAGAATCATTTTGATAATTATCTGATTCCTGGGGGACAGCAGGCCTGCTTATTTCAACTTCAGTTAAGCAAGTGCCCCACCCCATTGGAAAGTTGTTCTTGTAGCCTGTGAAAGCCCATCAGTGGAGCAGTCTGATGCCAGCTGTTAGAGTGGTGTTAGCCAGCTGAGCAAAAGTGTGTTTGCCAGGCTCCATGTTAGTACTGTTCTTATTCACCAAGAATTACATTTCTCTCTGCTGAACAGCTACTTCATTCAGTAAATCCTAGAAGAATCTTGCTTTTGAGGAACTGTGACATGAAATCAATAGTGTTAGAAGTAATTGTTTGGTATAAATGCTCATTAAGTCTCATTGAGGAATTCCACATTTCTGTACCCATGCCATTCCTAGCAGTGGTGCTTGTGAGAAGTTCAGACCGGGCAGCTCCAGGATCCCCACAAGCAGTTACCAGAACAGGAGGGCTCCATGCAGTTTCCATAACACGTTGGAATGGGTATCTTCAGCATCTTGCTCTGAGCTTGAGAGGCTCTGCTCTCTTAGTCTAAGCAGCTTTGTCCAGAACAAGTTATGTTGTGCCCTTCCTTTGGTATCTGTCATCTTCCTTGATTGCCTCTCCACAGTACAGGGGTACTGTAGTCATCTAGACTATAGCAGTGTTATAAAACCCCTTTATGTCTATGCTGATTGCCATTTAATGCTTGTGGGTTGTAGAAAAGAGTTTTATCAATTGGAGATGTGTTGCTCAGCTTCTCCCTTGCATTTCCCATCTAGTGCCTGAACATCGAAAATGATAACCTGGCTGAGGTGAGCACAGTCACGAGCCCTGAAACCAAGCCAGCAGAGATGCACAACAGCTACAGTTACTGCAGCTCATTACCTGTACTGAAAAAAGAACTTAACTGCAGTCCAGATTTCCTGGATGGTATGGAGGGCCCCTTTTCGGGCATTTTGCCACCAGAAGACACCAACCCGCTGAGTGTGAACTCTTTAAATGACACATCCCCTTCAAACCCCGACTTCTGTGAGGATTTCTACACCACCTTTATTGATACAAAGGCGAACGGTGATGCAGCAGCAAGGAACACTATCAGTCAATCCCTGGCAGAGATTCTAAGTGAACCTATTGATCTTTCTGACTTCGCACTGTGTAAAGCTTTTAATGGCAGCCACTCAGGGACCAGAGCAGAATGTAACGATTCTGACTCTGGTGTTTCACTGAATGCAAGTTCCAGCGTAGCATCGCCGGAACACTCTGTGGAATCATCTGCCTATGCAGATAAGACTTTGGGTTGCAGTGATTCTGAAATGGAAGACCTGGATAGTGCTCCTGGAGGTATGCTGCCGAGCAGTGCTAGTGTGTACTCTTTGCACCTCCAGGATCAGGTGTTTTCTTCCTTAGGGCCAAACACTCAAGCACCAAGTTTGCCATGCACAACCACACCAAAGAAAGAACCCCCTCTGGCTCCCAGCCCACCCAAAGCTCCATTCACAAAAGATAAACCTCCAAGCCGCCTTGAAGCTCATCTCACAAGAGATGAGCAAAGAGCACGAGCTCTGCAGATCCCTTTTCCTGTTGAAAAAATCATCAATCTCCCTGTTGCGGACTTCAGTGAAATGATGTCTAAGGAGCAGTTCAATGAAGCCCAGCTTACCCTTATTCGAGATATACGCAGGAGAGGCAAGAACAAAGTGGCTGCTCAAAATTGCCGTAAAAGAAAACTGGAAAATATAGTAGAACTGGAGCATGATTTGAGTAACCTAAAAGATGAGAAAGAGAAATTGCTTAAGGAAAAAGGAGAGCATGACAGGAGCCTTCATCAAATGAAAAAGCAATTTACCACCTTGTACCTCGAGGTCTTCAGCATGCTACGTGATGAAGATGGAAAGCCTTACTCTCCTAGTGAATATTCACTGCAGCAAACTAGAGATGGCAATGTCTTTCTTGTTCCTAAGAGCAGGAAGTCGGGGACTAAACTTTGAAGGGCAGTACAGCTGGCTACTGCTCTCTGAGTTACTATTTTTGTATCATTATCATGATAGTTTCTACTGTGAGGTGGAATGCAAAATTAAGTAATATTTGTCAAGTAAGTCTATGCAATGATAATTTTAAAGTTGTTAATTAGTTTATGGAAGATGCAAGTTGATAATTAATCATGTAATGCAGATGGGCATATACAAAATTTTGAATCTGATTTTTATAACAGACATTTCCTTCTTATAGCACCACTTTGATTAGTTTCCATATATATGTAAATATTTAAATATGCCATATTTATATACTGTTCCTATCTATTGTTATATTCATAGATTTATTTGGTATATATATAAATGATTTTAGCCTTCTAAATATAATTTCTTGCAAGACAACCAGGATGGCTTCTGATATTTTTTATAAATATGCAATAGTGTTTCCCATTTCTCTTATACATTTATACTTGCTTTATATTTAATATATTAATTTAGTATAAAAGTTGACACTCAGTGTTTGATTTTGCTTTATCAGCTCATTAAACTTTTTTAACTCTACTTCATACACATTTATTTCCCTAAAGAAGAGAAATCCTCGCTAGTTTTCCGAGGCTAAGTCTTCATGTAGCATAATAACCAATCACACAGCACTGTCAGCATTACTAATGCTTCATTCAGCTTCATTTTAATAACCTTTGGAAAGACCATGTAACACAAAGTTTCAAGTCTATGCTAAGCTTACATTTTTGTTTTCCTTGAACACTATGTAAATTCATGAGATCTTTTCTCCAAAGGCTTTTAAAATCTGATAAAGCATTGTCAGCATTATGCCTTTTTCCAGCTAAACTTGCTGTATGCTTTTGAGCAATTCTCCTAGAAATACACTACTGTGCCTCTGACTTCAATCAACGAGCATCACTTGTCCCTGCTGTTACTTTGGTGCTTACGGAAAACTGCAGTCTAGCAGCCAGCCACCTGCACTGTTTGGAATCTCGGCTCAGTGAATTGAAAAGCTTTGTGGAGTTTAAATTATGATTTATAAAAGAATAAAGAATGGGCAAATAAATAGCATTGTTTTGTTTACTACTCAAAGGAACGCACTTTGGATTTTTTCAATACAGAAAATGCGTAATTTGTAAGACATGTTGATCTGAACATTAAAAATTGTATCTTCATCCCTGTGAAAATTCTAAAAGGCATGCTTGATCTGAAGTGATTTTTTTCTTGCCACTGAGGGCCTATATCATTTTAGGAATTTATCTATTGCAATGTTATGCATAATGTCATTTAAATAGATAAAAAAAAGTCGCTCTGCAACTTTATTGGTACATATTTCCAAAATAAGGAAATGGAGGTGTCGAGAAAGGGTAGAATAGGACCCACAGAGATGGTTTAATAATACAGTAGAAGAGGTTTAAAAGATTAGGAATCCAGCCTTCCATTAGCTCATTATTCGCAAAGTTAGGTTAAGTAAAATGATACAGGTTGTTCCTGAATTCAGTCTTGATGTGTTTATTCCCAAACTTCTTAACTGTGCTGGAGTTGCATGTCAATCAGAAAGCCTCTCAGCTGGCTATGAAAGCTAGAAGAACAATTTCATATCATCCCAATTCTACATCATATCACTTTTTATGGACCTTTTGAGTGTCCTCAAAAAAAAAAACCACTGTGCATTTAGGAAGCAGAGAAAGTATTGTGTCACAGGCTGCTGTGAAAGGATTCCAATTTCCAGCTGTTCTGTGCTGCTTGCTGCTTTCATACAACACTCCAGTGCCTGCAAGCCTTCTCACCTGAACAGCAATAATTAGTTTGGAGCCTTCAATGATGTAGGTACCAGCTTTGGTTTTCCCCAGATGCACTGAATGGCAGATTATCTTTTACTGCTTGGCTGGCCACAGTAGCATCAGTCAGTGTAACTTCACAACGAGCTTTTGGTTTTACTACCCCACAACTTTGTCACCTTGTCTCCATCTTCCGTGAACTCATTTACCAGTTCTGAATAGCAGAGGCACCTGGTGCAAACACGTTCTTCCTGCCCCTCTGTCTTGGCAGAGCAGGGGGAGGAAAAGCAGGGCAGGAACAGCTTCACCACAAAGGTGGGTTTGTTCCAGGGCAGTGTAACACCAGGAGCCATGATCCTATTGACTATATTGTCTTTAAAAGGCAGGGGTACTGCCAAGTACCAGGACCAGAAGGAAGTCTTTGGTACTTAAACCTGGGACTAGCAGATGTTCCAGCCCTACCTACCTGAAGAGTAAAAGATTTCACGAGGCTTCTCATAGAGGTAGTTGCTGCAGACTTTCAAGTGAGGTTCTGCCCTGCAAATTGTCTGTGTCTGACACTGCAAATACAGTGGAGTCATGAAAAAATTCAGCTCAGCTTTCCAGCATCTCATGAGTACTAGGAACCTGTTGCATCAAGTACTAACATCTGTGCTTTTGCAGAAGACACTGGAAAATGCAGATCTAGGTGATCCAGCTTGCACCTTGAGGCTGCTTACCTGACCTTCTGTGTGAGCTGTGTGCCAGGCCATCCCCCTGCCCGTCCTTGACACACTCTGAATGCAGAAACACTCCTCTGCTTGGAGTAAATGGTCAGCAATAATGGTTGAAAACCTGGAGACTCGATTTAATGGACTTTATTTGCTCTAGAGAATTTAGCTGGTGCCTGGCTGTCCTACATCAAAACCACCGCAGCAGCGGGGGTTATCTTCCCTTCTGACGCTGTTAAAATGTGCCTCCCAGCTTTGGCACCAGCACTGCTCAGGAAGGAAAACCCCAACAGTTGCCAAGCCTGGCTGAGCACTAGGGGAATGCAAGACACTGCTGCCATTTAAAACAAGAGGACTAATCCATATTTGAGGATGGCAATTTTAGAGCATAGGCATCAAGGAGCAAGCACACCGAGCCATGGCCCCAGATAGTCTTTCAACACTGATACACAGTAACTCTTACACTCAGGCAGGGCTGATTGCAAAGCACAGAGCACCTAAAGAGCTCCTCGGGTCCCCTTGCCATTAACTACACTATGAAATGTCTGTCAGAGAAAATTCTGTCTACAGCTACAATAGAAATACTTTTAATTACAGATCGGCTATAAAACAGACACCTCAGTAAACTCCTGCCCTGCACTTCCATTTGTTCCTTAATTTGTTCACTAGGGGAAACCCAAAGGCAAACAGCATGCTTACAGCCTTTACAGGCTGTACCACCCATTTGTCTAAAACATAATACAAGATACTTCTTCCATTACCAAAACAAAAGTGCAACAAGAAGAAACCTGCAGTTAACACAGCAGCCTTGTTTGAATTTTACCAGGTGAAGAATCAGGCTAAAGTAACTCGGCCTGTGACAACTTGCATTCAGTTTAAACCAGTGTTCTTCACATCATCAACACAGTGAATGCTGCACTCTCATCAAAACACCCAACATCATGAAGGAAAAAAATTCCACATTACCTATATAAAAACATCAGATTGCAAACTATAACCTTCATTTTATTATTATTATTACTGAGGTACAAAGTATGTTCCCAAACCTGAGAATCACTAGTGACATTGCCAAATCTAAAGCATCACAATGCTGACCTCATATGTTGACAAGCTGCCACGTAGAGACTATTTGTTTCTTTATCAAAACATTCAGTTTTAAAACTAGTAAGAGTAAAGCTGAAACACTGGGCTAAACCAAAATTTTTTGGCTTGCAGTCCCAAGTCAGAAAGATGATCCTGTAAGAAAACGTGTTGAAATAATTCAAAACCACTTTGTGTTCTTCACGGCACTAAAAGAAGGTGATGCCAACACATTTTAGATTGTAAGTCATTTGATAATATACACTTTATTCTGATACAAAATTGAAATATTTTAACAAATTTCAATCCATTATGGACTATACTGAAATTTTAAATTTCCATGCTATTTTAACTTGTTTAACCACAAGTTCTAAGATGTCAGCACACTAGCACCATTGCTCTTGAAGTCTTTCTCAGTTATACCATTTTATTCTGTTTCCAATCTTGCAATATTATCTTCTACATGAAGGCCATTTTTTCTTCTATGGAGATACTTGGACACTTTAGTTCAGGAAAAAGCTAATAGAGAGAGATGTCAACCTGTAGCACCCACAGCAGAAAAAGAATCATTCATCAGATACCTGAATTTCAGTGACACTCAAGATCTCACATGCTCCACACAATTTAAGATACACACACTTGTCAGAGACCACAGACTCATTTGTGAATATTCCACCTCAGTGTAGACAGTACATGAAAACATGTTAATGGCTTAAACACAGGAACCAAAGACAGCACGTCAGTACATCACACAGTCAATGCTTGAAAAGACTAGGAACCTTAAGTACTGAAAGGATATCAAAGTTAAGATGCTGTGTTTAATTTCAGTTTTCTGTAATAAGAGTTACCAATTCTCCATCAATCTGGGCTGCTTTTGGGGAAACCCCCTTCACTACCTGGAAGTACCATTTTTGTTATCAAGTAAATCTCTGTACAACTGCAGCTTAGGGACCAATGCTTCGTTACACTTGCATCTTCATATCCCCATCTCCATTTACAGCTGCTATTTTCAATAGAAGCCAGTAAACAAAAGCATGACCCTGAAACAACGTTCTTAATTCTTAGAAGTGCCTCTTGGACAGAGATACACTTGACCAAGTATTCCCCTAAGAATGTGTTTATTTTGGTCAAAGTTATTTCTGAACAAATTTGGCTGTAAATAACTGAACTTTGAATTCAGCAAATTAGTCTAACAAGAGTGTTATAAATCAAAGTGTGAAAATAATTCTAACAGTAATTATCTGTTTCTGTATGCAGTGCAAAAAGACCTGTCCAGAGCATGGAACAAGTCTGCAGCAATGTGGAATCCTCTCATGTTAAGGAAAAGTAGAGCTCTGCTCTATACACAGGCCTAGTACCAGAATGTAAACTAAAAAGTTTTTGTTAAAAACCCATTTCAAAACATTTTCAAAATTTTACTGTTGAAAAAATCCAAAGACCACTGCAAGTACATGAGCATTTGCCCTCACCTGAGGGGCAATGCTGTTCCCCATAACCTGTGGCTGCACATGTGCCTGTGGGAGTTTTGCCACGCACAGCAAAAGCACAGGTTTCCTCCCACTTTTAGGTCTAAGAAAGCAAGCTTGTCACCTCAGCAACAAGCTATCTGGCACATTACCATACTGAGGCAACTGTGACTGTACTGCTGCAGCTTCAGATTATGACTGACACAAATTTGTGTCGTTTTTTAAAAAATATATGCAGTCATCATGAGAATTTCAATTAAATAGCTTCTGATTTTATGAAAATCTCTCTGTATTACTTCCAAATTACATTTAATTGTGTATTACAAAGTCAGGAATTACTTTGTGGAAGCCTATAGGCAGCAGGTAAAAAGTTTAAATACTTGAATCAGTTTGTGAACATGCAACTGCCTCTGACTAGGCAGGTTCCATTTGACTACTTTCAGAGCTACTGAAGTAAACCAACACTAAAATAGAAATTGACTTCCTAAGAATGCACATGCTCAGAAATGTATTGGGAAGTTTAAATAGATGCTGAAGTACTTTATAAAAAGACCTCTAACAACCAAGGATGCAGAAATGGAAATAATACATGTTCCAAGAGTTAATACATGTTCCAATCTGTGTAAAATCAAGATTCCACAAGAAGTTTCTATTGCCATTCACCTGTACAAATGCCATTGTGGTTTCAGCTCGGTATCATGACAGTATTGGTCTCTACTATCCTGCCTAAAAGCACCCAGAATCTCAAAGGGAGCTCTTTGATTTGTGCAGGTAAATACAACATCACCTGCTAAGCCAAGGTCCACTATGCAGGAGGGAAATCCCAGCTTGCACCAATGCCAAGCTCCCTCCCAGAATGGGTGCAGCAGCAGCGTGTCACACACTGCTGAGAACTGAAGAACCACTTCAGGGTCACTGCCTTTCTGGGCTTCTCTGGGGCACCCCACCCCAGCACACTCCCCAGTAACCAAAACACATTATTTCAAAACATCAATTTGTCTTGTTGATCTCAGACACAAAGCAATTTTGTATCTGCCAGGAACAGAAGATTCTTTAATAGGAATTATGCCAGCAAGCAGCCTTCATCCAGAACAGGAAACACTGGATGACGTACGCTGGAATATTTGCTGCTTAGTACTTATGGCCTCCCTTGATACTAAAAGGCTGTCAAAGGAAAGCCTAGAAGGAAATAAGGGTTAAACACATTTTACTATACACTACAAATCTTACCCAGTCAGAAACCTTCATTTGAAGAGGATGTGCAAGACATTCCCCATTTTGTCAAGCAGCAGCTTCTCATTCAACCTGAAAATTAAAGAAATTACTCTTACCTTGTTTAAAAACCTCCCACCACTCTTTATAATTCATGAAAAATTTTAAAGGCAAACCTTACCTATGCTCATTGCCCTTCCTTTCAGGTCTAAATGCTAGACCTATTGATTTTGAGTCAACTCAAGTAGCTATCACTCAAGGAGGTTCCAAAAGGTGAAGAACTCTTGCTAGACTTTCTTCGATATTTCAGCTGTGATAAGCAGATTTAACTAGCCTTGGGAAAGCTGCTCACTATCAGCACAGTATCTTATTCCTTCACTTTTCTGGAAGTTGAAGCTGTTGCTCCTGCTGCCTTGTCATTCTTTAATTAGGCTGACTTCTCCATACTCAATAGGCTGCTGAAGTCCTGTCTTACGAGTCTCCTTAGCAATGTATGGATCAAAGAAGTACATCCTAGGTTCTGTAAAGCTGGCGGATCACTGTCCTCATGGCTTACACTTTTCCACGTCACAAACAACAGCTAAGCTACCCCACCCACCTACAAAGCGGTCACTTACATCCATCTCTTAAAAGGTTGCATACAGATCTTGTTCATAAAGTTTATTATAACACTATTTTTCAAAGTTAACATTGTAGTCACAGTACAGCTACAAGAGGCCCTGTTAAAAACAACACTGTCAATACATTCTAAAAAAATTTAGAAATACCAGATCAATTGTCAGAAGGGAAATCAGCCCCATCCTCCAGTTGCCCCTGCAATCAGATGCAGGCCCCAGGTGCAAGTCTACACATCTTCTAGCATGGTAACGTACAAAGCAAGTCGGTAGTTAGGTGTCTCACTCCCTAGTGAGTTGTGGTTTAGTTTCCCATGTTTTCAAACTCAAATGGGTTGTTTAAAAAATGCCTTTATTGAAGTACAGCCTCCCCCCCACCCCAAGCCCAAATGAACATGTACAACAACAGAAGCGTTCACTAAACCACCAATTCTTGCTTTAACTTTTGAGATCTTTCAGAACTCCACAGACAAGAATAAGCAGAAATCCATTTTTGGAGGCTACCATCTTGACACTGGTTCCTTGTTTTAGTGTACTGCAGTCTAAATACACTCCAATAACAGCGTTTAAATAACATGTTTAATTTTTTTCAAACAACACACTTATTTTTCTACCACTTCTTAAAAATTATAATTCATTATTAATATGACTGATTATGCCTTGAGCAATTTCATACATCTTTGCAGATTCATTCCTACACTGGAATTGCATTTACCTTATACTGCACATTGACCCAGAAGTGAAACAGGCGTGAGTAATTCCAATACATATTGCCAAGTGTCTGAGTATTTCTTTTATTGACTGGGTCCCTACTCTTCTGAGTCTGAATTGACAGCAAGCACTGGCCTGGCAATAGTCAAGAGAATTCACATCAGATGAGGACAGGACAGACTGCAGTGCCTTAATTTGGAGGTCAGAAGTGAGAATGAATTACAATTTCTAGCCATATGTACTTGGTCACATTTTCTACTCCACTGCACCAAATCCAGTTGTAGCACACTATCATTCTGCCTGTGGAAACTCGGGGCTGTACCACTCTACGTTGTGGGAGTTTCTAGTTGGTAAAATAGAACTAGATCGTGTTTTATCTGTGAGCTCTCAGCTTAGCACACACATCTGCCAGGGAAACAGCTCAAGAACTCTATTAAAGAGCCCATGGGGAATGGGCTTTTGAAACGCATTACCTGGGACTGTCAGTGATTACACCTGAGCTACCCTTGGCTCCCAGTCAGAAGAATGTGTCCAGAAAATTGCCTAGGGTGCATGCAAGAAAGTATATAGCCATTAAATTATGAGGAACATACCTATTACTCTCACTATGACGCCTCATTTAATTGAAACAGTGCAGTCTGGTGCGAGGGAGAAGGAAATGGGGACAAAGGGGATGAAAATTCCAAGCCACCCTCCCCAAAGTATAGTTTTATTGAAACAGAATCATTGTATATCCCAAGGAAACAGGCACTTGATTCCCCCCACCTTAACTTCTCGGGAATTACAATAAATATAAAGGTAAAAAGCAAATTTCTTTTTCTCTTCACCCAGGACTTAAACAACTTCAGTTATCCCTTATGCATCTCAAATGAGACGGGAGACAGCTTTCATGTGTCTAAAGTTGGTCTTGTTAAAATATTTATCATGCCTTATTTTCTTGAAGCGCTAGTACTAATACAGAACTACAAATTAAAAAAATATGCACAAACCAAAAAGTAATTTGAAATTTTCATTAAGGTAAAGCTTAGTTCTATGATTCACAAACACTAATTTGAGTAACTCAATCCTAGTTATACATCTAAACAAACTATAATGCAACATACAGATGTTTTCCCTCTGTATGCCTATGTAACTCATGTCAATGACAGTTACGTATATACACTGAGACTAGACCCCTTAAGACTGCAAATCAATAGGTGTTTCTATTGTTAACTTTAAATTAATACAAAATAGTAATTGAGAAATGCATTTATCTTCTCTATTAACTAACAAGGAAACACCCTAAACTACATTTCATTTCTGTTATAGAGTTCTCTGTACTAAATGTGGAAAAACTGAACTACACAAATATTGAAAAGTTAAAAATTCATTGATTTGTTTATTCCTGGTACCACTACCACAATTTACAGGGCAATATACCTGATGTAATGGGAAAATAAAAAGAAAAAAGAAAGACAAAGCTACAACAGAGAAAGACCTCAGGAATGTACATCTAATCGACACTACATTGCATGAATCAATAGCTGCACTTTTTGCAAACTGTGGCTATGACAGTCCTGATCAAGAAGGGTTTCCTGTTTAAGCTGCAGTAACTTTTCTGACTATGGATCATCGTTCCTTCTGTGGCAGATTTTACAGTTCCTCTAATTCATTTGGGACGACTGTCTCAAAGTAACCTGCAGCTTTCCTGACAACTCCTCGCTCTCTCTCCTGCTAAGAACTGTAGCCTGTTGAATACAGGATAAGAAAATTATTACTCTCAGTGAACAGTTGTACATCATTAATCATCATTATAAATATGCATTACACCTACCCTTTTTCTGGTAGCATTTTTAGAATCTTCTACCACCATAGCCCCCACTTCCACTTCCAGATCCATAACCACCTAAAAAAACAGTGTGTATACTGAAATACATGAACAAGGGATTTTAACTCAAAAAATATTTTCTGTACAGAATCACACTTACCACCATAGGGACTGCCTGAACTTCTGCCACCAAAGCTGCCACCACCTTTCATGGGACCATAGTTAGACTGCTGTTGTCCACTGTAATTGCCAAAATCATTGTAGTTTCCACTTCCACCATAATTACCTGAAACAAGTAATTTATAAAGCCATGTTTGTTCAACACTTAGGACATGAAGATCACCAAATTCTGACATCCAATGTAAAAATAAATTGCAGGAGTTTAGAACAACTTAAAATTAAGCTCATGTATTTTGATGCGACCTCTATGAAAACCTCTATGCAATACTTGCACAAGTAACAAAGACCCTTGGTATTTTTACTATTAGAAATTGGTATTTTATCGAAGATGAAACACATCACATTATAAGCACATTTGAGTAGGCAATTTTCTGTTAACCCAATAGGCCAAATTAAGGCCCCCAAAGTCAGAAAAACATAGGTTTCACCACTGTTCTTCTACTGCACAACCTCGCATGTATGACAGTAATGTACATGACTATTTACTCCAACAAAAGACAGAACTGTAATGGACATACTGCACACATACATCAGAAAGTACAGCAAGTATATAGCACTTTTAGCAGCTTAACTCCCCACATTCTGGGCAAATAATTAAAAAAACCTTATAAAAATCTGTATAGTCTTCACAAAGGAGGATGTGATCTACATGCTGTGACCTGGTATCCAAGGACAACATACTTGAAATGGTCAAAACTTAAAATTCTTATACTTTGCCTCCACGCACAGATTCATAACCAAAGCTTTTTGAAAAATACATCCCTGGCAAAACAACGTTGTACTTTATCAAAGCTGATCCACATGGAAAAGAACTTTCTTTATGCAACATGGCCTTCTACATTAAAACCTGTTCATATAACTCATTTTATGCATTACCATATTTCAGGTGTTACGAAACGAAACCTAAGAACCATGGATGTCAAACTAAAGCTGCAATCTTACCACCACCAAAATTTCCTCCTTCATTGTAGCCATCATATCCTCCTCCCCCACCTCCATATCCACCACCTGGGTTTCCATATCCTGGTCCTCCACCACCACCATAACCTCCTCTGCTGCCATAGCCAGGACCGCCTCCATAGTTGCCACCTTTGAACAGAAGAAGAGTCAAACTTAACACACCAAAGCTAAGTACCAGTAAGGAAAGATCCATTTAACAAAAAAACCCCAAACCAACACACTTGAACAATAAAAATGACCCATGGCACTTTCCCTGTACTATATTCATTGTGGTTGCATGATTTATCAAAACTATTTAATTTAAAAAACAACCCCATGCCCATAAAGTCAGGACCTAAGTAATTAATTACATGCTACTTGTCTCATCCCTTTTTGCTTTTCGGTAATTTCTGTATTTCTCTTCAGATGCATGTTGGATACTCATCCTAACTGCATCATGAAAAAGATACTACTGAACCACAAAAAGAAGTCTTAAGAGCCGACTGAAAACATTTCTGGTATGACAGTTGATTACTGCTTTATTCAGTTTTAGTCATCTCAACTGACATCAGAATCTTTACTTAGTTCTCAATAATAAACAGCTCCCTCATGACCTTGTCATACGAGATTTTTTAAAGGGTAAATACAAACAAGTATTTTTTCCACCCATTATTTTGTGGGGAAAACAAAAAGAAGTTAATTCTTCACAGCTCTACAATGTAGACGTTTTATTTTCGTTATCGCCATTTTCACATTATCACCAAAATAGACTTTGCTTTCAAGGTGAAGGCAAGACTTACAGCTGGTTCTAACATTGGGGAGAAAAGGAAACGAACAATACACTTACCATCACCAAATCCATTGTATCCGTCACCACCCCCAAAGCTTCCTCTGCTCCCACCACCGCCACCACCACCCCCATAGCCTCCTAGAACACAAAACAGATGAGAATGTTTTCCTGAACACACATGTCAAGTGTTTGAGCCAACTGACACAGGAAACAAAAAAACCAACCAAAAGATAAATCACATTCTGTACTAGTATTCCAGCCATTTACCTCTCCCGCCAAAGTTTCCTCCTCGGCCAAAATTCCCTCCACCGCCTCCAAAGTTTCCACGGCCCATGAAGTTGCCTGAGCCACCCCCACGACCTACAAAATATTTCACTTGAATTACATTAATTGAAAACCTGTTACACAAAATAGCTATGCACAACTACAACTCACCTCTCTGAGAGCTAGCAGTCTGCATCTCTTGTTTTGAGAGTGCTTTTTTCACTTCACAATTGTGTCCATTTATAGTATGGTATTTCTGAACTACAGAAAACAGTGAAATAGGAAAGTTAGAAAATCACACCACAGCAACAAAGTGTAAAACTCTCATAGAAAGCTACTGTAAGGCATGAGCATGCTTTGAAAAGTAACACTAAATCAACCCTATCCCTTACACAACAGTAAAGCAGCTGATCATGCGAACACCTCATTCCACACATGGCTGTTATGAAATCTTATGTGAACACTTTTATCCCGTAAGTAATTTCTCACTAAAGAGGCTACGTACCAACAATTTTATCAACTGTATCATGATCATCAAAAGTTACAAAAGCAAAGCCTCTTTTCTTTCCACTCTGCCTGTCTTCCATGACTTCTATGGTTTCAATCTTGCCATATTTTTCAAAGTACTCCCTTAAATTATATTCTTCTGTGTCTTCTTTAATTCCACCAACAAATATTTTCTTTACTGTGAGGTGTGCCCCAGGCTTTACAGAATCCTGCAATACCAAAAATGACATTCAGTGCTTTAAAGTATTAGGTAAAGATTAGGATATACAGTTAACTGGAACACTAACTCACCTCCCTTGAAACTGCTCTCTTTGGTTCAACCACGCGTCCATCAACCTTATGTGGTCGAGCACTCATGGCAGCATCCACCTCCTCCACACAGGAATAAGTCACAAAGCCAAAGCCTCTGGAACGTTTTGTTTGTGGGTCTCTCATCACCTGCAAACACACAAGGAGGCATTCTTCATTTCTGTGCTACTTTAAGTACCTAATCCTTTCAAAAGCACAAACTAACAATAGAGACTTTACCACACAGTCCGTGAGCGTGCCCCATTTCTCGAAGTGCTCTCTCAAGCTATCATCTGTTGTTTCAAAGCTCAAACCTCCAATGAACAGCTTTCGTAACTGCTCTGGCTCCTTTGGCTCATGGCCCTAGAAAATCAAAAAATTGAAAACATATTTTGAATACAAACCACAGAATTAAATTTCACTGAATTACTAGAAATTATCTTTGCACATTATAACTACAAATAGGTGAAATGCATTTACATAAAAACAACGACTTCTAATGGGTTTAGACAGCAGCATAGTAAACACTTAATGAGGTGTGATTTTAATTAGAACACTAACTAACAACTTAAGAGTGCTAAAATGCAAACAGTAAAGGCATTTCCATATACTAGGTAACTTGGTTGCTCCCCAGCACCCTGAAGTCCATTCACTCTGTGCCTATCTTTGAGTTGCAGATCGCGCTGTAGGGACTGGGGATGACGCACTGTTAGATAAAGGGAAGCTCTGACACCTTATGAAACATAATTATGCGGAAGTATAAAAAATTTAAGGACGCGGTATGCAAGAATAAAAGGGTCCTGCTCAGACTGAGTGTCTACTCTTTGGGGATGTCCATTTTGAAAGGTTACTTTCACACATTTTTAAGAAACGTATCAATTCTAAATTCCTTAAAATTATAAATTTTGTACTTGGGTCATTTTATGATTGGAGTACACGTAAGCAAGAAAGAGGAAGTACATATGTGGATTTTAGTGTTATAAGAAATACCTGTCAAATGTGAAGCAATATGGACCTATGTCTTAAAGACAAAAAAATGCCATGAACAACTCATCAATGACCAGTAGTGGGTACAACCACTGGAATAAGATGGGTAACTTAGCAAGCATCACAGAACAAGCAAGTTTTAATAGCTCTTGGTAACATTGCCTATATGTGATCAGTCACGTTTTAAAAGGCGCAAATTTGCAAGCTCGGTTTGCTATCACGTGGCTGAAATGGGCTTAAGAGTACAATTGTGTTTCTGCTCTGTTTCAGTGCTGCACTTTTTTAGTAGGCCTGGAATTTGACAGTGAGTTTACAAAAATTTGTTTTACAACTCCTATCATCAGAGAAGTCTTATTAAAATCTCATTCAGCAAGTCGGTACTTTTGTGCATGTAAAAACACTCCACAAGGTGCTTGCCAGCTATGCTGTGTATGACTTCAGTTCTGCAGCATCAATGTTCAACAGCCTTCACTGTTCCTGCTGCAGGGCATTAAACCAGACTATATGCAGTATTATCCTGGGAGGTAAACTACGTAACACCAGCCACAGACTTCTATCTGTAGACATTTTGCTTTAAATCTGAAGTGCTTTAACTTCTGCCATGCTGCTAGGGTTGGCCAGGAAAGCTTACACCCCTTTGAGTGAGAGTTTCTCAATTATACAGTGCTTTAGCAAACCGCTGGTTTATAATGCTCAGGTTGTACTACAGGAAACAGTAACTAAGATTATGAAAAGCTATCCAGGAAGTAAATCCCTGCCCTTACATCTGCTGAATTTTGTGAGAAAGAATCCCAGCATTCTCACAAAGAGCTTTCTATTTAAGGCTTTGTTACCTCAGCATCATCATATAAATCTTTAGCAGTCAGTCATCCCATGAGTACAAAGCAAAGCTTCTAGCGTCTTCTAAAGTGATCCAGACTACAAAGATATAAAAAATCCCCAACAACTCCCTTCTCACTACATGTAAACTTCTAATTTTATAGGATTACACACCTACTACATATAGAAACTGCTTTAGGTCAAGCATTGTTACTTGTTGCTAATTGCAGTTTTTAAAAAAATCTACTGACAGTTTTGAGTTATGTTAAAGCTGGGAACACTAAGTGTTTCAAACTCTCCTACACATACTCCTCAAGGCTACGAGGGTTTTCAGCTAACAACTCAAGAGTGCTTTTACCTTAAAAGAATGATCAGAGAATTTTTCAGGTAAGGAAAAATGAAGCTCTTTTCTGCTTATTGTTATTATGTGCACGTGAACTGCTGTTCTCGTACAGCACGAAGAACAACTGCTGTTACAGCTTCTCTGTTCTACTAGAAAGAAATTATCCTCAGGACACATACATATTATAGGAACTCTATCCAAAAATAGGTGGCTACACTTTCTTGGAGAAATCAGGCATTTTTTTTTTAGGCAGTTTGTTCTCACTGTAGTTTTCAGAGTGCTGTCCTCAATCACACAAGATGCTGCTTTTCAGTTGTCCTGCTGCAAGTTATTTCTAACAGCAGTCTCTCCTGGACAGAAAATCCTGCACAACACATCTCTCCCTTAGTGTAACTATCACCCTGCTCTATCAGAATCAGCAGGCTGCCTCCTGCTCAGCTGACACGGCAGGCCAGCACGCCATTTTGCAGCGCTGCTTTGGTGGGGGTGGGGAGAGCAGCCGCAAGAACGCCCAGCCTGCCTTTAGTCGGCAAGACACCATTTCTCCCTCATAGCTGTTAAGAGGGGCTTCCAGACACACTAGAAGCCTCTGCGGAGGCGGAGATCTTTCATCCTGCCTCAAATTTAGCCTTCCCCCCTACAACCCAAGCTCTGCGCAGGCTCGGCCGCCTCCATTTTGTGCTCAGCCGCGTCGGCAGCGCCGCCAATATGGAGCCGAGGGCGGGGCGCGCGCGGGCCGGCGCCGCAGTGGCGCCATGGGCGGGGCGCCGCCGCGGGGCCCAGGGAGAGGCCGGCGCTGCGGGCCCTGCTCAGCCCCTGCTGCCAGCAAAACCCAACCGCTGCCTCCAGGCCCTACCGAAACCCCCGCACGCTCGGCGCACTGTAACTGTACCTCTCGCCTACGAGGGGAAGAGAAGATGGCAGCTAGAACCCCCTGAGATTCCTGCAAAAATCCTCACCTGTGCAGAAATCCCGACACCTTTTGACAACACTGCTGCAGATACATACTGCTTCTATCCTGAGGCTGCCATCAACTGAAATTTCGTATGGCAGGGGTTTTGAATCGTCAGCGTTTTGGAGTTGCAGTTACTTCTCTCTAAAGACACAGTTTTGCAGTGGAGCCCTCCCACGCATTCTACCTCTAAGCAGCAGCAGGTGTCCACAAAATGCCTGTCACCAAACCTACACTCACAGCTGTGGCTAAACCTGAGACCACCCTGTTCCCCGGGCACTATGATCCTAGACTGTCTTCTGAAACAAGAAAGCTTACAGGCAACTGGGGCCTCAGCAACTTTCCCTGTGAAACATTCTCTAGAAACTCAATAGCTTCTAAAGATCAATGCAGGGCAATCTACTTTTGTGAACTACAAGAGCTTATTTAGTATGCGGCTGATAGACCCCAGTTACACTCAATCCAAAGTCCAAATGAGTGAAGAGAGTTTCAACATTCCTTCCAAAAGGACTTTACACACCATACTCTAATACGAAATAACCATACACTACCAGACACATGCAACTCAGACAAGATCTGTTCGTAATTCAAATGTATAGGCCCTCCCACATTGCAGTAGTATATCATTCCAGGAAAAACTTGGTTTGAACTAGCTAAGATATTCAGACAACCTGAAAAAGTAATGTTAGAAAGCAAACAAATCCAAATAAACGAAGAGAAAATGCCTCAGTGATAAGCTATATAAGCATATTTAATACCCTTTTTGCTGATCTTAATACCCTTCAGAAAATAATTTTAAGAACTTTCCCCCCCTCCCACTTCCACACCCTACCCCAAAGTAACTAGCTCCCATCCTCCCAGAAACAGCCCCAACATCATCTTCTCTATACTACGCACCTTATTCAGTCTACGGTATTTCTGCTAGAAGCAAAAGAAAACAGTTATTTTTACTTAGTACAGCTCGCTTTCATTTGCAGTGACTATCAGGCAACCATTTTTTTATTAAAAAAAAAAAAAAAAAGAACATAGGAACCTGTCTTCATTCCCACTAAAAACAGGACTTTGAAGGTAGGCAGTAATCAAGTTCCTGCTGATACTCTGAGGATGCATGAATTTCTTAATAATTACATCTTGCTTTAATCAGAAACATATATTTAATCAGTTTTCTTATAACAGAAACTAGACAAGCAAAATTTCCCCATTATGCTTAACACCCCACCCCTTAAATTTTAAGTGATAAACTGCAATTTAAAGTTACTCGCTAATACGGGGATGAAGAAGGTAGAAAAAAAAGAAGATATTAATATATCAGATATAAATGGTTTTTCCGTATTTTCCCCTTAAAACTACTTTATTTTTAATAGAAAAAACCCATGCTCTCACCTGTGAGGATCGTCTTCCTTTCCTCTTGTAGTCTTCCACTTCTCTCTCTTCCTTAATAGCAGCCATTTTGGAAGGGTACTCTAACTCGGCCTTTCTTTTAGATCTAGGAAACCTAGAAAACAGGTTGGATAAGTCAGTACTTACCCCAGTTCCTGTGACACAGGGCCTCCTCTGGCTGCAATGCACCGGTGTGGTTTACAGGAAGAAACGGGTTAAAGTAGAAAAAAAAAAATCCCTGAAGTATTTAGAAGGGTAGAATAAAAAGCCTCAGCCTATTTAGCAGATGGTTACAAAGAGCTGGAAGAAGAACATCTGCTAACCTAGTAAAGCTCACATTACAACTGTTGGAATAACTAAGTACAAACTAATGCTCAAATCTGTAGCAAACCTTTATCTATTACTGTCTTACAAAACTATTGTGAATACAACTAATACACAGCAAGTAAACTCTACCTTTGATACCCAAACCCACTATATAAATTCTGCTTCTATGGATTTTAAACCCCAAAACATGTAACATTTTTTCTAATACCACTTATTAGAAATTTCTGATGTGTAACCTCTTGTAATCAGCTATCCAGCACTGTGGAAAACCAGAGGATTTATTTTCCACTAAGAGTGGTACAAGAACCCTTTACTGATGCTACCTTGCATCATCAAGAACTTCAACAGCCGATCCTCAGCAGTCTACAGCACTGGGCATCTGCATTACTTCTGCCGCCATATTTGACTACTACCCTGTACTATGTATGTAATGTATGTATCATTACAAATAGGAAGTCTTTTACAAGATAAAACTCAGTAGATGAAGCCATACATTCAAATAAAAAAAACCATGTTCCCTTTGGCCTTTTTTCTATAAAATTTTCTAGGATAATTCAGTTACTCTTAGTATTAATGTACTGGTATCTTTGGCCAATAGTCGTTACTACTTTGGATGTTTCTTGAAGCTCTACTACAGTAGCCAAAACGCAATATTGTTAACTACATTTAACATACTTCAGTAAAACTATACTTATGCTACATTTAAAAGCATAGGTATTTACAAGATTAGGTGGGGGTTTTGTTTGTTTGGATTGTAGGGGTTTTTTTTCAGGTTTTCTTCTGGCAAATTTTGCTCCTGCATACAGAAAGGCAGGCAGGTCTCTACTAATGAGCAATATATGCTGTTATTCAAAGTGGAAATTCTTGAATATAACTTCATGCTAAAATCCGGTTTCAAATTAAACTCAACTGTGAAATCACCAGTATCATGACTTAACACATTAACAAATTAAAAGGTTTTACTGAGTACAGTAGAAGTGTATTATCTTCAGTTCCTCTCTACACAACATTAAACGTACTCCTGAAATCCTTTACATCAAACATCAGTTTGGCCTAAGACATATTAGGACAGTAAGTGCTTTAACTGACCTGTTCAGTTTTTTAAGTCATATATAGGACGTATGAAAATAACACTTCAGGGGCTTTCTACAAACTAGCTGTATGGCAAAATAAAACTTCAGAAATTGTTAGGGAGGAAAGGGATAAGCTTATTTAAATACCTTCTCAAAGTAATGGAAAGTATGCAATGCCCTTCTGAAGTTGTCACCCACTGCTTTCCCCAGTGAGGCTTCACACTGGCCAACATAAAGCTCCGGGGCATGGTCTCTGCCCCAATGGCCTCTGAAGGCCTTGAGGGTTAAAAAGGGAGTTGTCTTCTTGCCAATGCACACCATCAGCTGAGGCAGAACACAGCCCTGGCTCAGAACTATTCCTATTTTCCCTTACAGAAAAGTTGTTAAGGCTGACAGTACTAGATTCTTATCACCAACAAAATACTCTATTTAACTCGAGATAAAAATATTTAGAATACTTTTATTATTAAACACTAGCTAAATTGCTGAGCAATTATATACTGCAAGTTAACTACAGAACTTAAAACAGTCTCCAAGGAAATGTGTTAGTTATGATAAAAGACACCAGGACATGTCTCATTACTTATAATACTGCTCTATTTCTTACAGGAGAAAAGAAGCTAACAGAAACAAACCAGACATTACGAAGATGCAAGTTCACCCATTCAAACAGAGAATACTATGGAAATACACTGGTCTTTTCTGTAAGCAACTGAAGTTGGACCTAAAGTGCATACAGTAGGGTATTTTACCAAATCTAAAAGTTAAAAGCAGGAAAAAACTGATTCTCAGCTCTAAGTGTGTTGGAAGTGTATTCCCAACACCAGTAGGAACATGTGCCTGGAAAAAACTCCAAGATATTAGCTTAATACCTGACATGATAGGTTTCCAAGCTTTACTGAAACGTCTTTCAAAAGCTTTGAACACATCACCGTTCCCAGTTATTAAACCCTGAGGCAGCTAAAGCAACTGCTTACACGAAACAGTTATTTTTAACTGCTTTGCTAAGTGATCCAGTGTCTTCTGTTTTTAACGTAGTAACAGAAACTAGTGTAACCTGCTGATTTCTCTGATCTGAATTATTTAAGGTTTCAGGAAAGAAGGGAGCAAATGATAAATGATAATGAAGGAAGCAAAGATAAACACCACACACACAAAAATGCAGTTTTTGCTTGCCATACTCTGAAACATTTGAGCAAAAAAACTTTTAAGTTTTGAGGAAAGGGAAGAAAAGCAAGGAGAGAGTGTCGTGACTAACGCCCTCCAAGTACGGCAGGGATGGTTCCTCTACATTTGTGCAGGACTGCTTCTTCGTACTGCCCACCAGGATCATGGCAGGATACCAGCGAATGTCGTGGGTCTTTTGCATGTGTAATTGGGGGTTTGGAGAAAAGCAAAAGAACTCTGTACTTTACTTTCCCCCACCCCCCGAGCAGCAAAGGCTCTCGACACGTTTTAACTCCCCCTGGGCAGGGGTGAGAGATATTAGGGGAGGTGCTGCAACGCGTAGCAGCATTGTTCTGCGAGAAGCACCGTACTGCACTAAACGATCTTAATGCTTTCCAAGTCTGTGTGTTCAAGAACATCCCTGCCGCACTCACTACTCCGGGCAGCTTACACTGGGCCGGGGGGGGGGGGGGGGGGGAAACACGGGGAGAGCAGAACAATGACGCACGCACGCGTAGGGTTCGCCTTGCCCTACTCCTGCCCGAATACGGGCCCAGGTGCTTCGGTGTCTCTGGGATTCCTGCAAAGGGCTCTGCTGCCCACAGCCCTGCTCCGGGCCGAGCCCCTCTCACCCACGCGTCGAAGCGCTGCGAAATGGCGGCCGCAGCGCGCGGGGCCGCGCGGCGGAAGCGCCGCCTCTCCCGCTCCCTCTCTCTTCCTGCCCGCGCCGCCATTGCGGAATAACGCGGCGTGTCGCAGGCGAAAGCGGCTCTGGAGCGCGCCAGGAACGCTACAAGGAGGCGGCGGCCGCGGGAACCGCAAGAAGCTCTGACGTGTTGCCGCCAACTACCCCCTTTCCTCCGCATTTTCCCGCCCGCAGGGCCGGGCGGAATTCGAGCCGCTGCAGCTCCGCGCGGTGCGGCAGGGGCCGCCTCGCCTTCCACCCCCGCCTCGGCCGATGGCGGCCAGCCCCACGCCCCGCGCGCAGTTACCTCCATTTTGTGCCCGGGCTCGGCCAGCGCAGCGCCAATATGGAGCCGGGCGGGAGAGGAGGGGGCGGGCGCGGGGGTCACGTGGCGGCAAGGCGGGCTCGCGGCGGCGCGCGCGCTGCGGCCGTTACCGCTTTTCTTCTCAGGGCCCGCCGCCCATCCCCCCCTCCCCCCCCCGCCCCCCCACCCCTCCCGTCCGCGCGCCGCGAGCCCCGCGCGGCGCTTTCCCCGCCGGGAGGACAGAAAGGGTCGGGAGCGAGGGAAGGTGCGGAGAGGGCTAGGGAGGGCAGGAAAGAGAAGAGATCACCGTGCCGGCGTTCAGCGACAGCGCCTTCCCGCCCTCGTCGGTCCCACGCCGGCCCCGCGCACGAACCGCCGCCCGCTGTGGGGGTGGCGGCGCCGGCGCAGCCGCGACGGGCGCGCGGGGCGGCCCCGCCTCCCCTCACTGGGGCCGCCCCCGCCCCGCCCCCGCCGCCCAGGCCGCGTCCCAGCGCCGGGGGCCCTGTGAGGGTGCGCTACGCACAGAGCTCCGCAGTGCCGGGGACAGGCAGGTGGCATCAGATGCTTGGTAGGAAAGAGAGGACAGGGGACTTCTGCAGGAGTCCCAGGGTGTGCCCGAGGTGCACAGGGCTTTCTAAGAGAAGTTATTTGTCTCAACGTATTGTTTTATGCTGGAGATGCTGCAGAGAGGCAGCTGAAGATTGGCTGTCCAGAGCTCGTTCAGCGCTCACGCTCAGAACTGAGCGTAGCTTAGTCAGTTTCCGGATAAATACCAAAACAAGTCCAAGCAGTAAGTTTCACAAGCTTCCCCATTCAGAGGCATTGCCTGTAGCTTTTGCTAGAGAGTTCAGGAGAAAGGGTATTTTGGGAGAATTTCATACAGAATGAATCATAGTTAAGCGCATACATTACAAATTCTTCTTTACCTGAGTAATGGCATCAGGAAAAGCAGTGTTACAGAAATTTACTGTTAAAGTAAGGTTTCTACAGTGGTTATCCTCTCATTAGTACCAGTACCTATTTTAGTATGATGACCTAACCTTAACAGAAGGAGCTGGCACTTACCCCTTTAAAAAATATTTTTATGCTACGTAAAGGAGTAGAACAGTTGATGAGATTTTGCTGAATCACTGGAAGTTTAGTATTAGCTGTTAATTTAATTTCTTTATTTTACCCTATTTCTAAAAAAAAAAAAAAAATTTACACTAAAGTTTGCAAACCTGTTCGATGAAGTAAATACAACTTTCCTAATGCATAGAGAAATCCCCAACAGGTCTAGAAATGTTCTCACTGCTATCACGTACAGGGATTGAAACACATTTTTAGATCATTCCTATATCTTTAAGAAGGTAGATGTCTACACAGAATGTAAAAGTCACTGAAAATCTCATAAATCTCCAGATACTCTTTGCACTGAGAGCAAAACCCACAATTTCTCATCTTCTTTTCTCAACAAAGTAAACCACACAATTTAACTTTTTATTTAAAATAAAATTCTTCATATATGTTGTTTGTTCTCTTGCCTCTGTTACTCTCAGGGTGACAGCACCGAGAGACAGACGATGGTACGGGCTAAATACGTCTCTTAATTTCAAAGGTTTTTGTAGTTTACACAGGAGCTGCCTCGCCAAATGTGAGGAATTCCTTTATTAGTTTGATTGCCATTCATTTCACATCTAACTGTTACTCATGGAGGCTGTTTGTCTTGCAGTTTCATTTGGTTGCACAGCCATAGGCAGATCACATTTGAATTCTACAGTTTCAGTACATGATTGCCCTCCCCTATGTGTAATCAACTGTACAGAATGTAATAATCTTAGAATACTGTGCTTACTGCACTGAAATAAAAGACAAACCAGTAAATGAGGGAGATGCACACTTTACAAAGATTCACTGTTGCAGATGAAAATTATACACAAGTTTGAGGGCTTAGATAAAATTATAATTTTGATTTCTGGCAAACAGTTTCCTGCCAGTGAAGTGTTTTCAGGTTATCTAGTAAAATACTGCTCCCCGTTTGGGGCATGCATTTTCTTAAGTGAAACTGTACCATATCTATCCTGGCTCGTGTAGTTTCATAGTGAGATGAACTTTCACATTATGTAGCAGATGCGTATTGGCCGTCTACGCAGATGGCTAACATGCTTTTCTTTTTACTAGCAATGTTTGCAAATATGTACTCTCCTCTTTGTAAGCCAAGGGAACAGTAGTGTGTGTCTATTTAAAAAAAAACAAACAAAAAAACAGTGGGAAAAGCTTTTAGCTTTTGTATATTTATGTGGTTGGAATGTCAGTTTCGCTTCATTGTCCTTTTTTTTGTTCCGGGTTTGTTGGAGGTTTTTATTGTTCAATTCTTATACAGCATTTGTTTGTGAAGTGAATCTTAGGATAGGTAAATATTGTTGGTAAAACTGTCCAAAGTATTTTTTAGTATTACACAGAGTTTGAGATGAGAATATGAAATTGATCTTGGAACTCTAGTCTCCAGAATAGTAGTGTTAATGGAGCCGATTCACTGAACTAAATATATTTGCTATAAAACTCTTGAGATTGCATAAACAAATGGACTCATTATTAATTAAATGTTAGTACTGTCATAGTTTTGCACATGGAGTTGACTTGGACATATTTAAGTTTCATACTTCAAAAAGGGTGGAGACTGCAATTTTGATAAGAAAGCCAGAGTCCTATATAGCAAAACATTCATGTGAGCTTCAGGCCAAAAGGCTGTTTAACATTAAATTCTATTTTCTGTGTTGTAAAAATATGGTCTATTTAAATGTGGGCAAGTGTTACTGGAGAGACTTGACTGTTTGTGCAAGCAGCTGCAGCTTCTGCTATCTTCTTCATTTGGAAACAGTTGTTTTCATCTCTGAATTTGATTTAAATTGCTGAGCTTTGCTAAACAAAGATAGGATAATATACTAAAGTCTGGTAACATTTTGGCAATTCTCATATGCAGTGCAGGGTGCATGAAAATCTTTTACTTAATTGAAAAATACATAGAGCCAATACACTGATTATTTTTAGTGTGATTATGCTACAGCATTTGCTTTATTTCAGTAATTGTTATAACTCTTTGTAGATCTACACAGATATATACATATGTATATTTGTACACACACACACTCCAGAAACAACAAATCCTATAGATCCTTTCCACTACAGATGGTGCCAGTCAAGTGTCTTGTGCCCTGGAACTCTGGCAGTCTGTGCAGGACTCAGTTGCAGTGGTTTGAGAAAGCTTTCTATCTGCTTTTTCCCATGAAGTTACAGAATGCATGCAAACACATCAGCTGCTTCAATTTGCACTCTCCTATATTAATTTTAATAATTGATAAGGGTGTGCTTGACGTAATACACCAGTCTATGAGCTAGTTTGAAATTAAAAGATATGTACTTATATGCCAGCCTGGGTACAGGTTTAGTAATCTCCAGTAAATATTTTGGAAATAGCAGCAAGCTCTTGTGACTGTGTCCATTCCACTCCATCTGTTAGAAACCTTAGATCAATTTTCCATTACTTCTGTTCCTCAGGAGTTATGTCTGAGAGTTGTGATGCAGGAAATAAGAGAGATTGAACATTTTTTAGCAGGTAGCTCAATTAAAAATACCTTTAAACTTTGTATATTTACCTTTGTATGTTTCAGTTTCATTCAGGGTCACAGGATTATTTCTTTCTACAAAATGTATCTCTATTTAAAATGTTTATTCTTTACAATACTTTATTTTCATACAAGATATGGAAAATAATACTGCGTTTTGGATTGCTATAAATAGTTTCCTAAACACATCTTTTCCCTTTTTGTTCTGCTCTTCTTTGTATGTTAATTAATCTCAGTAAGATTCTATTTTATTCCATAACCTGCTATGTCTATGTTGTATCTGAATTTTATTTTTAAAATTTTATTTTCTCGAACCCTTTTAACAAAAATTAAAGAAATAATTGTGCATTGGTGATAATATTAGGACTATCCAAACAATAAAACCACTTGCAGTGAGGGGAAGATAGCTTGCTGAGATGCCATTATAGCATAGCTGGCTCTATAACTTGTGCCCAAGATTCTCACATTTTTTGTCTAGGTCTTAGGATAGGGGGAATTCTGTTACTAGCAAAAATATGCCCTAGACAAAGTGTAAAGATGTCATGTTGAAATGCCAACAATCCTATTAAAGGAGCTTACTTGAAATAAAGAATCATATGCCTAACAGCCTGGGCTGTTTGATTTACAAAAGGCTCTAGGGTAAATTTAGGGCTTTCTTAAAAGCAATAGTCTTTGTTTATGCTAGAAATTTCTTTGTTAGCAAACATACATTTTCTTTAAATGTAGATCAAATAGAAAGGAGTTTATGTATTGTTAGTGGAAAAAAGAATGGGATTTACAGTTGAAAACTCCAGGTAAAATGGAGTTTGATACGCTATAGTTGAGATGCCAGTGCACAAGGAGTCAGCTGTTCTAAAATCTGTATAATAAAGTCATCACAGCGGGGCAAAAGGTGGGAAAGAAAGGCAAGATTTCTAGATTAATTTTTAATTGGGATTCACTTGTCTACACAGGAAGAAAAAACCTCTTGAGATGTAGAAGAAAGAAGAAAAATGGAGGATGTAGCAGGTAATATCTCCCGCTCTTAAAATCAAAATTGTAGAATATAATATATAATTATGCTTGATCTTAAGTGTTCATTCTTTGTTACTAAGACTTGCAAAACACTAATTAGAGGTAATTGCACAACTAACAAAACATTTAGTATTATTTGGTACATTTTATTAAGGCGAGAAAACTGCGGGTGGATTTCCTGCTCGTGTACGTATGTGAGCAAGAGAGCAAACCATGGGAAATAAATCTTGTTCTTCCCTTGACTGCAATGCAGATCTGGCTCTGGGAGTGGTTTCCATATCCGCACGGCTCGAACACATGGTCAGTGCTCAGCCAATCGGGAGCATCACATCTGGCACTGGATTTGTGTGGCTCAGAATGCCTCTTTGACTGCTAAGCAGGAAAACCTCTCACTTCCCCCCCCCCCAAATTGAATTTGCACACATTCTTCAGACTGTGATTTATGTCAAACACAGTTATAACTGTTTATCTGGTACACACTGTAGCTACCCTAACAACTACTTTGCCAACATCTGTCACAGACAGGATTTTTAAAAAAATACAGCTACATAGTTGATCCTTTTCCTGTACTTACTCTCCATGCTATGCTCCAAGCTGCTGGGATCATGCTTTTTGATGACATGGTATGTTTTAGTCTGTTTGTAAATTGTACTCCACTTTTAAGTATCACACCCTCTTGCAAGTCAGTTATTTCAAAATGGGTTGAATTGATCTTTTACATAATTGTTTTTCTGGTGTGTTGCTGCTAAAAACCAGATTATTCTTTTTATAAAAATCATTTGAGATGTTTAGAGTAGTGTGATATAAGGACAAATGAACACTTCCTTGTATATAGAGTGAAACATACGTGAATAAGGTTATGTCTTTCAAAAGCTGTCAAAATAAATTTAAAATTCCAGAGGGTACTACCACATGTACTAATGTTTGCATTTGGAACAGGAATTAGGAATTTGGAATTAGGGCATATCTGTTTTTAAAAAATCAAGTCTTCATAATGAATTCCTTACAAGTTTTCTTTTTTCCCCTAGCATAGAAATTTTGTATTTAGTTAGAAATAGGTATTGCTAAATACAAAATATTAAGCCCTAAAATATGAGAGGTTGTAGTTTGAACCCATATCATAAGGATTATAATAGTTTCTATCAAGTATCTTACAATTCTTTCTCCTTATGCTTAAAATGGTTATACTGACCAATACCAATGTAGATGCTGGGCAAGTAGAATAAAACTGCAGAAAATGTCAAGAACCAATCTACTCATTATGGCTGATTAAATATCCTAATTAAGAGAAATATATTGAAACTGCTGCGAGAATATAGCCAAAGGTGAGGAAACTGCAGCTGGTAGTAAGTCATTTGTACATTCAGAGACCTCAAGTGTACAAGCTGATCTATTCAATGGAAAATTGTGTTAGTTTAAAAAAATGCCCTGTAATGCCTGTAATGCTGGCATATTTACCAGGGAAATGGCTGCACATGCTTGTTTACCAAATATTGCAGGTCATGTGCAATAAACACAATTTGAAAAAGCTGAGTAGTGGAAAATTTTATGGCAATATATAACTTCATTACATTTCTGCCTTCAGGACAAACATGGTTGGAATTCATTGGCCATATTATTAATCATTTTCTATGTGTTAATAAGAGGATGATAATGTAAGCAGATAGATTATGCAAGAGAAATCCAACATAAGGACAACTATCTAATTCAAAAGAATGTATTAATGTTTAACTTTCAAACCAAATACTTTGTACAGATGGGAACAATTCAGATTTTAGGTATTAATAATTTGCTTTTGGAAAAATGACAGACAAACACTTTTTGCGCAGTTTCCCCAGAAACCTGTCACTCAGTGAAATGCAATATAAAAACTAGTACCTTTTTAATGTTTGCAACTATAGCATTGTTGTAGTTTTATCATATGCATTTGACATGTATTCCATCAATCTACATAATCCAGGTGTCAGAGGACTTGGTTATAATATCTGGTACCAGATATAGTTAAAATGTAGTTTGATTTTGTGGTTCTTAAGGGATTTAATAAATAAACTGTCTAGCAATGTCCCCAACATATACAAAAACTCTGGAAAAAGGCTCTAGAATTGTGAAATTAGATTCCAGTCTGATGTCTGATTCTGCTTGCATTTCATGTTGGCTGAGGATGAGGCCTAAGGAGATACGAACAATTTGCGGGTATTGTCCATTTCCATTTTCTTTCTGGGTGCCATTTCCGAGGCTCATTAGTAAAAACATGCAGATAAATGGGTGTGTTTGCTTCACTTCGGTGGGACCACCTTGAGGAAGTATCACCTGGGACTCCGTGACATCCGAGTTTCTTTTTAGGTCTAGTCAACCAAAAGAGCTGTACTATTTGGAACACTGGCTGTAGTTGTACCACAACACTTCTTCAATTTTTACATCTATAGTATACAGGATTTTTAAAAAAAAATAAAGGTGCTTATAACATGTAGATATAGAAAACACACAGCTTGCTATTTCTGTAAGTTAAAATTGCCATTATATCTGAACAAGAATTAGCTGCTTTTTCATTCCCTCATATGGACATGTGCTTACCCTCCAGTACACCTGTTGCTTTTACCTCCATCTTGTGAATTCGTCTATGGGAATAAATGAATTAGTTTTTTTTTATTTCTGTTCTGCATTCTGGTGCCCAAACAGAGCTTCTGTCTTGCCTATTTTTTTAGCTTAACACCCTTGCAAGAGTTTCAGAAAGCAGACTGATGCAATTATATAGCACATCCCAGTGGAAAATTAGGACTACTATGTCAGGCCTCGAGCAGGAAGGCAATATTCCAAGCTGACTGCTGGAAACCACAAATCTTGACCATTATTGCAAAACTTGTGATAGGAATACAAAGAAGAGTATTATTAGCCAGTCATGAAGTATTAAATTATACATGACTGCAGCACTGCTGAAACATCAGCTACTAGCCTAAAGCTCTTCCTCTTTCTGTTTTGTTCTCTTTAATGACAAGAGATCAGATTTTCCTGGTTTGACCTTTGGATTAAGTCTGGCAATATTGATTTTAAAATCTGCCTACAGTCCAGTTTTTGAACCCAACTCCTTTTTTTTGTTTGTTTGTTCTTTTCACCTGTGAAATCAGTATCTGAGGACCCCAGTACGTATGTTTCCAAGTGGTTTACATGCATTTTAGTTTTAGGATGCTGACAGAATTGGCAGTATGTAAGCTGAAAAATGTCTGTGCAAGCTTCATCCCATTGTTAGGGTTTTACTTTACTGGTATTTAAGTAAAAATAAACATAAAATTTAGTGTGTTCTAGAAAGACTCCTATACATATATGCAGTAGCAAGCTTCTTTAATGAAAGATGATTACTGGACCAAAACAGTTGTTGAATTGCTTCTCTGTGGAAGGTAATGAGGAGAAAGGAATATTTTGGTATAAAATAAAATCTCTTTTGGGACATGCTTGTCCCCACTATTTGCTGCTAAATATCAGCTTGATAACCTCCCACAAACCTTCGGTTCCTCATAGCAGGGGCTGTGCTGCTTTGCTGCCTGCCTCACAGAAATGATATTAGTGTGCCAGAACTCAGTTATTTACTACTGAATGACACCCACCAGTGCAGTTGTTCTCCTCAGACCTTGTCAAAACTGTCTCAAACCTTCCTGGTAAGTCTCCTGGTCACAGCTTCTCTTCCTACGGCTCTGTGAGTGTTCCTGCTTCCACTGAGGACTGCATAGGAAATTTGCTATGTAATACTGTAGGACTGAAGCCTTGTAATTTCACAGTCTAGGTAGGATGACTTAGGAAGAGAAGTACCTGTGTTTTAACCATTCTGGGAGGAACTGGGTTGTAAATACACACAGAATACACACAGAATTATGAGTATTTTGAAAAGTTCAACTAATAGATAATGGCTTATTGCTGCTTCTGGGGACTGGAATATATGTGTTTCTAATAAAATCTGGCAAAATGCTGCTTTCATCGTGCTGAATTTGAATACTTTTTGGGTATGGGGGGGTTTTGTTTGTTTTGGTTTGGTTTTTTGTGGGTTTGTTTGGTTTGTTGTTTTTTTTACTACTGGCAGATTGGTTATGACTTCTATTGTAATTGAATCCTACACCCCATGATTTAACATGTTGGATTGTGAATTGAAGCAGCTGAAGTGTAGGCCCACACTACCCTCTCCTCACTGGTTTCTGAAGATGGTAACTTCCAGCAGGGGAGGTACCAGACAACAGTCATTGTGCAAATTACTTAAATCTCTGCAGCTGTTGGCTCATTTCTATTCTGGTACCACATGTTGTTATGAGTAATTTGTGACATTCATCAAAAGTGGAAAGTGTGTATGTTTTTCCCTCTTTGTAATGTATTTGCTACAATTGTAGTTAAGCTGAATATTAAAGTATTAATGCAGTTTGTTTTATTAGTTTGGCAATACTGCCCTAGCAATTACTGCTCAACAGACAGAATTTGTTCAGGGAAGGAAAGTCAAGGTGAGGCATGGCAAGGAAGAAAGTCATTGGCTCCTGGTTAATCACACAGAAGATGTTACTTTGTTTCTTTATTTTCCTGTTGTTCTTAAAAATAATAGATAGCAGAGGAAAATGATACCAAAAAGAAGGGGCTTGATGAACTTTACTGGGGCAAGTTATGGAAACAAATAAACCCCTTTGTCTTTCTCTATGAGTGCTTGGTGAATTTCAGACTATGGACTTCTCTGTGATTGTACTTAGAGATAAGATAATTGGTATTAATTCAGTTAGAATTAGTATGAAATTAGATCAAAGAATAACAGAATAAACAGTGGAGTCCATCTAGAGTTTGCTCAAATATATTTATAATAATAGGCTAAAAGATTTCCACCAAAGGTTTCACCTACTCTTCTAGTGATATGTCCAGGTTCACAAAATTTGAATTCCAAGCTGCAATTTTTCACAATCTGAAGGTGTTTTGTTTCCAGGTTTGCTTTCTGATCTCTTGATAGACATTGTCTTTACTTTGCTTTTACTCATGAGTGAACTGCAGCCTTGCTCTTTTTTAATCTTCCTTTTGTTTTTCTGTTTTTGATTCTCTTCCATTTTTATTGCTATCATCTGTTTTGAAAAATATGTTGTAAAAAATTTAAATTAATAATAATTTTATTTTTATATTTATAATTTGTATTTTTCTTCAGTCTCTACTTTTTGTTTTAAAATAAGATGGCTGATATAACACAAAGTAAATTTAATTAAATATTAATAAGTAATGACTATAATTGCACAGCATTCCCCTGTAGTTGGTCCTTGGTAAAGAAGAAGTCATTCTTAAAAAAAATTATTAGATGACCAGTATCCAGATTTTTCCTGAACGATGGATCTAAATTTTTCAATTTCATAATAATGATACTACTGATTTAATATATTGTTTCTGTTGCAAATTAAAACATTTTGAAGCAAAAATTCAATCCTATTTGTTGAAGTAATCTTTTTATTCAAGATATGAACAAAAATTTAATTTACCCCATGTGGTTAGTTTGATATTACATTGCTAAGTTATATAATATTTCTCTTGATTTTGACAGTGTCCAAGAAGAATGGCAAAGTTAATGCTACTTTTAAGAGTACAATTTGCCTTTTACTAATAAAGGTGGTGCTTTTTGTATGGCATAACATTTGAAACCATCTCCTAATACATAGATTAACTAATTGAATAGATTAAGCAGTGTCAAATTTAAAGCCTTGTGTTTTGGCAAACACCCCAAGGAATGCTATACTACACCATTTCTTTATTTCTTTGGGAAGAATCAGGATTGGGGATATCAAACTTGAACCCCTTTTGCAAAGGAAGACATTAAATACATTTGACATCACTAAAATAGTATTATCTGAAAAAATACTGAATTCTTGAGTATGAACTCTTTGGGTTTGTAGTACTAAGGCTGTCATGCGATGAACTTTGGGGTTGGTTAAATACAAAGTTATAAGGTAGGTCTCTTACCAGAATAATATATACTAGCATTGTAGAAAGGTTGCTAAATTCCTAAAAAGAGGATGAACCTGTCTTCAGTTGAAAACAGTACATTTGTCAAATCAACCTCACTACAGGTGATGACATAGACGTTTTGTTTTTTTCCCCAAACAGCTTTGTAGACAATTTAAAGCAGTGAAAAATCCTGGTATTATGAAGCCTGGTCTTGCTTTGTGAGTGAGTCATTCCCCCCGCCCCCCACCATTCCACATATAAATACTGAGAAGCTTGGCATAAAGAATGCAGCCTGGGGCATACCCCATAAAACTTACAATGCAATTAAATGAACAATTTCTACTGGAAATAAAACGGGCATGTTGAGTAGAATATGAATTAAACTGAGCAAGAACAGAGTCAAACAACCTTTCGTAGACCTCCAGGCTCTTGGAGAGAACCCCCAGGGTCAGCAGTACCAAATGCAGCTGACAGGTCAAGGCCAATCAGTAAAGAAAGATAACTGCAGTTTGCAATGAAAAGCAGGTCATTCCAAATTTTGATTAATGTAGTCTCAATGCTGTAGTGTCCACTCGACTGGGTTAGCAAAATAAAGACAGATAGCAGTGGATTAACTCTAACACTTCTTTATTATACTGCAGCCGTTACAGGCTTCTCTGCTGCTGCATTCACTAAGACGAGGTTTCTCCAATTTATGATCCTTCGTCCCCATTGCCGCCTGGCCTGAATTCTGTGGAATGACTCAGTTACAGGCTGCCCTGTGGACTATTTGCAGGACTACCAAAATGACCTCAAAATAACTTTGGAATGAGGCAAACCCATAACATTTTTAACATTATGATTAGTTGATGTTGGCAGGGTTTATCCTGTGGAGCATAGATGGGGAAAAGGTGTCAACTTCAATGACTTGTAAAAAAATAGGGGGAACGAATTTGTTGTTTATTGACAGTTTTTGTTACACAAAACAAAGACTCGAAACCTTTGGCTACAGAAGGAGCTTTGTAAGTGTTACTTGCCAAGGCAGGGATATGAGAATATGTTCTTTTTCCTTCCAAGATAAAATTAGTTTTGAAATAAGTCTTTGCAAAACACAAAATATCTCTATCAGTGAAGAATGAAATTCACTAGCAAATATGAAACTACTTGAAGAGATTTAGAACACCATTTAAAAAGAATTTGTTCTAGGTGGATTCCTTCCATTTCTTTCCAGTCTTGTTTAATTGTTTTTCTTTTGGTAGGTAAGTATTTGTGCCATACCAGTTTGAATATATAATTGTGTTTTTTAACCCAAATCCATGCATGCATAGTCTTCCAAGTCAATCTGTTAGAACTCATTGTGTCATTTTAGACACCAGCACTGCCATGACGTCAGTGATTACCCTGGAGACACAGGTGCACTCTGTATCCACATTCTGCTCGGCACTGAGGGTTGGGAGCTGCCTTTTGCCTGCTCTTCAGCTGTGTGGAGGTGTAGTGCTTAAAGCAGGCTGCAGACTGGCCTGGCAGTGCTACTGGAGTATGTTCAAGGCAGAATCTGACCAGTGTAGATAACAGTGATGGTGTAGACAGAGTTCTGCATTTCCCTGTTAGGTAGGACAAAACTGTCGTTATAAAGTTACACAGGAGGTTGCTTTTTCAGAGTAAGAATTAGAATGCTTCTTTTCCTATGTAGCTAAGAGTATAAGTTAATCTGTGGTTGGTGTTTTTTTTTTTTTTTTTGCTTTTTGGGGGGGGGGAAGGTTGTGTTTTGTTGTTGTTGGGAAAGAGCTATCAGCTAGCCATTTTACTGAACCGACTGCAGAATTCGTAACATGTATAGCACTGTTCTTCAAAATGTACATTCTCTTCTCTCTGGTCCTATGGAAGATTGTAAAAAAGAATATGTGTAACTTTATGACCTATACTGTTTAATGGTGACAAGGCCAGAATAGCAGGGTTCTTTTCAGGTGACTGCCATTACTGATATCAAAATCTTGCCAGTATGTCCTAACTTTCACAGTGACTTTTGATTTGATTCACAGCTGCACAAAACCATAGTAGAGAAAGCTTTATTTTCCTTTTAGGGAAAATTTTCTTACATTATGGAAGTGTTTCTTCTATTCAGACCAGAGCTGAGAGATTTGCCATAAAAATGATGTATTTACAATTTATCAATCCTCTGTTATTGGTATTAGGTGACCATTTATTGGTTTCTTTGCCCAATCTGTAAATAAATATAAATTTCATAGACAGTTTGGAACAGTTGCCTGAAATTTTTTTGGCCTTTTCTGAGACTGAGTGGTAAACTACTGGCTTGTAGTCCCTGCTTTGACCTTTGTGTGGGCCTGGATGTGTGAGTTCCTGTTGCAGTGCATGTGTCAGGTCAGCCCACAGCAGCTGGTCTGAAAGAATTGGAGCAGAACGTGGCAGTGAAGTCGATTGCAATGTCACAACCACTGCAGTCAGAGAATGGAAACCAGGGCCCTGCCTCTTAGGGCATCTGTATCCAGCCAGGAGACAATGAAAGCAGCAGGCTCTAATGAGAAAAGGGAAGCCAGTGAAGGAGACAGAATCTGTGAAATTTATTAGCTGGTGCAATAAAGCTGCTTCTTTGGGAGTGAACCTGAAGTGGCCTCCGAGTTAATTTGGGATGAAAAGCCCAGCAAGGGAGGCAGTTTATTGGGGTTCATCCTCTTCATAACCCAAGATATTGACCCCTATGGTCTCCCAGCCAGCAGCAAAAATATCAGACTCTCCCATTTGTGCACAGCACCGTTTATTTTCGTGTAATAAAAACACCCCCTGAGTCTGTTAACTATTATCCATTTCCCTTTGCAGGATGTATCGTACCAGTCATCATTGAGAATATTGCTTTCAGACTCATTTTAGTTTATAGCCCGAAATATTTCTTGTTTGCTTTGAGTAATTGTTTTCTGTTAAAAATTGGGTAGCTGGCTTGTTAATTAGTAAGATATAAACCAAATACATCACTGCATTTTTAAAGCTATGGTGCCAGCTAGTGGTCAGAGATGATAGACAGTGTCTCAAGTGTGACATTTATCTAAGTGCACGGTATATTTTTATTTGCATCATGATAACGTGACATTAAGTTTTATTTGTCAGTTATCAGTACCTTGTGACCAAAAAAATGTAAAACAAAATGAGACACTGCTGTAATTGTACAGTCGGATTTTAGTTGGGTATTGTTTATTTGAAACCTTCCTGCTATTATTGATGGAGTAATTGTATCATTCATCAGACCATTTGCCAGTGAAGCCTTTTAATCCTTAGTTTTTCACATATGAAGATCAGGTCTTATGTGCTATGAACCTGTAGGTGCTCTTTTACTTTGCTGGCAATCTGAATTTCTTAAAAAATGCAGTAGACTTTAGTTGTGAGCAGCAGAAAGATGCTTAGAAGGTTTCTGCAATTGATTCACTCATGCAAATTAAGGAGAGCTTTAGTGTGGCCAATCCAGGGCAAAATTCTTAATTGATTCTATTTATTTAGCTGATGCACCTTACTAAGATGAAAATCCTGTATTTTATTAACATGTAAGGAAATTTCAAACAATTCATTATTCACATGCACTGTCTGTATTTGTATAAGCTCACAACAGAAAAGAAAAATAAGCAACCCTTAAGAACATTTGTAAAGAAATGTAAAAACAACTTATTTTTCTTTCTAACAAGGAGTCATTGACAGGTCATCTTTTCCAGTTTAATTAAGCAATAACCGAGAGAGGTTGTGGAAGGCACTTGAATACTAATAAATAAAACCAGAAGATGAAGCATTTCTTTCATTAAATAGTAGGAGCTGTTTATAACTATATTACTTACTGTTAAAATCAATTATTATTACTAATACTCTTCAAGTAATTTATAACTGAAGGCACACTGAAGGTTGTAAAGCAGAACTTTTCTTTTTAAATGTCACACATAGCCACGAAGGTCAGCTCTTGTGAATAAGGACACCTCAGATGAACACACTTATAATAATATTTGTGAAGATAGATCTCGTGTTAGTGACAGGTGCCGGCAGCAAGCAGAGCTGCCACAGTCTTGCTTCCACTCTAATACATGTGACTACACTGGTGTAAAAATACAGGAATGTTTCTAATCCAAGGGAATGAAGAAAATGGAATTGTTTTTGTATGAGATTGAATCAACCGAATTAGACACAGAAGCAATTTATTTAAAAGAGACACTTAAAATACTAACCTGTCAGAAATAGTCTTCTGTTATGAAAATGAATTGTATTATTATAGGTGTGAAAGAATTTCAAAGGCCTATGGTGCATGTTTGTTTCTTTCCACGTAACTACTTGAAATACACTGTCATGGTTTCATCATACACTTCCTTCTGGTCCCCTTTCCATACCACTGTGTTTGCAACAGGTGTGCACTTTCTCCTTTTTGTCCTGTGCTGTTACAACACAGTTGCTTTAATTTAATACTGCAGGGAATATTTCAATGGAAAAAACCCCCTAAATCCCTTAAAATATTAAAATGCAAGTATGAATCTTCACGGATTTCTTAACTGTGGGTTTTATAATGTGTTTAATGCTGTTGCCTTATTTATTACTTAAATTGTTTGATTTATTCTGCAAATTGGTAGTCTCTTAATGTTTACATAACTTCGGATTCAATAAATAAGGTTTTAGTTTTTCAAAGAACGTATCGTGTGTTGCCCAGTAGCAACAGTCATAGAAGATTAGGTACACACTGCGAATTTGAGATCAACAAACAGCATTCTACAGCCTAATCATTCTCTTTTTGTGCTTTAAATTAAACAAATGTCTATAAACATAGTATCAGTGTATAAACCACCATTTTTATTTTATTTTATTGTAACGCCACTGTCATTAAAAAAAGAAGTTGCTTATTTGGACTAATGTCTATACTGTTGTCAGCACTGAGATTAAATTGCCAAGGCATTTGCCTTCCAAACAAAATAATATGGAGTTCAGTGACATAAACATAAGGACCGATATGTATTATGTTGATACATCCATTTGGATTGACTGTCTAGTTATCATGGTATTAGACACCAAATGTATTTCTTGTCCTAAATTAATAATTTTATATGGAAGACAAAAATTATACAGAAAGATTATTTTAGAAACCATTTAAAAGGTATTTTTAAGTTTATTTTTCACACTATTACTGGATAAGATATAAATTTAGCACTTTGCATTCTTTATTACTCTAGAACATGTCTTGTTAATACAGCACTGAAATAATATACACTTAGTGGATTCTAAACTGCATACCCTTATGCATCTCATAAAACTCTCTGAAATTCATGTATTTAAATATCTGTATGATACATTAAGTTCATTGGACTTAGAAAAATCCAGAGTTTAATCATGAAGCTTAATTAAAAAAAAAAAAAAAAAAAAAAAATCCCTGCTGAAATTGAGCTATCATATAATTCCTTTAAATCCACTGATGTTGTGTTGGAGTTGTTGGAGTAGAATGTGATACCGTGGCTGATGAAGTGGGAAAAAAGCTTCACAATAATTTCGGAATCAAGAGGAATGTGTTTGGAAAGCCCTTTGGCAATAAAAACCACAAACAGACAAAACCACACGAACCCCAAAGAAACAAACAAAAGCCCCACAAAAACAACCAACCGAACAGCTGCTTTACTATTTACAAAATGCTCCCACATTTGAGTACCTGGGGGCACCGTTGCTGCCTTCCCCTTGGAATGCTGTCACTGGAGCCCTCCACAGAGCTCTGTGTCAGAAGATGGAGTGCCCGGTGTGGGAGTTGGCCACATCTGTCAGGAAACTGCTACAGATGGTTCAACTCATTAGCTGCCAGAACTCCTAGCAAACATCATCTGAGAGTATGGGGACCTCACTTGGACTAAATGTTAAGCTTGCCTCCTGTTCAGTGTCATTACATTTTCTGCAAAATAAGATCCTTAACCATTTCTGTTAGACTGGATACTCTTGGATGTGACCAGTCTGCAACTCTGTTTTGTTCAATTTGCAAATGTAAAATAATTAACTACTGGTTCCACCACCCAAACAGTGTCTCAAGTGTAGCTCACTGTATCTGTTAAGTTTTGGCTCTATCTGGTATTAGTACATCTCCATAATGATACCATAACTGTGACGTGATGAACTCCAATGTAGTATACACTTGTATTTGCAATGCCTTTCTTTGGTATCATGTCTATATTGAGATGTGTGCTGTCACTCAGGCAGAATTTCTCAGCTTACCTGTCTTGTTGTTTGGTATTTCTAGCAAAGTTGTTCCACACGTTTGTGTGAGTGTTGCTGTAGCAGAGCAATCCCAGTTAGCTTTGAGGCAGAGCCAGCAGAGGGAGCAGACACATTGGTGTTTTCTGGTACTGACACATTTTGGCCATTTTTCCCTATTGTTTTTGCAAATGCATGTATTTTCATATATGTAGCCATTATATAAGAAATTGTGGGCAAATGTCTGTGTGCTGGAGGTTCAGTAACTGTGGAGAAAAGCTAAGCTGTCAACTGTTTTATGATTACAAAATTATCTTTGATTTTGCAAGGATTTGCATATATAATTTTGTGTACCGAAAGTAATTATTTTTGCTGAGGTGTTTTGTACCCTGGAAGGAAGAGACTTTCCCTTAAAAAAACCCTTCAGTTATACTTCAGAGCACGCTGCCTTTAGAAAAACCACAGCATAAATGTAAGTACAGGTTAAAATGACTTCACACACTTGCAAGGTCAAGCCCTTAATAAATCACTGTACACATTGTGTGCGGTTCACCTGTATGAAATAGGCTTGAAAAGACTGTTCTGGTCATAGCTGATATTCAGAGATGCATTTTGGGTGTATGCAAACAGACTTCTTTTTCTGTTACATCTAAATACGAAAATTGTGTGGAAATTGTTCTCACACTCGTGGTCATTGTACCTTAGGCCTGTCCCAAAGTTGGCAGGAATTTTACACGAAGAGGTGTCAAGGTAGAAAGGTGGAGGTCTTTATACAATCTTACGTGTGTTTAAACAATACAGTGAAGTAAGTATTACTTTGTAAATGATGTTGTTTGCATCATGATTTAAACTTTGTTTAAATACTTTTTTTTGGTGATAGCATTATTGCACTCTGTGCTTGGTTAAGCCAGGCGGGGTTGATTATCATTAAGTGTTATTTATTTCTATTTTATTAAGCCTCCTTTTACATTCATGTTACAGGTTAATTTATACTTTTATTTCATGCACTACTTGGCTTTACTGATTAATATGCCCCATGGCATTCAATAAAGCCAGGCAGTGGAGGAAATAAGAGTGGTATTAATTTCTAACATTGCTATAAATTTGCCTTAATAAAACTAGCTCAATAACACTGCAGTAGTAGTACAATGGATGCTTCCAAATTGTTAGCAAAGACACAACTGAAAGAACAACACATTTTTTTCCTGAATTTAAGAATGCTGTGCTGTCTTTTTACTAGTGTTCAAATTAGTCTACCTGTTATGATACTGAGTTTTCTTACATTGTGTTCTAAAATGCAGTATATATTTTTCTAAAAGAATTATTATTTTACTTAGTCAATCAGTTCAATCATAAGCAGATAAATCTCTGGATCCTTTCAAATGCCTTTTGGATTTTCATGACCACTGTAACTTAGCAGACAGGTTTCAAAATATGAAGGAAAAAAGAGAAAATTCTGGACTATAAGGGCAAACAGAAAACAAGAAAAAAATAGAACAATGGGTTTTCTTTTTAGTAGTAAAATAACTACTACTGATTTATACTTTCCAGTATTTTTCCATTGATTTATTTACATGTTGCTTTGTAGTAGGGGAAAATTCTCAAGAAAGAAATGCAGATGGGATTAGTGAATATTAGTTTTAGGTGCACAAACTACTCATTATAGTGGAAATATTTTGGCTATATTTTCTTTATTAAATATTAACTATGATAGCTCTATTTTTTCAGGTCTAGATTGTGAGATCTGTGTAGTGTATAATCCTTAAGTAACCATTGCCATGTAACATCTAGTTGTGACAATTTTTTTCTCATGCCTGCATTTTTTTCTTACTCAAACTAACATTGACTTAACTGAAAATTTGCTCAGAAAGAGGGGTTTGGATACAGCTGTTATGTGACCTCACTAAAAAATGAAAGCATGATAAAGCAAGTTAGCACAAAAAAATCTGAACTAAACCACAGCCCAAAAGAATTGCCAGATCCTCAGAGCTTGATCTTAGAAGGTTCATGGAGAAGCTGGTTCCTGAAGTCATTGGGATGTGAGTCTTTGCACTTTGCTGGGTCAGACCTTAATAAATCACTCAACACATTTTGCAGAGATCACCTATGGGGTGAAAGGCAGCAAATGTTTAAAAGGATTAATATAAACATTATATATCAAATAGAACTTATTTTTACATTCGGGCAGCTATGAAAATAATACTGTCATTTTGATAAGTGTATTGGTTAGTTAAAATCAGATGGGCAGTAGACTGACTCCTATAATTTGGTTTTACTAAATAATATTAATTTGATTTTACTAAATAATATGAATTTACGTAATGCATAGTCTAAGAATCTACCAGTGTAGATTCTAATTAAAATTTTAGGCTTTATGTAATTACCTTTGCTTAATATGTTTTTGTAAATAGTAACAAAACCTGTGAAATTGCCTTACTTACTATAAAACTTGTATATGTCCAGACATAGCATTTAATTAGGTCATATGATGCTGCTATAGTTTAACTATGTCAAATAATTTTGTTTAAGTGTTCTATAACCTTGTAATCATGGAAACATTGAAGTTAGAAATGGGAATGTTGTCCTCACATGTGCAGGGCACATGTGCCCTGCTAACATGATGTGTGATATTTTGTCTGGGCTAACTTCTTGTGGAGTTCCATTTTATCAACTGTTTTCTCAGAAGAATATTTAGTTTATAATGGAAAACTAAATGTCTTCCTTTATCTAACTTTTAATCAAGGTATTAGCCAACAATAGGGGTAATGACATTCATGGGCACATTTGATTCAGTGTTTGGGGGGGGGGGGGGGGGAGGGGAGCGTGTTTAATCCGTAAGATGTTGGGGGAAATTTGCCAATTGCTGTGCCAAGCTGGATAGCTTACTCGAGAACTGTACTTCATGGAAGCTCCTATATATGCCCCTGGAGTGGTGGAAAATTAGATTAGATAAATAGACCATTGATTAGATTGTTTGGCAGTTTAGTTTGCCAGAAATGATGAAAATCTGTACCATGTATTAATATGGGTGATCTGTGCAGCCCATGAATGCTTTCTGTGTTTCATTGACAAGAGCAGAAATTTGGGCTACTCATTTACTCTCTGGGTGTATGTGAAGGCCTTTGGGGTGTATGTGAAAGATACTGAGAACATTTTCTTTCTGTTGCACACATAAGCAGCAGATAAGATTATTAAAGGAGAATTCACAAGAGTAATTTTTCATGTTTAACCCCCTAATGCAAAACTATAGATCTGTTTTCTTCTTGGATCACCACAGCCAAGCAGAATAAGCTGCAGTGTTTACAAAACAGAAAATGTGGTTTTGGGCTGAGAGCATAATGTGCAGTTAAATGTGAGCAGCTATCTAAAGTGTTACCAGTGTGGGGTCTGGGGAGTGGGATGAATGAGAATGTCAGCCTAGGTGCTGCAGGTGAGGCAGAAATGGTTAAAGCAATGTCATTTTCTTTGAGAGTTTTTAAAAAAGCTGTCTGTTATAAAGGGATGTCTAAAAAGAAGGGTGAATCCTCCTCTCCATCTCTTGCACTGTACTTACCTTCATGCAGATGTTGAAACAAGAATATTCACTCCTGTTCCGATGTTTCTCTAAGTGTCTGTTATCAGTTTAGTTTACAGTTAGGGGTAAACTGATATTTTGATGCTCTTTTTGTTTTATTTTGTTGTGTGTTGTGTTTTTCCCCTGACCCGTATGTCACACCTGTACTTCTGTGGAACACAGAAAATTCTGTACTTTTGTGGAAGGAAGTACATACTGATTTTCTATTCTGCCTCTCGATAAAATGTTTCTCCTCTTCCAATATATTTTTATGGAATTAAAAGGTGTTGCCTTTATTTATTGGCTGGTGGTAAATATTATTTATTTTTACACCTTCTTTACAGCAAAATCTTGGAAGAGAAACTGTGCTCTAAAAATTGTTGTTAAGTTTTACATTTCTAGCCACGTGTTTAAGTGACATTTGTTTCAGATCTCTTCTCAGATGACATTTTCTGGGAACTAAAACCAAAAATCCAAAACCTATATAACCAAATTCCTGCCTGTATCTATGAGAAAACCATAAATTGATCTGAAGAAACAGCCAAACATGATCGTAGTTAGGATCATTGAAATATTTTCTGGATGTCTGAGGCAAAAACGAATGTAGTAGCACATAACAATAAGTACAGTCCATTGTGTATGAAGTATTAGAGAGCGTTGAGCTGATCTAGTGCTGATGCTCATGAGGAATTCGAACAGTGCCTTTATTTAGGCCTTCTCGCAAGCAGCAAGTTGTACACGGCCCCCGAAGTGCCTTGGCTGCGTGCCTTGGCTGCGTGCCTTGGCTGTCCGCCCCGGAGCGGCCGCTCCCGGCATCCCGCTGCCGGCATCCCGCTGCCGGCATCCCGCTCCCGGCATCCCGCTCCCGGCATCCCGCTGCCGGCATCCCGCTCCCGGCATCCCGCTCCCGGCATCCCGCTCCCGGCATCCCGCTGCCGGCATCCCGCTCCCTCCGCGCACCGGGCCGGGGCGGGGCCCTTTCCTGCGCCGCGGCCGCTAGGGGGCGCCCCGGCCCGGCCCGGCCCGGCCCTGCAGGGCGGGAGCTGAGGCCGCGCCGGGATTGACGAGCGGCGCTCAGCCGGGATAAAACATGCCATAAACTTAACGTCACTCCCTACAATTCCTATTATATGATCATTTACTGGCGATCGTTATGGGATCGCTGTACGGAGAGCCGTGCTGCCGCCTCTGCAATCCCGCACATAGCTCCATGGCAGCAAGTCACTGCCTTGCAGCCTTTGCAACTACCATTTCCTGCAAATAGTCGCAATGTGAATAAAGAGATAGGAAAATGAAAGTGTGATGGAGAGAAGGATATCAATTTGCATATAGTCAGATTTCTCTTCCATGTTTGCTTTCACGTATTTTTTTAAAGTCTTGCTTGAAACACAGATATGGAGAAATACCTAGGTGTGTGACCTACCCTATAAACTGTTAGAAGTTGAATTCAGTTGATGGGTTTTGTATGGATTGTAGTCTAACCGCAATTCCGAACACAGTAGTTATAGAGATAATTTTAGGAACATTTGCCTCTGTCTGCAGTTTGTGGAAACTCCTTCCTTATGTATGGGCTGGAAATGCAGATACAGAAAGCTGAACTTCACATTTTGGCCACCACATTACCACTGCTCCTAACATGATAATAAATAATGATGGTTATAGTGATGATGATAACAATAACAATACTATTAACAACTGGCATGAAGAACAGAACAGACAAAAGGTCTTGCTACTAGGGAAAATCATCAGAAACATTCTGTGCACATTCTGTCTTCTCATGCGAGCAGATGCTTGCCTATTGTGGTCTGTTAAGTGGAATGTTGTTTGGAGGATCCTTAGAGAGTGTGGATGTGGTTTGCTGCAGTTCAGCCCAGAGACAGAGTCCCACTCTTAACTGAAAGATGAGGGCACATATTGCAAATTGTTAAAGTATGGCCTTTTAAATGAAAAATCAATGGGCCTCATTTTATTGGGCCTTCCTAGAACTGATGCTGGGCAGCTTTATATTTATTTAAAGTTTTTATGAAATAAATAACTGGCATACATATAATGAATATATGAATTTATCTAAAACTAGATATTGGCAAAGGAGCTCAGGGAGGTTTTCATAGAGCGGTGGTGCTCTTAGCTGGGTGCTTTTATGAAAACGATACAATAGGTCTTACTAAACATCTGAAGTCAAGGCATCTGAGATAGTTTGGACAGTTTGTGTCAGCTATTATTCCATTTGTACTATGATCCCAAGATTTTTTCCTAAAATCTAGTAACTTTTATGCTTGGGTTCCTGTTATAATCCTGCACAATAATTTCAATTAGTGAATTTAGGGACAGTGCAAGACTTCATGGATTCAGAATTCCATCTAAGGAGATGCATCTGAGAATATGTTTTTTTCCATGGTTATTTTTATCCCATTCTTTGTTAGAGAAAATATGTAGGAAAAATGTGTTTCTAAAATGTGTTCCCAACAGTAATAGTTGTTACAAAGCAGGGGCTTTTTTTTTTAAACTCTAGAGGATCTTCATCCAAATTGCATCTTTTTTTTTTTTTTTTGGCATTTGTTACTTGGTAAAGAAAAGATGGGAATGACAGAAGGAAAAGATGAGAAACAGGTTACAACAAATGGAATCTCTTCAGGAGCAGTACACTTTTCACCTCTGGGTGCCACTGTTCAACTATTTCTTGTGCAATGACCATCTGTTTAAAAGTTCAGTTCTTATTGGAGAAATATTCCCTGAAAGAAATTGTTAAAGAGATACTGCCTATATCTCTGCATTATCAAGAAACAGATATATAGATATTAGTTATGCACTGTTCTCATATGCTTTTTACATGCTGAACAAGGAAACAGTAAACAGTTGACATTTGTTCAGTTTATTGAGAGTAGTCTGATGGTTTATTTAAAACTTTTCTTGCCTCTTCAGTTAGAAGTTGAAACGAGAATCTGGGGTTTTTTCATATAAATGAATACTATAACAGAATTTATTAAGTATGCTGATTGACTGTAATAATTCAGTTGATTTAAACAAGTTTTACAATAGCAACAATGATTTGCTTTTTTGCCCACAACCTACGTAATTCAAAAATCTATTGACTGATACAATTTCTTTTCAAATACTGTAGAACTCTTAATATTCAGAGCAGAATTCATTGCAGTCTGTGTATCCAGGTGTTCCACCATATTAATTATATTGTGACTATTTCTCCTAGAAACTCAGTCAGGGCAACTTATTGCTAAATGACACTGGACCTCTTCTCTGAACTGTTCTATAATTTTAATTCTAGTCAAATAAAACTATTCTATGAATGAAATCAAGTGTGTCATTTAACTCCTTCATTACTATAAGGTGTGTTTAGAGCAACATTTTCAAAATAGTAACAGTTGCATTTAATGTCATGAAATGTCCCTTTTCTCAGCCGGGGGGAACACTGCTGCTGTCTTGCCCATACCTTCAATCTAGTTCTTCCTGCACCCTGCTGAGCACTGCAGTCTATCAGTGATAGCCAGCAAGCCTTTTCATATCTGCACACAGACAATGGAAAGTTCCATGATTGCCTCATAAACAGGCATGGGCTGCTTTTATTTCTGTTCAGTAGTTCTATATATGTTCTATAGATGCATTTCTTCAAACTGGTAGAGGAAAAATTCAGACAAAAACATCTGTTAAAAATTAATTTCAACTTTGTCCTGGATTTGTAAATTTTCTTTCTATCCAGTTTCATTGGAAAATCCCAAATAAATAGAACACTTCAAAATAAAAGAATTTAACTTTATCCTGGGAACATGCAGTTTAGGTTTTGGAAAGGGAAATGTGTAATAAAATGCTGCTCAAATGAAATTGGTGAAGCTGTAAAATACGTAAGTGGAAACTCTGAGGAAGCTGGCAATGAGAAACTGGAAATCAAGCAGTAATTTAAGTTTCACACAACCACCCTTTGCATGTGTGAGTACAAAGGAGAGACTAGGAACAAGTGTGAGTCAGATCTCTCCTCTCAGGAACTGAAGGGACAGAGATTCCCAACATCTGTTTCCTTAACTATCACCCAGAGGATACTGGTGGTAAATCACCGTGAGTAAAAATAGAATCAGAAAAATAGCTCAAAACAAATGAGGTACTGTATTTTGCAGTACTTTTGCAGTAGATCTGTATCCATCTCAGCTTTCATCGGTGTTCAAATTGGATGTGTCAGCTTATATTCACTTCTAAACAAATTGTTAATAAAATCACAAGCATGGCTAATTAGGATGTTCCACAAAACAGCCAGCCAAATTTGATGCCTCAATGGGAGATTTATCCTGCCCACATATTTTAATGAATGTCCTAATGTCATCGTTATAGGAGAAGATGGCCAAACACTTTGTTAATCACTCCCCTTCTTTTGGAGTGAATGGGCCTGCATCCAGTTGAATCAACTATGATCCAGCCAAGAGACTCCAGCTGGAAGAGTGAGTTTGCATGTATGAATTATTTTAGGTGCCCCATTGATTTGTACATATTTTCCATGTCATCAGTGAAGGCTGAAGTAATAATACTTTGCCTTGAAGGGCTCTAATGAAATTTAATTAAAGTACTGTGAGTTCTTCATCTGGAAGGCACATATAGTTGCAAGACATTCTTATCAACCGTAAGAGTTTCGTTTACGCTCAAACATCAAACATGTAAAATAATGTTTTACCTATTTCTTAAGGTTGAGATATTAAAAAAATATCAATGTGGAATCAGCATATCTTCAGTATTTCCTATTTGCTGTAAACAACCTTGTTTTTAGGTATGGAAATATAACGTGACTCGAACTTCTGAAGAAAATCCCAACTTTTAATTTTAGAAATACATTTATGTGTAATTATTATGAGATACTAATGGAATCTGTAATACTTTAGTAAAAAATAGTTACAGGTTTTAAGAAATACAGCAATTTTAATGAAATAGATTTCCAGGTAAGAGAAGTTAACAATACGTAGCAGAGTTGATCCAGCAAGTTATCATTGACAACTCTTAGTGACTACCATTTCATAATATACTATTGTTAAGAGAGAATAAAAATTTTATGTCTTCTTTTAGTATTTTTCCTCATATTTTGAGGAGATGTACGTTTTTAGTCTTGTTTTATTCATAATAGAAGATAATTTAATTTTATTTCCAACACAAAATGTTTGAAGAAAGCCTTTTCTTCTAGAGATGTTAGTATTTTTAGTAGAAATAGCCCTATTTTTTTTTTTTTTGTGGTTGAGGAATAAAACATAAAAAAAAACCCCAATAAAAATCTGGCAAAGAAAGCACAATCATATATGCAATAAGTACTAAATATAAACCACTGTTGGTTTTTCTGGCAAGCAGAAAAGAAAATGCTTTACAATGAGGAGCACCTAACCTACTACCTCCTCTTGGTATTATATAGGGAAAATTTGATTTAAATAATTTTCACAAACAATGCAATAGCAAATTAGGAACAGTGGTGTTCAAGATTATTTAAATTATTTAAATCTTTAATTATCCAGAATTAAAATTCTGAAAAAAAAATCGTATTGTGTGGTTCTGAAACTACCAAGCTTAATGATATGATTCTCATCTAACCATAAGTATTTGCTGTTTATAATTATTTTCATCTTTGCTCTATTGTGCATTTAGTCCAGTGTCCATGTTCTCCGATTTATTGCCGTTACCTTTCTAAGGCAGTTTTCTTTCCTTGGCATTCATGTAGTTTAGAATCTGAGCTTTGAAGAGTACATTTTAAAAGAAAGTATTCTTACACTTTTAAGTAGGCTGAAATATGCCAGTTACTATTTATTTGTATTTTGCTTAATTAGAGTCAGGGTTCCACAGCACCATATTCTTATGGTATGTGCTGTTATGCAAACTCTAGCCCTGACACAAACACCTTCCTCTTAAAGAATTTGTGAATAGACTTTCACAATGACTAGTTGTTGTTGTACCCACCACACCCTGTGCCTTTATGATCTATCACATTGAATAACCAAGAAGAGATTACTGAATAATATTCGTAAGTCCCCTTGCTACATTGATGATCCAGCTCCATTTAGTCCCTTGTGCTTACATCTGTTTGTGACATGATCATTTCCAGTGGCTTTTTTCCAGTAGTATTTGAGTGATGGAGTGAGGTGGGTGCACCAGCTGCTTCAGGTGCAGATGGCGTTTTCCTTGTGTGCCTTTTAATGCCATTTGGCATTTGTTTTCTATTCCGTGTGTTGACTCATTCATTCAGGAGCTGTAGTGACTGAAACACATCTGATTTGGTCATTGAACATCATACATGTTGTAGTATCATATCTGCTGCTGAGAAAAAGTGTGAAAGACCCTGAGAAACACGAGGCAAAGAAGGCACCAGGCAAATTAAGTGATACTAGAATTTTTTTCCTGTCTGTACCTAGTTTTCTTGATTTAAAAACAAAAAAAATGAACATTACCTACATTATCTATATTTTTTCAGTGTAGTAAAGATGTATTAATTACCCCAAGCATCCCCCACTAGAATAATGGCAGCAGTTTTTAGTAACAATGAGGGGAAAATCCTAAGAATTTAAGGCCAGTAGTAATTGCAATGTGCAATTTGCTATGGCTTTCAAAAGAATTACACTAAGCTAAATTATTTTTCTATGCTTTCTCCCACTGATCATGTAAACAGCAACATGTTTATTTATTTATGCTGCCTATTCTGCCATTCAGTCTCTGCCACTGTAATACTAGAATCTGCTGATTCATTCAGTTATGTTTTGCGACATCCATTTTCACACTGCATTTGGTTAAAAATCCCATCTGGCTCTGCATGACTGGAAAGCTCTGCTCATAGCTCCAAAATCAAGAGCTATGAAATGACTAAACTTGTCTGCAGATTGTTTAGTCACTGGGGGCAAGATTTAATGAAACTCTTGTCTGTTGTGTCATAGGAGCTTTTGTAAGCAATGCAGCTCATTATTTCTTGTCCTAAATGAGTGTCTACATTTTAGAAATAGTCTTAAGTGTTTTTTGAATTAGATTTCTGTATGTATGCATATAAAAAGTAAAATATATGTATAAAATATAATTGAATATTTGTATGTAAATGTATATATACAAATATAATATAAAAACATTATACCTTCTGGAAGATGTGTAGGCTAATGGAAGTTAGATGCAGTCTTACTACAAACCAGAATGATTTCTAGAAATTCAGATAGAAAAAAAAGCAAAATACCCATTTCTATGATGTCTTAGAGCATTTTTGAATTAGATGAGCAACAGGGTTAATACTGATTTTAAAGCACGTGCTGTCCTCCCGCCCCCACCACCTTCCTAATGGGTCCTCTGCTGCAGGTGAGCAGGAAATGGATTATCCTAAAGTGTGGGAGGATTTTGATCTGCTTTTTAGTAAAGGCTGTACCACAGTTGCTTGTACAAACAAAGCCATAAGGCTTTCCAAGAAACAGGAGTTTTGACATGAACTTGCTTGAAAAAAAAAAGTGACACAGAAAACAGAAGCCAAACTCTGTTCATAATGTTTTACTTCTCTTGGAGCTTAGTTTTAGGTTTCCTTTCTTTTGATCTGGATTATTAATACATTTAATAATAAAATAATTACATTTGTATACACATATTACTTAATTACTTTATTAATTAATTACTTTAATCTCTGTGCAGAGAAAGTGGTGGGGGTCGACCACATGCCTGACAGTAGGAGATACTGATATAATCAGCCTGCCCTGCTGATTATAATGAAAATCAATGTGATTTTCTGCTGCTTACTTTGAATCAGTTGAAGTGCTTATTCCATGTCTCTATAACTCAGCATAGTTTTTGATGAGGAATTATGTGTTGCCGATAGTTGGATGGCCTTGCTGGGGTATCAAATAGGTAAGCACCAGAGCTGATAGGAAGGAGGAGTCAGGTTCCTGCAGCCAAATGCAAATGCTGAGGGAGGGAAGCAGGGAGGTGAGCAAAGTCTATGGGGCAGAGAGGAGACAAGATTTCTGGCTTTTGTACTAGATGCCGTACAGGATTCTAGATTCTCCCATCTTGACTTTACTGTCACATAAGAGGTTAGTTAGCTTTTTTAGCAAGTTGATGCAAAAGGTCCTTAAAGCTATTGAAGTAATCCTACAGGCTATGTGCTGTTTTGAAGTAAATTTTCCCCTGGCTTCAGTTTTTCTGACAAGTTTTCAAGAATAAGTAGAAATTCCATCTAAGTGTCAGATTTGGTCAGTAGCCAATATTTTATAGAAATACACATGTAGAAAACATGGGGAAAAGCTAGCTTGAAAAAGACGCAGCTGGAAGCTCCATCTCTAAAAAGGCAAAGTGGTCTTGTATGTGGTGTTTTCTTGTTAGGAAAAAGAAAACTTTGTAAGTGTGTACTTCTTTCAGTTTTCACTTGATTTTTAAATGTTTGCCTTTGAAAGCAAAAGCAGTCGGTGATCCTTGCATTCCAAATGTGTGCCCTTTTATCTTCACAAGGTGGTTTTGCACTATCATTCCAGCTCCTGGGACTTTGTCCTTTTAACAGCTGACCCTAATTTACAGTTAATTTACACTCAGCTAATAAGAAATTTTAATTTCTTCTTGTTCGATAGGCACACTTATTTGCTACACATTGCTAAAACTTTTTATTTGAACTTCAATTCCCTCCTGAGCTTTACACAGCACTCTTCATTATCACACTGGTGTTTTGCATAGTAATTTGTTCTAACCAAACTTTTGGAAGATAAAGTGCCGTTATGTCAATTTTACAGGTGCAAAATGGAGACATATAGAAACAAAAGAATCTACTAGCTCTAGGAGCATGGCTTGACAGTACTGTCTTGTTTTTTCTGAGTATTATATAATAGCACTAGTAATATAGTAGCACATTAAGAGCACTGTGCCCATTGATTCCAATTATTCCTGTCATGCATGAAGAACGCACATTTGGTGATCACTTTAAAAAACTGCTTTTAGTTACTTGTCCAATGTGTAAGGAGTGTATAAGTCAATAATAGGTTCTAATTCTCTAGAACAGGTTTCAGGAAATCATCTATTCTGTTTCCACTAATTTTTAATTCTTTTAATTACATAGTTTAGCCTACATAATGTATGATATACTTCTGATTGTGGCAAAGATTGTAAAAAGATCTGAAGAAAGAGATGCCAAATAGTATAGGAAAGCTTTATGAAACATCAACCCAGGCATCATTAAAGTGGTTATTTGTTTCATGGCTAACTTCAGTCATATTAAGTAGAGAACCTGATTTGAGACAACTTGTGAGGTCCTGAAGGTATTTCTTGAAATATCAGACTGAATTCTGTCACATTCGATCTGGCTCACTAAAATGAAAGATGGTGACAATCATAGGGGCTGGACTCCAATGTGCTGAAGTTGCACTGCACATGAATTTTCATCATAACTTCACATTGAAAATACACCTGCACCCTTCTGCAGTGAATGAAGCAGTCTAAAAAGTCTTCTATAAAAATTCCAGCACAGAGCAGCTCCAAACTGTGCAGTCAGATAGAGACCCTGCGTAACAATTTATCTGAAGCTCCTTTCTTTCAGTCCTCATCATCCTCTCTTGTTCCCACTTGAAATTGTCATTCTCTTTGCTTTTCAGGATGTTTCTAGGTGTTACAGTGACTTTTGCTTTAGTTAGGTTTGTGGAGGACTTGCAAGTTCAAAGCCTTGTTTGGCTGCTGAGGGATGATACTTTTCACTGAGTAACAGCTGCATCTGTGCCTTGTGTATCAACAAATTTTTCAACTTGGCTGCTACCTGCAGACTGTCTCTTGACAACTGTTCATTGTTGGTGAAATGAAAGTTGGTGGTTTGAACAGCCTGTAGATTTTATTTCTATTTATCTTCTGTTTAATTGATTTTCTGCATGCATACGCAAACTACAAAAATCTATTTATTTCAAGCACTCACAGAATGTGAGGAAATGCTTCTATCCAAAACTTAACCCACAAAGGACATTTGGGTCAAACAGTTACTTTTATCTATCTCTTTGTGGTGACTGAATGTTACACGGATGTGTCCTGCAGGATCTGTTAATAGACTGATGGTTGTATCCAGTCCTGGATACAACAAATGTGAGGAACTCTGCTGGCCACGTTCAGTTATAACAGGTCTGGAACTGGTCCATTCAATCCAGTAGATTAGTGCAGGATGTAAACTGATGCTGAATTTGATTCACTGTGGTTATTAGGTGTGTGAATATGGAGAAAATAAGAGTTTTGTGGAAAAACTATTAACAGCTAAAAATCAAAGTCATTATTTCCATTGGGCATTTCTCCAGTAGGTGTTCTGTGTCATAGAATTAATTATTTGAATGAGCACGTGAGCTCTTTTTTATCAAGGTTTTGAATGTTTGTGAAAACAAGATCCTTTCAGCTCTTTACAAGACACTAAAAGGTCTGTCTGCTTTTAATGCTTGAGTTCTCCTCCTGGGAGCCCAAGTGAGGGTAAACTTCAAAGTTTGCTGAGTGTACAGGTGACCTGGACCAACCCTGTCTCTGGATCCACACATTGTGGATACAGATTCTACTACTTCAACACCTTATTATAAAATATAACACAACATTTTGTCAGGCACAAGCTGTATGTGCAGAAAATGGATTTATATGTTTTTCTTAGGACCTGAAGCCCCATTTCTTCTTTCTCTCTAAGCTGCAGAACAATCATTTATTGCACCTTCAAGTAGTACTAGTTAATTGGACTAGTAATTGGCTAGGATGGGATATTTTTTGGGAAGTGATAGAAACGTTGAGAGCAAATGACTGGATAACTTTTCTTCTCGCTTTTCTTTGAGCAAGAATAACAGAATATGATGATTATGTTATATTTAATCGTACACCTATATAGTCAGCACTCTCTAGGCTCGGAATTTGTCCAATAGTATCCAGGAATATATTTTTCAATGCCTACTGAACTATATTTAATGAAAGTACATAGAACATCTTTACAGATATGTAATAATGGAAGGGGTTTTTCTGTATTTTTAAAGGAAATTTTCAACAGCTGTGATGTAAAATTGGTTATTTCCTGGCAGTTAACACTCAAGTTTCACATAAGATTTGTTTTCCTAGCAAACAGATGCCTTGGTACTGTAGGATTAAAATTCTAAATCATATCAATGAAATGCCTGTTTCCATTTTTAATTGTTGAAGTCAGAAAGGGAATAAAACTACATAATTGCAAATGCATTTGGATTTCAATTTTAAGAGAAAGCCGCCATTTTAAATAAGTTCAGTAACTCCTGGGAGCCAAGATAATTTTCAAAAGATAATAAATTTGAAAAAAACCCCAACAACCCAGCCTCAAGTGATGTATATTTATAAACAGGAAAATAATTTTCAATTGAAGAGTGGTCTCTAGAGATCACTACACTTCCACAGTAAAACAATTCTCAGCTTGAATCCAATCCAATTTCATAGCTTTCTACTGTCCTATCATTGTGCCCTGATCAGTTAAGATGCTAATTATTTCCCCTTTGATCATATAATCCGATTCTGATGATATCAAAGCAAACCTAAGTGCATAAACATACCATTATCAGACATTTGATGTCATCAAGTGGCAAGGTTCACTTTTTCCTCCTGTTCACTTCTAGTGCAATTGTCAAATTTGTATTGTGACACAAATGGTACCGTTTGTATAAATGCTGCACACTTGCATTTCTTTCAGGAAGCAAAGGAGAAAAATAAACTCTTCATGTTATTAAATTGGCTTTTTACACTCTGATTTAACCTTTATAAAACGAAAAATACAAAGTCAAAAGGTAGGTATGTTAGAAAATATTCACCTGGATTGCTGTATTGATTCTTTTTTTTTAAGGGAAAGCCAATAGCATATAGTTACAAAATGCATTCATTAGCCCATGGCATGTTTCTGACTCCAGTGTTTTAACAGTCTTCCCCTTCCTCCAAATCCTTTTTTAATGGTTACAGTACAGTATTTACTATAAAGCAAAGGATTCCATCTTGTCTGTAACATAGATATTAAATTTGGTGTTAAAGGACAGGTACTATTTATTTTAAACTTTTGTTGCTTTTCGGACAAAAATAATAACAGAGAATCAGAAGCCTGATTTAACTGTTCTTGGAATGCCAAGAATGTGTGCTTGAGAAAAAAGAAGCACCTTTGGGCACCAGAACAGTAGGTCAGATTCTCATTTTATTTTTATACCTCTTTAAGTAGTGCTGGACAATATATAAAGAACTTAAGCAGGGAACACTTTACATTTGTATTCACCTTTGAAGTCTTTGGGTTGACAGAGTAACATAGAGCAATAGCCAGTAGTAAATACCAGGGGATGCATTTTTGAGTAGAGATAAAACCAGGAGTATACAGGACAAGTTATTTGTGTTGCAGAATGGGCACTAAAGTGATATGAAAGTAGGAGTTATTTTGGAGCCTGATAAAAAAACCTTTGAAAACAAGTTTCTTTTGTTTGAATTTGAAGTGCTTCAGATCTGCAGCAACTTCAGTTTTAAAGTCTCATTTAAATCACAGTATCATCAGCCAAATGCTTTCCTAGCATTGCTGAAACATTGTTTCAACACTGATTTATAGGAGAAAGAAACCACTTACTGAACCAGTGAGAGCACTTCCTGAACATTTTAATTTTACGGGAAAAAGAAAATAGCCATAGGATATTGAAAACAATAGGCCCAGCAGCTTTTTGCTGAGGGAAGTCTGACAATAATGGGCTTTGTTTTAAATACTTATGCAAAAGTAGTTTATCTTTCTTTAGGAAATCTAAGAAAAAAAAGGGAAATGCCACTGAAGTTTTGTCTGATGTTTTTTCCACTGTATTTATGAGGTCAGATTTATGATGTCAGTCTTTATATCAGATGTATAACAGTGAATAGGAATGTGCTTTCCCCAAATATTGCCTTAAACTATAGATTTTTTTATATTAAAATCCATTTATTAAAAGATATTTGTCTGATCTCAGATGAGATATGGACCATGTAACAGATCCTCAGAGGCAAATTAAACATTCTGATAACTTCATTAGAGATTTTGTTACAGATATTTAAATTTGTGAATTGTTTTAATACTGAATGCTATGTATTAATGAGTATTATGTTCTGAGGAAAACAGAATTTGGGAAACCTGACTGCATCAGGATTTGTTTCTGCTAATATAAACATAGGTCCTACAAAAGCTTTTGTTACATTATACTCTTCCCTAGGCACTTCCTCTTGGCATTTGCTGGAAACAGAATACCCGGCTACCTTTGTTTTCACCTGCCATGGCTATCCTTATGATCTCCCTTGAAAAAAACAAGCATTCATATTGAGTATTTTCCAGGGAAACTCAAAAATCAACATTTTCAATGGGAATAACACTTTGTCCCTAGAGATATCATGATTCTCAATATTATCCACAAAGTTCTTTTGTGTTTTATAATTAACAGTTTGTGTATGCTTACATATACATAAATGTATGGGTGTATTTGCATGCACATATTTACATGTGTATACACACAAATGCACACATAGAAAACATTCTTGTAATTGATTTCATCTGTGATGGTGTGACCTTAAACATTTATGCTGCTTTAATAGAGTCCATAAAGAGGTGCTGAAAATTGCAGTGTGAGTCGTTCCATTGACTTCAAACAAGCTTTCATATTTTGCTGAAGCAGGGTATGACTGTCTACATCATGTATTGTTATTATTTAAAGTGACCAATTATTAGTCATCATTTAAACATCTTATATACTTAGTCCTATTTCTTGGAAGTAAAAATACCAAAGAAATTTTAGGTTGAAAATTCTCAAGCATTTCTGAAAAACTTTAGGATGCAACTTCCATGAAATTCAGCTGAATTCTTTCACTTAACAACAGTTTGTTCTCCTATAAATGTTTTATTAAGTAATACATTTGCATCTCTTTAGTTTAGTCAAAGTATGCTAATTTGACTATTTCTTCAGACATAATGGGAATAGACAAGCACTTCCATGGAAGTTATCACTTCCAGTTCATAACTGAATGAAAGCAAGCTTTAGATCCAGTTTTCTGAATAGAGCAAGTCAATTTAAGAATGTTGCTTTTAGGTTTTCTCACATATTTGTTACAATATCAGAGAAACAGATAATAATGTGGTGCATGGATGCGTGTGTGTGCAGCTCTATGTCTGCTGGTAACTGTGTCACTGCATAGCATCCCCTGATCCAGTGGGGGATCAGAGCTGCTGGATACAGTAGAAAGGCTTTCAAAAGAGAAGACCAGTACTGAAATCCCTTATTCACAAGCCTGGTCTATATTTATGCAAGACAAGGAGATACCATCATACCCATTTAACCAAACTGTCTGTATATGTCATGCCAGTGTTATTTCACTTGTCACTGAAACTCATAATTTCAGTTTCAAGCCCATCATATCTTTCAGAAGATATAGCTACATTGTTGCACAAAACAGTTGTACACTTTTACAGAAAGGAACAAAAGAAAATACTAAACCTTTTTTGGAGTGCTGGAGCAGATGTTGTCTGCATCTAACACTGGAATCCCCAGGGAAGAAAGTAATCTCCTCTGAAGTACGTGTGCATCTGCCTACTGCTTCTCCTGCTATGATGGATAGTTACAGGAAATAAACTGACTCAGCAATGATACAATGATTTTCACTCCCTTCTCTACTCCTGCTACTTCCTCCTATTTAGAATTAGTAGATGGATACTCCGATTAAACCCACTTTTTAGATACAAACTATAACACTGATTAAATGGATTGTTTTGCCAAGGGAGATGTAGCCAAATTGCCCATTTTTCATTCAAATGTTCAAGCTTAGAGAAGTAGCTTCCAGCTCTAAATATATTGAATCACCATTAACCCAATGAAGGGGGTAGGAATACAGATATACCCTTCTTATTAGATGAGCAGAGTTGCTTGGCTGATAATATGAACAATTAAATGGCAGTATTTATTTGGATCCTTTTAAAATTTGATTCCACATGACAAGGTGTTGATTAAAATCGCAACAAGAATTCAAGGTACCGATGTTAAAGTGTTTGTACAGGTCTGGGAAAGTCCCATTACACAGATGCTATGCATAAGTAACTGGTTGAAAAAGAATAGGCAGAGAGACTCTCCAGTAATCAGGCTCACCAGAGTTATTAGTTGTTCACAGTTGGAAAGAAGCCACTTCCCATAGGAATCAGTAATTGAACCCTGTTCATTCCACTCTGTACAATGATCATGACAAAAAGCTTTGAGAACAGAAGAAAATGCATATACAATCTAAGAGTGCTGAGTTTTGCTATAAGGAATGCATATGGGAAGAAATTGCTTTGAGAACATGATATAATATCTAAATGTTTAATTTGTAGCTTTGTTTATTTCTGCTTTCAATTTGGTTTTCTTTAGTACATAACAACTTACAATGTATTACAAGAGAATTAAACTGATGTATTTGTGTTTATTAGTCATGAGGTTTTAATGTAACCCTCCAGATTTATAGCAGCTTTTAAATGGACTCATAGAGTTTTAAGGCTAAAAGAAATGGTTATGATTATCTAGTTTGACCATAGACCATTTCCCCTGGTGATTCCTCATTGATTCTGATGACCTGTGGCTGAACTACAGTAAATTTTATAGAAAGATAGTAGTAGCAGAATATGAATAATTTTCACATTTTGTATTTGATATGATAATCTCTAAGCACCTTGTATTGTTTCCGCATGCCTGAATATTTCCATTACCTACTGCTGAATACTTAAATACACATAAGGGTTCAAGGCTTACTTCATAATTTGTTTTATCTGTTCATAGATGTTGCAGTTCTTAGTACATAGTAGTAAATGACTTGCTCAAACAGAAACAAATCTAGGACAAAAGTGATAACAAACCCTTTTATATATATTGATTCTGGTCCCACCCACTCACTTTCCTCAAAATAATGCCTCCATTAAAGTTTTTAAGTGAATGGTGTGTTTCCTGACACTTTTTATGAGATTTGAATGGGCAAACTACCTGAAAGGATATCTCTCTTAAAGAAGCATAATTCAAGAAAATAAACATACCTTCCTCATGTTAAAGTATATGGTATAGACACCTGGGGGCTTTTAGGAGTAGCAAGGAAAGCACTGAAAGTAATAGCCAAATATAAGCTGAATTTACTTGTGTTGATAATTGTGTAGCAGCAATTTATCCAGTAGTGTTTGAAACTCTCATACTTCCAGTGATTTTGTACTGAGGATATCAAATAAGAAGCCTTAGAAATGAGTACAGTTGACTTTGTCAAAGACACATGAGATGGGGAAAATGGAATTCCTATTTGAAAGATTTTGGTGGGAAAGCATTTAATTAAAATTATATTTCTCAAATTAAAGAAATACTACTTAAAATGAAGAGAACATTACAACTGTGGGAAGTGGTATTCTCTTTAAGAATGGAGTTTTAAGAAAGACTCACAGTCATGAGAACATGTTATTGCTCTTTATGTTACTGAGAAGGCATAAGCTTTCATGTGACGTAAAAACCAATGGTTGGCAGTACCCTGTTAAGTGTGAATTTAATTTCATAGTCTTGAGCCACTGCTAATTGGTGAGGGGTTTTTAAATTTTTCGTATGTATCAACCCCCCCAAGAAATTATGACTATTACTAGTAATACAGAATATAATCAGTTTCATATGTAGCTATTTACATGGAACACGAATGAATGTGCTTATTTTATGAATGGAGTTCCCAGCAGTGTGGAGATTCTTGAAAGCAGCAACAGTGACAAACGATTTGGGGTTTGACATTGCTTTTGGACTCTTAGGAAGGTCAGAAGTTAAGAATAAGTTCTGTTCAAGTCAGGAAGAGAATATTTACATGTATGTTGGAGTCATATTGTCCTCTTACATCTGGCTAAAAGATAAGGAACCTGCCTCCACAAGGGACAGTAGAAGTTTTCTTTCCTAAGATCAGGCCTGTATTCCTTGACCTGAAAGGTAATGATTTCAGTCTCAAACCTTTTGCAGGTTTGTGTCTGTGTGTCTCTGTGTCTCTGTGTAAAGGATTTACAGATAATACAACCGCAAAGAATAGTTCCATTAAGTAGAGAAAGCCCTATACAAAATGACCAGTACTAGTTGGACATTAATCCTCAACACTGGGAAAGGAGAATGTTACTTATGTCTTCAAAAATGAATTTGCCATTTCTGCTTCATGAAGAAATCATTGCATGATGCAGCAGAAGTCATTCCTTTCCTCCACCGCAAGTGGTGAAAAGAGAAATTTCCCCAAGTAATGCTTTTTGTACAGCCTCATGATCTTAGTGCTGTAGATGTACGCTAAGAAGTGGAACGTCCCTTTTATTTACTGCTTGAGGCAGAGCCTATGACAAATTTTATTTTCTTCTGAAGTAATATTAAGTGAATGAATGCAGAGATTCTGGCACATTTTCCACTGGTATGAAAGAGAAGGAAATTCATGGTTTAATTGTTTATTACCATATTGCTTTCTGGTGTTTTGGCTGCTCATGATTGTCATTTGCTTTCTTTTGACCAGGCAGCTAATTAACTAAACTCTCCATAAATATTTATTGGCTTCTGAGTTATATGTGAAATTCAACTCAATCCAAAGGTAATTTTTAAAACTGTGAATGCTTCAGGTCTTAACTGTAAATGAAGCAACAGAGCTTAGCACACAGTGTGTGCTAATCCCACTCTGATTGGAAGCTGTAAATTTTCATTTCACCACCACTGGGTCAGTTTGAGTTCGTTTATGCTGCAGAATGAAGTAGTTTACACACTGCATTACCACTGCTTGCTGACTCATTCTTTCAGTACTGAAGAACTGATTACCAAATGTCATTTGTTGAGATAGAATCTCAATTATTATGAAAGTCCTGTTCTATTAACAAGATAGAAAAACAATTTTGGGGAAGTACTTAAGCAACTAAATTGAGATAATGATAATTTTAACATATATTTTACATTCAATAATATTAATATTTTAATATTAAGTAATAAGAATTTGTAATAGACTTCAAGAATTTGTGACTCCTAGTAACATGCTTTTTAGATGTTAGTTTAAAATTCAAAAGCTCCCCTGGTTACTTGCATATAACTGAAAATAGATTATAACCAATATTTATGATTTTTTAAAAGTGTCTTTTAGATTTATTTTCATTTTAGTAACGTGATCTGTAGCAAATTTAAAAATTCATGCTAGAAAGACAAATCACTTTCTCAGACTAAAAACACATCACTGGTGATGCATCATTGTCTTTTATACCTTTGTCATCATATCTCATGACACTAATACACAAATGTGTGCACTATTCAGAGGGTTTAGTAAAATTTTTCAGTGATTTATGACCGTTGCTCTTTTTTGCATGATTCTGCTGAAGAAAGAACTTGCTACCTCCCTCCAGTGTAATTTAGATCATGCCTTCAATAACAGTGATGCCTTTTCCTGGTCTTAAAATCAAGAGTCATACAAGGTTAGAAGAGGAAAAGGGATTCTACCTTGGTATTTATTTTAAGGATCCTTAGGTGCACACATCCAGGTCAAATGCACCAAAATGCATCCCGCAAAATGCACACCCCAAAAGATCTGGTATAACATTATAAGTTTTATTAATTAGCATATCTATAAAAAATTCCCCAATGAGAGGCTCGAGTGAGCCCCCCTCCCCAAGGAACCTTCCCCTGGATGGTTCTATCTTGGTTTACAGAATGTGTTCTGGAGAGGACCTTGGGGTCTGGGGCACACTGATCCCTAGCTACGAAGCTTCTACAATGTTTAGTCTCTTAGCTTAACAAACAAGTCCAAGAATGTAGGCAAAAAGCACTAAGAATACAGAAGTTGTAAAAAAAGTATAACAGAAGTATAAAAGAAAAGGCAAAAAACCTTCATGGCATCAACGGGAACTAGTTCATACATAAATAGGAACTTACGGCTGAGCTCAGAGGGTGCTGAGCAGCAGTACTGAGCCTAGCTGGAGGCCAGGAACTAACAGTGCATCTCAGGGGTCTCTAGTGGGCCCAATACTGTTGAATGCCCTCATTAATGGTTTGAATTATGAAGCAGAGTGTATTATCAGCAAGTTTGCTGCTGACGTCAAACTGGAAGGAGTGGCTGATACAGCAGAGCGTTGTGCTGCCATCCAGAGGGACCTCAAGAGGCCAGAGAAATGGGCCTACAGGACCCTCATGAAGTTAAAGACAGGGAAATACAAAGCCCTGCACCTGGTTGGGAATAAGCCCATGCACCAGTATGTGCCGAGGACCAACCAGCTGGAGAACAGCTGTGCAGAAAAGGACCTGGGAATCCTGGTGGACACCAAGTTGAACGTGAGCCAGCCATGTGCCCTTGCAGGGAAGATGGCCAGTGGTATCCTGGGCTGCATAAGATGTGTTGCCAGCAGATCAGGGAAGTGTTCCTTCCCCTCTACTCAGCACAGGTGAGGCCACACCTGGAATACCCTGTCCAGTTTTGGGCTCCTCAGTTCAAGAGAGACATGGACATACTGGAGAAAGTCTAGCACAGGGCCACTAAGACGATTATGGAACAGGAGAAAAGGCGAAGAGAACAGGGACTGTTTAGCTTAGAGAAAAGAAGGGTTGGGTAGATTTCAGCAGTTTATTTAAAAATCTGAAGGGAAGGTTTAAAGATGGAGCCAGGCTTTTTTTGGTGGTGTCCAATGACAGGACAAGAAAAAATGTGCACATCAGGAGATGAGGAGACAAGAGGGTTTTTTTAATGTGTCAGTGATGGAACAGTGGCTCAGGTTGCCCAGGGACATTGTGGAGTTTCCCCCTTGGAGATACTCAAAAGCTGTCCTAGGCAACCTGCTGTAGGTGACTCTGCTTGAGGAAGGGGGTTGGACAAGCAATCTCCAGAGATCCCTTCCAACTTCAGTTGTTCTGTGTGTGAACTTTTAAAAGTTAAAATTACTCAAAAAAAATGACTAAATAAATTAAAAGCCCTTACTGCCAAAAATGGGGGTAACTTTGATAACTATTATGTTGCTTGACCAAGTATTCTGGCAGAATAGTGTGCATGGAATATGATGTGTTCTGAATATTCATTTACTTTAATTTCTCATTTTGTGCCTGCCTTTTTTTTTTTTTTACTGTCATGACACTGCCTTGTAGCAATAGGAAAGTCAGCAGAGGAATAGTAACAGGGCCAGAAATTGCACCTCAGTTGATAAATATTTACAGAGCAATCCCCATTACTTCAAACGATAAACAATGCCAGCTGAAAACCATGTGTACCCTTGGTCTGAGTCATGACTATGGTTAAACTTCTGTCTGCTGCTGTTTGAACTGCTTGAAGACAACCAACCCCACCCATTCTGGTTAAAAAATACAGTGAAGAAAAATATTTTCAACTTTTCTATATTCTCTTTTCTGTCCTATTTGGAAGCTGGCAGAGATGTTATACTTACATGCAGAGAACATCATAAAAATCAGCCTTATTTTAATTCTGCTTGGCTGGTTCTCAGTTTAGTCAACCTGGAGGCCAGATGCTGCAGGGTGGGTAGACTTCCTGGCAATAACCCAACTTCATAAATAGAGAAAAGTGCTCTGCAGAGAATGAAGAGCTGGCTTTCCAAAGTTTGGAATAATTTCATCAATTTGCAACCAAAGCATGACCAGTGATAGTTACCACGTACTTCTGCTATAACAAATGAAATGGGTAATAGTCAGCTGAAATATTCTTATTCTAAACCACAAGTAACTGGAAGAATAAAAAGTCTGCATTTGGAGGAGGAACATGTAGGGATTTAGGTGCTGCTAGATATTAGCTGACTCATGGATACGAAGCCAGTCATAGGTGCCCGTTAATAACTTGTCTTCCATTGTAGTTATTAAGATCTATCATTTCATTAGAGTGAGGCATGCTTCTGAGGACAAGACATCACCTTAGACTTGGTACCACACTGTTGAGAGGTGGTAGAGGCAGAAATACACTAGTGATGGTTAAATGTGACTAAGTGTCTTGATTTGTGAGAGTATTACCTTGTGCTCTTGGGGAAAAAAGGCGGTTTAGCTATGGCACATGAAATAATCTGAAGACCTCTTAAATTAAAATAAAGTGTAGAAAGCACCAATTTTTAGAATCCCTGAAACAGACAGGATGGTTTCATTATTTTGAGGTATCAGCCAGGAAAAATTAATGATTTTACAACTATGGTAAGTCCTTTTAAATAAATTTTCTTCCACATTTATGATTTAGCATGAAAATTTGTAAGAAAAATCTAGTTTAATGCATTAAACATTAAAAATGTTATTAAAATAATAATAGGCAAACATATTATGAGGAAATGTTCAGTGATTGAACTGAACTTTTAATTAGCTGTGATTGAATCTGTTAACCTTCACATTGGGACAAAAGCTGTTAAAACAAATGAAATTGATGCAACAAAAAGTTGCTTTCTTTTTTTAGTCTCCTGTCAGAGCTTTGAACTTCTTTCCTTTAATCTAAGACCCTAAAAAGCTAATTAGTGTTATAACACAAGTCTTTATGTAACTGGTGAAGGGCACAAGTACCAGTTCTGCTCTGAAATAATTTACAAAGATAGATCACTTAGTGTATTTGATAAAATTGATCTAGTAATGTTACTGAGAAATGTAGAAAATATATGGGTTTCTTTGTGACCTACAACTTAAGTTTCTCCACATCTCACTGCTGTTACATCAGCACTCGTTATTTTCCTTGCTTCCTTCCTTAATGTAGCCTCACACAGAACTGAAAAAAGCTTAGGTAGAACAGCCAGCTGAAGAGCTTTGATTTCTACAGCTTAAAATAGAATCTTTGAACTTGCCAGAAGGTACAGATTTGAGACCTGTGATATTGTTCCACCAAGTGTATTGTGTGCATACTGTCTAAACATTCACATGGTGATAGGGGAAGAATGCTTCCATCTCATTAAATAAACAATCATTCTTATTTTTCCTAAATGGATTGCCATTTCTTCTTCATTGTTTTGCATGTCTCTTATGAGGAAGGGCTGAGAGAAATGAGCCTGTTTAGCTTGGAGAAGAGATGGCTGGAGGGGATCTTACCAATGTATACAAATATCTCAAGGGTGTGTGTCAAGAGGATGAGGCAGGATCTTTTTGGTGGTGCTCAGCAACAGGACAAGGGACAAGAGGCACAAACTGAAACACAGGAAGTTCCATCTAAATATGGGGAAAAACTTTACTTTGAGGGTGACAGGGCATGGGATTAGGCTGTCCAGAGAGGCTGTGGAGTCTCTTTCTCTGGATATATTCAAAACCTGCCTGGACAGGATCCTGTGCGACCTGCTCTAGGTGAACCTGCTTTAGCAGGAGGGTGGACCAGATGATCTCCAGAGGTCCCTTCCAATGGCAACCAGTCTGTGATTCTGTTTTCTTCAGGAACTTAGCCCTCTCAGGTTAGTTGTTCCTAAAATTCAGTCAAAGAACAGCTTCCTTAGACACTGATGGCAGTAGGAGTGGCACAGACAGTGGTTGTTAGCTGGCATAGCCATGACTGAGGTTTTTAGCTTTTTGCTCCTGTAGAAAGCTGTCAGTCGAAGGGGGAGTCACTCACCTGGAATGTTGTGGGTAAGTTCAGAGACCAAAACTGGTTTTATGTGCTCATGATTTCCGGGGTTGGGGAAAATATTCTACTTCATTTTCTGTGAAGACAGACTGTCAACAAGCATGAGAAAAGTTCATGGGGCCCAATAGTTCCATAGTGCACAGGCTTCAGAGCTCTTGTTTTACTTGGAGAGTCCTACTTGTAGCTTTCCTACTAATCCTGCAAATTCTACTGATGTGCCTGTCTATTTTGTACTTGCAAAAATACATCAACCATATCAGCTTGACCTCACCAGGAAAAAAACACTCTCAATTTGATGTATTTATCAAAGAGAAGAATGCTAAAAAAAATTAGTCTATGACAACACTAGCATCTACATTTCATTTGCAGTCTTTTAAATCCGTGATGTTTACTTCCTGGCAAGAAATGAGGGAAGTAGCATGTGACCCTAATTGGAACAGACTTCACTAGTTACTCCAGTGACTTGTAACCTAGAGATGCAGGACTATGTCATCTTTTTATCAGAATTAATGACATAAAGACAATTCAGCTTTTTTTCATTTTTGTCCTTATTGCCTTAATAGTGTTTGGTTACTATCCTGTTTTTTCAAATGACAATTAGAAAACTTGAGTGTCTTCATTTGTCACTGTATGTTGACAGATTTCAGACAGCATTGCAGCTCATTGCAAACACAGTAATCACAAAACAAAAACAAATTCAAGGAAGAATTTGCCTTCCTATCAGCTGGTTTTATATTAAAATCTAGCTTATACATTGACTGATTGAGTTCTTCATGTCCCTTAGGCATTTTTATAAGACATAAACTTCCAGCATTTGTAAAATTTCTATCTTCCCCATATATTGATTTAGAGCATTGGGCCAAGCTGAATTTCTGTAACTGCTTCATGAAAGTAATAGGCTGACTGTCTTATCAAGCTTGGAAGAAATCCAACGACTCTAAATACCAAAGTACTTTTTAATAGTCCTCTTGGGACTTTTTTATCATGTGTTATACTCTGTGATCTGGTTTGTTATCTTTCTTCTTACCTTTATGCTCAAAATGGAATATAATCAATAACAAAACTTAATTCCAAGCTCATTTCTTCCCACTGTCAATAGACAGCTCAGCTGTAATTCATTGTCATATCCATCTTACGTGCTATACCTGTGCAATTTTAGCAAATGTTCTCCTCTTAGAAAGCTTTTGTGAAAAGTAAAGCTTAGAGACTCTACTGGAAATTAATAGGAGATAATCAATGTTCAAGTTTTCAAATATTCTACATTTATGACTCCTTCAGGTAAAGACCCAGTTTTTACACCTCACACTCAAAAAAGGTTTCTTTCTTATTAAGTAAAAGGACTGCATACAAATACCTATTGGATTCAGTGACCATTGGGTCTCCCTGCAGAAAAACTTCAAACTCTACACAGATATTAAACATAGACAGACATAGATATTAAAATAATAATAAACAACAGACTGTTTCAATAAATAGTTTTCACTAGCACATTAAAGAACTACTACTACCTTCCTTGTTTTGAGTTTGACAAACAAGCAAAATGCCTTCTGCTTGGCCTGTGTGGGTGGTTTAGTATAATTTTCCTTAGTTCCTGTCTATAAGAGTTGCCCCATAGGGGTTAATTAATTTTTATAAAAGGAAGTGAGATTTTTGGGTGGAATTTATAGTAGAACTAAAAATTATCAGTACTACTTTTTGGAATCTTGAAAATAAAGTCCTTATATATAGATTTTATTCTCACTCTTTGCAGACAAAATTATTTTCCTCTTAGATAATTTTATGAGCTTCAACATGTTTGAAACAGCATGAACAGTTATATGCAATAGACTGAAGTTTGCATTTCAGAGTTAAGAATCTCAGTTGTGTCACTGATAATGTTGGTCATTGTCTCATTAAATGGAAAGGATTATTTTTATCTTCTGTTACTAGGTGATAATATAGGAGAGGATATTTGTATGGAAACTTGAGTAAGAATCAGTACAGGAGAGACATATAAAATGGCTATCGTGTAATAAAGAAGTATTTGAGTTAATACATTGCCATCCATCTTTATTCTCTATTCCACTCCATTGCAACCACAAATATGAACTTGACAGATGTTAGTAAAAGGCTGGATGTAGTCCAGGCTACAATGGTTGCTGTGGATAGAAAGTTTAAAAGTTTTGGCTCAAGGCTGCAAGAAGCTGAGAGGAAAAAAAAAAAAAAAAAGAGGAAAAAGAAGAGAATTTGGACTCAGTGACTGATGGACAAAACATGAATTAAATTGATGAACTGTAAAATAAATTTGTATTGAAAATACAAGGTTGATATAGCTTCATGAAAGTAAGAAAGTGAATAGCTTGAGATATGTTTTTTGTTGTTATGGCTTATAAGGCTGTTGAAAGATAAGTAATTTATCACTCATTTTACATTGTATGGTGGGATTTTCTGTGCTGGGATTGGTCAAGTGAAAAACACAAGTATAGGATTAGTGAATTGGGCGAGCATTAGCATTAAGGGATAGAATGCCATAATTCTCATGTAAATATGAGACAAGGGTTCAAGTTTCAAAAATCATATTTAAGACCCTGCACTATGGTCCAATATTTTAGCTTAAGTAAGTGTTTGTGATTGTCAGAATGAGAATAAAAATTATGAGCTTGGAACACAGCTCACCCTCTCTTGCCAAGGTAAGGATAAGCATATTTCTTTATTTCACTTCCCCAGTGCCACTGGTTTTTTTTGGCTAAGGGCATGGAAAATATATCTACCTCAAGAATACAGGAGTGTCTTTGTGACACACAGTTGGTCTGTGCAGCTATCTTCAATAATGCTGTCTTTATTCACCAGGTTCCTTTCTCACATAGTTCAACGAAAGCTATATTGTACTAGAAGTGCTACTACTCTCTGCAACTTAAAAAGTTGTTTCTAGCCAAATAATATTTTTGACTTACTCTTGCTAATATTGTATACTTGTTTGGCTCAGGAAAGTACCAAAACCTTGGGCCTTGGCCAGAAAGTGTTCCTATTGTTTTTTTCTGAAGAGTTGGCAGAAAGCAGTTTTTTATTTTAACTCGATCTTCACTGCTTGGCAAGAAAATACAATCTGGACCTCTTTACAGATAATATTCTAGAAATGAGAAAATACAAATTTGTTTGTAGTGAAGTTCTGTATCTTGGCCCATTCCCATTTGACCCTGGCTATTTTTCTTGTAGCAATGCATCATTTTGTTATCTGCTCTTCTATCTGTTATTTAAAAATCCCTCTGTTTTCAGGGTTAATAAAGCTGAAATCCAGAACTGCATCCTTAATGCTAATGCCTCAAATTTGGTGGAGGTGTTTCTTCCATTACTGAGAAGAAAGCAGTTGAAGTAGCCCAGCAGACTGGTTATTTATCCAGGAGGGTAACATCTTTTATGACCAATTGGTATTTTTAGAAGAAAGACAGAATGTTCCTTCAATAAAGCTTGCAGAATTTTTTCCAGTAGAACTATGCCTGTTTGATGGAAAAAAGTGTTCCAGAGGAATGTTCATTCTGTCATAGTTATCAACAGAAAATCAGCAGCGAGGTGAGCTTTCATTTTCTTGCCAGGTTTTGTACCAATCAAGCAGCTTGTCAACAGCTGCATGACCTCTTTTCTAAGCTCTCGAGGCTCTTGACCTGGCAAGCTTCTGAGCTCCTTGTCTCCCAGTTCATCACTTGATGGGCAGCCAGCTCTTTCTCTGGCTGCTTGTATGGATCACAGAGTGGCTTGCTGCTGGCTTGCCTAATCTTCCAAGTGTCTTGCTAACTGGCTTTCTTCCCTTCTTCTATTTAGCTCCTCAAATGCCTTTTCCACAGACTACCTCGTTCCTCATCTTCGTGGTTTTTGAGGCGTGGTTACTGTGAGTGGCCTGTTGTCCATCTAGCTGGCTCCCTGGTGGGTAAGCACCAGAAACCCAACTGGCTTACTGTCCAGAAGTTGCTTCCTAGCTGATTGTCTGTTTAGCTGCTGTGTGGACTCTGTAAGGCTCCCCATTGCAGGGAGCTGGTTTCTGCTGATGGTTGGCTCAATAGTTTTTGCTGGGCTTTTAAAAAATTTTCTTACCACAAAAGCAGGTGTGGTGTTTTTATTTAAACTTACATATAACAACTAAATATGATAATTCTTTAAATAATTCCTCGTACAGTTTTCACAGAAAAATCATAAGAAATCTGTGTTTCACAGTGAGCAGGAAGGTTTTTTTAAGGACCACTGTAAACTTAAAAAACTAAAAAAAACCCTGGTTTTGTTAACAGGTGGTATTTGTCCTCTAATTAAAATATCTTTCTCCTATGGGTTTCTAGAAAGACTCACATGAGTCAGAGAAGGTGACTAACTTTCCAGGGATAACACACTATATAGCAATTAAACAAATGTTTACCTCAAAAAATACCCCTCTGTTAATTTTAAGTTTTATCAATACATGTGCTAAAAGTAAAAGCAATGTGAAATACTACAAAATAGTATTTCAGATAATGGAATTTCACTTACTATATCTCACATCTAAGAATATCATCTGGCAACAGTATAGCAACAGTTATCTTACTATGTCTGGCCTGTGAAGGAAGATGAAAAACTATTAATTAGGAACATCTTGAAGTTTATGTAGAACATCACTATTTATAAAGTTTTGATTTTTCATTTCCTTCTTTTCTATTCTCTGAACTTTTTTCTGGTACACATGCTATTTTTTATTTCTTTCTTTTCTGTATATTTTGCTTACTCTTACTTGGCTTATGCCACTTGCCAAACTGGCATACCTGAACATACTATGGCAAACTTGAACATCCTATTCACAAGTCAGCCACCAAATTCAAGACTGCAATTAAGTTTCTGATAGAATTATTTTAAAGGATGGGCTTTCCTTAAAAAAAAAAAGGAAAAAAATAACCTACAATTCTTTTCCAGTTGCTTGATTTGAACAGCTGACTCTCTGGAATTATTACCACCAATAATCTCTTAACAGCTGCTCCGTCCTTGCTGCATGGAGTAGTATTGGGTACTTTGTTCTGGCCACAGTCAGGCATTCTGATCAGCTCTGCTGCTGACAAATGGGCTTGATTCTTCTCACAATCAGTGAAAAATTTCAGTAAACCAATGAAATTGGAAACACATGAAAAAGTTTATGAAAAAAGGTTACCTCACATGATTAGTAAGGATCTTAAAGAGCAGCTCTTGAGCTTTTCTCAGATGCTCTCAGCAGTTTGAGAAACCAGGTTAACAGTCTTTTGTAGTGTCAGTCAGTGGAGATAAAAGATGTGCTGGTCATACTTAGTACTACGTTGGTATTCATGATAATTATGATGGTCAGACTTTATCCACTGAAGTGATAAAATGTTTGCAACAAATCTGTCAATACTTCACTATTTCAGAGTATTAGTCCTTCCTCTAGTAAGGTGAAATAGTGCAAGAGCATTGGGAACGGACTTGTAATGACCTCCTGAGCCAGCTCCCTTTCTGTGTGTTTTCCCATGAGTGCAAAGGTGTTTTGTTCACACTGCTGCTATAGATACATGAGGTCTTTCCAAAAGAAGCAGAGGAAGTTCACACAGAAAGATACATTTTTGTGTAGCTAAGGGGATGCAGTTTAAGGCGATGAGAGAGAAGTCCCTTGCACAGTTGTTTTGAATGTTTATTTAAACAAGATATAAATTCTCAGTAAGTGACTATTCTTCTGAGCCAGTAATCACACATAGCTTCAGGACCTAATGTAGGCACTGATTCATATTCTGTCTCCTTTTCCAGTGCTCCAAGCTATTTGATGTTTTCCTCTTTGGCACATGTTAGAAGATGATAAAAGCTGTTACAAATCTCATATCCACACTGAAGCTTGGACAACTGTAGTGCACTCTTGGTATTTAAAAGCTATTTCCTGCAGGCAGTCAGGCCAAAGGAATGTATCCAGAGTATATTGCAGAGATTTAAATATGTCTCTCTGGCTAAGAAGAAACCCTAAATCAAGCCAAAGCAACATTTGCATACCTTGTAATTAATGTGAAAGCTTTGTACTGTGTCACCAAAAACTCTCAACCTGTTTTTTGGCAACATTTAGATTGGAATAAGGTGAAAACAGAGCTGTGCAAATGGCTAGAAGTAATTTATAAAACCAAAGCAATTAGATTGGCTTGGCTGAAAGTTTTGAATCTGACTGGGAATAAGAACTAGTTTTTCTGAAAGTAGATTTTGGAGTATCTTTGTGAACTGTGATACTTATAGCAAGCTTTATATTCTAGGAAATAGTAAAAATTTTTATGCTTTTATGTATACAATATAGGAAGAGCGAAGAGGATCTTACTTGCATACAGTAGAGGCGGGAATGGTTCCTGCATTTATCAAACAGAAGTTCTCCTGAGCCTTGTCACGGTCTCCGGCTTGGCGGTGCTGGATGGAGAGGTGCCGCGACCTTCCTAAAGGCGTCTCCAAGGCCAAGCCGCTGGGCAGGACCACCACACACTCACCCACACGGATAGCTCCAGAAAATGGGTCAACGCCAAAGAGACAGGAAGGGTCTTCGTATGGGGTTCCACGGGAGAGGTTTATTGCAGACACACGTGTGAAGGGTTCCAGGGACAAAGAACATGGGAGGGTCCAGGTTTATATACGGAAGTGGAGGGAGCATCAGGGACCAATGATCTGAGGGCATGGGGGCGGTACACAGGCGGGACTAGGGAATGGGAGCCAATGGGAAACTCTGAGAGAATGGCAAGTGGGAAGGGCCAATGCAGGAACATGGAGTGGAGAACTTTCTAGGGCAGGGACATATAAGGTATAGAGGGGCAGGGAGGCCAGCGGGCCAACCAGGGAAGCAGAACTGGGCTACATTAACGTAGTAGAACAGAGCATCCTGGGGGAAGCCTTTTTGGTCATTCTAACCTGGGAAAGATATTTTGGTACTAGGGACTGTCCCACCAGTGGACTCTCTTTGTCCCTCGTACCACAGGCCTACCGGCCACCGCAGAGCCTAGTGGTCCTTGCTAATTTAGCTGGTAGTATTTATCATTATGCAAATATCCACTATTCATGAGGTTTTTAGTCATCAATGAATCACCAGATTTCTACGATATCAGGCAAGTGTCATTACATACTATACCTAGCAGGGAAGTCACAAGTCCTGCAAAAAAGTTTTATCTCATGAAACTATAACACTTGGTCTGGCTAGCAGCATTGTCAATGCTTTACCCAGTTGATCTGTGTTTTGGCACCCTATGGATTGGAGCTCAGTTCCAAAATACAAGCTGTCTCTAGGCCTGACCATAGCAGTCTGAAAAAGTTAACATCCTTACCAGCACAACATGGTCCATCACCATTTATAAAGCCAAAGAAAGTGTCAGGCAATGTGAGAGGAATTAGAAATCCATTAATGCATGAAAAAGAATTTCACAGAAGCTGGATATGAGTTTGATAACACATCTATTGGAGAAGGATTTATCTCAGACTTCACTGTTTCAGAGTTCAGTACAAAAATAAAACTTGTTATTTAGTTTTTCTACTTCCAAATTTCTTCATCTGAACCCTTTGGGAGGTAGTATATAATACTATATAATACTATAAAATACTATATATATATATATAATATATATATATAGTATATATATAATATACTATATATATACTATTAAATACTATATAATACTAACTATCAGGCTTTTAGAACTGGTCGCAGTAGGTTTTCACAGCAATTTGAATGCCTGCCAATGTTAGTGTTTTTGTGAAAGTGTTTCTTCCTTTCCACACCCTTTAAACATCCGTAAAGTAGTTCCGAGAACAGAAACAAGTGTAAGGATCATACAGTATGTTTGGCATTTCTGATAAAGAAAGGCCTGATTTATGTGCCTTCTGCACACCACTCATTCTTAATTCATAGTCTTAAACCCCTTTTCTCCTTGCACATGCAATTTCTTTCTCCCTCATAAACAAAGAGGGGTTCAGAAAGGCAGGTGAATTTGGCTTACATGACTTAAATGCTGTTTTGTCATGACAAAAAGGGAGCACGTTTATTTTCCTTGAAGGTTCCTGGTATGATGATTGCAGAAATCACTGGATTTTGTTAAGCCACCTACAAATACTTAAGCAGAGAGGAGACGCAGTGGGGAAAGCCATTGCTCTCTGTTTTTTCAGAGGATACCAGGGTTTGCATCCTCTTACTAGATCCTGGAAGTAGTAAGAGGCTGAGGCTGAAGTTGTCCTGTGCTGCATTTAGTGGAATTAATCAAAAGAGCAGTGGGGCATGTGTGATATCCCAGAAAGGTCCTTGGAGCTCTAAGGTTTGTTTCTGCAGTTCATCAGAGAGTGATTCTGCACAACTGTTTTGTAAGGGCCATGAGGAAATTTCTGAGCCTAGCTTGAAGATTTTGTAGTGTATAAATTACAAAATCTGAATTATTTTTCTCAGTATTCATTTCAATGTATAAATGATGCAGCCAATATATAGAAAGCTTTTGACCTTCCCAAAGAAAGATTAACTCTACAAATGCTTTTTGGCATTTGTATTTATTTAAATTTAGACTAAACACTTGAAAAAGGGAGAATTCACCTTTTTTGTCTAAATTATCTGTGTGGATTCACTCAGGATCTGGGGCTGTTCCTGAAAGGGGACATACTCTTTGCTGTTATGGAGCTCTATAGTGAAATGAAGCCATTTGTGTTACGGATGTGCTGTGTGTGGTACAATTTTCATTGACCTTAACCACAGTACCATTAAACTGGTCAAAAACCAAGACTGTGCAGCACTTGGGCATATAATGAATATATTTATTTTACTAGGAACAACCTCTCTCTCATCTGCAATCTTTTACTGAAGATGTTTGTGGCCAAGGGAGGACTTACACCATCTTGTAACTTCTGTCTCTCTTATGTAGTGCCTAAAAGAAAATATACTTACCTAAAAAAAAATGCTTGCAGGGTATCTATTTATAATGTGTAATTGTTTGAGGATAGAGATTGTCACAGTTGAGAAGCATTGAGAACACCTAAATATATGCTAAATATGTGCAGACCACCAGAAGATGGTAACTTTGCAGGATAGTGGCTCGCCTTGACCAGTCTTTATTGAGAGACTGCAACAACTCTACAAGGGTTCTTATAAGCTTTTGTGCAGAGAATCTGCACACCATAGAGAGAGTAAGTAGACCTTGACCCCACTGACCATTGTGGTCTACTCTGTCAGTAATTTTCATACTGAAGAGAAGTCCTCAGTCTGCAGATTGGAGTCTCCTGCAGCACTCCCTGACACATCCAGCTCTACGTTCTCTATTTCGACCACGTATTGATAGCATGCATATAAAAATTTTTAGTATGTGCTTTGCAGTGGAAAACTAATATGGATCCACTGAATCTCAGAACTATTCTCTTGGAACTTCCATTTGACAATAAATCTCCACACTGCAGGAAAACCTTCCTACTTGTGATTTTAGATTAATTCAAGACAACATACAGAGCATTTTTAATGTTATTCTACTGTGAGATTATTTCATAACTGAATTCAAATAAAATAGAAATAATATTTTCTAGAAAAGATAGCTCGTAATAATGCATTAGTATATATTTGCAACCTCAAAGATAGAGGTGAGGTTGAAAATTTATAATGAACAGGAATAAGTATTACTGGATTGTTGGGTATGGTATACCATGCAGTATGTTGCAGTCACTCCTTAATACTTTGAAAAGATGCCTTTTATTATTAACTTCAAGTTCTGTAGTTCAGTAAGCTTGCTGGAACCTTAAATTTTTAGGTAATTTATCTTTCTAATTAAGGTACTACATAAATTTTATATGATTTTATCTGGAAATTACTCCGTACCCTTTAAAGATACCAATAAATGAAAAATACCTGTTATTAATGTGTGAACTCCAAAGGACAGGGAGTTCAAAGGTCTATGCATATTCAAATAATACTGAGGAAAAAAACCTGCAGTTTGGTTTAGTTTAATATCTGCACTAGAAATATAATAAATTTCCTATTCAGAAAAAAACCCCCAAACAGAATTGAGCTGAAAAAGGCCTGAAGACATTTTAATTTGTAATACTTTCACTGTTTGCTTTTAAGCTGTGATGAAAACATTGTCTGTTATATATATAGTCTTCTCTCTTTCTAGGTCTTACTCCCATTTTAAGTTTTGACTTTATCTGTGTGTGAATAAAAATATCTTTATTGGCAACAGGTGGAAAATCGACAACAAAGGTATTTTGAGCAACTTCCTATGCACTCCTACGCGTTGAGAACATCTGAGCATTGGTTGCAATTGGTTTTTATTTTCTTATTTTTCCTGAGCAGAGGCAAGATAATAAGGCTGATATTGTTTTGTATTTAAACCACAGAAAGCCTGGAATGTGCTAGGAATGAAGAACGCACTGTGGGTACTGCCATGGGCAAAACTGTGGCACGTGCCATGTTCACACCAGGGAAGGACCAAGCTGGGGGACTGCATTCTCCTGTGACCTGCTCTGGGCCAGTGAATGCTTTTACCCAGGTGTGGCACCAGTGCTGTACTTGTGTGCCCACATACCAAATAAACTCCATCTGCTGGGATTTAAGAGATTTGTCATCCTATTTCAATTATCAGATGGTAGCCTTTACATTCAAATATCATGATGGTAATGTAATATGTCAGATATTTGTGTTGGTAGTGAAAATACACTGAAGTTGAAAACATTTCTATTGTTTTATTGGAAACAGTTCCTTTAATATGTTGCTTTAATATATTCTTCTGAACTTTTTTATCTTTTCATACAAAAGCACATGGAGTTTATTCTCAGCTGAATGTAACTTACATTCAGAAATAACTCAGTTTTGTGTTTTCTGAGCCATCTGCAAAGTAAGCACAGGAATCAGCAAACTTACTTACCAAGCCAGTTGTTTGTCCTAACTGAGGTCAAAACACTGAAATTTTGTCCTGTGAACATTCTCTGAAATCCAAATGACTTGTTATCAGTCTTCCTTTGCTTTTGATCATGTTGTAGGATGATGTGTTTTCCTAATGATGCAGAATCTCTCATTAAGTTCAGGAAACAGGATATAAGGATAAGTCAATTGACTCAATTTATGGGCATAATAAAGCAGGCCCTATTACCTTCAGCAATCAAGGCAAGATGAAACAAAAACTTGTAAAGTTATTATGACAAATAACTTAGAATTTACCTGCAAACATAGAGTTAATACATTGTGGTTTTGAGGCAGAATTTGAGGCATTAAAACCTGAAAACAATAATCATAATCTATTGTTTAATGTGTCATCTCAGAATATTTCAGAATTTATTCAGAGCCAGAAATATCTGTTACTAAACCATGATGAACTACAAGAATTTTTAAAAGTATTTCCTAATGTCTGCTCTACGTCTCCTTTCAGCCTTTCTGAGTCAGTGTTAACAGCTGAGGATTTTTTTTTCTTACTTGCAATATAATTAAAAACAAATTTAGCAGGAGCATAGAAGTTCTGTCGGTTGGAGGCCTGCTAGTTTTTAGGAAGGTGACTAGCAATATACACAGCTGTTCCTGACAATTACAAAGTTTAAAGCAAAGCAGGGGAAAGAGGCTGAATTTGCCAAATATGGTTTCCTTTGTATGTCAGTGAAAACAAATCAGTGGACAGGCTAGAGTTCTTCCTGCAGCATGCTGAAATCAAACTTGTTTATATGTACTCCGTGACAGAAATTACAGATGAAACTTATCTTCCCAGAAAAAGCAATGCAATAGATGCTTCCAAACTGCATGGAACACAGTAGCAGGTAAAGAAAACATTAGCAACTGGGACGTGTTGGAACAAGTCCAGAGGAGGGCCAGGAAGATGGATCACCTCTCCTATGAACACAGGCTGAGAGTTAGGGTTTTTCAGCCTGGAGAAGAGAAGGCTCCAGGGAGACCTTAGAGCACCTTCCGGTACCGTAAGGGGCCTACAAAAAAGCTGGAGAGGGAAGTTTTACAAGGGCATGAAGTGACAGGACAAGGGGTAATGGCTGTAAATGGCAAGAGTGCAGTTTTAAATATTAGGAAGAAATGCTTTATTGTGAAGGTGGTGAGGCACTGGAGCAGGTTGCCCAGAGAAGCTGTGGCTGCCCCATCCTTGGAAGTGTTCAAGGCCAGGCTGGGTGGAGCTCTGAGCAAACTGATCTAGTGGAAGGTGCCCCTGACCACGGCAGGGGGTTGGAACTTGTTGATCTTTAAGGTCCCTTCCAACCCAAACTCTTCAGTGATTCTATTTAAGAGATGGTGTTTTGCATTAAAGGAAAATAAGTATGTTTAATTTCAGCAGGAATATAGTTCAAAACTGGCAGAGAGATGTTGATTATTCATTCAATGCCTTGAATTCCATTTACCTATATCCATCTCAGTTCAAAATTATGAAAAGAAGTCTTGTGCTTGTGCATTTATTGAGTCTGTCATGGTGCAAATATTGCCAAAGGAGGAATATGGGTCAATACAGAGGGAAATGTGTAAAACAAGTTGTCAGTCATTGGTACTATTTCCAAGTATGGAACTGTGGTGCTCTGTATGGGTTGTTATTCTTGGGAATATATAACTCATGGCTTTGACCACCTACAACATTTTCTGTAAAGCCAGAAGCATTCATCTGGGCATCTGATGTCCTAATTCAGGTCAAACAAAAATACTTCACTCACTTTATTTTTGAATTGTTCAAAATGTCTTCTGTGGTGTGAAACAGGAAGTAGATATTCTAAGGAGAATTATGTGAGTAACCCTTACATATAACTTTTATGTTTGTTTGGAAAGTGTTTTTGAATCTTAAGGCATTGTAAGTGTTAAATGCAAAGCATCATGGATGTTATATGTTCATTGGCATTAAAATTCAGAAACAAGTTATTTCCAGTGCCAGAACTTATTCCTATGTTCAGTCACTTAACAGGCAAAATTAAAATGAAGTATCAGCAACACCTTTCCTGTGCCAAGAAAAACACTGCATTTCAAGACAAGGGGCAAAGAAAATAGAGTCAACATTGCAAACATTTTCACTATCAACTTTGTACAACTGCTGGCAAAAATTATTGTGTAAGTCTATTTGCCATGTCTCACCATGCTTTTTCTCCCTTGATATTTGTGCCTACTCTTCTGAACAACTACTGCTTACTACAGTTGTCAAAATAAAATATGACAGCAGGTACAGTGCAGATGCTGTGTAAAGTAAATGTAATAATGATAATCATGATTTTACTAACTCAGTGACTGAAAATTTAGCTTGGGAAGAGGGATGAGTTTGCTGTCCATCGTCATTAGTTCATTCATCAGCTAGATGTTGCTCTGGGCAGCTGGTATGCTATTTGCCACTCCTGGGCTTAGCTTGGTTTTTAGCCAGAAAGATTTGCATTTCTTTTTTTTTTCTTTTTTTTTGCTTCTTGTACTTGCTGTGAGCAGTAAGGAAAAGGAGTCTGCTGCTCTGGGAGGAATTTGAACCAAACACTTAAAACACCTGAAGAGCCAGAAAGCATCATGACTCTGCTCTAGGATTTGTAGTCATTTAGGAGGAGCCCAGCCTTTTGATTTAGCTGATAGTTAATTTTTAACTTCTCAGGGGACAATTTCAAGTGGCTGTAGTAGTTGAATTTGATTTTGCAAGAGCATTTCTGGTGTCCCTTTAAAAATCAGTTTGTTGCTGCTGTTAGGCAACTTGAATAATTTTTGAATGCTGTTTGTGATCAAATAATATCCAGAGACGGAAGAAAAATTAATATTTTTGTCTTCGTTCATAACTAAGCTTTTTCTGGGATAGATTTACATATGTAACTCCTATTCTTCTGCTTCATTGACTTCCCCTCTTCAAACCTCATTTGAAGCATATTTTCTTTCTCTTGTGGTTTGTTAATATCTTGGGATGACTTTGTGATGTGTATCCCCTATCACTGCTCTATGCCCAGAAATTAACTCCATTACTTAGTTACTAAAGCTGTTTACTGACAAACACATAGAGTGATACAGACTGGCTTATGAACCAGTGTGTTTTACTGCTTGTCCTCATAGCTACAGCTGAAAAAAAAAAAAGAAAAAAGAAAAAGCATGCATGTTTGGATCTAATAATATGATGTGCCTGCAAATAAAACATGGGAAGCTTCATAAATCTTATAAAAATGTATTAATCTTTTTTAGATTTAGATATTTTGCCACGTATTCCCCTCCATCTTCTAGGTTTTGAAAGCAGCATAGAAAAGAAGCACAAACTGACTGACTTTTCCCCAGTATAAGAAAGGTTAGAACCAAAGCTAAAGGCCTAACAAAAAAAAAAAAAAAGGACAAAAAGAGCATGCTCCTGAACTGTCTGGAAGAATTTCCAGTGATTTTAGTGGGCTTTGGTTCCACTCTTCAGTGGTACCAACAATGTAGGCAAAATTCAGTTTTACTGTGGTACAGACTTCTGTGAATGAAGGCTGGGATTTGAGGAGGCTGAGGATGTTAGGTGAAGGGAAAGTTCAGCTGCTGTGGATCTGAAAGTAGGCATTAGTCAGTAGGGCTTCAGATAGAGAAATTTAGAAGGTTGTATGTGGGGATGAAGACTTTTGGAGTCAGTAGAGCTCTGGAGAATTTGGTTTGAGAAATCATAGGAGGTCACCTCCATCCATAGGATCCATAGGAGATCATGAAGGTGAGCTTGGGGAGAGGTTAGTGATGTAAGAGCAAGGAGTTAGGGTAAAGGGACTGGAAACATTCAATAGGTTTTGGCATGTGCATCTTTGTAGAGACTGTGGTTGGTGGCTGTGCAAGCACATGGTTTTGTTCGCCCTTTTTAGCCTTTCTGGGGACCATTCTTTTCCTTCCTTGCAACCTTTTGAGTCTCTTGGAGGAGGAAAGAAGGGACGGAGGAAGAATACAAGGTCCTAATTGAAAGAGGTCCATCTATGTAGGATGTTAAGACCAGAACCAGGTCTGGGAAAGAATGGTGTAGGAATTGAGAAATGAACTGTATTCATTAGAGCAAGGCTTCTTCCCCTTTGGAGGATATCTGCTGGTACCAAGAGGAGCAGCCAGCGATGAGCACTGTGCCTTACAGTGTCCTGGGCAGTAATGGCAGGAGCAGTTGGTTGTGGAAGCAGAAGAGGTCAAGAGTAGGTCTTGTCTCATGGTGTGTCACTGCAGGCTGTTCCTGCTTTCTTGAGCGAGCGTTCTGGTCATGTGTGAGTAACACAGGAAAGTTCGTAAACCCTTCCTAGAGGGTGTGTCATTCTCATTTAAGCTAACAATTGGTTGTTGTGTATATCAATGATGAAACAGTCAGGATAAAACTGAAAATGTATGTAGAAAGTGTTGACTTCCAGGCATATGTATTTCTTTTTAAAGTTGTGTATAAAAAAACCTCTCTATAGACACTTTGTGAATGAGCAAACAGATCCAAGCAGAGGCTGCAGCAGCCATAGATGACTGCTGAGTAGCCAACATTTATATTTCAAAAAGTCAGTGTACATTTGAAAAAGTTCACTGCACATTCATGTGTCACTGCATGTTTTTATGGCCCTGCTGTGCATGCAGAATTGTTTGTTTTCTTCAGATAGAAAATAGTGTGAACCTGACCAGCACTACATAATAGCATAGACTCCTATTCTAACATCTGGATCCTTTCATACTGTAATAGACAAACAGCTAAACATTCAGTGGCTTAATTTCTTTTTCTTTTTATGATTCTGAGGCATTCAGATGCTTATCAGATCCTGATGGGCTTGCTGTTTTTGCTTAGGCAAAATCACTACTGACTTTGAAGCCCATATCAGCTTTGTTTAGCTAATGAGCATTGACTTGAGAATTTGGCCCCAAATTCCTTTTATAGATAAATCATCTGGAGCTCTCACATAAGAAAACTGACTACTTATGTTTCCAGTATTTTTGGGGTTTCCTAGCATGAGGACCATCACAGAAGTGAATGACCTTTCTCACAATCTTTTAGTTTCAAAGTGGGATTGGGAATTTAAAATAGAGGTTTATATAAAACACAGTTTTCCTGGCAGGAAAGTGAAATAAGATCAACAACTTTATACGCAGTAACACTCCCACAGAAACAGATAGCAGTAGTATCAGACTTCAGGAGGAGCAAGAATGACAAAGAATACTAGGAAATAAGACTGTTTGACCAAACTTTTGAGGACTTCCATCTGCAAAACATTATCTAACATGTGGGCAGCTACACAGGTGTTGTAAAACTGCTGGTGTTGAGGGACTATTTGATTAGCTAATTACCCTTATAAAGAGACAACCTAATCTGTGTGAAACTCCCCCATCTGAAAACTCATTTTGTCATGCTATTTTCAAATTTTCTCTCCACAAATTGCAGTTTAAAATAATTGGAAATTTAGAAGAAAAGAAAGAAAAAGAGAATCTAATTTGTCACTAAAAAAATCAACTTTTAAAATTCCTCCCTGGTGGTCTGGTATTATTAAATATTCTCCTTGATTTTTTTTTAATCTTGGTTTATTGGAGGGAGAAAAACAATTATCTGTAAACGTAATTTTTAATGCATGGTAATAAAAATAAATGGTACAGCTCTGCTGCTGCTCACCTAAATCTTCTTCCCTGGTGGTCTGGTGGTATTAAATAATCTGTTCCACATGTATTCATCATTTGCTGACAGGAAAAGGAAAACTTTTTACATTTTATTGTCTACAAAGCAAACACAATGTTACTTAATCAGGTGGGTAAGACTTTTCTGAGGGTCACTCAATAAACAAAAGAAATATTTGACTTTCCCAGGTGGTGTAATTTTAACTCTCCTGATTTACATGACAATTATGATGAAACTAGAAGAGCAGAAGTAATTTCCAGGATGCCCTTTGTGTTCAGTTCTACTTGGTCCAGGTTCTGTTTGTTATGGTTTAATTCTTTTCTGCAACAAACTAGCTAAGTAATGAGTGCCACAAATTATCTCATTGCTGATGAGGCATTCATTTACTTCAGGATATTTACTGTCTGCTTTACACTCACACATAACGTCTTTTTAATGTAAATCTCATGGTGCTTTACTGAATTAGATCAGCAAACATTTATTTCTCCTATTTCAAAGACTGATAAACTGATAGGTGGTGGTGTGCAGTGTGGACTTGCCTGCAGCTGTGTGGCAGTTCCATGACAAGAGTGGAAAATAGAATCCCCAATCTCTGGGATTTTTCCCTTCTTACAGACCTCTAGTATCTTCTACTTCAAAAACTCTCCATGTTTGTGTTCATTAAATCTTTGTTTTAATTTTCGAAATGCCCTTAAAGAAACTAAGCTTTCAGCAATGGAAGTGGAGCACTCATTAACTCTTATTCATCATCTCTTTTTTGGCATTTGTGCAAATTTTAGAAATGATGCTGGGGAAATTTTTCCTTCTCTAGTTTAAAACAGTGTAAAGTCATGGTGTGTGTACTCTCCTCTCAGAGGAGACCAAAAAATATTGATTTGTTGGACAGCGTATTATTGTATTAACACTGAATTTTGAAAATACAACATTTCCACACTGTTATATTTTTGGTTTTGGCATAAAGTTAAGTAAGGTATTTTAGAGATTTATCTGTCCTTACTGATGATACTTTTCATTCTGTAAAACAATATATATGATTTACTTATTAAATTCAAGCTGATATTATTAACATATAAATCTCAAGTTTTATACTGGGTGTATACTTCATATGGCACATTGGGGATGTTGACAGAAACTGCTTCATTTCCTTTGGGTTGTTTTACTTTGATACAGTTTGGACATTGAAAACAGCAGTGGGTAGAAAATGCATGCTGGATCACTTTTACAAAACCAAGCGCAGGGGCTGCTTTTTGCTAAAAAGCCTGTAAATAACAGGATCATAAGAGACTGCCATGAGATGTAATTTTGTTCTCATTATGCTGTGAAGGCTTGATAACTTGAGAGAGGTAAACCACCAGAGAAGAATAGATTTCCTATGACAATGATCTTAAAAGTAAAAAATTGTTCTAAATGGTTCACAGCCCTTTCTTGGAAGCACAAATATTTTTGCTTTAAAATAGGAAGATATGTACTTTTGTTTTTAAACATGAATTGCTTTTATCTCAGAGGTATAAAATAATTAACTTAAACTCTGATAAAATCTGTAGTTTGTAATTGAAAACATGTGCATTGTGGGACCAGTGGAATGTTTCCAGCCGAGCTGTGTGTGGCAGAAAAGAATCTCTACAGAGCTCAAAGCATTCCTGGTTTTATGGTAAATGTCTCTCTCTCCTCACTGAATTCTTATTAATCAGTTTTATTTACATGGCATTGTAGTGATCTACTGAAGAGTAAAATGCTTTAAAAACATTTTGAAAGATACATAAGAGTCCTTGAGGGAGAAGACTAATTTAGCTGCAAGTTCCATTATAAACCGCATTGAGTGATAAGGCTTGAAAACAACCCAAACTTGTTATGTATGTGTGTATGTGTGTATTTATTTTCTACTGATGCTGTTGGAATGTCTTCTTGGGAAACTCCCTTACAGCAGAGTGATGAATTGTTTGTGTGGTCATGATAAGGATATATTTTATTAGGATATAATACCTATTCACATTAACTACCATGAGTATATTATAAGAACATTTTCATTAAACAACTGCTCTCTGGGGCATGTATTTCCCAGGGATAGTAACACAAACCAGAGTGTTGTCTTTGGGGCAAATGTCACACCGTTAAAAGTGAAGATTGAAAAGGAAAACCTAATCTAAACCCCATTACTTGTCTCTAGCAAACAGCCTCTTTTTTACCAAAATATTACTTTAAAAAAAATACTTCATTTAAAAAGAAACTCATAGCTTACAGGGATTGCTAAGTTCTCAGCAATGGACTCCATTGTCACATTCCCAAACTGAACATATTTAATTTATTTCCTAATCATTTTAAATATAGTGCCATAGGGTTGATTGGGTTTTGATCCCTGTAGCATTCCTCAGAAGGTGATCTTTGTGTGGGTACACGGGACGAAAAGTTCAGTCTGTGTTACAAAAGCTTCCTAAGCCTTACACACGTGGTAGCTTTTGTGTAGTAACTCCTGGGTCTCTGTGGCTGCTGCTGCTGCAGAACTCTCTGCAGTCCTATTAGACTGTTTAAAGAAAGCTCAGATGTATCAGTGTGAATTGCAGATCTATTTGCAGAGTCCATGTAAAATTCACTATGATTGTGTAAATTAATACTAGAACAATATTTGATTATAGAATGACACACAGGGTTTTCAGGTACTTAATTATTGGGAATGCTTTTTAAAAGGCCAGTGATAGAAATGGAATGCCATTGCATAGACTATCTAGAGAAATCTTTCTGGTAGGATGGTGACTCTGCAACACAGATCTCTCTATCTTAATTTTATTGAGAAACTAGAAGTAACCATGGGAGGTTATTGTTTTCTCAGAGACCCCACCATAACTTGAGGAGAGAAAAGCGTTTTGGTAATGAAGTGTGTTACAGCAAAGGAATGTAATGTTTATTCTCTATTCTGAAGAGGTAGGATCCTTCTGATCTCACTTTGTAAATTCTTTCTAATTTCAGAGGACTCAGTTCTCAAATCTGGAATCATTAGTCCAGTATAGCTGCTTTCAATATTGGTAGAAGAATGTAAACAACTTCATGCTTTGAAAGAACTTTGAATTATTTTTGTTGTGGGCTTTTTTTGCTTTCATAAGCCAGTCTGAGGTAGAAAGTTATCACAGGACATTTGACTCTAAAGCCACTGAAGAGTTTTAAGTGTTCAGTGCTAAGTTTTAACTTTGGATAAAACCTCTCAGCTTGGGTAAAGGCACAGAGATATTCTAGAATAAAAACTATTTCATTTTCAGGATAAGAAATCTTGACTAAAACTGTGAAGAAACAGTGTCTTGAGCTCATTCAGCTATACCCACCAAATCTATCTGAAGCATTAAATTTTTGTAAAAGGCAAAACAGATTTGTCAGTACAAACAAACATACCACCTACCCTTGTGCTAATATGTTTTAAAGTACCAGGAACTTACATATTAATTAGAATAAAAATAGGATTTAGTCTAATATGAACATGAATCTAAAGAAAGTTAGTGGGTGTTCAAACAGAAGAGAGCATTTTTTCACATGAAAGAAAGTAAGCAGTGGAATTCTTCATCTCAATGCTTACGTTTAGTGTTGAACATGCAAAAAACTCACTATGATTCAAAAAACAATTTGACAAATTTCTGAGAGAAAAATATTAAATACGAATTTCCTGCTTTGGCTTAGAAAGTCTCCATAGTACAGATTTCTAGGAGGTGAAAGACTATTCTGGACAAATACCAGTATATGATATATAATCCTTTTGAAGCATCCTTATTGTCTGTAACAGGAGGCAGCATGGGGGATTAGATAGATTTTGATACGGCTGTTCTTCTGTTGATACACTGCTGCAATATCATTACTTTGACAGCACTAGTCCTTTGTCACAGAGTAATTCCTCTTACAAGCTGTTAGAGCTGTTAGTCTCTGATGCTGGCACTAATATCAAGGACATCAGTCTTCGTAGTCAAAGTTAAGAATTAAAATAGTTGGTATTTACGAGCATTGTTGTTATTTCTCTTGTTGCCTCCTTTTGTGACTTGGAATTCTTCAGCTTGTGTGCCTCTGCTTATCTAACTTAAGAAATTATTTTTGAATTTTCATTAGCTAAGATTCTGGGTGATGTTAAAATAAGAGTCAATTGATACTGAAAAGGCTCTACCATGATTTTTATTTATCATTGCTCTCTTTAATTTTCATGTTTTCATTTATTTCACAAACTGTAAGTGTTGTGCAAAAGCAGTGATGTAGAACAGTGAAACACACTGGTGAAACATCTATCTGGAGGGGTAAAAAGGCATGTTTGGAAGGAAAAGTTCAGTTTTGAGCTGTAAATCTGAGGAAAGTGTAATTAGCATCTGAGGATCCTCAAAAACAGTTGTATAGTCAACCTAATTATTATTATGCATTATAGCAATACATTGACATGCTCTTAATCATATTGAATCAAAACACTGATACAGGAATTATTGATCAAAACTTTGTGACTTTTAGTCATCTCAGCATATTGTCTTTCTTTAAGGCAATCATGGATCAGAATATGAAGTTTCTTGTATTTTGGATTCTTCTTGAGAGAATATACCTGTGGGCATCTGACAGGAGAGGGGTGTTGCTGCATGAGAAGCTCTCAAAAGTGATGGCAACCTTCACAGCCCCTTTATTTCAGGCAGTCTTTGTTTTGAAGTCACTGCTGAAGCAGTTTGAGCAGCCTAATTGTGCATGCATGGTATCATACAGATAGTTGTACATAGTTATATGGGAGCCTTTTATTCTTTAAGTAGTTATCACGCATAAGACTTGATCAGAGGAGTGGTAATTTTACTAAAACAGGGATGTCTGCTGTCTTTGTGTATATGCTGGAACACATACTCCTCCTTGGAACGTGCCAAAAATAAAAACATTTATAGACACACAGAAGCCAGAAAGATATCTAAAAGTGCTGCTGTTTGAAAGAGAAATCTGAGATATGACTCTGAAATGATTGCAGCTTGCCGACCTGTGGGTAGGAACGCTTGCAGTGCCAGTGTGGAACTCCAGCCCATTTCAGATCCAGGGGCCAGAGACACAGCTGTTTGATAGCAACATGAGACCTTAGTCCTGCCCTACAGGCTTTCAGTTCTTGTGCCAGTGGAGCTGTTGACATGAGAGCTCTGGGACTTCAGAGGATGCAGAGCAGCCCTTCTGCCCAGTGTAAATGGGTAAGAGCTTTGTCCTGATACTGGGAGAACATGGTGACAATGTAGTCATTAAAAAGTCACTTAATTATAACATTGACTAGTGACATGCGGGGCTTGCATTATGTCTGTCAGGTTGCTGTCTGCACTTGGGAGGAAGGACTGTGTCTGGGAAGTTCTTTCTTGAGAAGTAATGGAAGCTCTTCTGAGTGCAAGAATTACATTCAATGTAAGGAATACATTCATTTTATTAGTTGTGACTAATAAAACCAATTAGGTGACATCATCATCAGAACTCGACATTATTTTCTTAACGTATAACATCGGTTCAAAATTGAACCTATCAAATATAGTTCTGCATTATTCAGATAAAAATCAACAAAAATAGGTTCACTGTAGAAGTGCTTTCAAAACTCAGTGCATAAAAACAAGTATCTTGCTGTTCTAAAAAATATTTATAATGTAGGTGTTTATAGGTGTTTCCTAAAATGCCAAAATGTTCAAGCATACCATAAAAATTGTTTTGTGTTTAGAACTAGAGTGAATTTCACCCTGTGAGTAGTCCTGTGTGACACCTTTGATGCCGTTTCTGGAGCAACTGCTGGGATTTCTGTTTCTTGCCCTGTCTGTGAAACACTACTGCAACAGTCTCAGAGAAGTGCACAGCCTGTATGGTAATAATAATGAGACAGGCTCTTCTGCTCTGCAAAGCAGAAGAACATCCTTTTCACCCAGAATATGTAATACAGTGTGATATAGAACTGATTGTCTTTTGTTACTAAATATTAGTAAAATAATATTATAGGACAATGTAGTTCAACATTTTTTGTTGTATCAGAGTCAAGTGAATGTGAGTAAATTCAAATGGAGGTATCAGCAATTAAAGGTAAGGATTGGCTCAGTAAGGTAGTATTAAATATGCAGAATAGCTTTGAGCAAATGGAAAGCCATTTTGTATGGTCCTAAGGTTGTAAAATAGCTAAGATGCATATCAAAAAAAGAGGGTTTAACTATGGGTTAGAAACTGAGTACAGTAATAAGCTGAGCACAGAGAAATCTTCCCCAAGAGGGTAGGATTGCTCTTCCTTTGTAGACTGCTGCCCATCGGCTCATGCCAGGGCAGAGAGTAGAGGCTCTGGTGATAGAAGCAGCTGGTTCAATGTTTCCAGGTGTGTGTTTGTCTCCACAGCTGCAGGTTGTGCATAGCTCCTGCAGCTGCCCAGGAGAGCTGCTTTTCCAGTGGCTTTTCCAGCCTTTGTTATCCTCACACTAAGCGCTAGAGTCACACTGTGACATTGAGCATATGGACTTGTTCTGCAAGAAGCTGTAGTTCCCCACAGGTAAATAAGCTGTTTTATGTGAGAGGAAGAAGTGGTTATGGATACATTTTATGTGCAGTGTATAACTCCCTTGAAATGGGTCAGATAAGCTGAGCAATGTCAAACACAGGGTTGATTGGCAATATGGCAATAGCAGAATTAGTAGTTTTCTGAGTAATTTAACTCTCTCCACATTTTTTCTGCTTCCTTCATCTGCACCATTATCACATTAAAGTATATCAAAATGCTAGCTGCTCATTAGAGAATGAATGCACCTCTGGCAGTCCATAAACTAAGGCCAGAGCTTCAGAAGTGCTGAGAGCCTGGCAGCTCCAGCTGATAGCAACAGGAGTTGCAGGTGCTCTGCACATCTGAAAATTCAGGGCTGTTTTGTTACCAGAGATCTGTCTTAAGCATGGCTGTATGTGTACTTGGGGAAAGGTATTAAAAATGCCAAATCACACACTCATGGGCAAATGAACAATAATGTTTTCATTATGCTTTCACATGTACACTTGAGATAAATCTTTTAGAATGTCAGAGTGAAAATAAAATCCTTTGTATCATTTGCAGTTACTTGCAATATATTGAACATCAGAATAAATCTGCTGTTTTACTGAGGGCTAGCCCATGCAAACCTGCAGCCCATGTCCTGGGGCAGATCCTTGCAATGTGGAGAGCCTCATTACATGCTCAGGCAGTGGCTGAGAGAGTCCTCCTTGAAGGAATGAGGTTTATAGAGGCAAGAGAGACACACGGGGCTGAGGTTTCAGCACTTGCAAGGGATGTCAAAGGGAAGTGTGTTTTGAATGTAGAAAGTTATAAAGTGCCATGGATGGTGATCTGAGCATCAGGTATTAGCAAAATTACTGATGATGTTTTTGGCAATGGGTATATATTTCCCACTTCTTTATTCTCCTTTCAGAAAATGAGAAAATAGTACCACACGAAATAATAATACTGCCTCATTTCATAGATTGTAGCCTTGGTTTTGCTTTTTAAGAAAAATGCATTTATACTATACTGAGGAACTCTAGAGAGATGCCCACGCAGCACTGAACAATTCTCTATTTGGGGCCACATATTCTGTGGGGCAAATAGAGAAAAAACTGCATAAGTATTCATTTGCTGAATGAGGCAGGGATCTGCAGAAAAATACTGCATGCAATCATCTCATTAAAAGCACCATTACAGACTGTGTAGAGCTCTCTTCTGAACTTTGACTAGTTTGCTAATTTAGCATCAGTTTTATGTAGCTGTGTAAATGTGTAACTATGTTAAGCATCAGAGGATCATCACAGAACTTAGTGGAATTGTACTTTGCAGGAAGACTGTTAACTGCATGGGTATTGAAGGTTATGGTATTATAGACATTGTTGATGAGTAGAACCACAGCCTTTTCTTTGCTTGCTGAATTGTATATTCAGTATTTTCATAAGAGCTAGGCTCACTCAAAATTTGAAAACAACCCCTACCACAAAAAACCTAAACAGACTTATCACTGACTAAATGCATTAGTCAATGCATTTATTTAGGAATGAAGAAAAACTGTTACTTAAGAAAGACCCTGGCTGTGTTTACAAATACTAAATAACAAAATTAATAATTTTTGGTATATTACACTGCTATTAAATTGGCTGCATAAAGGTTATGCACTGCATGTTTTTAATGCTGTAAGAGAAAGGCTAATATTAAAGTCAAAATCTCTCTCACAAACCCCTATTCCATCTGCTGGAGGGGGGAGGAATGCACAAAGAAAGAAAGAAAAAAGCTAATTTTCATAAAGATTTTGTGCTTTTATTTTATACATAGCATAACCTTTAATTATTATGAACTTTTCGGAAAAAGTCCTTGGCGTAAGATAGATCCTATTGTGGTTTTTGTTTGGGTTTTTTTGGTTTTTTTCAAAGTTCTTCTCTGAGATGTACAATTTTAGAGTCAAAGAGAGGCCTTGAGTTATTGCCCAACTGGCAAGTGTTCTGTCCCTTTAAGAGTCTTGGGCTTGATTGTGATGAGGAGTCTGCATTCTTCAGAGTGACGGTAGCTAAAGTCCGATTTTTAAAAAGATGCCTGAAAAAACCCTAGGACTTCCTTCTACAGCATCTTTCTAGACACTGAGATTGAATCTCTTCCCCATCTTGTCTGCAGCAGGTTCCAAAGAAATTCTCAATTTCCTAAATATTTTTTTTAAGTGCTAGGACTCGGTGCCACTAGGAGGTAATTTTTATTAAAAATAAATTAGAGTGGAACAGTAGGTTAAAAGTTCTAAAGAAAGAAAAATAAACAGTTGCAAGAATGGGGAAAGGAGAAGAAATAACAAATGAATAATAAAATATTCAGTGCTTTTCAATTAACTGTGCAGACAATTAGTATACTACTGGATTATATCACAGAAATCATGTACATTAATTTTTTGCAGCCATTATCTTGTATGTGATTTACTCCCCTCTAGTCATTAACAATGCTATTAAAAGGTGGATGTAGATGAAAATTCTGGGTAGTGTGCAGGAAAATAAAATGACTGAGGGTCAAGAGCGAAGCTGAAAACCAACAGATTTTAGAGGACATAGGTGGGAGACAGGAAGGGAACAGAAACCTGAAGGGAAATTAAATGAGGAGGAAAGAATAGAGCAAAAACTGTGATCTGACTCTTTCCAGTTCCTTACAGTAGCTGAAGTGCTTTTCTGATAAGATGCCTTGTCTCTTCCCCAAAATGCTGCAGTTTAATCTTAATCCTGAATAAACCTTCATTTCATGAAAGGCAGAGCCTTTTGGAATCACACAGCTTTTCTTCACAATGGAAATCTGTGTGTACATCATGAAGAAGATAAATATGTGTATGAAGAAGTGTCCCTGGGGTCTTTTCCGAAGCAATGAAGCATCCTTGTTTCAGGTTACAATGGCAGCTTGAGGGCAGCATTTCCATCCAGAAGAAAATGGCTGTGCCTCTTCATAAATAGAGCCCTTTTTGGAAAATGAGATAAAATGCATAACCAGGAATGTGTTAATGAAAGAGAGAAGAGAAACATCAGCAAAATGAAAATGAACGGCTGACACATAGTTGGGGAAAGGTTACCAGTGGGAATTTCTTTGTCTGACTGGATGTTTTGTTGTATAAATAGATGTGTTTTTGTCATTATATGAGTTGCTAGTATTAATTAAAATTGTAATCAAATTTCCCTGGTGCTTTTCACACCTGAAAATGACAGTCCTTCACACAGCTGTAAGGATTCACTGAGTCAGAGTTTTCTGTTAATGTTCCTATCTTATGTTCAGGTACCAGCTAATTAGACTGTGCATTTAAAGTGAGATTGTGCTTTCTATATTTTTTTCTCCGTGGTTTTGAGTAGAAATGTTAGGCTGCTGCAACAGAGCAGTAGCAATGCTTCGTGACTGACAAAGCATATCATATCACAAGGTCCACAATAGGTTTTACATGCCCAGCACCTTTTTACAAACACAGGGTCTGGGCAAATGTCAGCTGGTGGGAGAAAGAGCTGCTGGCCAGCCTAGCAGAGGAATGCTATGGCATTGTCTCTGTGAAACAAGATGACTGAAGGTTGTGGCCTGGAGCATGGCTGTGTGATGAACTCTTCAGTGTTTGCTTCTTGCCTCCCTGCGAGCTCCTTGATTGATACTGATAGCAGCAGGAGAAATATGCACGCTTACATCCATTTTATAAAACACATTGGCCCAGACCTAACCACTGGGCATGCCAGGGGCTGTGTTGTCTGCCACTTTGTCCCTCAGATACCTAGGGACATTCATGGGCTTTCAAGTCTAGCAATTACTTTACGCCTTTACAAGAAGGGAAGGAAATAGGATGATACTTTTAATAGTAATTAAAAGCCAAGGATACATTGTGAATGTGAGTTGCAGCTGCTGGTTGCAAGAGCTCCTCAGATTGACTCAGCTTCCGGTTCTGGACCTTCTATTGTTTCATATCCTGAATTCTGAGTAGAAGTCCAGAAGGACTTTTCCTAAGCCAACAAACATTCCCTAGAGGAAGAATACACTTTTGAGTCTACTGTACGGGAGAGACGGAATTGGAGAGTGAAGAATAATAACTGTAGGTGCACAAGGACGTATTTTCTCACTATATGGTTGGGGTTTTGTTTGGCTGGGTTTGAAACGTGCAGGTTTCATCTCATTACTTGTTCCACATATCAGGGTCATGCCTCCCTTCACACATACCTAAAGGAATGAAGACCTTCAATCATTGATTTTCTCACATTTCCATTGGCTTGGGGGTGTGTTTTCAGTAATTTCTTTGAAAAGTGTTAAGCGACTTATTCCTCTGCTTTCTGAGTTACTGTATGCTTAGTTACAGTTTTTTTCTTCAGAAGAAAAATAAATACTGCCTATTTAATAATCATTCGAACAACAAACAAAATTATTATGAAATTATGATTGTACTTATGATACATATTATTGTAATTATGGAATTATTTTTGTACTATTTCACAGGAATTAATATATTTAGATAGCATAACCTGACATACTGAGGGGGAACCTTTATGGGATCTTTTGCCTTCACAGAGGCAAACCATTATTTGAACGTCAGCACCATGATATTCATCATCCATCAGTTGCTTTCAAGAATGCTGCAAAAGAGGCAGTCACTTTTTTAAGGTCTTTGTACAGGGGCAGTATAGAGAGCCACAGATTTAACTGGGTTGGCTGGCCCTGAGCATGCCCAGATAAGTCACACCACCAAATGAAGTAACAACTGATGGGATTGAAAGGTCTCCAGAGAAGGACTTTTTGATTGAAAGAATGAGAGAAATATTAATAAATATGGGCCTTGTCATTTAGAGTTTTCTATATTTTGACTGTATTTCTTTATATGTTAAAGGTACATTAATCCACACATGCTCAACTGCTTTCATAATGAAACAGGGTAAAGGGTGAGAAAAGAATTAGCAAATGCCATACAAAAGTCAATCTACCTCTCATTTAGCTTGACATTCAATATCTGCTCTCAAAGAACCCTAATTTCTGACTTCTTATTGTTCCATGCTTTAATCACGATCTTTATGTAAAAAATTTAGTGAAGGGGGACAGCTTTTAATAAATTCTGCATTCTCATGAATGTGGTTCATTGTTTTAATGCCTCCTGCAACCAGGCTTCTGCTGATTCCTTATTGCCAACCCATTTGAGTTCTCTTTCTGTACTATAGCATTTCCCTTATCTCTCACTTGGCCCTCTTTCTTTAGCTGTCCATCTTCTTCTCAATTTGCTGATGGGAAGCCCAAACTGATAAACCTGAGCCCCTTTGGGCTGTTGAACAGCACTGTTTTTATCATTAGATGATGAAACTGTCTGATGTTAATTTATCGAATTAATGTTGGATTCATAGATATTTGTGAGTTCTACACTTTAATTATGCACTCCTTAAAAAAAAAAAAGTAATTTCTTTTCTTCATTTAAGAGAAGAGATTAATTTAATACTTGGTCGTTATTCCTTAACAATTTAGGGAATTTTCTGTAATCTGTTCTTCATTGAATGGAGATTCTGTATAGGATCAAAACCAGTCTGAAACAAGGCAATTATCAATTACATGAATTTATCCATTAATAGGCTTGTTTCTCTGTCAAAGTTCAGAAAATCATAGCCTTTCTTTTATTAGCTGAGATGGTGATAACACACAGCATTCTTGCAAGCCAAAAGACTCCTTTTGGGAATGAACAACCTTCAGAAATGTTGTCTGTTTCTCATGTATCAGCCTCATTTCTGCTGCCATTGAAGTTGAAAGCAATTTTCTGTATGTGATAGTTTAGTTGTATTCTTTCAAAAGCAATACACTATTTGAAAAATCTTCATTAAAGAACAAGTACAGTACTATTTACTACATGCATAATGTCCCAACTTGTCTTTCTCCTTTATTCTGTTTTTCATATGCTGTCATACTCAAACGTAAGTCTGATCTTCTATGAGCATGAGTACTTCTGCTAAAATCTATTATAATCTTTCTTTAGGTGAGCCTTCTTAGACAGCAGATCTACAGATACATGTGTATATATTTGCACACTTTATTGTTTGCATAGAGAAATGGGGTAAAGAAAATTTTTTGAATGTAAAGAAATTGCATTAGCTGTTTATCCAGAACACTTGTTGTGTTGGCTCTTTTTCTGCACTGTAATAGGTACATAGATGCTGAGTTAATAGTGGCAGCTTTATGTCAACTTTCATAATCTGAATTATGTCTCATAAGTGACATAAAATCTCACTAATGTATTCTGAATAGGCCATAGATAAAAATATTTTCTGTTCATATAAAAATCCAGAAACTGGTACAAAGAGATTGAAATGAAGACCTGATTATAGTGAAATAGCAACTTGACAAATATTCAAAGTGTCTATAAATAACCAAATTAAAGAAGTCCAAAAGCCTTACTGCAATGATCAGAAGATGTGAATGGTTAGAAATAAGTTTTGGGCCTTTCAGTAGTAGCATCAATATTGAAGAATGAAATTTGCTTAAAAATAATCCTTTAACAGCATGTGCCAGCTCTGGACTGAGGGGGAGCTCTGAGCTGGTCTTAGAGCTCCAGCGTTACTGAGGCTGCTGGGTTGTCATTATGTAATTGCATCCAGCTGATTTCCTTGCAGTAATCCCTGCATTTGTTGAATAACTCAGAATATATGGTACAACTCCTTCTTTCCTTCCTTCCTTCCCCATACTATATATTAAACTTGCATTTTGCAAGTTTGTGTTTATTTTTCCCAAATGCTTGCAATTCTTTCTTAGCCTAAAAATTCCACTTAATAAAGTTTGTTTCAATTTTGCTTGCCTTTCCCCCCAACCCCCACACCACCCCACCCAAAAAAGTCTGAGGCATACACTTAAAGCACTCTTTTCCATTTGTAAACTGGATGGGTACCTTACGATAAGCATGTCCTCAGTAATTTTATTAGTATTATTGTTGGCATTTGTTGGTCTATTGCTTGTTTTAATTTGTATTTAAATATGTTGCATAGTAGCAAGCCACACATTTCTTGTTCTCCAATGTATCTGGAGTCACATTCAGTTAAAGTTCACCGGTGTTTGTCCTTGCAATTTTGGCTTGGCCAGAGAGAAGAGTTATCCACAGAATTTAAATGTGAGCTTCACTGATGCTTAAAGCTCAGTGGCATTTGGAGCTAGAAGTTTGATTCTGGTCCACTGCTATTCTTAATTTTACTTTGTTTATTACTGCTACTGTAACAAATGTATTTCTGATCCCATGATTTGTGTTGTCCCTGGTACCATCAACCTTACTCTTAACTTCTTCGTGTGGCAAGAATGGCCTGAAGGAAGTATCCCATATCATTTCAATCATCATATTAGTTTTATAGGCAATAGAGTGAAACTTTACCCAGATCCACAAACTGAGTTCATTTAGAGTTGGTCAAGAATTATACCCTCTGCTTAAATGCCATACTTGGATTGACTTTTTAAGGTGATATTTCTCTTTTATATATTTGTATTTTTAAAAGAGAATAATCCCTGTAAGGCATTTTAACATCTATTACCCCTGTAGTGAAGGTTGTTACAAGTATATGTCTCATCAGGTACATATACCACAAATGGAGTGTCTTCATAGGGAGACTATGCTAGAAGATAAGGTGATTAAATGGAGAACACTGGGAAAAAGGTGTAAGGACATGGAAGTAAAGGGGAAAAGTGTTCTCTGTAGGCCAGTAGCTCTGCCACTAAAAAACCCCATACTTTAATATTTCAGTATATTTTATTTTAAGGATGAGATTTAATTTTATTTGGATGTAACATAAATTCAGGCACAGCAATGGTTAGATTCAAGAAACCACAATATGTCAGTCTTCATAACAAAAAAAAGAGAGAGTACAGGTAATCATTAGTTTATAAAGAATTGATATTTTTTGTCTGCTTTCTAGGTTTTGTCAGTTTGAAGGTGATTTCTGAATAGACCAAAGTACTTTTTCTTATTTGTGGAGCAGCCTGTTCTCTTCTGGTATCATATTCCAGGAAAGATTCACTGGGCGCATTCCTTAAACATGACTGTGCATAAAGCATGTGGAGATCAAGGGAAAATAAATTGCTTTAGACTAATAAGTTAGATCTACATCTTTACTATTGTTAGGCATAAATCTTCCTGCATATAGGTCTAAACAACTTCTTGTGATAGAACAAATGGTTCTGGAGAGATAGTTATGAACATGAAGCCAGGAGATATGGATTTACCTTCTTGTAATTTCAATAGGAAATGCAGACCACTGTTATCCACATATAAAAATACCTGAAATGTATTCTGTTTGGTGAATTGCAGTTACATACAGCAGGCATCACACTGGTGAGTGTTTTCTGCCTCTATACATTTTCATATTGCAATCCTTTCTGGTTCTCTCTTTGGGTTTCTCAGGAGTTACAGGTTAAGTTCCATGATTCCATTATATTTAGGCTCTTAAATGGTATTTATCATTGTAGTTCTGGGCTCAGCAGCTCATCAAGGAATGTGACTAATATCTGTCACAGGTTGGTCATTCTCTCCCCAGAGAAGAAGCAATGGAATGTCTTGGTTTGCTAGAGATTTAAGTATTTATTTTTAAATTCACAAGTTGGTATGGGCTTATTTTAGGGACAGCAAAATCTTGCACTGGGAATGGAATGGCATGAGCTTTGCAGCAGTCTTTATTCTTTGTGGGAGTTTGCTTCATGCATTTGGGTGAGCTAAGAGAGATCTGTGTTCTATTGGCAATCTTTTTTCTCGAGACTTCCACTGTTTTAGTAACAGTTAACAGCCTTTCACCTAGAGCTTGAGTTTTTCTTGTGTTTTCCAGACTGTTGAGGAAATGATTACATGGTAAAATACAATGTGTGGTCATGCTGAAGGTGGCCATGGGCTTGCAGATAGCCATATCCATGTACAAACACCAAGACAGTCACACATGGAGTGTGATGCTTCATTCCTGGCCAGCCCCATGCCTAACATTTACACAGAAGGGGCAATTTTAATGGCCAGAAGAGGAAAGAATTTTATATGTAAATACACAAAATATTTTGGTTTTTCATCGTAAGTACAGGTCCTGTCTGGTGTAGTGCGAAGTTTTGCAGCATGATTGAAAAGTGCATTATTGTACTCATAGTGGTAATTACATCTATAAAATTGCAATCCAACCTTGTAAATCATTGTAGGATTACTCATAAGTAGTGATACGTTGTCATAATAAGTGTTTGGTGAGTTGGTGTTTGCAGATCAGGTCCATAATTAGAGGAAGATCCAGAAAGTGTGCTCACAGAGAGGCAGTTTTGGAAAGATTTGAAGTCAGAAGGAAAGAATTTCTGGCACTTGCATGGTTTTGAGATCAGGTCTGCAATGACTACAGTAAGAGGGAACTGCTTTTATTTATTTTAACTATGTAAAGCATTTTTAGAAAATTTACATTTTACGAAATATTTCCTTGTGAGTATCATAAACAAATGAGTGGAATGTGCTGTCCTTGTGCTAATTAAAGATTCTCCCAACTATATTGTCTCCATCATCTACATAAGAGCATTTATGCACTGCTTGTTTGAGGATGACAGAATCTGTGGCACATAAAATAGCACATTTGGAAACCTTGAACTCTTTCCATCCAAAATGATTCTTGCTCTGTTGGATAACCATTTAATAACTATCTAAAACAGAGAAAAAAACCCCAGAAATATGTCAAGAACAGACTATATATCTACCGGTATGTATATATCTTCGATGTTACCACACAATATAAATGGGATTTTAAACAAAAAACATTTGTTGAGGAGTGGAAATGGAGTACTAGTAGTAGTAGAACAGTTTATCTGCTACATAAATTAAAACCTGCTAATATTTACAAAAGTGGTATTTTCTAAGGAATTTCAAAATGCAAAGAATACCTGGACTAAGAATGAAGCGGAAATGTCTTCTACTATTATGAATAAAAGCCCCTGATTCTGCAAGCACTTGCAGGAGTAAGGGACTGGGAACATACCAGCAGTTCACTGGTTCTTTCTGCTGCTGATTGTTCAAAAGTTTCCACGGATGCCCAAAGCTCTGATCCCAGGAACACCCATTAACTGTATTTTGCTAATAGGACTAGCTTTAGTGGGGCTACTTACATGAGTAAGACAAGTGTTTTAATAACTTTTAAGGAATCCTTGCCTAGGTATTAATGGATAATATGAGCTATTAACTAATTAATGTGCACTCGTGAATGGTGAAATGCTTCCACAGATGCTTAAGACAGTCTCGTAAATTTGTTAACACTAATCATGCAGTAATGCTACTAGTTACTTAGTTGTCTTCATGTTTGGGCCGTGGTCTTCAATATACCGGTAATTTAATAAAATTTCATTTTAGGCTTGTGAAAGTTTAATGTTTAAACCAATCAATGTTTTTAAAGTAGTCTTAAAAGTGTCTATTTCATAGTGCTCTGTGGGAGAAAGAAAGCGCAATGGAAGGAAAAGACATCTGTAGAAGCAGCTGAGTAAGATCTTTCATAAATATTCAAGTGTGCAGTTTTCAGCTGCTGGTTTGCTTGCTAAAGGGCTGGGGTGAAATCTGTGAAGTGTTTATTGGTGAAAAGATTACAGACCCAGAGTTGTCCTACAGATCCTTTATATCATACTACAGACCCACCCAGGGACAATATGCACTAACGTGACACTTCATGGGAAATCAGTGCTCAGCATGACTGTGTGCCTTATGCTATATTGCTGGGCTGATTTTTGTTTCTCTGAAATAAATAGAAAGATTGGGACAAATCCAGAAATATTCCCTAACTGGGCCTGAATAAGGAGGGCCTGAGAGGTACATGGAGACAGAATTAAAGATCGCAACCTTTGAGGCAGGTTGACTCACTGAGGAGATGTACACCCCTCTTGGTTTGCCAGGTAGAGTTACATGATGTTATACATACTTACTGTTTTCTTGACCAATCCTGTTCTGTCTTTTATTCATATTGGAAGGTTTATGAACTTCTTGCAAATATTCAAGGAGATCTCATGCGTCTATTTGTTCTTTCTGGTCCCAAATTCCTATTTGATTTATTTTCTGACGCTCTTTTAATTAACCCCTGGGATCTATGGAAGCTCTACTGCCAGTTTCAGCAGGATTATAGCTCTCTATATTCCCCCTCTTACTGGCTGGTAGAGTGGCACTGATGAGCTGCGTTATTAGTTTTCTGCAGTGATATTTCCAACTTCCACCATAATGTTAGGGACGTGAAAGAGGATCTTAAAAATCAAGCCTGAAGCTGTTTTGATCTTCAGGAAATTAGTATACATTCAAGGAGGGTACTGTTTCTTCCCGTCAGCCTTTTCTATTATTTATTTCCCCATAAGAATTCCTTGGCCCACTGGAGCCATGGGGAAAAGTATTTTAGAGTTCCCAGAGATATTATTTTCTTCTGTGTTTAGAGGATATGATATACATGTGGAAGGTGACTGCATGCAGTGTTGAAGGGGTATCACTCTGATACAGACTCTCATGATGGGGATTAACATGGGATTAACATAAATGCTTAATTACTTGAATTTAAATATTAGTTTGGTGGGTTGATCCAGGCTAGATACCGGGTGCCGACAAGAGCTCCTCTGTCAGTCCCCTCCTCAGCTGAACAGGAGAGAGAAATGATAGTGAAAGGCTCGTGGGTTGAGATAAGAGCAGGGAGAGATCACTCAGTAGTTACCACCATGGGCAAAACAGACTGGATTTGGGGAAATTAGTTTAAATTTTACCAATTAATCAGAGTATGATAATGGGAAATAACCACAAAACTTTAAAACATTTCCCCCTCACCTCTCCCTTCTACCTGGGCTTGACTTTATCTCTCTTTTTCTCTACTTCCTCCCCTGCAATGGCACACAGGGATGGGGAATGGGGCTTGTGGTCAATTTATCACACATCTCTGCCACTTCTTCCTCCTCAGGGGAGGACTCCTCTCGCTCTTCTCCTGCTCCAGCATGGAGTCTTTCCCACAGGAGACAGTGCTTCCCACACTGCAGTTCTTGAACTGCTCCAGCACAAGGTCCTTCTGAGGCTGCTTTCTGGCTCACAGCTGCCTTGGGGCATCCTTCTGCTCTGGCATAGGGACATCCATGAGCTGCATGTGGACCTCTGCTCCCCTATGAACCACCATGGGCTTCAGGAGCACAGCTGCCTCACCGGGGTCTGCACCACAGGCTGCCAGCGAATTTCTGCTCTGGCACTGGAGCACCTCCTGCCCCTCCTGCACTGACCTTGGTGTCTGCAGAGCTGTTCCTCTCACATATTCTCACTCCTCTCTCTCTGCTTCTGTTGTTCTGTGCAGGGTTTTTTTACTCCCCTTTAAAATACGTGGTCCCAGAGGCTCTACCACTATTGCTGTTGGGCTTGGCCTTGGCCAGCGATAGGTCTGCCTTGGCGCTGGCTGGTGTTGGCTCTGTCAGATCTGGGGGAAGCTTCTATCATCTTCTCACAGAAGCTGTAGCCCACTCATTACCTAAACTCTGTCATGCAAACCCAATACAATTATGTTTTGAATGTGCTGCAGTATAACAGTGCTGCAGTGTACCAATTCTGCAATAAATTCATATATGAAAGTGTAAGACAATAGTTTAATAAAATATCTGAACCTGGAACGGCTCATTGTCACCAAAATGTTGGCCTAGACACCTGCATGAAGATCCAGGTCACAATGCTGCTCCTGTAGACAAAGCCCTTTTGGAGACATTTTGGAACATTTTGTCAGATGATGTAGAATTATCCATAGCTGGGCTCTCAACAGGGTAAAGAAGAAATTTCTTTAGGAATTATTTATATAAAGATAATAAGCACAGTATTATGTAATAGACCACATTATGTTATGCCATGTATTTCTAAATATCTTAACATGTTATAGGCTTTGCCATTGTTATGGATTTCTTTCACAGCTAAAAACAAGACTGAAGTTAATGAGGCTATTTAGTGCAGACAGAAATGACAAAGTCTGTGTTGATTTACACAATCATAAATTCAAAATGACCCCCTATCATTAAAGGAGTTGTGCTAGATTTACAGTCATATAGACAAGATAAGAAACTGGCCCAGGGTAGGAACTTCAGCAATAAAATTCATCCATTTATAGGGTGAAAATGTACAGCAGTAAGAGATATGAAGATGCTGGGGGGATTCTGTCTGTCAGGACCACCAGTTGCCTGTGTCAGCTTGCTGCCTAGGCTGGCTTTGACAGCACCTACTGGTGTAAAGAATTTTCAGATTGCAAGCACAAGTGACACCTATCAGAAGTTTTCCAAGAATAGGAAGAAATAAAAAGTATGGTGGCCCAAGCTGTTCTCTGTATCGCTTAAGCCACTGGCTTCCATGGTGTATATAAACTGTATGATCTATAGAACAAATCCACACCTTTTTGGTGTACTGGTGACAAGAGTTCTTTTTGCTTAGAATTAGTTTAAAACAAAACTGATGACAATCTTCCTTGTTATTCTTTTTTCATGGAAACTTTGTGCTCTTTTATCCTGTATAAACTTTTCCAGAGACAATTTAAAACTTTAGAAAAAGTGCTAGCGCAGTGATAGTACAGAGAGTTGTTGTGCTGGTCCTAGCCTGTGCCTATAATCTTGAAGTCTCATGCATATGGGAAAATTTTAAGCTTCTGGAAAAACAAAAAGATTTTTTCATGGAAATCAGAGACAGATTTCTATTCTAATATCTTGAAAAATATCCACTTAATCTGTAGTACTATGGATTTAATTTTAAATTATTGTCTTTCTACAGAGATAAATGAATGTACTGGTAAGAACAGTAATACAGTAGTCTGGCTGGCACTCCACTATTGTTCCGGTAGGTACAACCATCCGGAGCAGACACTTCCAGGATTGATAGAAAACTTCAGTCGTTCAATACGGCTGGAAATACCAGTCCATCTTTAGTGAAGGGCACTATTAATAGCCAGGTAAAAGCATTTATGTACTAGAAGATTCCAGTTATGGTCATATTGTGTCAGGAAGATGTCAGTGTTCTATCTCTTCTGGCTACTAATGATTGCTAATACAGTACTTACAGGATAATAGATGAAGAGGGAAGGATTACAAAGTTATAAATCAATCAAAGTTTTTGTGATACATTTATATGGTTTTGCAGCTTGTTAAATCATCAAAACCCTCAGATTGATTTTTACTTTAACAATCAATCCTCTCTATGTTTTTTAATGTGCAGTCAAGAGTTAAATTTTTCTAACTATAAATATTGAGAAAAGTATTATGACAGTAGCAGGAAGATTTATTACATTCTGATGGCAGAGCTGAGAGGATGTATATACTATACCACTGAAGTGTCAAGATGCAAAGGTTGATTAGTCAGAAAGATTTTGTTTTACACAGAGGAAACTCATCTATATGTTCATCAGCTGATATGCAGCAGGAATTCATCTGCACAATTCCCTACACTTGCAGATGGTCTGATATCAGCCTGCATATAGGATAACATTAATGTTTCTATTGAGAACACTTAAAACATTATCTGTGATGAAGCTATGGCAGTACACAGGTAACTGTCACATCTAAGGCTGTGCAGCTACTCAATATTCATCATGGCTTCTGATAAGCAGTAAATGACCCTAAAAGATCCAGGCTTTCTGTTCACACATTTACCCAAATGGTGAGATTCCAAAATAGGAAGTCTTTTAAGGAAAAGATAGCAATTAAGTGTCTGGGTATAATCAGCTACTAGCTTTTAGGTTAACAGGCAATTTTCTATTTGAGTACCAGCCAATAGGTATATAAACATTTGAGAGTTGAACTTTTGACAAAGTTTTGCAATTGACTCATCTGTAGATCAGGAAAAAGACTAAATCTGCCAGACATATTTTGTGCAATTAATATAGCTTCCAAAAAGAACACAGGTTTATGAGGTATTTATCAGTTTACTGTGAAAACAGGTCTGTACAATATTTAGAAAGCATAGCACTGTACACAAAAAGTTATGCTAGTCCACTGAACTTTGGTTGAGGAAGAAGGTTCTGAGAAGTTGGAGGCTGCAGATCAGTAGTGGTGAGGTTCTTTGATAGCTCATGCAAGCATCCCAGGTAGCTCTAGAAGGCATTTCCATTACTGGCACCAGCTGAGCCACACAGACCTGAAGACACTCCCTTATGGGGAATGCCCTGAGTGCAGCTGTGTGCAGGTGGTGAGTGCAGCAGCCATCTGAGCTGAGATCCACATCAGGTGTGCTGCATTCTGCGGCTTTGCAAAGTATGGCCCTCAATATCCCAGCTAAAGCTCTTTGGCTTTAGCTAACCTGGGTTACTGCTCAAGTAGAGCACACAAGTAGCATATATATGTCCAGTTTGTAAATGCTAAGCTGACTATTATTTGCAGTTGTCTGCGTATATATTTCATCTTCAACCACTTTTATTAGGAAAAAAAGCTTGTATTATGTGACCAAAACACTTATTAGAAGGATTAAAAAGAGGCTAATAACAGATATGAAACTATATTTGTGTAAAGGGAGAGATTAATTTGGTAGATTTATTTCCAGTGGAGCTCTCCAGGGATCTAGACTTGTTTTGATACCAATATTTTTGTCAAAAAACCCCTAGACAATGATGAAAGGCATTACTTCCTAAAGTCTGTAGGCGAGACAAAAAAAAGTTCAGAATGTAAGCAGTAATTCTGTCTTAGAAAAATATAGCACCTTATGAATATTATTTCAATATGAGCTGTCAATGATGTAGCTAAAACAGGCAAAGGCTTCCTTGGCTGTATCAGAAGAAAAGTACCTGGAGAATTAAAGAAGTTCAAACAATATTGGCAAGATCACTTATAAGATTATTTTGTTTTCTGGGGACCACGCTACAAGAGTTAGATGTGGAAGTAAGAGAGTTCAAATGCAAGCCATGAAAATTATACAGGTGCTGGAAAACAAGCCATATTCTTCCAAGAAAAAAAGCAAGGAGTTCTACTTACACAGCTTCTTAGAGATAAGGTCAAGAATCACATGGATACCCTTCCATGGAAAAAAATGTGGTAATTGGTCTTTTCTCTCCTGCTGACAAAGCATAACAAAATTGAATGGCTGGAAGCTGTGAGAGTAATTAGATGCAGGAACTGCTTGCCAGGTGAGCTGGAGGACTCCTCATTGCTTAGATTTTTAAGAAAGGGAGATTAGAGATTCTTAAAAAAAAAAGAAGGTAACCCAGCTTCAATAAGAAATTTTAATACCTGTATGTTTATAGTGGGGGCGGCAGTGAAAGTTTTGGAAAGGATTGCTGAAGATTTCCAGTCATCTTTTCTTTCCTTGGAGTTCCTTTTTTCTTTTAGGGCTGTAGCAAGAGCTGAAATGCTTGCACTACTCTCTCTGAAATGCTTGTGCATTGCTTTGTGACACAGTCAGCTCTGCATTAAGACAATGGTTATAAAGAGTTCTCAAGCTTCAGAGCTTTAGCCAGTCAAGAATAAATTTCCCCAGACATCCAATTAAATATATAGATTCAAGGATTTTGTTTGTTTTCAGCTTCCTCTGAAGGAGTAGAGGCTGACCATAACGAGACATGGGATGCCAGCTCATGTGAGCTGGTGTTCTGTTATACAGAGAATCCTCTTGGATGTGACTGACTTGTCTTGCTCACCTCCTTGTGTTAGACTGACTGATGTCTGCCAGGGAATACACTGGGAGCCCACGTGGGGAAGGCCCTCAATAGGGGAGGCTAGAGTTATTTGCTGAGACCGCTTGGGCATATCTCACTTCATCAGTTTCCCTCCTCTGCTGGATTTTTGTTTGTGCTCGTCTACCTTCTGCCTCAGCAAGTACTTTAATACCACCATGGGGTCAAATATTTTGGCTGGATGGGCTATCTGAATGAAACTTAATGGGTTTGGATTAACAAATGACCAGCTGTAAGCATCTAATGCTTCTCTCTTTGAATTATAAAATTTTGAAATATAAAATTTAATTACTTTTATTTAGGGCTCTTTTCTTAACAGCTGTGGTTTCATTTTCTCCTTAGGTTTTCTTTGAAGACAATCCTACAATTCTAGGGATTCATTTTGTCCTGCAAAATAATTCTGAAAAATCCTGCATTCTTCTCCTGGAAACTGTCAGCACTGTTTTTACTTGGTGAAAAGTGTCAGGATGAACTGCAGATTGTGCTTGAGCAAACTGGGAGGAAGGGGGGTTGGTACACACACGCTAGGGCAATAATACCCTGTGCCAAGGAAAAATTCCTTTGGTCATTTTATGTCAGCAGTATGAGAAGTACAAAGGGGTCCAGAGTTGCTTCATCACATTCTCTAGTTTTACTGGGATATGAGTTTGCAGCATGAAGAGTGAATGAAGACTGTGCTGCTTAACCAGAGCTTCATGGCAGCACTGGTTCCTAACATGTATGTGATATATGCTAGTATGCTCCATTTGCTTTATTACTTTGTAGAGAGGTTTACAGTTTAACCAGTATTAATGACGAACCTGGAACTGTGGTGCATCAAGTTTCTTTAACAAATGAAACAAATGACGTAGCCACATTCAGCTTAGCCCAGAAAACCAAAGGTGCTTTAGAGCAGGTGAAGTGTAATTCTGGTGACTGCTGAACCATTCAGTCTGCCAGGGCATAGGTCCAGCAACATTCAAACACAGGTGATGCTTGAAGTTCCTGTGCCCTTTGTTTGCTTTTAACTTTGCACCATGAACAAAGCTGTACAGTAACTCACGGTAACCCTCAGTGACAGATTTTTTAAACTAGTGCTTTTTTTTAGTCACAAAGATCGAGGAAAAGAGTGAGTGTTGTGTGCAATAAAGTTTCCATCTTTTTTAGAAAGGTAAAGACAGTGACAGAAACACTGAGAAATTTGAGCATGTTTGCTAAGCTATTACCCTCAGATATGAATTTGGCAGCTGTTACAAATGGGTCGCCTGTTTCTCTATAACACAGTAATCTGATTTAATACCAAACCCACAGTTTGGGGACAAACAGTTCATTCTGCCCAACCTTCTGAAACTCATCTTCAGATGCTTTTGGTGAATATTTATTGTAATATATTCTGTTTGCATTACAGTTTGCAGGTTGAATATAGTCTTATCTTTCTCACTTTATGCATGTGAACAACACTGCAGAACAGTACTATCTGTTATTCTTTCAAATTTGTTATTTGCAGTTACACTTTTTTTCAACTAAGGTATGCTAACCATTTATTATAAGCATATACATATGTTTATAATATGTTTTTAATATGCATTTAATGGCTACATGACAAGAATAAAAAAATAGTGCAATTTTTAAAATTATACACGAAGTCAGATATAGTTAAAATCTTCTTTGAATGTATTATGAGGAGTTAATAAATTACTGAAAGTGCATATCAGCTTTACAAAGAGTTTGAAAGGAAGGAAAGAGCTATGTTTGTCATGTTTCCTATAAAGTAATGTGACCAAAGGTAGTGCTAAAATAGTTGGCAAGAAAAATCTCCTATTTAGTTGTAGCCCCAAAACCTCAGGTCCAGATTTAGCTGTACTGAGGAAACTCCTAGAAATTAATGTGAAATAAAACTACTCATTGGATGGTCTTTCTTGCTTGTTGAGCCATTAAATGAACCCTTTAAATGCATTTCTGGTTTTGATTCTTGTTTTGGTAGGAGTGTTAAAAACCAAAGACATAAAAAGAATAATGGGCTGCTTAGGATAAAGCATTTTATCACTGACATTTTTCTGAGATTAGAGAAGGCTTTTCAAACAAAAAAACAAAGTCTAGAAACTGAGAAAATAAATACTGTTTGAATTATTTTCATTGTTCTCTGTATCACTGCAATAAACTTCAGGTATAATGCAGATGTTTCATTCTGTACACATACTTCATAATATAACAGTAGGACTTCTGGTCAGCAAACAAAGCAAACAAGACAGGCTTTCCTGAAATGCTTCTGCTTTTCCACTGCTTACTTGTATTTATTGGCAAAATATTTTGCTACTTCCTGTGTAATGAAGTTGATTTTTTTTTTATTTATTTGGTATACAGAGGAAAAGAAAGAATCACATAAAAAGGGATCAACTAAAAATAAAGCAAAAAGCTCATTCAGCTGAATGACATTTTGGGTTAACTCAATATTCTATTTTTCATCCATTTTTGGCTAATACCCATAAAGGTTTCCTTTGATTTTACCTGGACTTTCTGTTCACATCCTATGTTTTTAGCTCCTGACTCCCAATAAGGACTGTACTGTTTTTCCAGCTCTTGTACTTTTGTTGAGGCCATAAGTTTCAGCCAGATCTTTCTGTATTTTGTCCCAGGCATTTGTCCTACTTTCCTTTGACAGAAGAATAGAGACCACATTTGTGGTATTCCTAAATTAATTATACTTCTCCAGGCTTAAAATACTGTGACAGATCAACAAAACAGTAGCAGAAAACAAATTCCTTCAAAAAATATGAAAAAAGGAAGTTGTGTAAGATGGTGTAATTAATCTTACAATAAAAATAATTGTTTACAGTTAAAATTAATGTAACATGCATTCCTCAGCAGATAATAAATTATGGGTTTTCTCATTAGCATTTGAATTGATTTCCTCTAATTTCTGAGGAACACATGATCATGTGACTAGATCAAGTTTAATTGGACTACAGCTGGCACTGATTGTGTGTGGATAGGGTGGGGGTTTTGACTGATTTGGCATCTTCCTGCATTGTGTTTCATTGTCTGTTTTTTCCTGTTCAGCCTTTTCTGCACAGGTTATAAGGCACTGTAAGAAATATTAGAAAATTAAAAGGGGAAAAAACCTTCTGTGAACACAGAAAAAATGTAGGTGAAGTATTTATAGAAGGTCTGTGGTGTCAGCCAGTGCGGCTGAGGGTGAGGCAAACATCGTGCCTCAGAGCCAGAGTGCTCCGCAGTGGAACAGGCGCGTGATGCAGACATTGTCAGAGGAGCGTTTGTGTGAGGCACTGCTGAGCAGCCTCTGCGGCTTCCTCATGAGCTGAATGTCACTGCTGTCACAGGAGAAAGTTGTTCCAGTTCTGTATTTGTTCAGAGCTCAGTTCGGTGTTTGAGCAGGGAGCAGCTGGGGCAGGAGTACGCATTCTCTCTTCCTAACTCTCGTTGCACAGGCAGTAAGCTGTACCACACAATGAGATTTTAAATTTTGCTGCAAGCATTACTGCAGTTCCTCTGTCAGCCTAGCGAGCCCAGATTCTTCATCTAACAGTGGCCACTAGTACCTGCCAAGGGAAGGGCACGAGATTAAGTCAAGCATATAGTGATAATCCCCTCTTTGATCTTCTAGTTTTCATTGATTTACAGCTCTAGGATTTTATGAAGCAAAGGTGATATCCTTATGTTTAATAGCCTTGGATGGATTTTTCTCACATGAAAATATCTAACAGATTTTAAAATTCATGTTGAACCTTCAGCTTTCCCAGCATCTTGTGTCTTATTTTGCTAGTAAAACTGTGCATTCTCAGAACTGCTTTAATTTGATACTATCTCATTCTTGTATTCCAAAACACCTTTCACCCACTTCATACAAGTTCTGATTTTTATACCTCGGTTCACATCTTCTCAGAGACAGGGCTTTAAGCCAAAGAATCCTGCTCTACTTGATAATTTCTGTGAAGTCACACTTTGTCCCAGTTGTCTTTGTTGGCCTTTTCCTTCTATTTTTAAAATTCTGCTACTAATCTTTGAGCTAGAGAAGCCAAAACTGTTACTGAGTACCCAAGAGTAGCTCATTCTGGATCCACACAGTGACAACGATGTCTGCTTTTTTCTCTGTTCCTTTCTGAAGACTGTAGATTCATAGGGAGTACCCAGCTATTCAGTGTGACTGAGGGTGGCAGAAACAACTAAATATAGAATGATACAGAGAGCTACCTGTTGAAAAGAGCATCATGCAAGTACTGGGTAGTTTAGAAACTATTCTTGTCTTCTACAAAGATATTTCACATATTGAAAAAAGTTTAAGGAATCTGTAAATGGCAAAAAAAATCAGTGGAGGAAGTACCGAACTTGGGGCATATGGTGAGGTTATTAATGAGTAAGAAAAGACCACAAGGTATAATGGAAAGGCAGATGCTAATAGTGAGCAATTTAATAAGAAATGCAGATAGAGAACCAGACTCACATTGTAATTCAATTTAGGTCAGCATTTGAGGAAACAGATGAAGAATGAATTTGGATCATGCTGTATAATCTTGGTTTTGATTCTCTCAGTCATCTTTTGTTTTCCAGGTGCTTTCCATCACAGCGAGAGATGAAAAATGTTTACTGTTGGTTCATGCTGTACTTGAAACAAGTAACACATGTGAGGGGAAGTAGAGAGAATGTTTTACAAGTCAAATTTAAATAAAAATATTTTGACTAATAGATTCCTCATATAGTTTTCCGGAATTGATTTTTAAATGTGCTCTGAGAAGGCAAAGATATATTGAGTGGTGGACTAAGAGACTTCTTATTCATGGTGTTATCTTTAGACATTTCTTTCTAAGTACTGAAATCCATAGATAGATCAAACCTGATTAGAATGGAGAGGAAAGAGAAAAAGACAATATGGGGGTAAACTTACCCAAAAATATAAAGAAAATAATAAAAAAAGAGTGAAGGACATCTAGGTTTTGCTTGTGTCTGGATTGAGGAGTTACCTAGTGCATAAGATGCCCCATTTACTCAGCTCTTTCTGTTACATATACATTGGAAATGTAGACCTTGCAACTTATGAAACATTTGCTTCCATCTAGTAGATATTTTTGGTGGAAAAGAGAACGTATACAGAATTGTCTGTTCTGCCTTCTTCATCCCTTTTTTCTGGAAGGTTGATATTAGCTGTTGAAATACGGTCTTAAAAATTCCCAAGATATTTGCCTGATATGTGTATAAAAAAATAATAAAAAATATGTAATTTTTCCTTTATTGGGATAAATATACTTTGCAGTACTTATTCCCCCATGTGAGAGTTTGGCCAGTAATTACACACTTGATTTTGCATCATGGCTCCTTAAACCTCTGTGAACACGGAGGAATGTAGTTTTATATTTCATCTGAGAAATTACAGCTCTAGCATTATGTTAGCACCATGCTGAGACATTGGCTTACCACTAATTTGAAAAAGAGAACACCCCCTTTTCAGGGGCTGACACGGTCTCTTCCAGATGGGCTTTTCATGGATTATTTTCTGCCAAATACTGTTCAGACATTTTCTAGGTATTAGAAGTCTGTGATGTTTAGGAAGGTTAGAACCCTAGCTATCTTGGCTACAGACCAATTTCAGACTGTTTCTTGGGACCAGAGCTGTTAAAGTAATATCTTGTAATCAGGAAAGAAGAATCTCAATATCAAACTACATTTTTCAGATAGATCTAGATATAATTCTCTAATTATATGTAGTAGTGCATTTATGTTTATTATTATTATTATGTCACAGACCTGGTATTTACAGTGTTCAGGTTTTCCAGACAGAAAAACTCCAGCTTGCACGTAGTGTTTTGAAAGTGGTTTTTTGATACTATGGATGTGGGGTTTGTTGTGTGTGCCAAGGGAGACAGGATTACCAGGCTAGTGATCAGCTGGCAGAGGGATGCCCTTTTCAGAAGCAAGTTAAGATTCAAAACAGGGAGGTTACAGCAGTGATGCTTTTGCAGGGATTTCCAGGAAAGCCAGCTGCTAGTGCTGTGCCTGAGGTAAAAATATTATGGTTGTAGTTGAGAAAAAAGGAGCAAGAGCAATTAATTGCAAATCTGATCAGACCTGTTCTGCATTGTGCTTTTCTTTTTTTGTACTTCTTTTGTCCTATCTCCAGCTGCGATTGAAAAACAAAACAAAGCAAAACCAATATTACTGTAAAGTACAGAAGTCCATCTTATATTTCAGCATTAATTTGGAAAGATGTAATGAGCTGCCCAGCTTCTCAATGTTGCTTTAAAAGGCACTGCAGGTTTCTAGGGAACCTTCTGCAATCAAGGGCTCTTGTAGCCTCTAAGCCTCACAAAATTTTTCCTCTGTTCTCAGTTTATATGTCTGTGTCCTTTGGAATTTGAAGATGTTAGGTGGTCCCGACTAGACTCTTGCCTCAGCGACATGCTCTGATCAAAGCGTACAGTACAATTTGATTGCAGAAAAACGTGCTGTGTACCATCTCTAATAGGCTGGGCTGTCAGTACAGGATTTCAGCCTGCTGAGAACTTTCAATCTTCTGTGCTTAGTGTGCATTAAATCTCTCATCATCTACAAAATGCCTTCCCTCGCCTACTTTGGGCTGTAGGAGAGCTGTAGTCCATAACCTTTGTTTTCAGTTTTATCATAAATTGAAATACACGCACACTTAAATTTTCCTAATAAATAAAGTGCTATGTTGTTCTAAAGCTGCCTTTTCACCTCATTACAGCTCAGCAGAGTGGAGAGTGATGTCATGGTTGACCCAGCACCAGCATGCCCATAAATGATACAGTATGTTCCCCCCTTTACTTCCTGGCTAAAGCACTGGGAAGGAGCTTAATATGAAATTCATGCCGTGATGACAGATTTAAAAGTTGCTACAGACTGTAACAGACAGCAACTGCATTTTGCAGACATACATGACACATACCACTCTCTTGTATTCCTAAGTGATGACATTTTCAGTTTAAAGACTTATACTTCTATTGCGCATTATGGCTGTCTGTCTACAAAATCAGGCGGGAGGAGGGAAGGAAAGGACAGGACAGAGAAAACACTGAACTGGATATAAAGCTTTGCTTGGAGAATATGCCGAATATTAATCAGTGGCTGGAGGGGCGGCACACAGCAGTTTTCAAGCAGGCTGCACTGCTACTCTGTGCCTTTTGGGGGATTTCGGCTGTTTGGAGGCAGACAAAGAAGTTGTGCTTCATCTGGGGAAATGGGCCCCTCACACTTTTAACAAGGAGACTCTGAAAACCCAAACGGTGCTAAATTGTAAATTTGCAAGAAGGAAACTAACACGCCAAACATGAGACACCCTTCTTTGGCTGGGCTTCCCAAGCAATTAAATAAATAGCCATCATGTTGTGTCTCTAGGGCAATAAAACATGCCACTGCAGAGAATTTACAGGAATGGGCCAGCGAGGGTGTTGCCTGATAGAGAGCTGTGACGTTCTGCATTTGCACCTATGTCTGTAAGAGAAGCTTCCCATGAAAGTAAAGCTTGATGCCAAATATAAACACTGGTTTATAACCTTGGCATCTCCCTTCACCCTCCGCTGGCTGTCCTTTCCTGCATCTACTCAGCATCACAGCATACATGACAGGTAAATAGTCACTCAAATTGATATAAAGCAAAGTTATGCAAATATGTAAGAATGGATTACTAGCATTGCACTAGATCAGAAAACAAAATGACATTGGCCTCTTATCAGAAGACATTTCATACTGTTACTGCAGTTTATGCCAAATAGGCAACCTCCTCCACTGGAAAACATATCCATTAATTTCCTTCAGGATTCTTAGATGCTGACCAGGATTTCAGAAGAGCTGAAGAAATAGAATACCCTTGAGAATACTTTCACGTGCTCTTTGGAGACACATGTGTGCAGAAACAGAATTTTATGATATTTTTAGATGCTGAGCACCCTTAAGTGAAAGTTGAAGGAAATCAGTCCCATGCAGAATTATGTCTCTAGCATGGCAGGAGTGTCCAGTCACAAGAGACATGATCAATAAAGCTTATAGTTTATGCACCTCAATATTGAGTTTCCACATTTTGATTTAAGGAGTTTCCTGTAACAAAACCCATGGGGGCTAAATTTTCTGCTCTGCATGAATGAAATGTTGCCATTTGTTCAATATTCAGGTTATTTATCATTTGGAGTCCTACCCATATTACTGAAGCCAAATCTCCTCACAGAAAGAGGCAATTCTTAAAAGGAGTACAAAGCTTTGCTTCAATATGGTCAACTAAGGATGAGCAAAGTGGTTTTAATTAAATTAAAGCAGAATCAAGACTTGAACACAGCTGAATCCCCAAGATTTTGTCTCTCAAGCAAAATTTTGAATTTAAAAGGAGTTTTGGAAATTTAGACCATATTATAATCATGAAGTCCTGCAAATTTCATCAAAAGATTGGGTCCATGAGATTACCAGCTTTGGTCCTCAGCTGAGGTTGCTTGCAGGAAGATTACAAATGAGATGTCTGCATATGAAGATTCAGTTCCTCAACAGAGAAGCTGATGTATGACTAATATTTCAAATATATGACCTATTTTGCAATATATCCTACAGTCTGGAATTTATGTGTCTGAGTAAAACCTGTGAAAATACCTAAATGCCCAACCCTCTGATTTTTCAAGAGATGTCACACTATTTTTCCCAGCCAGTCTTAGCCAAAATGTTGTGAACAGTTTTGACAGAGATAGTAAGGTATGTGGTTTTCTTTCTTCTGTTACAGGTGCCAGAGCAGTGGGAGCATCTTTTTCATTTTTCATTCATTCCAGTTTCCCACATGCATATCAATTTATCTTTGTCACTTGCAGAGTCTCACTTAGCTGAGTAGCTCTCATTTGTCCCCTGACCCTTGACTGGTTGAGTAAAAGGATGAGGGGAAACCACCATGGGAAAGGTGTCTTTTTTTCTCCATCAGTCCCTCAAGGAACTGAGCCTATTCACTGCAGAAAATGTGAGGATGTTTTCTAAGTTTCTAGATTTATTTGCATTCCAGAAGACGTTTTTAAAAAACTGCAAAGAATAAAAAAAGTACTGTTTAGGAAAAGGTAATTGTATTTTATGGAAGGTCAGGTAAGGGTCAACTAGTACAGAAGTCACGCAGATTTCGTCACAGCAGAAAAATGCATTGACAGTGAATGTCAGATTTTTGCGAATTACAGGCTTAAACCAGAAATTATTGGATTGCCATCAGTTTGCTAATTTTTTTCTTTTACAACATATGGAGGATGGTTAATAACTTTTCAATATTAAGGTATTTTATAATGAAACATAGCTGATGCTGTAATATGGGAGGAATTAGAGACTGTTTAAAACTAGTGGCTTGTTCTCCAGACCCAAAGAATGGATAAGTACCATGTGAAAAGGGAAATCTCCAGGGATGAAATATTGACCAAGGTAGCAGGTCCTCAACAAATGAAAACATAACAAACTGAAATGTTATTAATCTCTATTTCTGGTGTTAGGGTTTTTCATTTGTTTTTTTTTCTTAAGCAATACTATTTGCAAAGTGTATATTTCAAATATGGTTCTGTAAAATATATTTTTAATATTAAATTTAAATAATTTAAAATATTCGTGAGTTTTTTCCCATTTAGTTATCCTTATTCTGATTATTGCTAAATAATTAATTCATGGTGCTTTGCTATTTCCAAAGTCTTCCCTGGAGATTTGAGACTGAAAATGTCATGGGTATATTTTGCCAAATCTTCATTTGAATCATCCCACCAGATCTTGCTGACAAAATGGGCTGACATAAGTAAATGTCATTATATTTTTTACATTTTGAAAGAGATCCCTGTGCAGGTGGCGACAGTAAATTAGTAAAACTTAAAACTGGAAGGAAAAAAACCTATTCTTAAATATAATTTATAGCTGTTAAACTTGGAGCACAAGAACCCTGCCTCCAACCAGTTGCATGAGATTTCATGAACTTGTATTTAATTGTTTAAAATGTGCTTAGCAAGTTATATGTGTATCAGGAATATAAGATTAACTCTGTGTGCTTAAACCTTTTTTTTTCTGGCATATGAACATCACCCCACCTTGCAGAAATGGCCATCTGCATCCCAAAGAACTAACAGTCTCCTTGGACTGTAGCAACCATGGCAGTGGTATTATCTAATTCTAGTTGCCATCCCAGTCAGTTGGGAGTTCTGGACATGCCAGGTGAAAGATGTTAGAATCAGACAATGACCTGACAGTAGGAAGACTTAAACTTCTTTAGGACAGAGAAATCCTTGAGAAAGAATCAAATCCAATTAGGCTATAAATATGGATTTGAGTGGTGAAAGAAAATGTATGTTCCAAATTTAGATCATTTTCCCTGGATGGAGAGTTGGGAAGAGGTCTGTGGTAAGAAAACCTACTTGCCTCTGACAGTTTAACAGCTGGGATGTGTAGGATGGCAGCCACAGAGCCAGAACATCCTTGCAGCAACCAGCCCATGGTAATATGGTAAGATGGTAATAGGCTGCTGCGCCATAATCTGCCAGTTTCTACAAGACTCGTGTGGAAGAAGTCATCTCATGACTTCCATTATTCGGGCAAGCCTGCTGGCCTGCTGCAACATTATTGGGAAAGGACCTGACACCTGAGCATCCTCAGGCAGTTTGTGATTAGAAATGCCCTGTAAATATGTGACAAAACATTGTTGCTATGTATTTGAATGTATATGTGCTTCTGGATTTACACATGGGAAAATATATGCTGAATGCATTGTGTTATATTTTAGGCAGATACGCTGCAAGTTAAATTACAATGACAGGAAGATTGACCCCAGATCTGATTAGCATAGAACTGAAGATGTACACTAAATCATCCTATTTTCTTTATTTAAGACTTGACTGGAAACAAGTCTGGAATTATTTAAACTAGTACCTTTCATTGTGATCAGTAGAAAAATAAGTCCAGAATTTGTGTGCATAAAATGCTAGTTGTTCTCTTTAATTTTCTAATGGTAAATGGGTCTACAAACCTTACCCTTAGAAACACAAGTTATCTTCTTGGAGTCAGTGGTTACTTGTGTGAGGAAGACTGGAGTATTTGAACTGATATTCAACAGCAGTAAAGGGAAAAGACCTTTCCTCTCCTTTGCCTGTATTTAAGAAGCAATTTTTATTTTATATAGGAGACAGATATGTCCAGCTACATCAGTGCAACATCTCTATATAATTGTAAGCCTGCTAGAGTTCAGAGTGTATTATTTTCCCTTTGCCCTCTATCATCTTTGCATCACAATGAAATGTTTTCTCTGATCGTTACTGAGTTGATACAGATCAGAAAGTATGGCAAATTGACAGGACAAATGATGGAATCAGACCTGCTGATCTACTTTAGTCCACAAGAGGCACCCCAGATAAGTATATGGAAATAGAGAGACATCAACTGCCTTGAGATACATGACTGATGGAGACATGTCTAATTTCCAGTCTGCTTCCAATCTGTTTGACAAGTGAAGCTGTGAGGCAAAATTAATGATCACAAGGTGTGCTTTCCTCTGGAACTCTGGCTAATATGTCCTAACTGGTAGGCACAGTACCAGTTGCAGTGAAGCATGGCAGGCTATGTTGGGCTTCAGGAATTCATGCTCCAGGCAGCAACTCAAAATTAACTGTTTGCTGTGCTATGTGTGTTCTTACACCTTCATGTGTTGTTAGCTCTGGTTTTGAAGTCTAGGAGGTGACATGAGTCTCACATTGGCAGCATGGGAGAAATAAATATAGTTTTGGGTGTTGAAAAAATACATAAATAACATGAAAGGGAGGAACACATCAAAGAATAAATATCAGTGCTAAATATCAGTGTATCAATGTATGTGTAGCAATGACAGACATGATTCTCATCCTGTTTAAAAAAATGCTTTTGCATTATTGCCCTCAAACTTTTTGTCTTTTTTTTTTTTTTTTTTGTAATGGCCACCAAAAAAAATTTATAACAACATGGGGACAAATCTAGTCTCATTGCTTACTTGTATTTCTCTGTCGGTTTGTCATTTTCAGTCATCTTATCTTGGGAAGTGAACTCTTTGAGTAAAGACCCTTGTGTTTTATGGCACTTGTCACAGTGTGTTCAAGTTCATGGTCATGCTAATATATAATAAATAAATTTAAAATCTGTTAATAGACAATATTCAAGTAGATGCTCAAACCAGCAAATAGTATTCATGCCAAAAAGATCACTAAAAGGAGGTGCGTAAGAGATTTGTCTGACAACCTCATTGTACTTTAGGCAGATCTTGTACACATGGTAGCTGTTGGGATTATTTTCATGCCAAAGATGAGCACATTGTGTAACCAATACAAGTTTGTAATGTGATATTGTAGAAAGCCACATAAACAGAATTTTGGATGGCAGATGCAAAGACTTTCAAGCACCTGTGGTGATGGGAATTGCCAGAAAAGGTTAAAACCCAAACACTACTGATGTCTGGTAGTAATTCATTTCACCAATCACACAGTTGGAATGAATAGGCAAAGTAAGTCAGCGTAAAGGATGGCAGGAGATGACCATGAATGACAATGCAAAATGATTTTTTGTGGTAGTTGGTGTTTGCCTGGGGGGCACAGGGAAGGCTAAGCAGTTAAAACCAGTAATTGTATCTCTTAAAACAGCAGATACCTCTTTATCTAATACATGTCGAACAGGGCCACTAACCTTTAATGACTAGATCTCAATTTAAATTTCTCTAAAGTTATTGCAAAATGTTGCATGGCTTATTTCTGTTATTTAGAGCTGATCACCCTAATCCTAAATTATTTACAAGACTTTTTCCAGCCAGATTGTGAATCTCACTTGACAAGAAGCAGTGTCACTTCTTGTAGCTGCTCTCCAATAGGCTGAAAGATTTAACATCTGGACAGCACTTTGGCAGAACTTTCTCAGATTTCAGATGATAACATAAATGTATCTGTACTTCTGTAAAATTCTTTCTGCAAGCAGATTTTTCCCTTGCCTTGCCTTGCCTTGCCTTGCCTTGCCTTGCCTTGCCTTACCTTTCCTTGCCTTCCCCTTCTCCATGTGCTAATGGGTCACATTTTGAGTAGATGTTTGCATTAGCCAAAATTTAGAGATTCAGAACTGAAATATCTTACAGCCAAAATAGGTTATTAAAGACCCCAACTGAAGTTTTCTGTCTGTTCACTACAATAATTAGTCAAATACTATATTCAAGTTCCCATAAATGAGGAAATCTGGATTTGGACTGGGTATTAACTCTGTGACTTGAGAGGACGATGCTGGTGCTGTTGTCTGTTGGGGCCCTCCCCCCTGCCATGTAGCCCTGGGAGAGGGGTCCTGGGAGGGAGACACGGCATTTCCCTAGGCCCTGGTCAGCCTTGTTCCCCATTGGTTGTTTTGTGTTCCCCTGCGCGGGCAGAAGGACCCTCGGGTCCCGTGATTGAGCAGTTCCTCGGCAGAGCTCCAGCCATGCAGCTGGAGAAATAAACATCTCTGAAACATCTACCAAGAATCGGTCCATATATATTTCTTTTCCACGGGCCTCGTTGATTGATACACGTGTTGCAGTTTCCCCACTGTAACAAGTGGTTGATAACGCGGGCAGAACGATCCCCAATCCCTAAGGACAGCGACTGATTTGTGAGTAAACTCTGGATTTCTCATATTGTTTTTGTTTTGCTATTCCATCTCTAAACTATGGAGGAACCGTGGAAAGACTCTTGGCTCTCAGAGCCGCATGTGGACATTTGTCTTAAACCTGAAAAGATTCTTGGACAATGATTTGTAAATTTTAGCTTAATTCAAGCTCAAAAGGGACTGAAACACTTCCTGGCACGGTTGTTTAAGAACTTTTCTATGTTTCTTGGGATGTGATTCTTACCAAAGACTTTTGGAAGACCATTTGGACACAGTTTATTTTTGAGTCAAAATATATGCCGATGGAAGAATATTTTCATGAATATTATTTAATTACCAAGACCGTTGAGCAACGTCGGCTGTGTCCTGGCGAAGGAAAGTGTGCCTCAGAGACCGTGCGGCCTCGCCCACGTGGGCCAAGCCCTCTCTGAGCAGCAGCGATGCAGTTCGCGCGTGCGGGCAGAGCGGCGTGAGCCGCAGTGTTGGCTGCAGAGCGAGGCGCGGCGGGAGCGGCATGACCTGGCGGTGCCCGCCTGGCCCAGCACAGCGCGTGGTGGAGCGAGCCCTGTTAGAGGAGAAGCACGCGGGCGGCAGCTGGCGGCAGAGAAGAGCTGCACCTAGCTGAGATGTGCGCTGGAACAGGGCGGGAGGGGGCCGCCGCTCGGGGGCCCGGCCGAGATGTGGGCACGGCCCCATGCTGGGGCAGCGCAGCTGAGAGCAGAGGAGACGGCGGGCGGGGAGCTGAGCGGCGCGGCCCGGCCGGCACGACCCCGAATGCAACCCCAGGAAGAGCGTGCAGGCTGAACAAGCAGCCCCGACGGCCCCGACAGCACTGACAACCCTGGCAATTCCAATGGGAGTGAGCGAAAGCGAAAGAGAAAGCAAGAACACAGCGAGACAGAAAACAGCAACCACTTGAAAAAAGGAAAAAATCACTGTAGCTAAGGTTTTAGGAATAGTAAAATGGTATAATGTTAAACAAAATTAGGATTTTATAACAAGATGTGACAACCAAGAAGGCATATTTGTTCACAGAACTGCCATTAAAAGGAATAACCCTGAAAAATCCATCCCAAGCTTGGGAGGTGGAGAAGTGGTGGAATTCAAAATTGTGCAAGGTAGAAAAGGGTTACAAGCAGCAGAGGTCACTGGGCCTGATGATGTTTTTGTGAAAAGCAGTATATATGCTAAAAATCGTAGTCATGTTAGACAATATCTCCATTATAAGCCCCCCCTACAGTCTCCCCTTCCTAATCCCTTTTACCCTATATCCTATTACCCCTTTTGCCTTTTACCCGATATCCTATTACCCCCAGTGTATTCCCAATCCGTTTTTTCACCCATGGTTTCCCTCACAAAACCATGCCTTTGCCAATTGTTTCCCCAAAAATCCCTTTCCAATGCCGAGTGGGGGATGAAGAGGGGGAGGGAAGAAATTAACTATTGTTGTTTAGAGTTCCAACACGTACAAATGGAAGAAACCCTCTCCTGCCTCAGTTTCCCCACAAAGCATGCCTGGAGAGTCCTGTCTCCCTTCTGTCAGCCTTAAGATGTTCCAGAGAATCTGTTTGGACATTTAAAGACTCAGGAGGGTGGCTTGTTTTGTTTTGAAACTGTCCTTGTTATGTTTATCCAGTTGTTTTCAATGTTAAGTTTTAAATCTCTTTTTGTTAAAAATAAACGGGTGAAATGTCGGGGTCCCTCCCCCTGCCATGTAGCCCTGGGAGAGGGGTCCTGGGAGGGAGACACGGCATTTCCCTGCCCCTGGTCAGCCTCGTTCCCCATGGGTTGTTTTGTGTTCCCCCGTGTGGGCAAGGACCCTCGGGTCCTGTGATTGAGCAGTTCCTTGGCAGAGCCCGGCCGAGCGGCTGGAGAAATAAACATCTCTGAAACAGCTATCAAGAGTCTGTCCATAGATATTTCTTTTCCACGGGCCTCGTTGTTTGATACGCATGTTGCAGTATCCTCGCTGTAACAGTTGTCCTCTTGTACTCTTAAACATCTGTTGTATTTCAGCTGACTGGTGTGTAAAGTACTCTGGCTACACATGTAGGAACAAGAGTCATCTGTGAACTAATAAGGACTAACTGGACAAAATCTGTTGGTTTTTTAGGGGAAATGGAACATATTAATCCCTGTCTTCCATGGCCTAAACCTTAGTCCCAGAATAACCTTTCAAGCTATTTTCATGATGAATTATGCTTTGGCATTCTCAAGACCAGTGTCATTGAAAATAATCTTCTCCCAAAGCTCATACTGTGCTGTTTGTGATTCTGATAGAACATTTATGTATTTACATAATAAATCTATTTGAAGTAATTTTTATATTTGTCAAAAATCAGTACGATTAATTTTCATCCTCTGTTTGAAGTCTTAAAATTAAAACTGTGATTAACCTTTTATCACCTAAATATATTGACTGATAGTCATGCTTGCTAAAAATGGAATTTATGGTTTTGAATCTTGTCTAATTTGACAATCTTACACCAGTGTTTTAATTCCATTTCTTAGTGTTGCTTGTCATGTCTCTCCCTTTTAGGACTGCATTTGCTCTGTCTTCACAGATGTTAGAAACAGACAAGACCAGTAAGTATATTCAGACTTCTCTCACCTTATTTCATAGGATTTTGACAATGTGTTTGACTGTTTTCTTAGATCTCTGGGGAGACATCTGTGATTTGCCAAAAGTCTTGGTATGTTTGAGTTATCTGTGCCCTTGGGCAGAAGGAAAAAGGTTTTGGATTTAACTGTAAGTCTTCTTACAGTTAAAAGGAGATACTTTCAATGCTTTTAGTTAAGACAAGTTTTAAAAATGTTTAAATGGATGACTTCATGCTTCATTTTATGGCATTCCTGGAATACTGTTACAAATACAATAAATGTTCATTTAATCACGAATACTATGCTAGTTGTCATTCGTGAGAGAGTGCAATAAAGTCCTCACAAGTTCTAAATGGCCTATTTTATATAGAATACAATATCCTTGAGCTATAGCAGTGATGTTCACGTTAAACTCAAGGATTTAAGTTTTAAATTGAAGGGTCTTTCTCTTATTTCGCCATGCACATGACTTCCCGTAGAAGTTAATCTCTAAATGCACTGAGTATTCCTATTTTATAACATATTTTATAGGGAAGATAATTGCTCTTGTGCTGCTCTTTGGTCCAATTCTGTTAAGTTTATTCTAGAAATCTGTCATCTATAAAAGCTAACAAGAATATCCACATCTAAGTTTTGCTGTGGTGTTACTGCCTAAACATAAGAAGGGAAGCAGATATGATCCATAGTTTATGCATAAATGATCTTTATCATTTGAAATAAGATATTTATGTGTGTTCATCAAAATATGACTCCTCATCACAGTCTTCTAAGCTAAGCCTGTAATATACATGATTATGGCAATTTAAAAACAAAACATAGTGTGGGAAAAGAACATGATAAATGCATATTATCTTACTCTTTATGGCTCTAGTAAATGTCATACCTTAGGCTAGACTGAAAACGTTTTGAGTTTCACATGCAAAAATCTATTTTGAAATGAGTCAGTCAACAGGCTTTTCCTTACTCATTACCATTTAGCCTAAAGATCTTAGGAATCTGTTTTTGTTTCATTATCAATTTATTTCTGAGAAAATCGTTGTCCTTGTATAGTACTAAAATCATAATTTCCCTTCAGTTTCTAACTGGGACAAAAGTAAATTATCTACCAATTCTATGAAATTAGTTCTGTGCCTGGATCTTCCTTTCTCCGTGTGATGCTTTAACCTGGAAATTCTTATAACAGGTACTCCTCAAAGAATCTCATAGACGAGCAAAAAAAGATTGTTTATATTGAAATCAAGCAATCAGCTAGGTAGTTTAGTTGTCTTTATTTGAGAGCAGTAAATCTTTTCAGCAAGTGGAATAAACCAGTAAGAATAACTAGGAAGGCATTTAGGGAATTACACAAAGGGTGTGTGGTTTAGACCTTTTCTGGAACGCAGGCTGCAGTTTAGCTGTCGAGTCACTATCATTCTCCTCAAAGGTGAAATGATTTAGAGGCCTAGAGAAACTTAATTTTTCTTGATCACCATGTGCAACCTGGAATTTTAATGGCAGGCATAATTAATTCTTCTGATGTTAATCATCAGGGCTGGGCTCCACAATTATCAGCCTAGTGCAGCTGGGGCATGGTGCAGACATGAAAAATTAGGAAAATGAATCAGTAATAGGGTGGCAGATTTAATCTGCATCATGAAAACAAAGTTAAAAAGAGGGAGATCGAGAGAATTTCAGCTGAAGCTTTTGTGCCAATGAGCACTGACAGAACTGAAAAATGTTGCCGATGTCCAAAGTGATTGGTAATTACCAAGCCATTGAATTTTTTATTGTCAATTTATCATTGCGCCAGAGGTTAAATTTAACATCTTCTTCTAAAGCCATCACTCTAGGAGGAAGGCAAGCTTTGCATCACGTGGACCAGGAGTCAGTGAAAGGTTAATCAGGTATTCCTTTAGTTTGTGTGTGCTTCCAAATCAGTCTTTCTTTTTGTGTCCTTTATGCTGCATACATACCGTGGGGTATTTTCTAATTTATATCACCTGTACATTTCAGAAAAAATATTAGATTGCATTCCTCAGCACAGCATCATCTGCCTTGCTGTGTATTTATAATGTCGTATTTTCATACTTCCCCAGGCATATTTTACACACATTTCAATATGTATATGGAAATGTTATATATACAAAGAACTGTATGATAAAGGCAGGCATTTCCCAAACAAGGAAAATTATAATCTTAGTGTCTGAAAGTACTGCAGGAAATAAAAAAATCCAATATAATTTGTTTTGCTATTTATTTATTTATTTATTTAATTATCATCTGTGTTATTTGGTTTGCACTTGATTTTTGCTTTGTTCTGAAGCCATGTTGTTTGAGAATGATCCAGTTTAAGATCAGGGAATGTTTGGAATGCTAAAAACTGCTTTTGGGCTGAAGAACTGTGAGGGGAAGGCTGTTTGCACTTTGCATCTTGTATTATTCTGAGTACAGTTTTGGCACTTAGCAAGTAAGAAATATTCTCAATTCATAAAGGAAGCTCATATTTTTCCTTTGAATCTTCCCCCCTCAAGAATATTTAGTAAATGGTAGGGTCTTTTTTGATGCAAAAGCCATAACAGACTGAGAAAAAGACAGCACTGAAACATCCTTTTAGTAGAAATATGTGACAGAAATATACATTCATGTGTTGGGGACTAAATTGAGCCCTGAAGTAAGTGAAAATGTGTTCCATGAAATAGTAGGATTTCTGCTTCTGTGTCTATAGGTTCAGCTCTGCCCCGAAAATTCCAGATATATATTCTTATACTCCTTTCTATGTAGCTGTCTTTAAATATAATGTTAAATACAACTTCTGTACCTAAATTCCTACCTAAATTCTGCTCAGTAATCTCACTTCTATTTTCTCTAATTTTTTTTGCATTGAGTGTTTATTAGAGATTCCAGACTGTGCTCTGATTAAAGGAATTGTATGCATTTTCTATAAATTAAAAATGGAAATGGCCTTTAGGGGAGACTCAGTGGAAGAATCAATGCATGCATTAATTACTGCAATTCATTACCCAAATAAACACAAGACTCAGCCTTTTGCTGGATACAAATTTAGGGACATACGATGTTTACAAGAGACAAAGGCTTGAGATCCTGCTCATGTTAATCTACAGATCAAAGTATGTGAGCCCATTCCTAGTGGAGGCTCCTTTGGGGATACCATAGCTGGGATCAATCCCCCCATGCAGGCAGTGAATTATTGCTGCTGAATACAAAAGCTGCTCACGTGACATCACTGTTCCCTAACAACAGGGATACTTGCTCCAGATAGTGCTTTAAAAGAGCATATTTTCTTGATACCTCAATTTTCTATAATTAAACTCAAATAATAAAGCAATAGCTGTACAATGACCACTGATTCACTTCATTAACAAAAATATTCCGCAGTTCATAGCAATACTCAGTAATTTGGAAGAAAAACATGAAAATATACTCTTTAGCCTCCCAGAGGCTTTCTAGAATATAAACAGAGGGTTAGAAGATATGTAACAATTAAAATTATACAGAAAAAAAAATATTTATTGAAAAGCTTTCCTATTCTTCTGAATTAGTATCCTTTCTTTTCCTTAAGAAGAAACTAGAAGAACATTGGAATAATGCAATTTTTCTAACAGCATCTGGATGCATTTCTTCATCATATTTTATAGATGGAGAATAAATTACAGTATGAAAGCTTGTGTTCAACCCAGGACACAGAGCGTGATTTGAATCTCAGTGCATTTTGCCTGTCATCATGGGTGCAAGTTCACCCCCAGTCTCAGCAGCTCACAGCAAAACACCAGCCTTTTCCTTCTTTTCTGTTGGAACACTCAGCTATTTTAATGGGATTCTGACCAAAACTGCAACTAATTAAGAATCAATTCAGGACCATTAGTAAGTGGGACTAAGGTAGCCAGCATTGCATATTTCAAAAGAGTTCACTTTAATGAGAGGAGTTCTTGGACAGGGGAAGAAAAACCCCACAAGCAGATTAAAGATAGTGTAGGGACCTTCTCCAGTTAAACTAAACAACTAATGCTACACAGAAAGATGCTGAACTTGTAGTCCTCTCTAATTGATCTACATACTGTTCCTTAGGAAACTCAAAACAATAATGAATGCCAGTATTAGGTGTGCATTAGTCATTCAATAGCTATTTATAAACATTAGCAATTGGTACATTTCACAGGCTTTCTTCATTGGAGAAACATGTGTTATTTTTTTTTCAGACATATAAACCTTAGAACTGTCAAACCATTTTTTCTTCTTTGGGCTTTGTACTTCTGCGGCATCTGTTTATCTGCACCGCATTGCCTGCAGATGGGATTTTTAAAATTTGTTAGAGGGGTTAGGTTGCCATATTTTTGACAGCTGTAGTTTTACTTCACCACATAGGAAAACTTTACTAAAAATGCAGTGCTCTGAGGGAATGATTTAATTGTCATTATTTCATTAGTTGTATCAATTTCTCCCCCTTATCTCTTGCTGTTGTGAGTTATGTTAATAAACTGATAGCATTTAAATGTAATAATTTTAGGAGAAATAGAAAAAGCAATATATGGCTGATTGATTTGAATTATTAGAGGAAATGCATGCAAAAATATTGATATAATCTGATATTAAAGAATTAAAATCACCATACAGTAAATTGAAAGCACAAACCTGAATATATTATATGGTAAGTCCTAAACCTCACACTGACCTCAGCTCATGAAAAACTGCTTGGGCAAGGTTTCTGGTTTGAGACAAAATGAACAGAGAGACAAATCTGTGAGATACATCTATATGTTTAAGAAAATGTATTAAGAGCCGTTTATATTCCCAGCACAGGAACATGAATGGAGACGTAGTGCAACACCTTTGTAGTTGATACATATTTTAAATATTTTGTAAAGTTAATAATTTACACAGGAATTTCTAGGAACCTTCATTATTTTAAAATAAATGTGGCCACAGAGGAGAGAATGTGATAGAACATCTTTCCAGTATGCTTGTTTGAAAGATGAGCGTCTTGGCTATTTAAATTTTTGTTTTCAATTTTATTTTTTAATTTGTGTTGATAAACAGTGTGAACTCAGTGCAACATTCTCTTGCATTAAATATCAATAAGAACAATCAAAAAGAGGCAAATAAATTTTGGAGTATTTATCTTTATAGGAAGAGTGGGCCCTAGTCAGGAGCAGAAGGGTCTCCCTGTCACTGCTGTTCACCTTAATCCTTGCTCCAGCTCCAGGTACTTAGAGACTGTGCACCTTGGAAGTCCTGGTTTTATAAACTATATCTTCATAACCAAGCACCTTTAGTTTCTGTCCGAAAGAAAACAGGTTTTGTGTTTGTAATGACACGTAACAGTGTGACCAACGGAGGAGAATAATTTGGGGAGACAGGAAAAAGGCTACTTTAAGGAGGCTAGAAATAGATTAGGACTTTCTGTTAAACATGCTTTTTTTAACAATTTTTTTATTTTGAATCTTACTTGGATATTGCATTATTAATAACCTCAGATATATGTTGACATTTAACAGGGAAAAATGACTGACAGATCAACATCTGTGAACTCTTTCGTTTTTAATAAAAGAAGCAAACAAGTAATTTCAGCAACAAGTAATCTCTTCTGTGGGTTGTGTGCTAAGATCTGAGAAGGATAAAAATACAGAGTCCTCCCACACTCTGGTCAAAGCTTTTGGCTTTTACAAAATAAATGGAATGGAACAAAGTGTCACTTGAATGTATAGAAGGATGTTTGGAATGGGGACAGGCCAGGAGAGACGTGGCAGTACTTCCATGCCAATGGAGGTCCACAGACCCAGGCATCAACCTGCAGTCAAGTAAGCCTCAGAACAACTCCCAGATACTATAAAAACTATTTCAGAGTACATGTGCAGCCACTCCACATCTCACAGGAAGAGAATTCTAGTGACCTGACCTGTGCCAAAAGACACAAGCAATATCCACCTTTTTTTCTTCAGTTCTAAGAGTTGATCTGAATATTTTTCAGTTTATATTTTACCATCAGTTAGAAAAATAAAACCTATTTGTTCGAGCTGAAAGAGGTGGAGCACTTTTGTCACTTCCATCGTCTGGTCTTTATTTTTGCACATGTATAAGCTGTGAGGATCTCCTTATGCTCACTTATGGTCAGCCTGTTTAGCATAACAGTAGGATTGCAAAACTATCAGTACAGTCAAGTTCAAGCCTCCTTCCCAGTTTGTATGTGGTGTACTTTAGATTTTAGTTAAATATATATTCTTTATACAGCTTCAGTTTCTGATATCTTCCTGACTATTCAATTCCCTCTTTGAAAGCAATGAACCTCAAATCATGGTGTGTGGGAGGTGTATTGTGTTTGGGTTTAGGGTTTTTTTGGTTTTGTGTGGTTTTTTAGATGTAGGAAATTATCATATAGTAATATCTCACACTTTGTTAAAAGACTGATATGCTACTGAAGATCCTACATCAGGTAAGTAATGTGTCTTGTTGACCAATATTTCTGATACTATAGAAACGGAATAAATTTGAACTGCCATTATTTTTTATTTTTACTCCTTGGCACACATTTACTGTATGCTTTCCCATGCAGCTTGCCAGTAACTTTTTGCATGGCTGCCAGCAATATGGAGACTCTGAGAGTGTACAATTACCTTTGCCTTCCTTTCAGAAATTCATGAAACACATTTCACATCCTTGCAGGGAAGATCTTTCTATCTCTAATCAGGGATTGGAGGAGGCAAAATAGAGTGGGAAGCACAGTTCTTTTCCTTCCTCTTCTCAGATATGTAGCATTCCTTTATTGGTTCTCGTCCAGGATGCATTCCCAGAGGAGAACTCCTCTGTCTCTGTTGCGGGAAAGGCGAATTGCTCCCTCAGGGATGAGGAAGCCAAGGGCGGTCAGAATAGAATCCAGGCAATGACTTCACTGACAGGACCAAGTCCTACAGCGTCTGAGCCAGGAAAGCACGGCAGGGAGTGACAGTAACAAGTCCTATTGATAGAACAGTGATGACTGAGGCAAAAGCAAAGTAACAAGTCAAGCTGAAAGTCAGTCTGGGAAATTGAAGCAACAATTCAGGTGTAGGTCGAGGAAAAAGTACACACAGTGTACCTCAGGCAAGGAGTGGGTGGACCTGAACTTAAATGAGGCTCCTGAACCTGTGGAAAGGGGTCTTATGAGGGCCCTAGATAGGCAAGTAAGGTCTGTTAATGCACTGAAAGCTGAGGCAGAACTTTATAGTTTACAGTTCCATCTGCATTTGCTCTGCTTCATCCAACAATTGAAATATTTCTTCCTGTATCACCAAAATTTAACTTATAATGTGTCTCTGGACTTCCCTATTTGTCCTCTACTTCTCAGCTCTGCCTTTCTTCACTGGTCTAAGACTTTTAATGCAAAGTGACAGCAAGAACAGTAAAACCTTGTTATAATGTCACTTGAGGTTTGGATAGAAAACAACATTTATTTTAAAAATTCCATGACCTCGTAGCAATTTTGCTGTTGGCACTGTGCTGCATACCATGGCTACTTGGAACTTCATAGCCCCAGCAAAGATATTTCGAGTTCTCAAACCAATGAGTGGTTTCTCAAGAAAGACCAGAGCATTTCTTGTGTTTGCTGAAGGAATGATGTTTACAACACACTGCTGAACCCACCTGATACTCTCCAACAGAAGGCAGGGGTCTAGGTGCACTCGATGTTATTTTAATAAATCATAGTCATAGAGGGGGATGAAGAAGGGAGAATGGACAAGAAATAGGTATGTTAACATTCATTTGAAATTATTGTTGCTGATAAAGCGTCCTACTGGCTTTCCTACTTTGTTGGATAGCAAAGCAAGGCCACAGAGCACTGAGGAGAAAGAGAAAAGCAGGGATTTAAGAATCATGGACTTTATAGGCAAGGAACAGTATTATTAGGAATTGAACTGAACAATGGCAGGGACTGCATATTAGCCCATGTTTTGCTAGTGCTGACTCTGGGTGTTCAAAACAAGGCTTTGCAGTCTTTCATACAGACACCTCTAATAAAGTGGTTTTTTTCAATGCAATATGTAAGTAGGTTAACTTATGAAATAAACATACAACTTGACTTTAAAATACCCATGTTTTTAACTCTATAGTGCTATAGAAAAGAAGAATCTTTGGATTGAAAAAAACCCAAACAAAAGACAACCTAAAATTTTGTCATCTCCTCCCCTGGCCCCAACTCAGCACTAGCTTCCTGAGGAAATACAGTCAAGGACAGCCCAACTTAATTCTATAACTTTTATTCCAGTGGCACAGCAAACCTGGCTTTTTGAAGTTACTGTCTTAGAAAAGAAAACGGCATCCTTTAGATTTTTTTAAATTAATACTAGTTAATTAACTAGTGTTGTACCATCTCAGTAACTGTCTTTTTCTCCACTTAGGGAAAGTCCACCTTATTTACAGGTGTTGAAACAGCTCAGCTCCCACCTCTACAAAAAATAATCAAGAAGTACATGAGGTACAATGGGCTAGGAGATATGATAATGTACATTCTAAATGAGTTTCTCTAGTTCTCTTGGGGAAAGAGTTTCCAAGGTTAGATGTACTTGAGTAAACTTCAGAGATGAGGATTAGTTGTACAATTGCAAAGCCTTTGGACTTCTGTCATGATTTGAGGGGTTTGGAAGTGTGGACAGTATGTACAAGACCAAACTATGAAGTTTTCCATTGGGAATCACCTGTCAATAATCCTTGCAAGCTACTAACTTCAGGTGGAATGGAATAGGACATACATAGGTGAAAGAGTAATGGCAGGTGCAGACCTGACCTTCCAAGAGGTAGGGAGTTAAGACAAACCATGCCACATAATGGTGTATCCAACTGATCAGTTCTAGTAGGGACATACGATGCCTGAGGGAAACTGGCATTTGAGTTAAGCTAAGGCATTATAATTAGTCACTCATTAGAAACTGTGACTATCTGTAAACCTTATCTGTATTGTGTTCATAACTTGTTCCTGGCACCAGCCACACAGAAGTAATTAATTCACCATTAGAAGCTTGTCTTGTCAAACTAATTTGCTAGGTTGGAATATGGCAAATATAAAGTATTTAAATGACAGTAATTTTGATCCCAACACAAAAACTGTGTAAATGAAGGTCCTTTTATTTTGATCACTGTGTGGTCACTGTACCTATTCTGGGAAAATGAAGCTCTATGGGATGTGTGCAGAAATCTGTTTGTAAAAACCAGAAGGCACAACTAGGGACTGAAAACTGAATGCAGCAGCCATCTAAACTACACATGCCTTTTATTGCGAATGAGGTCTGTTTTTATGATTGATGGTTTATATTATGAAGGAAGTTTGTTAACCTCCTTCAGGTAAAACATTTGCTGCAGGCAGAAGTTCTGCAAAACTTTAGGACTGGCCTTAGAAAGGAGTTTGATTTTTGAATAATTTCTTTCTTTCCTTCTTTCTTTGGGGGAACTAAAAAGGGTCCGAAGAGCACTAGTGTACAAAGCCAGGCAGAATATTATATCTTACCAGTGATACACAAGTGTTAGTCAAATGGAGAGATGACAGTGAAATAAGGAAACAATTAAACTTCAATAAAACAAAATAAGGAATAACATTCCAGTCAGATCTAATCACATTATGTATAGCATAACTTTCAATTGAAAGTCCATAAAACCCAACCACACCTCAGCCAGTTTGTCTGGCATCCGTCCTGTATAATAAGCCAGAGGTTCCTTGTGGCACAACTCCAAGTTAGTTTGAAACCATGTCTGCAGTGGGGATGGCACTGAGCCATGTTTCCAAAGAAGTAGAATAATTTTTCTGGTGGGAAAGGTCAGGCAGTACAGAGCCATGAGGGATGAGATTCCCTTTTTCGGCTTTTTCTTCCATTCTTAATCCTTCAAATATATATTTCTTTTAATAGCAAAATTCATTCAAAACCAGAAAACCTAACATTAAAGCAATGTTAAAGATTTATTTAAAATGACAGGTAGCAGGAAATCCAGAACCCAGGCAACTTGCAAAGAATTTTTATGTTGCTGGTTACCTTTCCTCTTTTCTGTAAGTCTCCTCCCAAACAAGTTTTTTAAACTTTTACCTAACACTGAAAAAAAGAAGAAAATGTAATGGATTCTCATTCCCATGTTCTGTATTTGATATGTGCAAATATATGCATTAATATAGTAGTTAATTTGCATTTATCTTCTATTTTAAATAATAATCTTATTCATAATGCATAAATGGATTCCATATGCTATCAGACTAATCATTTCTAATTTTCTTTATGGAAGCACATATGGGAACTGTGTTCACCCAGGGTCAAATCCTGGCTCCATTGAAGTCAATGGCAAATTTCCCACTAATTTTGCAAGGGCCAAGATTTCACCCTTGATGTTCAGCCACCCTAATAATACAAAGAGCCAATGTTGTTCTCTCTTCTCATATGTCAGATAAGTTTGAACAAGAACTGAGTTATCACTGAATTAATGTAGTCCATCCCTCTTCATTTTCTGTCTTGCATCAAATTCTTTGCTTGGGGTGAGTGGGATACAGATTTACAGTTATAGTAGCCACACAGTTGTCTGTAAATGTTATCTGTGCCAGCTATTTCAGAGACTTTGCAGAGACAAGCAGAGCAGGTCACTGGGAAATGACATAGGAACAAGCATTCACTTGAGAGGAAGGGCAATAGGGAGCCCTTCCTGTGGTTGGAAGCATTTCTCAGGGATCTGGGTCTGTGGCATCTTTTGACAGTTTATTGGTTATGATTGCATCTGGTCTAACAGAAAATTATTTTTTGCCCCATTGCTCATTCTCTGTGGCCCTGCCTGGAATTTATCAGATGTGTAGAAAGTAGATTACAAGCAGTTGAATTCTTGCAATCTGAATTTTTTCCCTAGAGGCCATAACATGCTTCTCCATAACACAACAGGAAATGCCCCCCTTGTGGCTAAAATGGTGTCCACTGTGGGATGGAGGCGTGCCCAGTCATTTGTCATCAGTGCAAATGCTTGGATGCATGGCTAACATTGTGCAAACAGTCCATGCTGCTTGAGAGAAAATATCTCTTGTGGCTCATGTGGAGCAGAGATAGAATTCTTGTACTTTGGTTGCATTCGGTGAGAACCAGAAGAAAGTTCAAATTCCTCTTAATTTCTGTGTCGGATTTACGGCATTACAACATTCCATCTGACACCTAGATAAGGGCTGCACATTGAGAGGAACTTCTCAATGAAAACTGACTGGATCTCTCTATTTTATCTTGAGTTAGATGAAACTTTATATCATCTATTCCAGAAGTGGGTAGCTGATTTCCAAGACTGACCTAGATTCAAATTCAAGCATCTCTAAAATTCACACAAGTTAAGCTTCTGAAATCTTTTTGCTTATTAAATGTTTTAAATATGCATAGGTAAACCCTCCATGTTCTTGCCAGAACCAGGCTGGACATCAGTAGGAATTTTTTTACTGAAAGGGCTGTCAGACCCTGGAATGGGCTCCCAGGGAGGTGGTGGAGTCACCATCCCTGGAAGTGTTCAAGAAATGACTGGCCATGGCACTTAGTGCTGTAGTTGACAAGGTGGTGTTCGGTCAAAGGTTTGACTCAGTGATTTTAGTGGTCTTTTCCAACCTTAATTTTTATGGTTCTATGAAGTAACTGGCTCACAGAACAAATGGAAATATTTTACTTAGCATATACACATTTTAAGATGTTCACCAATTAAAAATAAGCATCAGTTTGAAATGAAAAAACAAAGATTTCCAGTTAGAAAAAGTAAAGACATTTTTGAGTTTCTGGTCTTTTTGTTCCCTTTTTTGTCCATAAATATTAGTCTGGCTCAACTAAGATTATTGAAGCGTTGTGGTTAAATTGTAGTTTTGACAAATCAATTTATTATTTGAATTTATGAAAACATGTTGCTCAGCCTAATTAGTTGTTAAGATCCATTGTTTTGGAGTGTTTCACTAGAAAAAAATTGCTCATTAAGCAAATCAGCCAAGTTCTTGCCTGGTGCAAGTATCAGCATCATCTACCAGTGTTCCTGGCAAGATCTCTGGGGTCACCACCACCGCATCACTTTCTGCTGAAGCAGACATGTTCCATGTGTAAGGACTATGAGATTAGGCATCATGTAATATGTGAGAAGCTGGAATAAAGAGCTGGAAAAATTATAAATTATATTAATGACTTGAATTTTAGCTAATTTATCTCTGCAAGGTATTATTCCATTTTATTTTGTCTGCATTTTTATTTTCAGCTCTAGGACATGACAAGTTGTGAATTATGATCTATTCATTCATACCCAGTTTCAACAAAACTGGGTGTGAATTAAATACTCCATAATTCATATAGTGGAGTGTCTTATTACAATTATAAAATTTTATTAGAAAATGTTTTTTAATATTTATATTGTTAATTAAATGATGATGAGTCTCATAAATTCTGAACAATGAATTAGGTTGTATTAGGCACTATTCAGATTTCATCTGTTAGCCAATCAAGGTACACAGACTTCTCTATTATTTAATATGCTGTATAATAATGTTGGGCTATGAGGTTTTTCTTTAGAATGTGGAATTTCTGATTCAAATGGATTTATCAGAAAATTTTCATTACTAATTTCTAAACGTAAAGGTCAGTATGGAAATACTGTTTCCTTTTACAGATGTTAATTCACTGAATATAGCAAAGAGCTTTTAATTCTTCATTTGAAATGCAAGTAAACCTCAGGTCATGTGAACCTTGGGCAATTAAGCAGTGTTAGTTTTGAGGGCAGCAGCAGTCTCTCCTAACTCTCCCAAAGCACTTTAATGTTTTGTATTTTTGTTCTAGCTGTGTGTTCCTCCCCTCATTGTGAAAGTCTCATTCCAGGTTTGTTTGTGAAAGCACTTAAAACATGTGCTTGAAGTCGAACATATGCTTCAATGTGTCCTAAATTAAACTGAGGTCTGCACTACTCTCAGGTATATAGAAATTGAAGATGAGGTGCATAGTGGAAATTGCAATTCAAGATAGATGTGGATTACATGGCATTACTAGGATAGAGATATCACAGATCCCAGTTCTGACCATACCCCTGGAATCAGAACCATGGAAGAATGCAGCAGCAAGAGTTAGATAAAAAAGGTGACTTGTTCAGTAAAAAAGTGATCATCTTTGCTTATAAAATATTGTTTGATATAAACAATAAGAAATAATTTAAATGCATTCTGTTTCTTTGTAAACATTTTTTTAGATTCTCACATATTTTTCTTACTGGTTTCTTTAGAGAATTTCCATTTGAATTTGATTGTACAATGGATGAATTTAATGCCCATAGAAGCTAAATTACTTTGAGGTAGGTAAAGTGAAGACCTGCAGAGATACACCAATAATTCACCTCCTCCCCAGCCTTTGACATCCTTTTGATTACAGATGGCATAAGGGTTTAATCCCAGGCAGAGATTCGCCATGCAAGGATTCAGGGCTGAGTTGTTTAAAGCAGGGATAATGTGTGGCAGCATTCTTCCCCCTCAGGTGTTGCTGTCGCAAGAGTGCAGCCACAGTTGCCTACTGCTGCTTTATTAATAATGGAACACTCACAGAAATTCCATGCAAAATTGATTTTTGAACAGTATGTAAGAATCTAATATGAAGTCTTAAAATGTCATTGAAAAATTTGTTTGTAATTTACTTTGTTGCTAAGAACTTACTGCCCCACTATAAACAATTGTACTGTATTTCTCCCCATTAAACAACAATTTTTTGCCTTTTTGTTCAGCCTTCTTGCTGTGACATGCCACTGTGAGCTGATAGATAGATATTTAAAACCGTACGTGGGCTCTGTTTCTTTTGTTGCTTATTCAAATAACAAGTGGATACATCATTTTCATCACAGTGCAGGTGAATGGTGTTAATGGTTCATTATCTAACACAATGTTCACTGATGAATTGCAAATGTGCTGTATGGAGAAGAGTGAACATGATTCTGTGGCTGCAAAAATGGTTCTTTTTTTAAGCTCTGAAAAAAAAGACTGTCACGTACAGAGCAAAGATTCCTGGGGTTGAGGGCCAGGACAGGGGAGTGGGAGAGCTTCATTTTTATTGTTTCGGTTCCAGAGCTTTCTTTCGGACTTGAAGTATTTTGCCTGATTTAACCTTCCATTCACCGACCAAAACTTTGTCGATATAATTGCAAGTGTATCTTTACATGCAACTCTTAATGTTGCCACTGATTAATAATAAGCATGTACAAATAAACTCTAGAAACTTTTAGCAGTTTTAAGAGGATGAAGATGTTTTTCTGACTCATTTCTTTATCTCAAAAATTGATCTGAAAATATGTCCATAGTTTGCAGAGATTCCACAAGTATTCTGCAAGTGTGTGGCGTTGTTATTTTCAATGTGGACAATCGAAGCTTTTAGATGACGGAATCCCAAGAGAATGGCCTCATTGCTTAGTACAGTGCTTCTGCTTCTAAAGCACCGAGAAAGAGCATTGCTTGAGGTTGTTTGTAGAGCTGTTCACTCCTCACAGCTGGGCTGTGGCTTTTGATTTCATTGTATCTAACAAACCTGTCAGGATTATTAAAATTCCAGAACCACTCCACATTAAAAGATCAAAAACATGGTTCTGTCAATTAAATCTACAGGTTTTGTAGGCATATCAAAGAAGTTTTGACAACCCTGTCAAACATTTGTTGCTATTTGTATGACTTGGGAGTTGGAGATTCAGTTGAAGAGTTGTATGAATGGAGTTATTTTCTGAAGTGTTTCCAACAGAAGGAAACTTTACTAGTATTATCCAGGTTAAAAGGTACAATGCACTGGACTGGATCTCAGGAGACGTGACTTCCATTTGAATGTCTCCCACAGTATTTTTTGACCTGGGAAAGTCACTCTCCTATGCCCACTTCTTACCTGTATATTTGGGATAGTAATTATTTGCCTTAGTTGCCTGACTATACAGTGAGTCTTAGAATTCCAAGCTGTATGTAGAAAGTAGTCAGTAGAATCCTTATTTTAGGAGACAATTTTAACATCTCCTGTAAAAATATGTAACGAAAGTGCAAAGCTCTTGTGGAAATGATGGATCCTTTTCTGTGTCTCGTGAACAGTCTCATAAGAAACATATGGAAGATACAAGGAGAAAATATGGTGATACTAGGGAGTTCCACTACAAAACCTTGAAAATGCAACATAGAGTTGAGATTTACTGGGGTTTTTTTACCTTTCTTCCCTGTCCATGAAACCAGTAGCTTTTTTGAGGAAAGGAGTACTAAAAAGTGCTTAGAAGGGAGGACTATATGAATCTGCCTTGTGTGCATACTGTTTGTGGCAAGAACAGGAACAAAAGTCTGAACCTTGGCAGGAGAAATGTGGGCTATGGCTTGCCTTATGCATATCTTGGCTTCCTGCACTAAATGAAATCATTTGGTAAAATTAAGCAGACCTATTTTGTTTCCTACAATATTTTATGAGCAAGAAAAACTCTAATGTTTGGCTAATCTTTCAAAAACTATATTGTGCTTTCACTGTTTAGGGAAATTTTTAAGTTAGCATTAGCATGAAAAACTACAGATGTTATCTCTTTATCCTTTGTCTGAGATCAGATTTATCTGAGTAACCAACATTAAAAATGTGTAAATTTGTGACAAACACAATGAATCTTGAATATATTAAAGAAACAAACAGATGAACCATCTGGAAACAAGACGTAGATCTAAAATAACTATGCCAGTGGCACAATCCAAGCATAATCCCTGGAATAATTTATACAGAGCAACAGTATCAAGAGCCAGAACCTATTCTTTTAGAAGCCTGAGTTTAATAATGACTGCACATTATCATTCCACTTGCTGGGTAAATATTGACAAAGAAGTGACACATGCTGTAGAAATGTATCTATATACTGCATTCCCTCTAGGGAAACTTCTGCATTCTGAATTTTCCCTACTATTTTTTTTCCATTTGTACTTTCCATGCCTCTCTCATCTAAAATGATTGTAGTAGGTGTAGCTCTGCAACTACAGGAATCAGCTTGTTAGCTTTGAAATTATTTTTGATAACTCATGCATACACATTATAGTGCATAATATGTAAAACAGGACAATTTGGTAAGTGGAGAAAATTTGAACATCACCATTAAGTAGACCTTAATTTTGCCATATACCATTAAGGATTCAGATGTAATTCATCAGCTTTTCTCCTTCTGCTATCACCTGAAAAATATCACAAGCTCATGTAATCCCTGTGCAAAGTACTCATGATGGAAATCAGTAGATTTTTCTATTATATGGTTAATTTATGTGTATCAGCAGGGTTTGTTTTCCTGTAGCATTGGAATGTTTTGGCAGCCTGCAATTTCATTGGTAATGATCATGGAACAACACAAATTAGGTCTTGTATTCTTTACACCTTTACATTGCTGGCAAAGGTGAGACACCTCAACAAACAATGCATCTTGAGGAATGTTTGCAGGGTATTTTAATGGTGAATATATTGCAAACCTGGATAGAAACTAGGTTGCAGTATATCTTAAGTGACTGATTTAAACCCATACCTAATGTATCTTGTAGGTTAGCATTAATTTGACTTGCTGAGTGGATGGAATTTATGGGTATAATGCATTGCACTAGGCAAATAAAAACATCCTCCTTCAGTAATAAAGGTGAAGGCAGGCTCCACACTGGCAAGCCAAGCACTGTCTTCAAAGTTTTAGCTGTGTGATATCCATCTTACTTCTGTGGCACAGAGATGCAACATATTGCAAGTGACCCATCAGGAAATACCCTTCTGCAATTCTACTTCAAGCTTAGATTTTTAAGGTTTTTTTTTAAGTCTCCACTCAGCATTTGTCTCTTCAATTCCCATTTCCCCGACCTTTTTCTCCTTTCCACTATTTTATTGTCCTTAGTATCTTAGCTTTCTACTCCCTCAGGTATTTCAAATTACCTTACTTTTGAAGGTTTGATCACCTTCCTCCTCACTTTTGTTCTTGTCTGATTGGTTCTATAACACATAACAACAAAAAACATTAAAATATTTGTGCTGGTACTTACTAGTACATCATGCAAACACAATCACAGCAAGTATAGACTTTATTCTGGAGAACTTACAGCTTTAATTAAACTTGCAATTTTAATTAGATTTCCAGAACACACCTTGGAAATTAACATGGAGAAAAGGAAGAGATTTTCCACATTAGCAGGTAGCAGGGTTAGAAATAGAACCTATCTATATCTTTGACTTATTACAGTACTTTGTCATTCTACTGGTACTTCTTTTGCTTCTACTCTTTCCGTAAAGAAATCAGCCTTACTTTTCCTTTCAGGAAAAGATGATGTTTTTATTGTGAAATCTCTTCTGCAATGGCAAGGGCTTGACTTACTGAAATGAGGCTCCATTGCACTCAAAGCTGAGCCTCTAATAAAGACCTGGTTGGGACTGTACTCAAATTATGATGTGTTTGTCCAAAATGTAACCTATTTTGTAGCTTCATCTTTCCTCTTCAATAGGAGTTTGAGAACAGTGAAATAATCAGAATAAAGTAGTTGTTTCAGTCTGTGCAAATGGATTGGATGATGGTTTAAACAGGTAGATGAGATTTTGGGGGAAGCTGTATATGTGTATTTAAAGATTAAAGATGTATTGAGTATTTTTATTCCACTCACTCCCCCCCGCTTTATTTTTCACTTTCAGGATTCCTTTTTAGAGGCTGGCAAGTGTTTGCTCTTTCTAAAATCTGTGGAAATTATGATCTCTCTGTGTGCCTTTGCCTGTGAGGTCAGCCAAAGGATTTTGTCATTGCTAAGATACATATTTTTTTAAGCTCTAAATATCTGACATCTAACAAATTCAAAAAACTTTTATCTTGCAGGAATGACCCAGAGTTTTATGAATCAAAACAGGGTCTTCCCTCATTAATAATGGGAAACCCTTGGGGTTTTGGCATCTGAGTTTTGTTTGTTTGGCATTCTGACCCTGAGCACTCTTAAGCCTAAACAGTTACATCTACTCAAGTGAACTAAATGAACATACTCAAGCAACTGAAGTTCCACAAATGCTTAAGAGCTTGCTGGCTGACTTTTCGGAAGATACGCTCTAGTTCAGCCACAAATTACTTGGCTAGACACTGGAATTGCTGGGTGAAATTCTATGGTCTGTATTTTGCAGCACTTCAGACTAGATGATCACATTGTCCCTTCTGACCTTGAAATACGTGATTGGGTGTTAACCTATGTTAGCAAAGCCAGGGCAAGGAACATAGGAATTGGGGCGTTAGCGTATGAAAGCTTGTTCGGGTTTGAATTTCAGTTTTTGCAAATACCCTAATCAAAAGAAACAAGTCTGGAAACCCTAGAAAACTACTTAACAGTACTTAATCACTTGCTCAGTTCAGTGTTAAGGAAAAAAAATATTGGTTAAAGAGAGGGACTTTCCTAACTGCTTTTCTGAGTTTTGCTCCAAGTCTTCATTATGTCCTTTAGGGGCTCCTGATGTTTCTGAACCTGCACAGTCTTAGCTGAACATTTACTTCTGAGAGGTTTATTGAACACAACACACTATGTTTGAAATCAAACATGAGGAATACCGCTGGGATTTTCCGTCTTTAATTTATTGCTGTTTCTAGTTATAGATGGAGAAATGGAGCTTTTTTTGTTCCTTTAAAACCATTCATAATAATGTTACTTCAAATGAGAGGGGTTTTTCTCATGAAAAGGCTAATTCTGGAGTGCTTACTGGCCATGCTTCAACAAGATTCCCTCCTTTTTCCTGAGATGCAATGTCAAAATGTGTTTCTTAATTTTGATTTTTGATACATGAGCATTTTAAAGCACAATGCTTCAAAATAAATGACTGGTACAATAGTTTCTTTTGCTCCCTTTTTTTGTGGTAAGCATTTAATTGCAAGAGAACTGGCATCTGTTGAGTTTCCAGTAGAAATTGGGGGTATAACTGTGTATCAAGTCTGATATTGACAACTATGCGTGTAAGATCCCATTTCATATTCCTCGATAGTTGTGTGTGTAAGCTCCTTGTTATGCTGCTTATTTGTTTTCTGTAAGCTGAAGTTTAGAGATGTGTTTCAAATGCAACTTCTGCGTCTATTGCCTGTTCTGATTTATTCGTTTTGAGGATGTTGACTTTCTGATACCTCATCAAGCAAAGGTATAAGAGGGTCATTCTTGCATCCTTATTTTTTTCTCAGGCTTTTAACTGTGTTCCTCTGAACTACTCAGGAGTTAGAAAAACAGTACTGGTGTTGCACAGACTGAAGATGTAAAGTCCATCTCTCTTAGCAGTGGTTTGAAATGCAGAGTAAAAAGCTGTCTTTCTTGAAAAACAGGAGAGAACTGACTGCTCTTCTTCCGTGATTGTTCAGGTGGAAAATGTATCCTTCCTCTGTATCCTTCCAACTGTAGCTGTTGGGAATTGTTAGGGTTTCTCTCTAATATTAATTTGGAATTAATTTTCAATTTCAGTATATAACTATTTCTTTCTAGTTAGTGAACAGGACTGAATACTGAAAATAGAGAAATGCTGGCATGTGTTTAACAGTTTAATTCACCCAGAAGTGGTAGCTCTTGGAGCATCTCTGTTGCTAGTTGCTGTTGCTGATATTGGTGGCTACTGGGTGATGTCAGCCCACAATGAAATTCAGAAACAGTCTAAAAAGCAGTCTGTATAAAGCAGTTGTGACAGCTTATATCTTCCAGCTGAAGGATTGGCTCACTTAAAGGCTGGGCTTGATGCAGCTTGTATTTCTGCAACACGAAAGACTTAGTGCTTTTTCAAATTTTACAATTTTTGTCAAGTAGGTTTTGATGAAAAGAAAGTACTGCTGATTGTACAGTGATATACAGAAAGATAAAATGATGAGGTGTTATATTTTTACCTGCAGACTGTGGTGAGAAATAATAGGTGAGTTCATGGTCTTCATGTTGTTTCACTGTAGCTCATCCCAATACAGGAATACTATGTCTTAGGCTAGCAGGGAGCTCTCTAAATCAAGATGATGTAGTCAAGAACATAAACAATGTACTTATTGATCAGAACCACATAGAACTGCTTTGAAAGTCTGTCCCTGTATGCACTGAAGTCAATCTATTCCTTGATAATTTCAAGGTCTGATTCAACATACCACAAAAGACTGTGCCTAAATGGAGCAATAATCTAACATCTCAGCCTAAACATAGTTGTTAACCCAGTAGGAAACAGCTGGCATGAACCCTAAAATAGTATTAGAATTTGTGACATTTGTTTTCTTGATTTTTTTACCCTATCTCATTTCTCTATTTAAAGTATGAAGCCATAATTTTAGCCACTTTAACACCAAGTAGTGAATGGTACAACTCGTACACCTCAAATATGCTGTACAAAATGGTGTATAAAGTGTAACCCCATTGAAGTCCACAAAAATGGTGATGTCAACTGTGCTGGGATGGTGCTTCTGCATAGTCCACTTTGTTTGCTCACTGTATTTGAACACTGTGCTAGTGTTTAGTTGCCATAGCCCATTCATTAAAAAAAAAAAAAAATTCCAAACTATAGGAGAGCTACCTGTTTTACAAATAAGTACAAAATTTTCATTTGCACCAGTTTTTTTAGAAAACTTTCTTTGCACTCTGCTTTCTGCAATATGTTTAGTAGCAAGCCATTTTTGCATTTTATTAACCACATGTTTCCAAGACACTTCCATTAAAGCAGGAATGTGAATGACTTCTGCAGCTGCAACAGAAAGTTCCCATTATCCTTGATCAATATGAGATTTGAAACACTTATGACTTCTTTTTCTTCTCTTTGATAAGCAAAGAGAGGATTCCTTAAAAGCTTTTAGGTTGTTAAAATTAGTCCTCCAATGACAAGGTAGCTTCATGTGTTCCCTGCCTTTCAGTTTGCTGGTTCCAGTACAACATCTGCCTTCTCTGGTTTGTGTATCAGCTAACCAGTGTCATCCAGGCCTCAATCTTGGCTAGACATTGGGATAGACAGGAAACAACATGGCCTGAACCTAATGAATAAAAGATGGGAGAGCTGCTGGAGTATCCTGGTGACATCACAGATTGATCTTTTTGACCCTCTTTGGGGAGACAATGACAAAGAAGTTAAATGAGAATAGTGACAAACTGAGAATCTTACTATCCTCAGAAATGCTTGTTCATTTTCTCTTCATTCCCTCTAGCTTTTTCATTTAAGTCTTGGTGAGCTTGGAAGTTTCTCTCTCTCTTTTTTGGAGGCAAGTACAGGAATTTTCTCAATTCCTGATGAATTTGTCTGCTTAACATCCCTGATAGTTAAATCCTATTTTCCCACTGATGCACTCAAAGAATAATGTAATTAACTACATTATCTCTGTGTAGGAGTTACATAAATCTACTTTGGAGAGGAAGACTCAATGAGGGGATAATTTCCTCCTTTGATATGTCTGACTCCTATTGATTTGAATGAAAAAGTATGTGCATTTGAAGCACAATTTACATAGACGAGGGCCTGAACTAAAATTTCTGGGTTGACCTACTAAATTAGGTGGAAGAGCAGGAGACAAACTTTGCTCCCCATAAATACCTCATTTTGCAAACAGCTGGGAAGTACAGGGCAGTATTTTTTGAAGTGCATCATGTTAAGAGATAGGCTAATTCTGTGACTACCCATGAATTGATACAGTTAGACAAATCATGTACAGTAAACTGTTAATTGTTGTAAACAACACAAAGAGTTTTCTTTCATTTCCCTATTTCAAGCATAAAAGAAAATTAATGTAGGAGCAAAAGGAGCGACAAATCATAGGCTGCTGTGTGTGATGCTTTTAAAATTAAGGAGCAAGCAACCTCTTCAGCCTGCAACCCTTCACAATCAATGAAGAAGAAACAGTCTTAGAGTAACATCATTCTCTTGACATTCTCAGCATTATTACTCATCACATATTCTTAATTAGTCCTGAGATTGGCCATTTTTGCCATTCAATGCACAAAAGACTGCCACGCTGTATCTGTCTTCATAAAGGAAAGCAGGTGATGCGAAAACTTTCCTTATCCCCTCTGAAATGTGAGAGCGCCCAGATGCAGGGATTGTGTGAGAGAAGTGTAAACACCTCTTAGGGCCATTTCTGGAACACACACATTTTACCCAGGCTTTTCAATTTCACTGCTGACAGAACTGGGAGAGGAGCCCATCATCCCCCTGTGCAGAACAGTGCATGCCTTCCTGCTCTCCGCTGGGAATGGCCCTGTGCTGTTCGCCTGCTCTCCTGCAAGAATCACCTTATCTGCTGGGCCAATGAGACCATTAATGGAAACCCTGTACTATGCCATCAGAGCTCCACTTCTTGATCAATAGTTATTTACTTCTGAGAGGTCAGAGTGTGGCTAATATAGCCAAATAATTTTATTGATAGATAACATAACAATGAAAAATAAAGTTTAAAATAGAAGATGAATGAATTCAGCACTTTCTTTGGGGATGAATATTATTATTTGAAGATTTTAATAGCTGGTGGAGTGATGAAAGGGCAGACAACAAAAGCTTTGAATAATTGTTCTACGACTATAATCAGACTTCCATTATTGACCTCTGCTAATATTCTACTGTAACTGTCTGCTAAATTGGTTCCTTGGGGCTTGAAATATACAGTGATGTTATGAGTTCCTATTGTAAATTGCCACACAGAAAAGTAGCAAGTCTCTGAAATAGTGCTGGCCCTAGTTTGATCAATACTCAATTCTAAGCAGTGCAAGAGGCAACTGTTGCCATAGAAACATTGATGTCACCGAGGTTGAACAGAGGCTCTTACAACAAATCATTTCCTTTGAGCAGTTGTAATTGACTATATGTACAGTTTGCTGTCACCTGAGACTATTTACATCAAGCCAGTAACAGAGCTGCATTAGTTATTCTGGGAGTAAGAGGGTTAGCTCTTCTTTTGTGACCTTACAAATACCTAGGAGGATATTGCCATGGCAACCAGAGATATAACAGGATGAACATTAAGGTAGCTACATAATGCAGTGCCATTCTTTTGGAATATGAGGGGTAGTTTTAATAAACTTTATCTAACCATTGCATAATATAAACCTTATATTAGATAAGTCTCTGTCACAACTTTTGACTTCTAGGAATGTTACATTTGGCACAGGTAAAACCAAGAATCTTTGAAACTGACTAGTGAACTTTAATGCTGCCTGTTTTGTACTGAGATGTTACAGAAACACAGGTTTAGAGGACTAGGCCATGAGTTCAGGATGGACAGCATTTTTCTGCTTTCAGGTGTAATGGTGCATGTTGATCTGCAGGTAGAGCTTGTTTCAGAATTTGTCTGAATTAGTAAGGTCCATTTTCTCAGTTAGATAGGTATTACTTACATGTCTTTTTTAAACTCAAAGTCAGCCAAGTGCTTAAATACCTTTGAGTTCAAATGTCACAGTCTTTTACTTCAATGGAGGTTTTAAAGCAGGTACTATATAAGCTCCTTTAGTACTTCCCCCATTGCATTTGTCTTTGTTCTCTGAATGATTCCTTTGGAGCCAGAGGAAAATCATCATGCCTTGCATTGATGCGTCACTCCATGGAAGGGTGAGATTGGGTTTTAAAGCCCCTTCAGTGTCCAAGTGCATCCAAGCACTTTAAAGAAAAAACTCCTACCTAATTTAGCAGCTTTAAATGCAAATCTATTACATTGCCATGAAAGTACATATTATAGTACTTTAAAAAGGATTGGTATCTGATGTGATAATTAAACAAACCTGCTACATTCTGTAGTGTAAATATAAGTGTAGTCACCTGTCTGTCCATCGCATAGACCAACATTCTGTGATATATCCATATTAAAAATACTGTGCATCTACCAGCTGCCAAATTTCAGATATAGCTAGCCTCCATGTGCCTAAAATTGCATGTATATACACTGTTTTCATTCTTTACACTGCCAAATTAATATAATTGTTTATTCTCATGGTGTGATGTATAGACCTAATGGCCTATGTTGTAACTATTGAGGAAATAGATTTTTATGTGGGTTTTTAAAATACAATGCAAATGAAATCTCATACCTATCACTTCTTTCACAAAATACCATGTGCCTGTGTGAGCTCCTGCTTATGATAATGCATAGTTAACTCGTGGAAATTCATGGGCCTAAGAGATTGAGTCCTCCAAGACCTTTCTAAAAAACCAGCAGCAACAATGCAGCATGCAAGAGCTGTTTTCAAAAGTAATATTTCTCTAAATAGTACATATCTAAAAGAAGGTTGTTTTCATATTCTAGGACATATCTGTCTGATGAGAAGGAGAAAACTCTCTGTCATCTACCCAGTGAGCATTTCAGGCTTTCTTGGATCTTTTTCTGAAATTTCTATTAGTGCTTGCTGTTATGGACAAAATCCAGGGAAATTTCACCATTGGTACAGCAATTTGTGTACTGGAGTGGTTCAGAAAGATATTAGGCCATAAGTATTGTCTGTGTGTTCAGGTAAAAATATCATGACACTTTCTGCTATTTAGAAATACACTTCATGGGAATGTATTTTTGAAACACAACATGAAATCACAGCTGTGTGATATACAGTGTATAAAAGTAGCTGAAAATAAAGTATGTGCTGACATTTTGATTTAGATACAATAAAATTAATTTACAGGCAAGACCTGAGAATGCTGCATTCTTTTCTTCCTTCAGTTACAAGCACAGGCTTCTTCTGCTACCTACCCATGTTTTTTTTTTTTAAGGAAGGCTGTGTAACTTTCCTGGGGTAAAGAAAAAAATCTCCAATGCTATATCATTTTTGTGATCTTGTCACGTAGGTGACATTACCCTGTGACATTACAAAAGAACATTACCCTGTTGATACATTTAAATAATCCTCCCCTAGAACCCAAATACAAGCATGTTTTTAGTATTCAGAGACTGTACAGATGAAGGTCTGGTGGTGACTGTTCTCATTATGGTTTTGGGTGCCTATGTCAGCTGTTATTTGTTTCTGGTCTAGTTCACATTTTGGGTTTAGCACACCATTTTGTGTGTTTGGTTTGCTTCCACTGTGGAAATTGCTCTTAGCGTTCAAATGACCTGCTGCTTCCTTAGATGAGACTGCCCTTCCTGAAGTGCTCATGACTGGTTTTGAATAATTATGAGGAAAAAACTTGCATAAAAGTGATAGGTGAGATTGAGGTGGCATTTGATATGTCAGTATTAGACATTCTAATACTATAGAAATCTTTGAATCCTGAAAAACATGGTCAAAATGTAAACTATAAACTCTGTGACAAAAGCATCAAACACAAAGGAGTTGAGAAAACTGTTTATGTAACAGCCACTATCTTGGTAACTGAAAAGCTGCCAGGCCTTTGTGTAGTCAGAGCGACATTGTCAGTGCAGACAAGTTAAAAATATGTGGTGCTGAGAGGCAGGGAGAGCAGTGGACATAGAAAAGCAGCAGTAACACAAGTACAAAAGGGTTGAGATTCTGCTGTCATTACAGATATCCCTGTACCCTTCATGATTCACTGACAGAGAAATGCAGACACAGCACCGATAGCCTCTCCAGCAAAGTGCAGGGTTTGGGATGGGAGGAGGTATTTTGTGCTTTAGATGTGCTAATGCAGACCAGGACTGTGAGTTGTGAGTGCAGTATAGCCGAGGGATGGCTCTTGGAGCTTGATGAACTCTACAAATGTGTGTGTGAAATCTTCACAGAAAGTCTCAGGTTGCCAGTAGTCTTTGGCAAGCATTGTATATAAACTTTCCATGACCCACAGAGACAGCTATGCTCAGAGAGAATGCTGAAGAGGTTGAAACTGAGGGTAGGATTCTCAGGAGATGGAGGCCTAGAGAAGGAGAGCTAAATTGTCAAAACTGGATCTTACAGTCTGTGTAATGAATTCCCACAGGCTGATTAAAATGAACCCAAACCAAAATTTGGTGAGCACTGTGCCCTCTGTTTTGGAACAGGAATGGGACAGATCAGTTTTGCTCCTCTCCTTATTGTGTCCCTTTTTGCAATGGATACGGTTCATTGCAACAGCTATTTCTAACTGGCTGCTCTGCTAACTATTGCAAATGTAACACACTCAACCAAATATTTTGTCTTTAAGAAGCTTTGAAAATGCAAAGGTCTCATGGAAAGAAATTAAATTGTTTTCCAAATGTGAATGCAATAGAAAATCAGTAAGGAATTCTTTCTTGGCTCTGGATATCTTTTATGGCCTGTAATTCTGAAAACTGCTATTCTCTTTCATTTTCCATCCCTTCCCTCCCCTTGAGTAACTTCTCTGAATTCAGCATCAATTACTCTTTATCAATCTTGCTATTAAGTCAAGTAAGAATCAGCCCCATTGTCTTAGGTGGATTTTTTCTTTCTTTGTCCTTCCTGGTACTGCTGTTACATTTTAATTTTGATTTGTTTGTCAGAAATACAGCCAGTCAGACCTCTGGCATTACTATATTTATCCTTGTAGTTACAACACAAACTACTACATACTTTGTCTTAGTGAGAAAAAAAGAGGACTGGTTAGAGAGACCAATGTCTTCTGTTAAGTATCACGTAAAAGTGTTCATATCCTGGAGAGACAATCAGCTTAAACTTCTTTACTAGTGTTGGTCAATTGTGTGCGGATTTCTTAATTGCTGGGAATTTTTTTTTATTATTACAGAAAGTTTTTTCTATCCTGGCAACAGCTGCCTCCCCCCCCCCCCCCAACCCCCAAAAAAATTTGGTTTTGAGAAATCTGGAAAAACATCTAAAGTGTGTGTTAAACATCTACTAAATATATTAGTTACCCCCTGGAGGGCTAGACATGACTACTTATATGCAACATGTCATTAGCTATGGCTGTGTGTTTTATGCAAGATACTCCTCTTTGAATGGCTTCAGGCATGGAAAAAGGTTTGATCTCTAAACTGTGCAACTGTGGTAGCAGTAATCCTTAGTGTATCTCAAGAGCTATCGGCTGGCATGGTTTATTTGGTCTGTGTGGGGTAGGTGTGTGTACTAGCAACAAGTAGAATTTGGTTGGCATAACCTGGGATTGACTTCCAGCACACACAGTGACATAGTTTCCTGGTAGTCCTATGGTGGTAAAACCCTCTTGTGAGGGGTTCATCTACCCTTCCATCTAGGAGGCTGGGGGTTAGAAATTCTGGTGTCATGATTTATCCTGTGATTCCTGTGATTTAATGCTAGTTCCTTAGGGAATCCACTATCTCTGATGTGAGCAGACACTTTTACCAACTTGATGTTATCAATTGCCTGCCATGACAGACTGGGTATGGTATTGCCTGAACTCACGGGAGTGTTGCAGAGATCTGTCCCATGCTTTAAGTATGGTGTTTCCAGCAGATTCCAAGAGGCTTTCCAATTCACCTTCTCAATGCCGGGGACTTTATTTGTCTGAGTTCCCTTTGAAGTTCTAGCTACTTCCTCTTCACTATGAGTAGGGTTTGGCTGAGAAGTCTCCTCCACATTCTGGTAACTACTTCCTCTCTCCACTCTCTTTAGTCAGGTGTAACACTGCTAAATGCCCTTTTCTGAGTCTTCAGCTAAGACATAATGGGACTGGAAAAATGAAAAGCTTTCCCATAGCACAGTACCCAAAACTTAAGAGAAAACAAAGGGATGAGTGAGTGTAAAATATTGATGGTTCTTTTTATGGGTTACAAGTAGAAATCTCTTGATAAATTAAACAGTTGCCTTGGGATGAGAAAAAACCCAACTCTTGTAGAATTAGAAGTTGCTCTTTCTCCACTCTTCCTTAATGTTTAATTTTCCATTGATAAAGGTTTGGTATTAACAGTTGTCATAGATATATATTAAGAAGGGCAGATCTGCAGTGGTATGCAAGGCTGCCATCCAGCTGGCAGTAACTGGTGGATGGGTGTCCACAGTTAATGCTTGGAGAATGTCTGTGGCTGGGAAACTGAGAGGATGCTGTTCTCTCTGAGAAAGCTCTGCCAGGACAATAATCTGGTTTAATACTGTCTTAAGACCTCTTATTGCCTGCTAAAATGCCCACAGGCTTTTCCGGGATTGATTCTTTCATTACTGTGACCCTGATAGTCAGGATCTAGTTTTCCAGTTTTCTGGAAAAGATCTGTATTTCTCTGCCCTGGCCATACAATGGACAGTGGAGGAAGACAAATCTTTTGTGGCCTGGATATTGCTCAGAAAAGGTTCTGTAGGGGTTCTTGGGCCTGTGCCATTTGCCTAGGCTGTGCCTTTCAAAAGTAGAGATGCCATGTGTGTCCATGTCTAGGATGCCAAGCCCTGACTCTTCTAGGTGCCCTCAAACATTTTTATAAGGGAAGTAATGAGTCTCATCCATTCTTGCTGTGCTGAAACCTAAAGGATGGGAACAACCAAAGAAGAGGTGATGTCCTGTGTCTCACAGCCTCAGTCAGGCATTCTGGCCCACTCTGGTTCCCATCCCTGCCTGCTAGGCATAGCTCAGCATTTATGTCCAAGTGGCTCCCCTCAGTCCATCCTGTTTCCCAAGCCCTGGGTCACACTGTCTGAGCAGAGGCAGAGAGCGTGGACATTCAGGGTCTTTTACAGAAGGAAGTTGTGACAGGTAAGATGAATTAATAAGAAGTTGTGAAGAAGCAAGAATCAGGTGGGGACATGAGGAGGCAATGATGGCAAGTTTCAGACTGCCTTGCAGGCCTGGGGCTGCGTGGCTGTCTAGGACTATGTGACAAGCTGGGTTTTAGCTGTCCACAGCACAACATGCTAGTTTTGGAGCTAAATTGGCCAGCTGGCATCTACGTACACATTCCTGTCTAATGCAGAGGTAATTTCTTCAGTCTTTAGTGAGTCCTACACCAAACTTAGAAATCCAATGGCAAAATACCCCAGTGCAGAGAGTAATTTTTTTTCTTTATTTTTAAAGCAGCTTATCACACCATTTGCTTTAGCTCATTGAAAAGGCATTATAGGGGTCCATTTTCCCACCCCTGGCAATGCTATTTATCTTTCATGGTATTTTTTGTTCTCAAATGATTTCCTTGACATTCTACTTTGGGTAACTTTCAGTCAATCTTCTCTGGTGGTGACAAGTATAAGTACTTTTTATATAAAGAGTACTAAGCATTTTTATTGGCACCGTCCTTTTAATGAGTTAACTTTCTTCTCCAACAGTCCCATATAAACTGCTGTCTGGTAATGGATGATAAATTAATCTTCATTTTCAAATTCCTTCTATACAGTTAATTTGTAATACTTTTTTTTTAAGTGTGCAAATCTCTGACTATGCTATCCTTTTACCATGGCTATATAACAGTTTTATGTCTATACTTGTGAACCTGTCCATTCCCAAAATAGGAAATGCTGACCTCAAAACAGTATGAGTTATGGATTTCTTTTCATGGCAGTACATGATTGACTTTACCCAGGGTGTAGGAAGAAAATACAACAGAAAGCATAATGAAAAAAATTCACCCCATTTGTCCTTCATGCAGACAAGCGTGGAAATCATATAGTAATATATATTGCATCTACCTTGATATCAATTTAAGATTATTAGTGGGTAATAATATTAAAGTTCATCATGATTAACATAATTAACAAGCATGCAGAAAGCAATAAAGATTTTTCTGTGTTACTGGAAATGCTTTTAGATGCCATTATGGTCTCCCCCATTGTGTATCTCATTTTT